>NC_090647.1:434676460-435384218 GCF_040937935.1 Hyperolius riggenbachi
GGAGAGTAAATAAAAGTAAAGAATTCTCCGTATTTTATTAGAACCATACATGTAAAACCATACCTAGTGCGTTTTCTCTCTCTCTGTCTCTCTCTCTGTCAGGCATGAACACTGTATGGCTAAAGTTTTCTATCAATTTACAATGCGTGGATCAGTGTAAATCGGTGGTAGCACTCAGATTGATATTTTCCAGATGTTTGCTGGCATCTAATGTTATACTGAGTGGAGGACCACAGTATCCAGATAAATTATCAAAATCAATAATCAATCAATTATTTACTTAATCTAATGATTCCCATACATTTCTTGACTTTTGGCATCGATATCCGTCCAATTCGATCATAATGATTAAATCTGGCAGCGATCAATGCTGCAACATGGTCACCTGATCGATTGATTCAATCAATTTCTGGTTGAATTTATTGAAATGATCAAACCGCAATGCTGAAAAATTTCAGTCAAACATGCTTTATTGGGTGCATGGCAATAATGGGGTTAGATTCCCAGACAACCAACAGATTCCTGGCCGGCGTCCCTCTCAAGTGTATTTCCCCCTCCCCCCATTACTGGGCTTGTGGTGAGTGTTGCAGGCTCACTCTGTCATGACAGCACAAATCCCCATCACTTCCTGTGCCTTGCATCTTTTTGAACTTCCTCCCCGAGTGCCTGAACCACTTCACACTGCCACATGCAGTGACATCACTAAATGTTGTGGTGTCAGGTCATACAGGCGCTCACAGTGGCAATTATAAAAAGACGCCAGAGGAGGTGAGGATTCACAAAGGTGTGACAAGTAATCCTGCAACACTCACCACAGACCCGATGGGGAAGACACATTACATGGCGGGCCACCCAGTAGACGACGGCACTAAGATGATTTTCAATGGATTTCATACCTTAATCTATTGAAAATCTGTCAGAAGTGTAGACAATAGATCCCTCATTGATAAGATTCAGAATCAGAGATTCAAGAGATTCAACCTATCGGATGGTCAATCTGATGGCAGATTGATAGATGTATGGCAATCTTTAGTCACTGCTAATAATGCATGATAGTCTTAATGGCAGGCCTTACTATAAATATTTGGATTTTTTTCTTACCATTTTGTATTTACCAATAAATCCCTTTTGTACAGGTTACCTGGCCATACAATTATAACCAGAAGTCTAACACTACTAGATTGGGCCAGACCCCTTTAATAGGGGTATTGGCAGAAATATAGATTTGATACTTACTTTCCCAACTTTTTTCCCTATCTGTATTCCCCTTATGCAATAGTTGTAATGGTAAACTATACATATTTGGAAATTTGTTCTTATGTAATCTTGAAAAAAATGTGAATTCATAATTCTGGAGATTCAATAAAAATATAGGTAGGATAAAACACATCTTAAAAAAAACAAAAACAAAAAAAAAATATTTGGATTTTTTTTTTAAATATAGCAATGATTCGATTAGTACATGGTTCTTAATTCCTCTTAGTGAATGCATTCATGTACTGTATGTAGTTCAGAAACTATCCTACATTAGGGTCATGCAATGTACATCAGCAAGTGAATATATTTTGTTTTCTAGCATAACCTTTCCTTTATACATTTTTCTTTCAAGTGTCAACAGCTTTAGCACATTAGCACATACATAACTGAATAAAGCATTTACATGTTGCATTGTCTACAGTTTGAAATAGAAATTATAGTCACATTAAGAGATAATTAAGTGCATAGAGTAACTTGATTTATAGGTTACAATGCCTCATGTTTCATGCAAGTCTTTTCTGTGTTTTCTCCCCGAGGTGGTTCAACACAAATTATTCTTTTTAAATAGTCACTGTATTACCAGATGTATAAGGTTCTTTTATATTGCCACTTAAATCCCAATTTCTTCACTTGAGAATATATAGTATAAGGCTCTTATGGATAGAAAAGGAAAATGCACCTATTTTCTACTATATGATCAAGTGTATGGATATAATAAAATGAAATATTCCCTAAGATATTTATACAGCAGTATAAACTAGTACTTACAGTAGGCGGGCTTCCACAATTATATATTATGTACAGTTCCCTAATCAAAAAGTAGGTTCCCAAAATGCCTGTATTTGGATAAATATACATAAAATTTTGTTTCAGAGGAACATGTAAAATAAAATATCTAATTGCAATTTGTGACCCTATTTACAAAAAGTTAGGACAACATGTAAACTATAGATTATAGAAAAACAATATGATGATCTATAATTCATGTAATCCATATTGTGATAACTGTACAAAAAAAGCAAATATTGAAATTGAGAAATATTGTTGTTTCTCTATTTGTGCTCATTTTGATCTTGGTGCCAGCAACATTTTTTAAAAGCGCTTCGACAGACGTATTTACCACTTTGTTGCATCAATCTGTCTTTTTAACAAGACTTTGTGAATGTTTTGGATTCGGGACCTGAGACGACCAATTTCTGTAGTTTCTAAAAGTGCAATACCATCCTCTTTTTGTCTGATATACAATTTCTGCTACTGAACATTTTGGGGTCTCCTCTGTTGTATTTTTCATTTCAAAGTCCACCAAATATTTTTTAATGGGTGACATTCCTAGTGTGCTTTCAGGCCGGTTTAGTTTTACTAAGGTGCCATACTGCCATAATATCTGTAAAATGATTTACTAAGGTGCCATACTGCCATAATATCTGTAAAATGCAGTTTGGCATTGCCTTGGTGAAATTAGACATCTGTAGGGGTTCATGGGTTGTTCTAAATCCTGTATATATTGTTCAGCATTAAAGAGGATAACATTGGTTATCTTTTTATAATATTCATTTGTAAATGATTAAGTCAGTGTTTGTTCACCGTAAAATCTTCCCCCACTCTGATTTACATTCTTACATTTATCACAGGCGGCAACATCTTCAGTCCTGTCAGGTGATCTCAGTCTATGGAATGTTTGTTTACTGAGCCAGTAGAAAATACACCGGTCTCCCAGAATGCTTGGGAGGAGGCAGGGATTTTGCATAATAACAGCCCAGGCTAAACACTACTGGGAGGGCAGGGGTATGTCAGGTCCTGAATTACAATGGGAAAACGAATGCGCACCTGCAGAGTTATAGCATTACAGCTATAGCAGCGCCCAATGCCGGCACTGTGTGGCATCCAGCGAGTGCCAAAATGACCTTCTTTGCACATAGGACACCTAGTGCACCAATTTGTAATAATATTGCCATGCACAGACATCACGCTGCCATATTACCCCTACTACTGGCACTGTGTACAGCAAGTTACATTATTTGCGCAATCCGCTGTACTTGACTAGCTATACAATTGTTATGTTAAGGCACAGTACTGATGAGCATTACCATTAGTAGCACGTGTTCCCTTGGCAAGTGTCACGCTAGTAGAATACCACAGGTCACACTAATAGCATAACACGCATGTACAAACTGCCGATAGTAAGGGTAATATTGCCGTGCAATGTCTGTGCATGGCAATATTGCTGTGCATTGGTGCATCAGGCCCTTCGTGTTCTGGGAATGCTCAAATCTCGTCTACATATTTGGCTGCTTTTGGATGACCATGCCAGAATTTATGCAGTTATATAACTATTATTATATTGTTGTTGTTCTTATGAAATCCCATTGTATAATAATATGCAACTGTTTATGTTATATATTATATAAGCGTTAATTTCACAATTGTGCCTCGTCTTATGTAATGTAAAACCAATAAACAGAAGCATTTGGAATACAGAAATTGAAAAATTAATTGGAGTGTATTAGATGACTCATTCTCTCTCTCACTGATCTGTAAAACCCAACAGCAATGAAATTGTTTTGGAAGCTCACCTGCTCCGCGTGTACAAGATGCAACTGCAATGAATGATGATTATATTTGACATACACATTGTAGCAAATCGTGATGTGCTGAACAATCTTTGCTATTCAAAGCCACTAACATGTCATCCCTCTCGAAAAATCACTGGAGACATGATGGAACCGCACTCTTTAATTTCCAACCAACACAAAATCACAATCAATGGTTATAGGGGAAAAGAGCAGAGGCATATGAATTACATGACGCTGTTATTTATGAAACCTTTAATACACCTCTAGAGTAATTCAAGCAGAGCAATAAGTTGCATTGTTTTTTTTCTTACTGATAGATGCATAAATAGATAAAGGGCTGAACAGATCAGCTAACTGTACAGCACAGCAGAGGATGATGGTGCTGAATAACAGTAATAATAACAGCAACAACAATGTAATGATGGTACCTGTTATATGTATTTATTTTTATATAATAAGGACACAATTTAGCTGGATATTAGATCACAGAGTGTACTTTGCTACAAATACATGGGAACTTACAGTTCCCATGTATTTGTAGCACTGATCTTAGAGCAACAAATGTGATATATAACCCTTTAGCAGCCACTTTATTTAGAAGCTTGCAAGTGCTCCAGGCAAATTTATTTGAGCACATTTTTTATTCTTATTTGTTATATTACCTAGCTCGAAATTAGTACTGCTGCAATATGAACAAAAGACACGGCACTGAGAAGGCTGTGAACAACAACAAGCTGGATTGGAGTATAAGGATACACAAACAATGTTTCTGGCAGAGCCCTTCCTCAAGCTCCGCCCGAAAAGTTGTGTGTGTATCCTTATACTCCAATACAGCTTGTTGCTGTTCACAGCCTTCTGAGTGCCGTCTCTTTTGCTCATTTTGTGTAACGATTGAGCAGGATTGGTGTACCTGTTGGGTGGTTTTTCACTGGTGAACCTGAGGTTGGGAAACGTCACTTTCTATACTGCTGCAATATGTATTAATGGCCACTTGTGTGAGAATAAAGCAAGCAAACAATTTACAGCAAAACGAGTTCTGCTGGCTGAAGACAAAAGCAGTGCATTATCCTAAAGTGAGATAACTCGTTTGTGACTGTAAAGAGGTTAAAGCATACATAAAGTGAAATAAACATAACAAAATGCAATACTTACCTCAGTAGTATGATGTGCATGGATAATTCAGAGGCTTCCTGGATCCTCCTGCAGCCCACCGATCCAGCACTGGTGCCTGCCCTGTGTTCCTCTAAATATTTTCAAGAAGAACTTGTTGAATATGCTTCTTGTGGCCTTGCATGTAGAAACACGTACATTGAAGCTGCTTGTGCATGGCTTTTTTTTCCACCGTACATGAATGCTTTATTCTACTGGACATCAGGTCTTACTCGAACATGCCCATGACAGATGTACTCATACACAGATGGATGCATGGCCAGAAGACGAAGCAGATCATGTGAAGGACTGGTGGGCTTGAAGAGAACCACAAGAGGCTTCCTTCTACGGAGAAGAATCCAAATCCCCCCTATCTCTGGTCAAAGTTTTGATTTAAAACCCCTTCAAAGTACTGTTCTTAGCCAAGATAGGACCATGTGCCTTATTCTCCTTGCTTGAGCCCTCCCATTTTCCTTGTAATAATCATGAGTATTAAACATAGCAAAGAAATGAACAGCGCTACTTAAAAACAGATGAATGCTTACCTGCAAAAAAGTGCAAACCCCACTCATGGGATAAAATACACAATGAGCATACACATGACCTGTCTACCACTTGGAGGATGTTAGTTTCCACTAACAGCTTGCATGTAATTTGTTAGGTACTCGTCCCTCCCACTGTCGAAGAAGTCTTTCCTCCATGGGAGGGGACCTAACACTAACTAAATTCTACCTATGCATATGCATAGCCTGGGTGCGCTACCTGCTAGTTAGTGTTAGGTCCCCTCCCATGGAGGAAAGACTTCTTCGACAGTGGGAGGGACGAGTACCTAACAAATTGCATGCAAGCTGTTAGTGGAAACTAACATCCTCTAAGTGGTAGACAGGTCATGTGTATGCTCATTGTGTATTTTATCCCATGAGTGGGGTTTGCACTTTTTTGCAGGTAAGCATTCATCTGTTTTTAAGTAGCGCTGTTCATTTCTTTGCTATGTTTGATTGATTTATTTCTGGTCAGCTGCTCCCACTTAATAGTTTTCCTTTGGTGTATATGCAGAGCCTCTGTTTGGGTTCAAGGTGCGTTTGTAGTCTCTGGGGGGGCTCAGCGCATCTCTGAGCTGAGGCCATTCAGAGGCGGCCTGGTGATGCGCTGATCCCACTTTTTTTGCACAATCATGAGTATTAGGTTAAAGAGAAACCGTAACCAACAATTGAACTTCACCCCAATCAGTATCTGATACCCCCTAAAGCTATTCCTTTTCTCAAACAGATCATCAGGGGGCTGTGTATGGCTGATTTTGTGTTGAATCCCCTCCCACAGTGTGATGTCAGCGCCTCACAGCTCTGAGGTCCTGACATCACACTGTGAAGCCTTGTTGTATTGTGGGAAATAACAGCTGTTTTCAACTGCCCAAAAAAAACAAGCAGCATCTCCTTACAGTGACCTTTACCTGCCAGCAGTAAAAATGTCACCATGTAATAAATGTCACAATGTAAATCAAGGAGAGGAAAGATTTTACAATGAGCAAGCACTGACTAAATCATTTATACATAATTATTGCAAAAATGAAGCACTTTTTAATTACATTATTTTCACTGGAGTTCCTCTTTAAGCCAATAATTTAGGCTTTTGCTTATGGCCCTCAGTTCTCGTTTGTTTTACAAAAAAAAAGCTTGCAGTCCCTAGCTAGCTGCTTTATTGCAATTTCCCACAGAGAGGGTCAATAAGATTCTAAGAATTGTGAATAGGTGCACATTGTATATTAATGTATAAAAATGTAGGCAGTTTGGGATTGGATCCATCAATATTATAACAGTTGAAATACTGTTTTCAACTGGTCAAATGTAATGCATTACTTTCCATAAAATGAGTGTAACATTATTATTAATGAGTACCTGAATAAAACAATAAAATAAAATTGAATACTTACCTAATTAGTGGGAAGCCTCCAGATAGTCCAGAGACTTCCCTCATCCTCCTCAACCCCGGCCACCAATCCAGCGTTGGAACCCTTGAAACATATTTGAGAAGAGCTTGTCAAATGTGGAGATTCTCAGGGTTTCTTTTATTTTCAAAAGCACTTAGTGAACGGCACTTGCCAACTGCCAGAATAGTGTGCAAACAGGTGTGTGTGCGTGTGTGGGTGGAACCTGCATCTTTATATGGATCCTTTCCAGGGAGTGGTTTTGGAAAGAATTAAATACTGAGAATCCCACATCAAGAGAGATGAACTAGTCAAAAACCTGTCAGTTCCATCAGATTTTTACTTACTACTGTAAGTGACAGCACTGTAGGAGAAAAATAACTTATGGCTCATTTTACTCTGGAAGAAACATACTTTTTATTTGTATGTATTTACATATACATTTTGCAATTTTTCGCAATAGTGGTCCTTTAATGCACAGGAGAAGCAGATTCTCAGTAAAGGTGGTACTCTTACACTTTGAAAAATAACGTCAGTTAATAGATCAAATGTAATCAATCAATCGTGATTACTGTGTTGCAGGGGATTAGCTGGTCCATCAGACAAGTGTGTGCAAGTTGAGCTTGATAGACTTTTTTTTCAACCTCACTAACCATATCCCTGTGTAATTAAGCAGGTATCAAACCTTTCCAACATGTTCTTCCATTACAGAAACTATCTCCACATGCCAGCCAAGCCTGTCTCTCCCTGCCTGCCTGCTCTGCTCCTATTACACTGATTCTTCCTTAGCTATGCCTTACCAAGGTTTATAATTCAATAATTAACTGTCAGAGCCATCACAATCTCACCTTCACACAGTCCTGACAGGTACAGGCTCCTCTGAGCAGTGCTACCCCAAAATACCAGTTTAATGAGGCGAAAATCTGTGTTTTTGATGTTACTTAGTCATTTATATCTGTGTCCTGCAGAAATACCTTATTTGCATTTGCTATTTACACAAATTAGCACAGAAAATGAATGAATTCTTGTGATGTGATATGGAACACAATGACATGTGTGACTTGATTCTGGGCAATGTATCCCTGGCAGCGTCATGTGGCTTGTGTGTTGAAGGTTGTCAGAAGCAGCATAATGAATAGTTCGTGGACTGTATTGACTCCTGAATATGCATGGAGAAGTATAACATATTTATTCAGAAAATCTAAATAGTAGAACATATTTCCTTTATATTGCTGTTGATATTTAAAGTGTTACTGCAGCCAAATCTTTTTGGGGGGATTTTGGATAGAGTGTAGAAGAATTATAACATCTACTAGGTTTTTACTTTTGTCTGTGCCCTACTTTTGGGAGATTTCACCCCATTTCCTGTTTTCTGTGACCCCTAAAGCTGAGCAGGAAGTAAGAACAAATGTTTTCCTGTGTTTAAAAACAATGTTAGTGGGGCAGAAAGAGAAGAAGACTCCCCAAGTGGGAGCTAAAGAGAGGGAAAAAAAAACATGACAGATATTCTTCCCATTCTATATAAATATAACATTAACCTGTTCCAGACCGCATTGGTAGAAATCTACATCCTGCAGGTGGCTGCGCGGTTCTGACAGGACATAGATTTCTCATTAACCGCAGCACGCTCCCACTGATCTTACCGTTCTGCACCCTCCGCAATTCACTCGCCCTGCTGTCTAAAAGACGACAGAGCTGTATGAGCAGGTCAGAAGCCGCTTTCATTGGCTCTTGCCCGCGTGATCACAATGAGCCAATCACAATGGCTTACATTGATAAACAGCATCAGGAACCAATGAAAGTGGCTCTTGACCAGTTCACAGCACTCTGCCATCATAGAGACAGCAGAGAGAGGGGCCTGTGGTGATGGATGAGCATCGTGACCAGCGAGAGCAACGGGTATGTGCGGCAATTCGTCGGGAGGTACCAGTGGTCTCTGGTCCTTGAAGAGAATCTGAGGTGGGTTTGATAAATCATATTAGAGGCACATTCTGTATACAATAACCCGTCTCTGTGTCCTTCCAGCGTTCCTCCAGCCCCCCCTCCCCCCAGGCTTAGCTGTCCCCCATTAAAAAAAGCGGCAGGCTAGCGACACACAGATTGTCGCTAGCCTGTTATTTACCTCTGCCTGTCATTCACCCACCACTTCCCCATCTCCTGTTTATCCTCCAAGCCGATTGGAGGAAGCTTACAGAGGCGGGGAGGGAAGGGACACAGGCAGGGAGCCGCACTATACAGGAGGCGGGAGTGCGACTGGTGAATGACAGGCATAGGTAAATAACAATCTGTGCGTCGCTAGCCTGGCACTTTTTTAATGAGGGACAGCAGATCCGGGGAGGAGGGGGGGGGGGGGTTGGAGGAACACTGGAAGGACACAGAGGCTCGTCATTGTATACAGAATGTGCCTCTGTGTCCTATTATCATTTATCAAACCCACCTCGGGTTCTTTTTAAGGGGCCAGAGACTGCTGGTACGCAAAGGGTTAAGATTTTATGATTTAACAGCATAGCAAAAAACACAAAGAGGAACAAGCGCTAATGACTACAATGGCCAGTGATGAATTGTGGGCACATGCACAAATTTCTATTATGTGTGCTTCCTGCCTAACAATGAGTTTAATATGTATACCTATACTTAATTCTAGCATCATTGCGAAATGTCTCTGGGTGGAGTTCTTTTTTTATAGTAAGCCCATCACTTCCTTTAGTAAAATAAAGAGATATATGTATGATATTAACATAATGTATACTTGCCAATTATTATGGATGTGCTTAATATTTTACTATCTATAGCCAATGTCTTGACATTTCTGGATGAGTAATCTGTTAATCATTTCAATGGCTGCTCAGCTATTCACAGGAGTCTCCTTAGAGCTTTGGCTAGTTTACCTAAGATCAGTCTGCTGTCAGGTTTGCGTTAATTGCTCATCCTTTCCTAGGGTCTTGTTCACACTTCTGGCCTTGAGACACTTTATAGTTTTAATGTTGTTTTCTGCAACACATGCAGTAGCATGTTATTGTGACTTCCTGTGTGTTATCAGATATATCCATTCATCAAATGTGTTAAAAACACATTTATTTCCAATTATCAGGGGACTGAAAAAATAGACTCTGGGTTGTTAGTCCTGGTGTTCAGTAATGACCCTGGAAGTTGTTATTGAACTCTTATATCATGAAGTGAACCATCATTAGCAGAGCAATAGTTAGTAGTTTTCACCAGCACATAGGAAGGCCACTTAGCTGCAGCAAGCAAGCACAGTGGGAAAACCCATGGTGCATTCACCTACCCGCACTTACAACAAATTAGTGGTTTAACAGTCTAACACAACGCAGCATACTATGGACTATGGCTACATGGTTGCAATGCCCCATTGATCTTTCAATTATGCTAAATTCTTATATTTTTAATCATTATGAAAGCAAAGCCTTTTAAATGCTGAGGATTTCTGTTGCAATAAATCAATGAATCTCATTGCACACTATACTTATGACAATGAGACTTTACTTTATGTGATGCAAAGGAAGTAATTCATTAAAGTTCTATGTGGTTAAAATACAAAGGAGAATGTTTTTTTTAAGGAAACCTGAGACTAAAGAAGTCTCAAGTTTTATACTCACCTGGGGCTTCCTCCAGCCCCCTTGACGCCGCTCGGTCCCTCACCATCTTCCTGAGCTGCCTGGGTCATCTAATAGGCCATGCGCACTTCCCATTGCCAAGAGAGTACTATTGTGTCTGTGGGAGATCAACGGAGGAGCATGTGATGCCTAACTGGGCCAGCGCCGACTGGCGCTGATCAGCGGAATTACCGCCTTGAAAGGCGACGAGGGACCGATCAAATTGAAGGAGGCTGGAGGAAGCCCCAGGTATGTACATATATTTTTTTCTTTTAGATTGTCACAGGTACACTTTAATGTCTCTGATTCAGGTGAAAAATGTTGCAGAGTGCCTAAGTTATACCAGAGCCCATGAAGGATTGCTAATATACTAAAGAGGAACTGTCGCAAAAATCTTAAAATTAAAAAAAAAAACACATACACATAAGAAGTCAATTTCTCCTAGAGTAAAATGAGCCATAAATTACTTTTCTCCTACGTTGCTGTCACTTACAGTAAGTAGTAGCAATCCGATATTACCGACAGATTTTGGACTAGCCCATCTTCTTATAGAGGGGTTCTCAGGGTTTTCTTTATTTTTAAAAGCACTTAGTGAATGGCAGTTACCCTGTCTAACTGCCAAAATAGTGTGCAGTGAGCAGGGAGGCTGGCCAGCATCTTGGTATTAATCATTTTCAGGGAATGTTTTTATAAAGAATAAAGGCCATGCTGAGAATCCCCCATGAAGAGATGGACTAGCCCAAAACCTGTCGGTTCTGTCTGATTTGTACTACCTACTGTAAGTGACAAGCAATTTATGGGTCATTTTACTCTGGAAGAAATGCACTTCTTATTTGTAAGTGTTTTAAATTGTAAGATTTTCGCGACAGTTCCTCTCAAGGAAAAGCAAAAAAATGTGGGTAGGTTTAAATGTGGTAAAAAAATACAATGGAAATTCAAATCAGGATACCTCTATGCATCCTGTCTTGATTCTGATCTCACTAGGCAAC
The DNA here is from genome assembly GCF_040937935.1 of Hyperolius riggenbachi. Taxonomy (NCBI): domain Eukaryota; kingdom Metazoa; phylum Chordata; class Amphibia; order Anura; family Hyperoliidae; genus Hyperolius; species Hyperolius riggenbachi. The sequence continues at coordinate 434,687,967 of NC_090647.1, forward strand.
AACTTGCACCTTAACAGCAAAACAACTTTCCCTGGGCAGAGATGAATTGAGATGTAATGCGGCCCTAGGCAAGGTTAAAGATTTGGGACCCCCTTGTGGTCCTTTTGGTAAGCCGAAGTAAAGAGAGGTCAGAGAAAGTGACAGGTGAGCCCTCTGACACCCACTAGGCCCCAGGCACCTGCCTAGGTTGCCTGGTTAATGATCCTGATCTGTTCCTGGGTGATGCTTGAGTATTTACAGGCCCCACAAGAAGTCACTTTGATGATAAACACTCTAATGACTAACCAGATAAACAAGAATTTAGGCCATACAAGAATTATATTTCCAAAGCAAGTAGCCAACGACTAATCTTTCTAATGGTAATATAGTATGCATTCTCATTTACTGACTGTTCCTGGAAACGTCTCTCTTGTACAAACTTAGCAAGGATGCCAGCACAATCCCAGCATAAACTCAGGTCAGCCTTACCTGGTAGGATGCCAGGTCATGAATTGTTAATTCATTCATCACTGCTATACAACTGCCAGCTGCTCAGGTGTCTTCCGTCCCTTGACTTTCGAGAGGACAGAATATCCAGAAGGTATTTTTCCCACAACAAATACATAGTAAATCAACCTAAAATTTTAATTTAAAAATAATTATATAGTGTTATTCTCTAGTCCCCATCCCACACAGACCCACACACCACTACCAATCCAAAGGCAGCAGACCGAGCACATCTGTCAGCATATTACAATATCAAATTTAGAACTAGCTTGAGTACATAACACTATATCTGAGCTGCTGCCAACATAGGCCATCTGATGACCAAAACTGAAAACTACAGCCTCCCTACGTCACATTCCCTGTATTTCAAAGGGTCCCCCAAAAGATAAAAATCGCAGCTGTCTAATAAAAGGATGCCACCTATTCAATGCAATACAACCCTATGTATTTATTTAAAACTTTCACTGGCCTCCTAGGATTCTGAGAGTCACCACGCGTATGTATGAAATTGCCGCCCTGAGACGTGGGCGCAGGATACAGCGATATACAGCTTACCCTGCTCCTGTACAAGTCCGACGGCGTTAATTATTACTATTTCCCCTCCAGGTCAACGCGGACGGTGGGGAATGATGTAATTCAGCTGCCAGCTATTACTGACATCCACATTACAGTGTTTTAAAAGCAACTTCAGCTTCTGACGGCACCAAAATTACAACACCTGTGGAAAATTTCCTAATTGCCGGTGAGCTTAGACATCTGGCTAATCCACTTTTAACTGCACACAGTTGGGGGTTGGCATGATATAATCCACACAGCACAAGCACTGTGTACATTGATGTCTAAATATTCCTGAATTCAAACTAGGGAAAATAAATCAGTAAGGCTGTACCCCTCCTTATTCACCAGTCCATGGAATGTGTAAAAAATGATTTGCCTCTGAAGGACAAAAGATTCATTCCAGCATAATGCAGCAGGTAGGTTTTTCCCCTCTAATCTGATTCTCTCAATTTTGCACCAAGGCTGAAATTATTCACAAGGGGAAGGAAACGAGACTACAATACTCAAAACTCTTACATCAGTTCTTTTGTAAGGGACCTTCAGGGATAATCATTATCAAGATATATTTTTGACACAGATGCTGGGGATTGGTAAGGAAGAATGCAAGGAACCCAACTGTTAGTATGATTTTTGTTTTGTTTCTTATATTAACCATTTCTGCTGCTTGGACGTGAGCCTCACGTCTGCAGCAGCAGCTGCTACAGTCGCTGGGACGTGCTAGTCACATCCCTGTAGTATGGGGTGCTGTGCACGTGATTGTGCAGGCAGATGTCCGTGATCACGCTGTTACCAGCAAAAGGGGGGATTGGCTGCAGGGGACAAAAGTCCCCTAAGCCAATCCGTACATGTCCACCGAGAATGAACACTGTTTTAGTTCAAAAAAAGTATTCATTCTTAAATAGAGCAACCGCGTTTTCTCCCAACCGCCGTATTCCGCGGCTTACTGCAGCCGATTATTAGATTTATTAATGAGAACAAAGTTCCCAGTTATTAATCTCCCCTCTAGGCCATCGTGATCGCAGGCATTTGTTGATGCCTGTGTCACTTCCCTAATTACAATGTAGCAACACATTATTTCCTGTAGCATACTTATTGTACGCGAATAGGAAGTACTCAGTGGGGACATCTTGTGGTCAAATAGTAAAATTACACCTACTGACTTTGGGGAATAATTTTTTTAAACATGTGAGGGGCATATTAATATTAAATTATGGGATAAAAATTGGTGATGGATGTAAAACTAAAAAAATGCACCTTTATTTCCAAATAAAATATTTGTCACCATACATTATACTAAGGATATAGTTTTAACGTTGCAATAACTGGGGCAAATGGCCAAATAACATGTGTGTATTTTAATTATGGTAGCATGTATTATTTTAAAACTATAATGGCTGAAAACTGAGAAATAATGATTTTTTTTTCCATTTTTTTCTTATTATTCCCATTGTAATACATGTAGAATAAAATAATTCTTAGCACAATGTATGACCCAAAGAAAGCCTATTTGGTGGTGGAAAAAACAAGGTATAGATCATTGTGTTGTGATAAGTAGTGATAAAGTTATTGGGAAATGAAAGGGAGGAGGGCTGAAATGTGAAAATGACTCTTGTCCATAAGGTGAAAAATAACCGCGGGCAGAAATGGTTAAAGATGAACTTCAGCCTAAACAAACATACTGTCATTAAGTTACATTAGTTATGTTAATTAAAATAGATAGGTAATATAATCTTTTACCCACCCTGTTTTAAAAGAACAAGCAAATGTTTGATTTCATGAGGGCAGCCATCTTTTTGGTTGAAAGAAGGTGACAGGGAGCATGAGACACAGTTCCAACTGTTCTGTGTGCTGATTACCCCTCCCAGTTGCTAGGCAATGTGAATAACAACATAGGAAATCACATCATGCTTTGCACAGCATCAGGAAAAAAAAGCCTGGGCAGTTTTCTTTGATGGGTGGAGCTTAGCTAAAAATGCAGCTAAAAATGATGTTTTGGTAAGAAAAAGTTCTGATGCTGTAAAACTGCTAAAGAAACACCAAGCCTTTTCAGTTCTGCTGAGTAGATTTTTAGTCCGGAGGTTCACTTTAACTTCAGGTCTGCATACTGTTCAAAGCTTCCAATATTAAAAGTAGTTCAGTACTAGAACTGAGGCTGTCATGCTAAATATATAACACTTTAGGTCTGCTTTTACTTAGGTCTGTTTCCTGGATACATGAAAAAATAACATTTTAATCAGCACAGTATATCAAATTCTAGTCATGCTATATCTCTGAATTGAAATACTACTTTGAAACTTATTTAACCCACAATGCCGGAGACAGTTTTTGAATATATGATATTCTGCAAACAGGTAAGAAAATCCCCCAGGATTAAAGTGGATAAAATAAATTCAATTTAAAAGCTTTGGATAGAAACTAGGGACAGAACTGGATGAAGATTTAAGCAAGAAGGGATACCAACCATAGAAAACTGCTTCACGTGATATAGAGCTTCTATTTTATATTTTATATATCTGTTTCCGTGACAACAGCTTTGCAGTGTTGCGTAAGTGCATTTTGAGTATGATGTGTTCCATTTACATATTTAAAAACAAAAACACACAGTTACACAAACACAACACACACAGGCCCAATATCATTTAGATTGGGAAAATACTAAACAGTACTGTGAATGAAGATTGTTATTCAAATATTCCGGCTGATTTATGTAAGTCTTCCGTCTATTGATTAAGAATTGAACAATTCAAGGATAAGTTGAAGTTTACACTGCCTGGATGATCCTCCTTTTCTGATTTGCCATAGAATTGCATTGTGAAAAATGAAGAAACACGATTTAATCAAATCCAATATAAAATTGATTTAGAATATACCACATGCAAGGCCAGATTAACACTGTATCTGCCGCTAGACCAACTTTCCTGTTGGTGTCCTTTTATGTTCAGTAGTCCCCCTCCCATTCCATGTGCAGCCCCCTCTTCTATGAGTAACATCCATATACAGCAGGCCTCTCTATGTCATATGCAGCCCCCTTGGGCTACCCCTTCTTTCTTCCACATGCCCCCTATTTGCAGCCTCATTTCATTTGCAGTTTGCTCTACTTTCAAGTCCAGGAGCCCAAGAACCAGGTCTTTGCGCTTGTCCAGAATTCTGGTCCTGGCCAAATGCATACATTGGGAGTTGCACACATATAAACATTTTCCAGTCTTGGCCCATGCATGCAATGCAACTCATATTGTTGTACACATCTCAACATTTTTAAACAGTTTTAAGCTGTGAAATATGCACTGCTGTGGTGTGCAATTGTAAATGAAAGCCATTTATGTGAAGGACAGGGTGGAGCAATTATAGCCCCAGTGCATAGGCCTCTGTGTCCCAATGCAACAACCACTGCATGGTCAAGAGGGGAGAAGGAACCAATTTCCTGTCCCACTGGTGCTACTGGAACCCATTGCCCCTGTTGGAGATGCTGCTGAGAAGGTAGGCTGTATAGGAGTCAGCAGAATACATGTTGTTTTTACCCAGATGATTTAGGTACTACTGTCAGGTTTCAACAATGTGGATTTTCACATAAGTGATTATGCCATAATTTCCTTTGGTGGTTTCAGCATTTCCACCATCCATCATTCAGCAAGATCCAAACAACTTTATAACAATTAACCTTCTGAACAAACACTTAACCTCTCACAAGGAGCATGTCTGTACAGCACTCGTTCTCGGCAACATCACTCTAAAGATTAACAATGGTTAAAGGAGACTAGAGCATGTTTACAGCATTCTGTCAAGTAGCTTTATTCATTAATCAACTGCTGGCTAACTGCCGTGAAGCTAGCAGCTTTGGTTTCTATCTGTGGCTGCCAAATATGAAGTGACAAATATCTGCATAGATGGCAAATTCCTTACTCATCCTTAGCATCTAACATAGTGTACTATTATACCTTAAAGGGTAGCTGTGACTTTAAAAAGTAAAAAAAAGTTTAACACTTACCTCAGTAGATAGAAACCCCTAGATAATCTAGAAGCTTCCCCTGTCCCTCTCAAGCTTGCCATTCCAGTGCTGGGCATTCCAAACCTTTTTGACAAGGGCCTGTCAAATAGGTTCCCCCAGCCGTGCCCCTATAAGAGAACAACTGCACTGTGCAGGCTCAATATGACTTGCGCCTGTGCAGGAGCACAGAGCCACTCCTGCATGACTTTCCCCTTCATACTGGAGCGGCTCTGGAGAGAGCTACAGGAGAGATCCTGACAATTCATTGGAAGTAATTGCATCTTTCAGGGGCATAACTAAGGAGCTTGGGGCCCCATGGCAAGTTTTACATGGGGCCCCAAGCACTCTTTTGATATGGAGTCCCTACACCTACCAAGAACAGTTTCAGTGTTAGAGAAAGTATGGAGAGTATGTAGGGAAATAGATTTTTAAGGATTTCTACTATACAATGCACATATAGAGGCATTTATTATCAGAAAAACATCAATAAAAAAGTAATAAGATGGATGAAGGAGGGCCCCTATTGGGCCCCTCTGGTCCAGGGGCACTGGGGCAGTCGCAACCTCAGCGTCCTCTGTTACTATGTCACTGGCATCTTTGAGTAAAGTATTGACTGTTTATCTATTTATCTTAAATACTCTGTTATTAGTCAGCTATAAGTGTAAAAAAAAATACATTAGTATTTGAATGGTGGCATTGTGTCAGTCTTCTTTAGTGGCATCACAATTACCAGCATGAGTAAATGTCATATACTCTGTTTAATAAAATCACAAAGGTATCCACTATTTCACTGGAATCTGTTCAAATGTAATATATTTATTACAACTTGGAGACAAATCATGATCATTAAGCAACCTTGGAAAGGAATTTTCTAGGACTTGGGAAGTCTAACAATGGGCAATTAGGGAAAGCCGGATTTTCCGTAAGTGGTGATAACAAATATCTCTTTTGCAAAGCCATTTTCTGTACTTGGCAGGGCAATTTCTTGTTAGAATGGCAAATGAAAAAGTTCACATTTCCCCTAGAGTCCGAATTAAATCTCTTATGTCTCTAATGGTAGCCCTGGTGACCCTTTATGATGTTCTTCGCGGCTGCTATGTAATTTCCTGGTTTTCTCATTTGATCTGGAAGCCCCGTTTACTCTCGCTTCTTACTGGATGTGATTGGCAGACAATCAAAAATTAAATGCAGTATCCTCTAGAAAACAGCTAATGACAGCTAATTTTCTCTTATAACAAAGTTAGATACTTAGCATCCTGAGCAGATGTCCTAATAATGCATTTATCTTTGTCAGCAGTAATAAGAATGTGTGGTGACCCTATGTTGTCACATTGCTTTCTATATCAATTCCTATATGGTCATTGGTCAATTTCGTTTTAAAACATAGACCATTTGAATAAAGACAGGCATTTGCAGGCTGCTTTTTTGTACAATTGGATAAAGGTTTGACACTCCAAAGCAGCAAAATAAAAGCTATTGGTCAAAATGATTTTTTACGACTTGTTAGAAAATGATTCCCTGCAGATGATAATTTACTGATTTTGAACGCTTCAGAGTACAAGGTACAGATACAGGGCATCTGTCGACATGAAATATTTGCCTTATTTCCACGTTCTCTTGCTTTTCAATCAGCTATGTTTTGCTGAACATTGCTTTCACTTGTCTGTGTAGGAAGAAAGTGTCAGTCCCCCATCAATACACAGAAGACATGCACAGCCATAAGTAAATACAGTAATCTTTACTATGAACTAGATATCCATTCTTCTATCCACAGGAATAAATATGATTATATCAAATGGGAAATGTAATGACTCTTTCACAGTCTTTTTACTAAAGGTATGTTTTCCTGTTTTATTTATCTCTTTATTGTGGGGCTTATTGGGGTAAGATATCTCTTATACTTCTTGACTAGACTCGTTATATTATGGCTTTATTTATGGTTGTGTGTGTATTTCGACTAAGGATGAGCGGATGGAAGCAAAACTCAGAGGCAAAACTGAAACTGATCAGTGGTGGACACGGGGTGTGGCAGTGGGGGTAAGCTTTACTTGGTTGCCACCTCTGGCTGCAGCCTTCCGAGCTCCTCTACATCCTCCTGACACCTCCATCTTCACAGCAGAAGGATGAAGTATTGGGAGCAGAAGGAATATGTATCATTAACATGTAATGTAGAGGGATATGGAGCACTGGCACCAGAAGTGGAAGCCAATGTGAGTTAACCCACGTTGCTACCACCTGCATAAACTGCTGCTGACTGCATTGATGAATGCTTCACTATGCACTGTGATATTTGTTTGCGCTAATCAGTTATACTAAATAAGCTGCATTATGATAACACAGATAATGTAAATGGAAGATGGTTAATGCACACCATTTGAGTACAATTTGTGTTGCCTGTCTGGATCAAACACAGCTCTGTAGTTGACACTGTGGAGCCCAAAAGCAATACAGGCACTTCACTAGACAACAACAGCTGATCAATGCATTCTGTCTCTATGAAAGGGGAGAAGGAATGATGGCATGGGGCATGATTATGGAGAAGCTTCTGAGGACAAAGCAAGAAGTGGAACAACGGATGCAGCCACTGAATATCGCTTATAGATGCAGCACGCTAGATCATTCGAGATACTAGCCATAGATTCTGGATTAAGGGGTGTAAAGTGTGTACCAGCCTTTACAGTAGTTACACATCTTTATCATGACCATAAGTACGTACACATTTGTGCAGCATGTGTGTGGCTGTCACCATATCAATCTCAATAGCAACAGTCTCCTCCAAGACATTTGTTGTTAATAGTTTATTCACTGACATGATATTGTTATCACAATGACTACCAGCTTTCTTGCCAAAGTGCTATAAAGCACAAGTGGTTATAGATAAATGCAGCTTTAGCACAAAATTAGTCTAACACTTAACATAATTTTCACAAGAACTATCATTTTCTTGAGTACCTGGCACAAAATCAAATCAACATTGGGATAGAGGTATTGATGAGCCTCTGCTTTATGTATTTGGAGAGACCGCTGCACTCAAAGCATTCACAGCAACTCCCCATTTTTGAATCCGACTTTTTTATTTATAAAATGCGACTTCTTTCTTTATTCTTAAAATAGTTTTCAGTTGCATTTAAAGGTACCCAAACTCAATTAATTGTAAAGCATCAGAAGGGGTGTTAAAACTCATGTTCCACTCTTGAAATTTAGTTTTCCCTCATTTCTTTCATCAGTGTATTATACTTTTGCAAGATTGTTATGCCTAACACTACACTTCTCCTAATTGCCTAACACTAACCCTCCTGTTTATAACTTTAGTAGCCGTCCAGCTACTCATAGCTGAACTTCTTTTAATGCAAAGCAAGCTACTAGCCATTTGGCTATTACCAGCAGTTCGGCTAGTATTGCCTGAAACCAGTATCCAAGCTACTGATAGCGGATTACCTAGTAGGAGGTTAACCACATTACAATTTTGGTGCCGTATCTCCGCAATTAAACACTGCAGTCTATTACACAAGTTTGCATCAAATTCAACTGATCCACAGGATTGAAACTATTAATCCATGTTGGCCAAAGTTTGGCTATTCAACCCTCTAGTAGTCGTAGTTACCTTCAGCCTTCTCCTGTTTGGCATGGACAAGACAATATTAGGGAGGAGCACTGCAATTTAAATTCCAAATGAAACCTTTACACTTGCGGGCTGCGGCAAGTGGGGGTTAACTCACCTTTGTCACCACCTCTGGCCGCTGTGCTTCATGTTGTGTTAAATCACTCCAATAAGTCCTCCTTCAAAGCTAAAAGGTGGAAGCATTGTACTGATGTGTATTGTGGAACATGAAGTAGAAAGCAGCGGCCAGAGGCAGCAACGAGGGTGAGGTAACCCTTACTGTCTTGACCTGCAAGTGTAAAGGTTTTCTTTCATTTGGAATTTAGAATCCTAAATGCGGAGCTCATCCCTGGGCAATTTACAAAAGATATAGTCATAAAAATGGCCCTATACAAGATGCATAGACTAGCAGGTGCATTTTAAATCTTCATGTCATCAAGGACAAAATAAGAGCAATAGTTAGGAGGAATATAAGTGCATTTTTAGTAAAATTGGAAATAAGGCTGCAACAAAAGTTAGATAATTTTATGCGGTGAAGTAGGGGAAAAATTGATTTTTGTAAGAACAAGCTGAGAGCATAACAGCAAGTTATAAATGGAATAAATAAAACAATGAGTATCATCTCATTACATATCTCAGTGGCACCATGATGATTGGTTTGAGTGTAAGTTGTGTCAAATCAAATTCCTCAGGGAAACAACAGTATTTCTCACAGCTTTCTACTTCAGCAAATAAGTTAAACAATTTAGCAGAGAACTGATTTGTAGGCATGAATCTGGTGGTGCAATTAACACAGTGCTTAATTTGCGAAACTTGACAAAATCTATCTTATGTGTAAGATTCTAGCTCAACCTAACATCTTCAAATGACTACAGTTCTAAACGCTATTTAACATGAACAGTTTTGCACCCCAGATGAACCGAATCACTAATTAAGCTGTTAATAAATTAAATGCGGTAATATATTTATAAGAGCCAAACATCGAAGAAGTGTACGATAAACTTTAGAAACCACAGGTTAAATAGGAGAAGGGGGTTATTTTTAAAAAAATGCAAAGAAATGTGAGGGTTTTTATTGTAGCAACCACATTCCTAATGCCAAAGTTTTGTAGAATGGTAAAGAGTGAATGTACTATGGGCAACATGGCTTTTTGTCTTAATGGGCTTGATTCACAAAGACAAATAACATGCCTTATCCGAGTTAGCACACCTTATCTTAGTTAACATGCCTTATAAGAGATAACATGCCTTATTAAAGATAGCATGCCTTATCAAAGTTAACACGACTTATCAGAGTAGCATAGCGAGCGCTATGAACTTATGCCTGCTAATTGGCAATGATGAGAGCTCCACTCGTCCTGCCCTGAACCCCTGCGGGTCCGATCAAGACAAGACAAATATCATTTATATCGCGCTTTTCTCCTGGCGGACTCAAAGTGCCAGAGCTGCAGCCACTAGGACGCGCTCTATAGGCAGTAGCAGTGTTAGGGAGACTTGCCTAAGGTCTCCTACTGAATAGATGCTGGCTTACTGAACAGGCAGAGCCGAGATTCGAACCCTGGTCTCCTGTGTCAGAGGCAGAGCCCTTAAAGAGAACCCGAGGTGGGGTTCTTCCATCGCAATCCATATACAGAGGCTGGGTCTGTCTATAGAGCCCAGCCTCTGTCGCTAGTTAGTTTCTTTCAAAGCCCCCCCTGCGCGCTGTCAGACCCCATAAAACACGACCGCCCTTGCTGGCGTGTCGCAGCATGTCGCAGCCGGCTGTGTTTAGCTCACTACTGTCAGTCTAGCCGCTTCCCCGCCTCCTGAATTGCTCCGGTTCCCGCCCACGTCCCTTCCCTCGCCGCTGATTGGAGGGGAGGGACGCGATTCAGCAGGCGGGGGAGCAGCAGAGACTGACAGTAGTGAGGTAAACACAGCCGCATAGCGCGGCTGTGTTTTATGGGGTCTGACAGCGCACAGGGTGGGCTTTGGAGGGAACTAACTAGCAGCAGAGGCTGGGCTCTATAGACAGACCCAGCCTCTGTATATGGATTGCGATGGAAGAACCCCACCTCGGGTTCTCTTTAACCATTACACTATCCAGCCACATCCGATCGCATTAAAGAATATTATCCCTTCACTTTGATTGGCCCAATAGACTGCCTGTTAAGTGACAGGCAGCCTAGTTAAGTGAAAGCCTGCCTTATTTTTCTGCCCGCTGACCACAGAAGTCAATCCATTTACAGTAGTTATTTTTATTTCTAGTGTTTATAGAATTCATATGAGCTTAAACAGGATTGTTCATATTGTCCTCTGTTTTTAATTATTATAATTTTGTTTTTCTATAGCACTAACATATTTCATAGTCTTTCACAGAGTACATAGTGGTTTACAGAGTACACAGTTTTGTCTATGAAGGAGGACCTCATATTCCCAACCACATGCCTACAATTTTGGCTTTCATTCTTTCATACAAAATATTCACATCTATCAGATTTGGTCATCCCCAAGGATGGTCAGCCCTCTTAAAAGTCAAGGTTCATGCAGATAAGACTGAAAAACGTCAACTAGTCACCAATACAGATGTGCCAGTGAACAAGCAATCCATGAGCTGGAAGAGTATCAGAGGAATAGCCCCAATGAACAGAGTAAGAAAGGTCTGTCACATAATCTATATTCATTCTGCAAGGAAAGACTATTATTGATCTTTCTCATAGAGTAATGATGATAGAAACTGACAGTTTTTGCATTGACTAAATTTTTGCAAAAATTGCACAACTAAAGTAAAATACAGTAAATTGTAGATAATTGTAAACTTGAAATTCATGGTTTTTAAAGAAGCACTGGGCTTAAATACCAAACCTATTATAGTGTCTAAAACAATGCAAAGCCAGACAGGGGTAGTGGGCAGATCCAGTTTTTAGCTCCTTGCTATTTGCATGTTAAAATATGCATGCTTACAGACTTTTATTATTATTATTATTACTTTACAAAGAAACATATAAAAAACACTTTTAAAGCATTTTTGCAGAAAAAAGGCACACACACACACACACACACACACACGATTAAACATCAGCAATAATACGATAATTAGCTAAATATCTGAATATACCATACAGCAAAATTACATTTTTACAAAAATTTTAATTTTGGTAAAAAAACAAACAAAAAAATAAAAAAAAACTTATCCCCATACTATGTACCACACTTCTGACAAAGATATCACAGAAATGAATAGACTTAACAGCACACAGTCAAATTGAGCATTCTTGTGTTTTTGCAGAGCTTTGTCGATGCTGGAGGATATCACGGTGAAAGGAGGCTAGTATTCCCCTGTCCTTAACTCAATATTTGAATTTTCCTTTGATTTTTTTTTCTTATGGAAATGTAAGCTAAACCATTCTTTTTCCTTTACATAGACCATTATGTAAATGGATCTTGTCCAACAAGTCTGTTGTGTTGACTTCAAGTACTGTAAGTACTTGAAGACCAACATAGTGAGTACAGTGGCCACTTATCTATGCCTGATGCTGAGTGCTGATAATTTGCAATTAGTCACCCCTGGTGCTGAGCCACACCATATGATTAAGCGGTGGCTGGATGGTGTACTGGTTAAGGGCTCTGCCTCTGACACGGGAGACCAGGGTTCGAATCTTGGCTCTGCCTGTTCAGTAAGCCAGTAATTCAGTAAGGAGTTCATTGGGCAAGACTCCCTAACACTGCTACTGCCTACTGAGTGCGCTCTAGTGGCTGCCTCGCAAGCGCTTTGAGTCCGACAGGAGAAAGGCGCTATACAAATACTGCCATTATTATTATTATTATTATTAAGCATAAAAACAGCAGGTTTTCTTATAAAACATGAATTTGCTCGATGTGAACATCTCTGGGTATGATATATGGGCAGCACGGTGGCGAAGTGGTTAGCGCTCTCGCCTTGCAACGCTGGGTCCCCGGTTTGCATCCCAGCTAGGTCAACATCTGCAAATAGTTTGTATGTTCTCCCCGTGTCTGTGTAGGTGTCCTCCGGGCACTGCGGTTTCCTCCCACATTCCAAAAACATACAGATAAGTTAATTGGCTTCCCCTAAAATTGGCCCTAGACTACTATACATACACTACACAATACATACATAGACATAGGACTATGGTAGGGATTAGATTGTGAGCCCCTCAGAGGGACAGTTAAGTGACAAGACAATATACTCTGTACAGTGCTGCGGAAGATGTCGGCACTATATAAATATTAATAATATATTCCCACAGCTGATCTGGCAGTACTAAAGGAATACATTCACTAGAAATAGCAACCAAAACAACATCTGAGATCATCTCAGTAACAAAACAAAATGAGCTATTAATAGACAAGTGAATTGTATCTTTTTGTGAAATATAAAGATGTGCTTACCTTTTTTTTTTTTTTTGTAACTCAATTTTTATTGAAAATTTTTTCCAAAATGTCAACATACAATAACATCAGATGAGATTTGTAGACATAATAGTGGTTATCATCATGGCTCATCAACATAGCATAACAGTAACCGTAGGTAGTTTAATAAACAGAACATCTAATATATCAAATAGCAATGATTTTACTGGAGAAGTTTAGTAATCTCACCTAACTTTTTTTAGGCCCTTATTATCTTAGGTCATTGTATGTAGCTTTTGGCCATGCCATAATATGAAAATAAAAAGAAATTCTATAACACAAATGGACAATGTCTACCAAGTACTCAGATAATTACATATAATATCATTACCCCTCCCTCTCCCACCCCCCCCCCCACCCTGGTTCCCAGGCCTCCCCTTCCATCGTCAATATGAAGGTCTCCAAGGATAGAGCTCAGAGTCTATCTCTTTCTTCTGTCAGTGGCAGTTCATAATTAATATCCCAGTAATCCCAGACTTTAGAGAACAAGTCGTTTTTTTCATGGGATAAATAGGTGAGATATTCCATGGTTCGAGTATGTCTCACTCTCTGAATTACCTCCTGTATAGTAGGATGTTCTCTATTTTTCCAGTTGGAGGCTATGGCTATTCTTGCCGCAGTCAATATGTGATTCAACATTTTAATCGTGTGTCTACGGCAGCCCTGAGGTGGTTTTCCTAGTACATAGGACCATGGGTCCAGTTTTATGTCTTTTTTTAAGACTTGCTTTAGTAATTCCCCAATTTTTACCCAGAAGGTCTGGATTTTTGGGCAGAACCAATATATGTGGGAGAGGGTTCCCATCTCTCCACATTCCCTCCAGCATAGGTTTGAAAGTTGTGGGTACAATTTATGTATCTTATAGGGGGTATAATACCATTTAAATAATATTTTATATATGTTTTCTTTCGTTTTAGAGCAAAGTGAAGTCTTTCTTGCATTAGCCCATATTCCTTCCCAGTCAGTGATTTCTAACTCTTTTTGGAATTCCGTTTCCCAATAGGTCATATAGGAATGCTTCATAAAGTGCTCCTCGGGTGGGACATTTAAGATTGAGTATAATCTAGATATTAAATGGGGTATTCTCTCGGTTTCAAGGATCAATGTTTCAAAGTTTGTTAAGGGGGAGAAAGGATTTTGGCCTAGTAAAGCCTGCATCTGTGACCGAATTTGAAAATATAATAGAAAGTGACCTGTGGTTAGGGAGAATTTGTTACAAAATTCGGGGAAAGGTAGTAGTTTCCTAGTGGATGGGTCGCATGCATCTCTCATTGAGAGTAGAGATTTATCCCTGATACAGGGAAGGTCAGCTGCCATGTCTTTGTTTTGTATTCTAATCAGCATAGATCTGGATGCTTGTAAGCGAAATGAAAATCGTATCTTTCTCCAGAGTGATAAGGTGAAATCTACAGAGCTCAATATATATTTTCCAGATCCTCCCCCACCCTCCATAGACCAAAGAACTGAGTCTAAGGTTCTAGGAGAGATAGAAGCCTCCTCTATATCTATCCATCTTGGTCTAGGGTCCAAGGAAGACCATTGGACAATTTGGCGAAGATGAGCAGCGTAGTAATACTTTTGTAGACTAGGTACTGACAGCCCCCCTCTTGCTCTATCTGATTCCATGACACTTTGTGGCACTCTGGGGTGCTTATTTGCCCAGATGAATCTATGCATAATTTTTTGGAAGTTCTTTAATTGGGCTTGAGGGATTCTAACTGGGAGAGTGTCACATAGGTAAAGAAGCCTTGGGATTGCATTCATTTTAAGGGCATATATCCGGCCATACCAAGATAGATTATATTTGTTCCATTCAGATATTTCTTTAGTTAATTGTTTAAACATGGGAGAAAAATTATGATCATATAGTTTCTTGGAAGTATTAGTGAGGTTTATGCCTAAGTATCTGATAGAATTTAGTTTCCAGTTAAATGCAAAGCTGGTTTTCAGAGATTCCAGCATGTCTGGGGGAATATAGAGAGGAAGGGCCTCAGTTTTATTTGGATTAAGTCTAAAGCCTGATAAAGACTCAAATTGTGAGATAAGCTTCATTAAATTTGGTAGTGAGATTCGTGGTTGTGTTAGGGAAAGTAAGATGTCGTCTGCGAAAAGTGAGATGACGTAATTTTGTCCCCCTATAGAAACTCCTGCTATATCTGGATTATTCCTAATTGCCATTGCCAATGGTTCGATAGATAAAGCAAAAAGGAGGGGTGAAAGGGGACACCCCTGGCGGGTACCATTGTTCAATGAAAAGTATAGAGAGTCAGTAAGAGGGATCTTAACCGTAGCCTCAATGCTGCCGTAGAGACCCTTAATAGATTGGATAAAGTTCCCCGCAAATCCAAAGCCATCCAACACCTTAAATAAATATGGCCAAGATAGTCTGTCGAAGGCCTTCTCCGCATCCAAACTAAGAAGGAGAGAAGGCCTCCGACAGACCCCCACCCAGTCCACAATGTCTATTGCTCTTCTTGTATTGTCTCCCGCCTGCCTTTGCATAATGAAGCCCACCTGATCACCATGAATTAGGGTAGGTAGTAAAGGGTTTAGTCTGTTGGCTAAAATTTTTGAGAAGATCTTGAGATCTGAGTTAAGGAGCGAAATTGGTCTATAGCTGCAGGTGTCTTGTGGATCTTTACCCTCCTTATGTATCACAGTGATCAGGGAGCGCTTCATGTAGCTTGGTATCGGGGCGCCCTCCATAAAAGAGTTGAACATAGATTCCATATGGGGAAGAAGGATACCCAAAAATCTTTTGTAATAGGCATATGACAGCCCATCTGGTCCTGGGGTTTTCTGTGAGGGAAGAGATTTTATTACTAGGCTAATCTCGTCTGCAGTGATTGGCAAATTCAGCTCCGCCATGTGATCCTCAGATAATTTAGGGAGATTTAGTTTACTCAAAAATTCATCTATTTTTTTGTCTCTAAGAGAAGGGTCACTAGTATCTGGGAGGTTATATAGGTCTCTATAGTAATCCTGAAAGGCCCTAGAGATATGCCCAGGATCCGTGGAGACCAAGCCCTCTTTATTTCTGATAGCATAGATGGATCTTTGATTTTTAAATTTCCTAAGTTTCCTGGCTAACAGGTAATGTGGTTTGTCACCCCTCTCATAAAATAACTGTTTAGTCCAGGACAATGCTTTTTCAGCTTTTCGGGACTGCAAGTCATACACCTTGGCCTTAATTGCCTGCCATTTAGTGAAGTTGTTTTTCGTGGGATATGTTTTATATTGATCTTCTTCAGCTTTCAATTGGGATTTATACCATTTTAAGAGATCAGCCTCGCCTCGTTTTTTTTGGGAAGCTTCTTTTATGAGACAGCCCCGAATAAAAGCCTTGTGGGCTTCCCATATAGTGGATACCTGAGGGACAGATCCCTTGTTAAAGCGGAAGTATTCATATAGGGACTGGGTTATAGAGTGGCGGATTGTATCGTCTTTAAGTAATGTCTCATTAAGCCTCCAGTGAAATACCCCCTTTGGGCGTTCTTCACAAGATAAAGTGAGAGTTATTGGGGCGTGATCGGACCATGTGATTAAGTCAATATCAGAGTTTAATACTCTAGTAATAAAAGTTTTAGAAGCCAGGAAGTAATCCAGTCTGCTATATGAGGAATGCGGGTTGGAATAAAATGTATACTGTTTAGAAAGAGGATGCTGTAACCTCCATAGATCAACTAGGTGATGTTGTCTCATCCACTTTCTAAATTCCCTAGATAATGAGTTTACTTTTAGTTGGGTTATTTTATTCGAGAGGTCTGTCCTGTCCAGTGTAGATGATAGGACCATATTATAGTCTCCCCCCAGTAACCAGTTATCATTTGAGAGACCTTCTAGTTTCCTTCCCAGCTTTTTAAGAAAGCATAATTGGTCTCCACACGGAACATATATGGAGCCCAACACCACTTCCTCAGTACCAAGTAGACCCTCCAGTAGGATATAGTGACCCTTTGTGTCAACAATGGATCTCGTTAAGGTGAATGGGGTTGTAGGCTTCATTAAGATGGCCACTCCTCCTTTTTTAGTTGGGCCTGAGGAATAGTAGGCAATCGGATATTGTCTAGAGTACAATTTAGGATGGTTTAGCCATTTAAAGTGGGTCTCCTGCACTAGGATAATATCAGCCTTTTGATGTTCAGCCTCTTTCAAAAGAAGTTGTCGTTTTCTAGGTGAATTTAGGCCTTTAGCGTTTATTGAGACTATAACCACCATCTAGGAGAAGGGGAAAGTTGCATCCATTCTAGGAGGGCCTGGTTCCCCAAAGGGATTAGCCAGTATTGCCTGTGGGGTAGAGGGGGGAGGAAAGAGGGGCACACTTCCATAGTGACTTTTTTGTTCAGTGACATTGTCATTAACCAAGAGAAAAAAACAGTAATAAGGTAAATAAAACAGGGTTAAACTTATACCCATACTAACAGTGAATAAGAAAAACAAAAAAAACCTTAACAACTGACCCTTAAGTGTCAGTAGGTCTGCGGTGCTCTCCTTGTCCCGCATTTTAATGCAGGGTGGCACCAAGCAGCACATCGAGGAACAGGCGGCACACAGCCAGAAAGCCACCCGAGTCCCTTTTTAGGTACCTAGTAGGCATGAAGAAATAGTCTAGTTCACCCACCATGGCATCCATGTTTTAATGAAAAGCGAAGAAGAGAAGGTTAGAGCCTGAGTTGTATTCAGTCTGCTTGCTCCTCTAGCAAAGGTGGTGAAGAGGGGGGAGATGCAGTACTGGTTCTGGAGCTTTGTCTCCTTGGTTTGTGGACTGTCCAGTCCGGTTGCAGTTGTGGTCGAGTGGATCCTTGCGAGGACGATGTCCCTTGGTCCCCTTTTTGCTGAGGAACTGAAACCGATATGCCCAGTTTCTGTGCAAAGTTCTGTGCATCCTCAACGTCTTGAAGGCTGTACACTCTAGCATTCTTCGTTACTATCAATCTAAAGGGGAATACCCACTTATATCTTATACCAGCATCTCGTAGAGCTTGTGTAACGGGTCGGAGAAGGCGTCTTTTTTCTAATGTGACCGGAGAGAGATCATTGAAAACCCCTAATGTGGCCCCCTCAAACTCAATACGAGGCATGTTACGGGTGACGTTGAGTAAAGCTTCCTTTGCCTCATAATAGTGGAGCCTTAGGACGATGTCCTTTGGGGCTTGGGAGTTTTTAGATAGGCCTCCTAGAGCTCTGTGGGCTCTATCCATGCGCCACATTTCCGTGGAGAGATCAGGGACCATAGCGGAAAAGAAGCGGGTCAGGTACTCACGGATGTCGTCTGGTGTGACCGAGTTCGGAACTCCTCGGACCCTCACATTCTGGCGCCTGTCCCGATTTTCCGAGTCCTCCTGAGCCAGGCGGAGGAATTTAATGTCAGCTTGTAAGTTTTGGTTATCGTCCTCTATTGCATTATGGCGTACTATGAGCTCATCGAGGCGAGTTTCCAGCTTACTTGTGCGGTCTCCGATCCCCGCTATGTCCGCCTTCAGTTCTTTGGTTGATGAGCTAATCAGTTCCTGCATGCTTGTTAGAAGCTCCGTCTTGTGTTTGGAGAGAACCTCCTCTATATGCTGCAGGATCTCCGACTTCTGCGGGCTTTGCTGCGGAGACTTGCTCTGCTTCTCTGTATTACGTGGCGTTGGAGAGGCACGCTGGGAGGCCTGGGCGCCATCTTGGCTTCTCGCATCTCGGAGGAACTTGTCCATTTTCTTAGTCTTCCCCTTGTCGTTCGAGCCCGTTTTGGACTTGGTGGGTGACATCAAGGTTTCTTATGCCCGAGTATGTAAGACTCTTGTCTCTGCAGTCCGTGTTTGCTCGATTAGGAGTCAGCTTGCGGGGCTCGCGGAGCGGAGCTCAGTCAGTTGCGGCCATCTTAGCTGTGCGCGCGCATGCGCCTTGTGCTTACCTTTTTAATAGAATCTTTAATTCCCACTAGTCTGATATTTTGAGCACATGCCTACATTTTGAGCTGAACCATTTACTGTTTTGTTATATTAAAGAGAGTCTGAAGCCAATTTAAAAACCTGTTTTTACCTGTTATTTAGGTTAAGTAATATGGCCAGTGCTAAAATGCTGCATTACCGCGTCAGAACAAGGGTTTATACCCCCCAAATCCCCAGGGCAAAAACCAAAGAGAGCTTCCTGGTTGAGGCAGAACTTTTTGCTGAAGCTCTGCCTCTACTCACGTCAATCCCCGCAGATCGTTGCCTCCCTCCCCCGTCAGTCTTCTTTCACTGAGAGGGGCGGGGAGAGGCGGCGATCAGTGGAGGATTGACGCTAATGGAGGCAGAGCTACAGGGCTAAGCTCTGCCTCCCCAGCAGAAAAATCCATGACTTTGAAATTGAAAGTCGTGGATTTTTGCCTCAGGATTATGGGGTATAAAACCCTCATTCTGCCGTGGGGATGTGGCGTTTTAGCACTGGTCATACCCTAAATAACAGGTAAAAACAAGTTTTTAAATTGGCTTCAGACTCTCCTTAAGTTGTAACTCTTGTAACAAGATAACTTCAAATTACTTGCTGGCTTTACTGTTCCTGATACAAGTTTTACTTTTCCCTATATGTTTCAGTAGTGCAAAATTATACAATTGTGAAAAATGAAATTATCTACAGATTACCATGAAAAGAAGTAACTTAAAGGGAATCTGAAGTGAAAAGTAAAACACTTATAATATAATGATTTGTATGTGTAGTAAAGCTAATAAATAAAACATTTTCAGCAGAGATATGAGTCTCATATTGTTTACAGTACAGGAAGAGTTAAGAAACTTCAGTTGTTTTCTATGCAATAGAGCCTCTCTAAGCTCTGCAACTTTTCTCTCAGCAGTCTCTCACTGTATCTTGTTTTTTTAAGGTTTTACTACAGATCAAAATTTTAAAAAAAGTTAATTAGCTCTGCTCTGTGAAATCATTTAAAATGCGGAGTGTAGTGTGTTAACTACAAATATTAGAGCATAATGCAATATTATAAAAAAAAAGGATTTAATTGAAAATAAAAATATGAGACTATTCTCTTTGCTACTAATGTTGTATTAATTATCCGTACTACACATACTATTCATTGTATCATAAGGTTTTTTTTTTTTGTTTCAGTGTCACTTTAAAGCCTATCTCCAGGCAGGGATCTAACAATTTTCATCTATAGCACTCACGCCCTCTTTAGTTAACAATTGAACAAATTGTGCATAAGACACAGCAATCAATGAAAAGAAAATGATACCTTGTAGAATGCATTTAAAGGGTAGGTAACCTTTTGGCAGTAAGATGTGGGTGGAGCCAGGTAACTGGCACTGTGTCGGGAAAGCAAGCCCCATTCTCCTGGCAGGCCATATTTTGTTACGTAAAGGACCACTGTAAAGTAGGCAGTTAAAATCTGACAAAACTGACAGGTTTTGGGTCAATCCATCTTCTCATGGTGGATTCTCAAGATTTTTTGTTTTAAACAGCATTTACTGAACAAAATAGTAAGATACCAGCCAGCCTCCCTACTCACTTGCACACTTTGTTTGTCAGTTAAACTTTGCAACTACTGTTCAGGAAATGCTGTTGAAAACAAAGTAAACCCTGAGAATCCCCCATGAAGAGATGGACTGGTCCAAAACCTGTCAGTTCTGTCAGATTGTAACTGCCTACTTTTTTTTTGCAATAGTGGTCCTTTAAGGAAACCCAACAAAGCTATACAATTCAGGGTGTGAAAGGCAATAGCATAGTAAAGCAAGATATATGAAAGGCATTTGTATTAATCCAGTTGAAAGTCATACATCTTGTTCTGTAATCAGTAGCTATGATAATATTTATTAAAATGAAAAAGCTCACACATTTCATTTCCGTATGATGTAGTATCACCATTACAAAAAAAGTGGAGTTCCACAGCCTTGAACATACTCCTAAATACACCTACACACATTTATCAATAATTTATGTCGAATAAGTCAAGTACACTTATTCACATCAGAAAAATGCATTATGCATTGTTTTACAACCTGGCTCTTTTGTGTATGTAGGAGGTTTGCATTGTAATTGGTCCCATTATAAGCCATTTTGTTCTAGAAAGGCTGTGATTTATTGGCAAGAGTCGGTTTTGCATTAACTAATAAAATATTATCTCAATGGTAGCACATTAATTATGTCAGGGATAATTTTAGACATATTGACAAGTATGGGTTTGTGTGCATTGGGATGTTTTCTATAGCAGCAATATTATGTTAATATAAACAGCTCCCAGTACTTATAAAAGATCAATTTCTCCTGAAAGCTTTTGAATTTGAATTTCACAGTCAAACTATTTTTGTAAATTGTTACTTAGTATCTACTGTACATTTATTCTGCTAAATTTACCCTTTCTAGATGTATGACATAATTATTAAAGAAGAAAGTACTCAGCAAAAGCAGTTATGTCTAAATGTGATTCTGAATACTTTATTGGGGTTCCTAGTGAAATCATGTCAACAATGGGTTCTCTGGTTCCCTGTCACTACTTCCCAGTTGGCTTTGTTTGCTTTAGACTGAGAAGAATAACATTTATAGTCTTCCCACTTGAGTTTTCATCACAATATATTGACAAGCCAATTGGTAAGCCCCACTACTCGTTCTGACTTAAAATTAGGTAATGGGCTAAACTCAATGACAATTGCAGTGGCAGCGGACTTATGACATCACAGTGGGTACTTTAAACCTATGGTTGCGTGGCACCAGCACTAGCAAGATGGATGCCCTCATATAGATGGGGGGATGGATATAGAAGGAGCAGCCCCATGCAGGTAAGTAAATCAATGCTGCACATCATTTACATCATCATCTACATCATCATCATCCAGGAGGCTTGCTTTATATATTTTCAAAATGGGTTGCTTAGACAGCTTTAAGACACTAGTTTAGAAAAAAAACAGTGAATTTTGAATAAATGTGCATTTCATGTCTAATTGAAAAACTGGAGCAGAGAGAAAGTCTATATAAATAAATCTCACTCCACATACCCTATTTTATGCTTTGGTATCATACCTTTACTATGCGTAATAGCTCACCTTGATTAACTTTATTTTATCCTGAAGATTTCATTTGTATTACCCAATTAATCAAACCCGGGAACGTTACTTTGAAATGCAAGGCCATAAGAAATGTAAAAAAAAAAAATCACTATAACAATATATTGCAAAAAAATGTATGCACACGTATAGAATGTACATTTTTTACAGAGCAAAATTCACAAAAATATATTTTTCCTACGTCACTGTCGCTTTTAGTAAGCAGTTCATATTTTATAGATCGGTTTTGGACTATTCGATTTCCTCATGGAGGATTTTCAGGTAGTGCTTTTGTAAAGAATAAGAGATAAGGACAATACTGAGAATACCCCATGAGGAGATGAACTCATCCAACGCCTGTCAGATCAGTCAGATTTTTACTGCCTACTGTAAGCTACAGTGTCGTAGGAAAAAAAAGTATTTATAGTACATTTTAGTATGGGAGAAATGCACTTCTTATAAGTATGTGTGAGTATATATTTTACATTTACAGTTTTTTGCAATAGCGGCCTTTTAATAATAATACTAGTTGTTATGTAAGTTGAATCTTTCTTATTCTTTAAAACAATATGTTACATTGTTATTTCCCCCATGTGGATAATCTCATCGTTCAGTGGAGCTCTTCTCTATCTTCTTTTTAAAATGTCCACAGGGCTTCTAGATTTCAGCAGTTGATTACAGAGCCCTGCAATGCTTATTCATTATAGTTCAGATATTGGTCTAGTCTTATCAATAAAAAAGTGCGCTGTGACCCTAAGTGTCTACGTTTAGTGACAAAGACAGACATCATTTTAAAATGGAGCTGAAGTAATGGGGTCATTGCTGATATACATCTAATAATGGCCTATGTTGCCCGGAAATATTTGGTCATTTTTAGCTGACATGCAGCAGATGAGTTCAAATTATATTTAGAATAAAACAGAAAATGAATAGCTTCAAGCAAGGGTCAGGATGAGGCACAGATGAAGCTTTGTCCAGTGACATCTAGTGTGGTCTAAATGAGATATCAGCAGCCAAAGAGGCACGGGAATTATCCATCTACATGCCTAATCCCTGCTAAACACACTCTTGTGGCCTCCCTTTATTTGAAAGGCTGCCAATCAAAAATCATTTTAATTTTAAAAAGTAGCTTGATAAAGCAGGTCCAGTAACATGTGCCAGGAATGTAAAATGATCTTAGTGCATGAACAATGTCTTTTCTGCCTTGCTAATCCTTCGGTTCATTCCAATGCAGATTTCTTGCCATGAAATTAACAATGTTTGTCATTAGCAAGGGAATGTATTACATGAAATATGATGGATTTTAATCATTTCGCTGACCCTTCCTCTTAAAGATAATAGTAACCAGTTTGGTGGAACGCACATTAATTTCTGTTTTGTTCAAGGCAAATGAACAACCATCATTTTCTGCTACAAATACTCAGTTCCAATCACAGTACACTAATTATTATAAATGAAGCATTGAGACTCGACATTTAAAGAGGTTTACAGCACATATGAATGAACTGAAAAGGTCACAGTTGTATAATGCGCCAAGCCAGCTATTAAAACGGATAAAATACCCACAGACGTCACCTGTGTTACAGAGCTAAATTCAGTAAACAAAATACAGGGTAACCTTGATAGGATTATTTGATTAAAAAAAGGATTGAACTTTACATCCACTTGGCCATACTGCTGGCAATGGTCATTCTGAAAGAAAAAAAAGGATAACATTGCAACTGCTCTGATAACAACACGTAGAAGCAATTCCAGCAATAAAAACAGATTTATTTATTTTTCTATCTCCTTTGCATTTGTTAATTGTAGCAATACAGGGGATCATTGTACTGTGTGTAGCTATGATATTAGCTAAAAATAACGGTGTTTCTTATATTTATATTTTCTAAAACTCTTTTGAATTTATTACGTTGTACATAGCTGATCATGAAAGGAATATATACAGCAATAATACAACTACCAAAAACAATATTAATAAATACTGAATTATTTTGTTTGGATAGGACGTCCTCCGTAGTTCTGAGCCTGCGCAGTACAGCCCGGAGGACGTCCGATGACGTCAGCGCGCATCAGTGAGCCGCACATTGGAGCGCAGAAGAGCCCGACCTGGCAGCCGGCCTGGCCAGGTCGGGCGCGCCACCGGAGGAGACCGGGAGCCTGCGGAGCCGCGACGAGGGCACCTCCTGCCTGCCACGGGCTGGAGGAAGCCCCAGGTAAGTGGATTTGGATTTTTATTTTTTTCACAGCATCCCTGAACCTTCCCTTTAAAGTGTATCTGAGAGGATAACAATTATATATATATATATATATATATATATATATATATATATATATAATTTGTATCCTTTTTTATATTATATATAATACATACATATTATACATATTATATTTGGGGCAGCTCGGTGGCCTAGTGGTTAGCTCTCTCGTCTTGCAGTGCTGGGTCCCTGGTTCGAATCCCAGCCAAGGCACTATCTGCAAAGAGTTTGTATGTTCTCTCCGTGTCTGCGTGGGTTTCCTCCGGGCACTCTGGTTTCCTCCCACATTCCAAAAACATACAGATAAGTTAATTGGCTCCCTCTAAAAATTGGCCCTAGACTACAGTACTTACACTACATAATATAGACATATGGCAATGGTAGGGATTAGATTGTGAGCTCCTTTGAGGGACAGTTAGTGACAAGATATGTATATACTGTACAGCGCTGCGTAATATGTCGGCGCTATATAAATACTAAAAATAATAATAATAATAATACATACATACATGCCAAGGGCTTCCACCAGCTCCCTTCAGGCTGATTGGTCCCTTGCCGTCCTCCTCCACCACCTGGATCTTCTGCTATGGATCCCGGGAATTCGGCCAGCAGCACGGGCGCAATCCAGCCGTGCGTGCTCCCTCATCATGCCCCCGCAGCCAGAGCAGTCTGCACCTGACTGGCTGAATCACTAGGACCCATAACGGAATATACAGGCGGCAGAGTAGAAACATGAGTAGACTCAGAAGCAGTATAAAAATAAAAAGTAATCTATATGTTTATTTAGTATAAAAGAAAGTTGCATGCTGATTATGGATCTTGCTTCAGCGAGACATTGTAATTGAACTGATGAGATATTTTAATATTATATTGTACACGTTGCACTCAGATAAAGGTAAGGAGCATATGTATGTTTTTCACAGTGCAAACATTTTGCTAATGAAAAGCTTAATTTGCATATTGCATAGCATTATTGTCGACTTTTCATATACAGGTATGTTAAATTTTGTTAAGCTCTGGACTTTACTGTAACATATATTTATAATTATCATCAAACTAGTTCTGATAGACCTTGACCTCTTCTCACCATGGATAGTAATAGCCAAAGTGAACAGGGAAACCTTGAGGGATAACTCTATGCAATTAAAACTCCCAATCCAATCCCTATCCCTAGCAATATTCAATGTTCCATTTAATACTTGGTCCAACTCAGGTCTTCAGTATATGACCTATTAGACAATACTTCCATTCCAAGTCATATGCTCTACTACAGTCCTTATATAACACAACCTCATCAGATTTTTTTTTTTTTATATGTTGGCTACAGTGAGTACAACTGTGGTTGATAAACCTTTACATGGTGTAGTACCTCCCAAAGCCCAGAACTTAGTTAACTTACACGTCTCTATGGAGAAATAAAGAGGGAGCCCAAACTATCTAATCCCCTTGAACACATAGCCACTGGTGCTGAATCTGGCTAGCCAAGCCCTGTAGAACAACAGAAGGGATTTGCAAACTGCAGAGAGGTAGATGAAAGCCGGTATTCTTTATGTAAACAATTCCAAATAGAAAGACGTATACAACCAAAGGATTAACTGAAGCTTGTCGGGCTCAGACTCTGCCCTTAGCCATAGTTACTACCTACTGAGCCCGACACGCATCAGTTGTAAGAAGACATAGAATAATGTAAGAAGACATAGAACAATGTGATATGACAAAAAAAACAGTAATTGGAAAGGCAGACCAGGTAGGATATTAAAAATAATGATCTAAAATACACACTTCAGACGCGGGTCTGCTGCCTAAACACTCAATATGCCACTCATTCCTACACACCTCACGCATTCAGAAGGGCCCTTCTAAAAATGACACAAAAATAAAAAGAAAAAAATATAAAAAGAAAAAAATGAGAAATATATAAAAGATATAAAATATATCGGGCAATACAGGAGATAATGAGTTATTGCTCTCCTTATAGAAGCATATGTATCCTTTCAGCTGTATTTGAATGACGCTAATGTCAGTTTCCTTATAAAAAATAGATTTCCATCCAACACTCCGCACAGGTAATATATAGTCCAGTATACAGTTCCTTGTCGGAAGGTTAATACACGCACCGCGTGTGTCAAAATACTAATGCTGGGGCAGATTGTACAAAACTCACGTATTCCCCCATGTGTGTCCTCACACCTCTTAAGGTCCGGATGGTGTTCCTCCGTTCTCCTTACACAGTCCAATGGCGGTGGCGGTAGCTCCAAATTCCGGCTTCTTGCCACACATCAACCTCTCATCGGCGGGTTCGTCCAGAGCGCGTCACTTCCGCCAATAGATACAGCGGGTCGCTCTCTCAGTACTTCCGCCAGGTCCGGCTTCGCTGGGCTTAGCTTACAGATGGTGACGTCACCTTAAGGTCTCTGAACTTTTACACTCAGGCGGCAGCTGCGCGCAAGCTGCCTACCTAGTTCAGACCTTGTGCCCACAGTAGTCCAGCAATAAAGTGTTGCCCACAGACAGCAACAATAACTCTGCACCTCTACGCGTTTCAGCCACTAAAACGGTGGCCTTCCTCAGGAGGGTTTCCAGCTGGAGGAAGGCCACCGTTTTAGTGGCTGAAACGCGTAGAGGTGCAGAGTTATTGTTGCTGTCTGTGGGCGGAAGTGACGCGCTCTGGACGAACCCGCCGATGAGAGGTTGATGTGTGGCAAGAAGCCGGAATTTGGAGCTACCGCCACCGCCATTGGACTGTGTAAGGAGAACGGAGGAACACCATCCGGACCTTAAGAGGTGTGAGGACACACATGGGGGAATACGTGAGTTTTGTACAATCTGCCCCAGCATTAGTATTTTGACACACGCGGTGCGTGTATTAACCTTCCGACAAGGAACTGTATACTGGACTATATATTACCTGTGCGGAGTGTTGGATGGAAATCTATTTTTTATAAGGAAACTGACATTAGCGTCATTCAAATACAGCTGAAAGGATACATATGCTTCTATAAGGAGAGCAATAACTCATTATCTCCTGTATTGCCCGATATATTTTATATCTTTTATATATTTCTCATTTTTTTCTTTTTATATTTTTTTCTTTTTATTTTTGTGTCATTTTTAGAAGGGCCCTTCTGAATGCGTGAGGTGTGTAGGAATGAGTGGCATATTGAGTGTTTAGGCAGCAGACCCGCGTCTGAAGTGTGTATTTTAGATCATCATTAATAAATGTCTTTTGGAGACTCCCTAGCGCGTGTTATTTGTATCTAAAATTGTGCTATTTGATTTGGAGGGGTTGAGGGAGCCCCTTTTATAACACGCAGCTGAGCAGTGGTTCACTACTGTGATTTGGTCCACCCTTGCGCTGGGCTTGTATACATATAAGGATATTAAAAATAAACAAACCTTACAAAATAGGTAGCCAGGTATAGGTGCCCCCAGTGTAGCCAAGTATAAGTGTCCCCAGTATTGGTAGTAAGTTATAGGTGCCCCCAGTATAGATAGCCAGTTCTAGGTGCCCCCAGTATAGAAGCAGCTTCTTCTATGTCCCCATTGCCGCTGACAGGAAGTAGAGTCAGCGGCGTTGGAGACATAGAAGTCAGAGGCACGCAGGGCTCTGTCACCACCTGGAACCAGAAAGAGGTGGGTTCCCCGCCTGATGCCGCTGCTATCATTTCTGTAGGAGGGAGCCAGGAGTGCTAAAGGGGTGACCCGAGGTGAGGGAGGGGGGAGTTTGGCCACCTCCCCACCACTGTGTGCCCACTGCCCCCTCTCCCGCACCCCCCTCCTGATGCTAAAAATGGCCCTGGGTGGGCCCTACACCAGACTTTACCACCCCAGGACCCCCTTGCACCTGCATCGCTTGCAGGGGCTATTATTATGCCCCTGGTAATAAGCCAGATTTAGTCTAATATTCTAGCTAGGTGTGTTTTTTTTTATTTCCACAGGAACGTTCTGTGTTGAGAAAAGTCTTGTCAATGATATGGTAAATTGATTAATGGATTATGGGTTAATAAAAGACTAAGTGCTACTGTATATTTGCATTGGATTTGGTTTTCATTAGCATTTTGCTCTTAGAAAAGTTTAAGGACAGAGTTTGTGTTAAGCACAGTGATAGAGCCAATGTTTTATGTAAATACATTCAGTATGTACACCTATGTACATTTGTCCCAAACAGTCTAAGTGCACTGTAAATGTTTCACTTCCTCTGTAACTGTTGCTTACAGTAGTTGCTATAACCTGACAGATCTGAACATTTTAGCAGGTTTTTGACTTGTACATTTCCTCATGAGGATTCTCAAGGATTTGTTTATTTTGAAAGACATCTACCAGAATAGGAAGGCCAGTCAGCATCTTTGTATACGTCCTTCCCAAAGAGTATTTTAAAGCAGCATACATGAAACTTGGATAATCCCCATAAGGACTAGGTCAAAACCAGATGGTAAGAGGTTCTGAGCCATCACAGTGATAATACCTATTAAAAGTCACAGCTATATAAAAATAAAAAAATGCAGTGCATTTACTCAGGGACAAATGAATATATGTCAATACATAGAAGAAAGTCTGGCACTAGATGCTCTTGGGAGATAAAGACCAGCTGGATTTGTGCTCAGAGGGTATGTGCACTTCAGAGACACACTCAATATAAAAGGATGAGAGAACGAGGAACGGTACCTTCATAAATATGTGCCTTTACTTTTAAGCTGGGAACAGACAAAGTGGCATACAGTGCAGGGGCACAAGCCTGACAGTTGTTTTGGGGTTTATCCGATTCTTCAGAAGCTAAATACACAAATATTTAGCCTCTGAAGAAGTGGGTAAACCACGGAACAGCTGTCAAGTTTGTTCACCTGCACTGTATGCCGCTTTGTCTGTACCCAGCTAAAGAATAAAGGTGAGTGTTTATGAAGCTACAGTGCTTCATTTTCCCATCCTTTGTGAATATATGTATGTATACTTACAGTATATCATTAAAATCTTTAAGTTTTTCACTATAGTGCCCTTTTAAAGGACAACTGAAGTGATAGGTATATGGAGGCTGCCATATTTATTTCCTTTTAATGAGAACCCGAGGTGGGATTTAATTATGTTAGTGGGGCACAGAGGCTGGTTGTGCACACTAACACCAGCCTCTGTTGCCCCATGATGTGTCTCCAGTACCCCCCTGCGCGACGATATCCCCTCCGCAGTGCTAGCGACACACAGCGTGTCGCCAGCACAATGTTTATCTATGCCTGTCTGTTAGCGCCGCTCCCCCGCCTCCTCCGTATCGGCGCTACCCGCCAATCAGCGGGAGGGAAGGGACACGGGCGGGTAATGCCGATATGGAGGAGGCGGGGGAGCGGCGCTAACAGACAGGCATAGGTAAACATTGTGCTGGTGACACGCTGTGTATCGCTAGCACTGCGGGGGGGTATAGCGGCACGCTGGGGGTCCTGGAGGCACACCATGGGGCAACAGAGGCTGGTGTTAGTGTGCACAACCAGCCTCTGTGCCCCACTAACATAATTAAAACCCACCTCGGGTTCTCTTTAAGCAATACCAGTTGCCTGGCAGCCCTGCTGATTTATTTGGCTGCAGTAGTGTTTGAATAATACCAGAAACAAGCATGTAGCTAATCTGGCCAGATCTGACAATAATGTCAAAAACACTGGATCTGCTGCATGTTTGTTCAAGGTTGATGGCTAAAAGTATTAGAGGCAGGGGATCAGCAGGATAGCTAGACATCTGGTTTTGCTTAACCTCCCTGGTGTTATGATTATTTCCAGATTTAGGGTAAAAAATCCATTAAAACATTTCACAAGCTTTTAGACCCTAAAAACGTGAAAAAAATATACCACAGGGAGATCTGCACTCTGCAGCAGCTCCTACATATAACTCACTCACGCACGGGATTACCGCTCTGAACTGTAGATTTCTGTCCCGAGCCTGACTCGGGATTACCGCTAAGGTTAAAAGGAAATAAATATTACAGCCTCCTTATACTTCTCACTCAAGTTATCCTTTAATCCTGCTTAGAAATGTTTTTTTACACTGCATTTTTTAGACGCATACCCCAAAAATGACACTCAAAAACACCAACACTCATGTTTCTGTTTCCATCTTTCTACTTCCTAATATTCATCCTGATAGGAGTACCTGAATAAATAGACTCATTTTAAATGCTTCTATTTTACACATGAGTACTCTGGCAACGTTTTCTTGTACACTGGCACAGAAATATGCTCAGTGCAGCCCATAAAATGTAAGGCACTAGAGGATCTGTTCAATATTTTCTGGACAGTGTGGTTTAGATTACAGTTGTCATGGAGAACTTAGGCAAAGTGAAGTAAAAAAGCTCACATCTAAATCTAGCTTGTTTGTTCCAAAGGCTGTTTAATCTTTCAGAGCACCAGCTATGCTTTGTAATGGCAGCTCAATCTGCTTTTAGCAATGAATTAATGAATTCTGACTTGTCTGGCAGAGTGAATTTGCTACTACAGGCAGTTAACCTTAGGAATTAACTCTGATTGTCTGCATGTCTTAGAAATCAGTTGGGGAACAAGAAGACTCGCTAAAAACTGCTTCAAAATCTGACATTCAGTGAACAAAGATTGTCTTATTTCAGGACAAAACAGAGATGATCCCCAATATCCAGCTAGGATATCTCATTCACCAGCATGCTCACTATTTTGAAAATTGTTGAAAACAGAGCTATTACCTTTGTAACCAACTGTTTATCTGTAGTAATTGTGGGATTAAATATGCATAACTTTGAAAGCAAACAAATAAATAGGGAAGTATAATGCCCACTAAAATAAAATCTTGCACACTTTTACATTTTCATTTTGACTTAAAGTACACCTGTCGAAAAGGTATGGTCAATGTAATGCAAATAAGTTGATGCAGACGCATAACATTTTCTATGCAAATTTATACAACTTGAAAATAGACCAGTGGAATGAAGCTGCCGATGGATTTGATTGGTCTACTTTAAAACTGCTAAATTTTACAAAATGTGCATAATTTTGTATCAACTCAAAATTATGTGCATCTTATTGAGCATTCTAATCTGAATAAAATGAAAACCAATTATAAAATAATAGGTTAATGAGGAAAAATAGGGCACTTAAATTCAAATAAAATGGCCAAAGTAAAAATAAAAAAATAATACCACCAATCATGGGGGTGAAAAAACATTCCTGAATAGGCAAAAAGTTAAGAAACAGACTTAATTGTGACTGTTCCACCAGGCAAAATAGCCTGGTGTCTGTCAGTAGTAAGCGTGGGTGTTTTAATAAGGGCTCTACATTTATCTTTGCCCTTAGTTACTATTATTCATAATGGGGGTAAAGCCTTATCTCGCACCATACTCAAAATTCCCCAATTAGAATCCACAAAACGTATCTCATAAATTATCCCTTTTTACCTCTCTCTCACCTGGTCTATAACATTTTCTTAAACTTTTAAGCACTTTTAAAGCAAAATTATAGTTTTAAAATAAGTTGTTTCTTATTACTTTAATGTTACTTAATGTAATGCTACTTTAATGTACTTGTTTCACCTTATTTCTTTTTTCCTTGTTAGATATTTGAAAAATGTTATAGATAGGATAAAAAAAAAAAAAGTAATAAGAGGATTTTTCATTACTCTGTTTCAATTGTACATAAACAGAGGTACAACTTAAGTCAAACCATGGTCATAATTTCCCATTTAAACAAAACATAGTCATTGATTTTACTGTGATGGGTTTCCCCAGTGAACTTAATTCTTCAGGTTACATAGCCTATTTTCTACCAGTGGGAAGCTTGTGTGTCAGAATAAAGTATAAGTCATTTTTATCACTAGTGTTGTCATTGGAGGTAAGCAGTATCTTTTTTTAATGTTTATATCATTTTAACTTAATGTGGGTGCCTAGTGATCTTTCATCAGCACTGCCTCCATTTGTCTGTGGTCATTTCCTATGTGTTCGCACTATATCTTTGTGTCCAAAATGGGTCATCTACCACAGGGCTGGTTTTAGGGAGATAGACCTTAAACTAATTGTACCTGACAGGTGTATATAGCAGTTGCTAGATACAGTTGGCAAGCTGGAAGGCAGCTGCTTGATACAACTGAATGGCTGGGCCTGGGAGATGTGTACATAATAATCACTATTAGCTCACTCCATCATTAGTCCCAGAGGTAATACACCAGTTGGGTTATCTGTAGTGCAACTGTAACTGCATGTCATAGTGATCTGTGGTTGTTAGAGTGTTGTAGGCATTTCAATTCCTTATTTTGAAAGTCAGTCGTGGCTCCTCATCTTCTACCTGCAATCCTCCCAGCAGTACAGGTCTCTAGTGTGATGAATAGGTTCAGTGGCCAATATGGAAGCTTTGAATCTTGACTACTTTTACATTCAATTTCACCAGATTTCAACACAACTGTATCTTACTAAGTTTTTTTTTTACACATGGGTTTTACAGAAAGTAAGCTTTTGTGTGTGTTTTTTAGTATATTTTTATTTCATGTTATCTCTGTTGACTGGCCCACTTTTAACGTATCAGCCAATATTGACTGCCATGTTGCTTTAACGTATCAGCCTCAGAACTGACATTAAAGGGATACTGTAGGGGGGTCGAGGGAAAATGAGTTGAAGTTACCTGGGGTTTCTAATGGTCCCCCGCAGACATCCTGTGCCCGCGCAGCCACTCACCGATGCTCTGGCCCCGCCTCCGGTTCACTTCTGGAATTTCAGGCTTGAAAGTCTGAAAACCACTGCACCTGCATTGCCGTGTCCTCACTCCCGCTGATGGCACCAGGAGCATACTGCGTGGTCCCAGTATGGTCTGTGCTTGCGCCGTACATTCCTGGTGACATCAGGGGAAGCGAGGACATGGCAACACAGGCGCAGTGGTTTTCAGACTTTAAAGTCTGAAATTGCAGAAGTGAACCGGAGGCGGGGCCAGAGCATCGGTGAGTGGTTGCGCGGGCACAGGATGTCTGCGGGGGACCAATAGAAGCCCCAGGTAACTTCAACTCATTTTCCCCCGACCCCCCTACAGTATCCCTTTAAAGGTGTTCATACACTTAGGGCATGTTTCCACTACACGCAGATTCTGGATGCAGAAAAACTGATTCCAATGAATGTCTATGAACACGTTAGTGGAATCAGGTCCATAGACATTCATTGCAGTCAGAATTTCTGCATCCAGAATCTGTGTGAAGCGGAAACAGGCCCTTATCGATTTTCCCAACAGATTCGATTACATCTTCCCAGTGAGTGAATCTGCAGGGATTTGATTTCCAAAAGGATTCCTTTTCAAACAATTTCCAATCAATGTTGACCTAAAATCGTTCAAAAGACTGAATGGAATATTTATGTCAATTGAGGGTGGAGCAAGAATGATGATTGGTTGGCTGCCCATAGCAGTGTACTGCACCTAACAGTGCATTGTTGTGGCTTAATCAGTTTTCAGCACATTACCTGCTGGAATCCATTGAGAATGAGAATCTATGCACTGTGTGTGTTAGGAATCAATTTCTCTCTGAATCAATTCCGATCAGAGAATAATCAATCCTTTTGACAAATTGGAGGTCAATTTATACATGTATGCATACCTTAATTCTGGTATCCAATGGTGGATTAGATCCCCAGTTGTGCTAGATAACAGCTACCTGGACAGGTTATCTTTGTGGACTCCAGTAATATGTATGATATTTCAAAAACCCTATTGAACTCTTTTAGATACTTTGATAGCAATCATTCATATTCTAAGTTAAGCACATATACATACCAACTGTTTATATGTTAAACTATTTAGGTTTTAACGCTCGGTTTAATCCAATTTGTACATATTGCACATTTTTGTAGCATGTGATGGTTCAATCACATAAACTTCATTGGTATACTCATTAAATGGATAAAACATACATCAGATCCATTGCTGCAACCCTTTAAATGCAAAATGAAATGCATTACCATTCACTAAATTGCTAGTGTAATGTCTTCTACAGGCTGAACATGAAAATGATTTTAATATGCTCTATATGAGACTAGCAAGTCATTTCAAGGTCATAGTTATCTTCCTTGTATTCCCGTTGAGTTTTCAACAGTAGTGCAAATATTTACGCTCACACAGTTGCTTGCCCAAAAGTAATCTGTATAAAGATTTAACAAAAAAAAATCTAAAGTAGAGGTATAGTAAAAAAATAAATCATCTGCTCTAATATATTAGCTAAGAACATAAGATTGTTACTGAACAGGTTAATAGACTTGCTTTAGCTTGCACAGAAACTGCCACTTGAGATTTTTGCCTGAGAGGATCACAAATATTTGATTCAGGTAAGGAATATCTAAAGTGGTTACACACATTTACATTATAGTAGTTGGATATACTTCCTGTATCTGAGGTGTACCCTTGATGTATGCGATTCATGTCATGTGTCACTGTATTAAAGTCCATGAAGAACCATTTTAACCACTTGCGGACCGCAGTGTTAAACCCCCCTAAAGACCAGGCCATTTTTCTTGAAAATTGGCCACTGCAGCTTTAAGGCCTCGCTGCAGGGCTGCACAACTCAGCACATAAATTATCCCCCCCCCCCTTTTCTCAGAAAGTTGGTGGGGTCTGATTGCGCCCCAAGTGTTTATTTTTTTTTTGTACATAAATAATTATTTTATTATTTTTATAATAAATTTTCCTATTTTTAAAATAATTTTCAAACCCCTCCCCCCACGTCAGCCTATCACTGCGATCGGCTGTGATAGGGTTCAGCCTATCACTGCCGAGTGCTTCTGTGCCTCCCGGGGGAACAGCCTTGTCACACGGCTGTCCCCAGTACAGCGCTGCCTTAGATCATAGCGCTGTACAGCCTAATTAGACAGCTGTTTCGGCGATCGCCGCTGGGTGACTGAAGGCGGAGAGGAGCTCCGCCTTCCAAGCAGTGATGTGCACGCAGCAGCGCACACAATCTCCTGCTGGCCCTATAGAAGGCCGTTCATGCCAATCGGCATGGAGCGGTCCTGGGGCTGCCGCCATGTTTACGACAATTGGCGTGGAGCTGTTGGCTAAGGGTTAAGAAGATCACCCAGAAAGGATGCACTCCTTAACACACAGGGGCCCAGAGGCAATTAACTTTTTCTCCTGAGTTTATTCTTTGGTGATATTTTTAAACTTGTGATTGTCAATAAAATGCCTTTTAAGCCACCAGCAAGCAAGGCAATACTCAAAATGATTTTGATAATACTTTTCATCTACTTTTTTGTTAAAAAGTGCTGGAAACACTTGTGGGACACCTTTGCACAAGCTAGATTCTTGACTTATAGACAGTTGTTCCACAAGACAAAATGTGACTTCTTAAAACAGAAGGTATTTGTGATTATTCAGGTTTGAGTGAGCACATGAGGTCTGCAACAATACAACACTGCTGACTATGCAAATTGTTCCTGTGTTGTCCCTGAACGCTAAACACACCTACAGAACTGCTGAAATGCAACAATGTGTCAGCTTGCTAATTATACAGACCCTCGCTAATCCAACATGCACACAGACTGTTGGTCCTCATCCGTGCATAGCATGATTTAATATGGATCTGTGAGGTAGGACTTGAAATGTCCAGAGTAACGAATTGCCCAACAAGCTCATGGTTAAAGGGATTATTTGCATATACAGCAGTGATGCATTGTGGGAGACCTCATATGCTCACTCTAATCTAAATAATTGCAAATACCTTCTGTTTTAAGAGGGCAATTTTTTTGTTTAGTACAGAGTTTTTAGTAATAAGGATTTTGGTCCCTTAAACACTCCTTGGAGTCCTGGTTCACCATGAGCTTTCTAGACAATCTGTAACTCTTGGCCTACAAGGTTTCTCTAGTGTGTGTTGAGGCTTAACAATGGCAAAATAAAGACATTGACCGGAATGCTTTTTGGTTTTAATGGCAGTCGGTAATCAAGTTCCAAAAACGCCAGAACCCAAATGTTCAACCAATAACAATGTTGTGCACTGCCAATATAACATGTAAAATCAATACATAGCCACAAATTCCTTTATTCATTCAATAAAAAAGGAGGGGAATAACAATTTCCCTACCAGCAGCATAGTGACATGGACTTCTCTTTAAAGTGAGACTACTGTATATTGAGAAACTATGAAAGCTTCCATTGCTGGCCTCTTTTTAAAACACATTTTTACTTGGCTGTCGTATTATCTTTCATGTTTTAAACCAACAGTTGTCCAGTATGGAATTGCTAGAAATGCAGTGATGAATAATAAGAAATCCAGATGACAGTGAATCATGCTTAAGAGGCTAAATATTTCTGACACCAATAGACATAAAAATAATAGGGTAAAGGGCTAATAGAACTTCTGCATTATTGATATGGTTGTGTTTGTGTCAAAGCAATATGAGACTGTAACACCATAAAGTAGAATGTATGACCAACTTCCCCAAGTACTGTCTACCTATCCTTTCTTAGTAAGTGAGGCCTTCTGGTGAAGTGAGACCCTCCATCCCCTTAATTAATCTCGTTGTCTGTCTTTGCACCTGTTCTAAAACTAAATGTCTTTACTATAATGTGTTGCTGAAAATTGTGGCCTATACTCCAAATGTGCACTAGCATCTTGTGGTTTTAATTCCCATTTTTTTTTATCTAAGCATTTCATATCTTACCAGTGGCTGAAAAGGATTGGTCTCCAAGATAACACAGAGGACAAGTACCATGGCAGCAAAAGAATAGGCACTGAGCACCAGATTTATAGGTGCAGGAATGTATTGTACTTAGAAGGGTTAAGATGTAGGCAGTTCAAAGAACCCACACAGATAATTAAAAAAAAAAATGTCATTGTGTAAAATGCAAGCAGGAGAAGCATACATTTAATGGCAAAGCCCAATATTTTACTTCATGTAAAGGAACATCTGCAAAGTGTATGTGTTCTAAAGCTGGTACATGGTCACAGAGGGTTGGGGAAATGAACAGGGCTAAGACTGTGTGACTTTCAGATCCAAAAGAATAGACTGATCAATCAACCAGATTCTTCATGTTTGTAGGCAACAACCAGAAGATAGCACTGCAGATATAGCTCTAGCAGTGCCAAATAATGACAGCATCAGGATAACGGAGCATGAGAAACTGAAGAAGTAACGGCCTACAAGAGAAACTAAAGACAATGTGGAAAACCAATAGTGACATTAGCACTCAGGGCAGTGATTCCTTAGCTTGGAGCAATGGTATCAACAGATCTCAGGCACAACATCGCAAAGTTCTGTCCAGAAGAGTGTTGTGCTTGGCAAAAAAACTAAGATACTGCACAGAGCACTCAAGCAAATATATATATATATATATATATATATATATATATATATATATATATATATATATATATATATAAATATATATATATATATATATATATATATATATATATATATATATATATATATATATATCAAGAGGGAGAGAGAGAGAGAGCACACTTGTGTTTTTTCAGTCTTTCCAGCTCGCCAGTATTCTTGATACCATCTTAATGTAATCATGAGGAGTCATTAACCTTTTTTAGCTCATCTCCTGGTGTCAACAGTCTAAATGAGAGATCCATATATTACAACTCCAAATAAATGTATGAGAAATCCATGAGGGATATGATGCAGCACTTCTTTGTCTTTTATCATACATTCTGCACAGCAACATACATTTTATATTTATGTCTTAGATTTTGCTGCTCACGTTTGCATAACTGTGTATTCAGACTAAATATTACACTCACTTTCTGTTATTGTGGACTGCAGTTCAAATTTAACTATATTCATATTTTTCTTCAGTTTTTTTTTTCCTTTTCATTTACACTCCAGGCTGCCATTATTGTCTTTCCTGTAAACAGTGCATTTGATGCACAGCAGTTGGCAGCACCCTGTTGACCTGTTCATCTTTTGCCTGGAGTACTTTTGTGTCCTTCTGGCTCTTGTCCAATTTTTTTTCTTTTTTATTGTTGATTCTACAGTGCTGATTACAAGACAAAAGGCTCCTGTGTAAACCTGCTAGCAATGCCAATATGACAAATGTAGGGGAAAACAGCAGAAATCAGACTTATACCAAACCGTTTTATATAAAACTGCTCCGGTTTCATAACAGGTCATGCCATGTACGCGTACCTATTACATAGCAGCCGGGAGATTTCAGCACAGCAGAAAGCCAATAAATGACATACCCTGCTCCTGCACAAGTCCTGCACAAGTCCCGGTGGTGTTAAGTACGATTCCCCCTCCAGGCCACCATGAATAGCGCAGGAAAGACGTAATTCGGCTTCCAGCTATTGCTGGCGGACAAATTACAGTGTTCTTCTAGTCATTTGTCCTCCGTCTTCTGATGGTGCCCAAATTAGTCACTGAGCATTGCTATAGCTATAATTCCTATTACGGTCTATGGTGGTGCCGGATGCACCCAAATCTCTTGCGCTGTTTTTACAGTGCTCGCCATGTACAGGCATGGAAAACGTAAGAGATTTATATATGATTGTGACCTCTTATCAGCTGTCTGGGAGAAGACCAGGATTTATAGCATGGAGTATTAACATTTTTAATGAAAATAGGGGAAAAAATGAATACAAACAAATTCTAAGTAGAGTTAGTTATGGACTACTCTATCTCCTCATGGGGGATTTTCAGGGTTTTCTTTATTTACAAAAGCACTTTCTGCACTGAAATTGTTCAGTCCAACTGCCAAAATAGCATGCAAGTAAGTATGGAGGCCAGCCGTTATCTCTAGTATAGGTCAAAGTGCTTTTGTAAGAAATATAGAAAATTCTGAAAACGCCCTTGAGGAGATGGACTAGTCCAAAACCTTCAGGACTTATTCACAGTGGGACGTTGCATTGTAATGTGACATTAAAGTCATAAAGCCGCATTACAATGCAACACACAAAGAAAAAGGTAGTAACGCACATTAACGCAGCGTTACTGTCTCATACAGTAGGTACAGTAAAGCATACAGGTAATGAAAAATATCCTTTCCTGTACCTGGTAATATGGGCATTTAGCGGTAAGGCACTGCAGCAGTATGTTACCATAACGCTAAACTTTACAATACGACACTAATGTCGCACTGTGAACTTCCCATGGGATTATCATTGCAGTGCAGTAAGTTGCGTTATAAGAATGTATTATTATTGGACCAATACACAGCTGTGTTTTAGAATGTAGGGGTGGAGCCTAATATTAATAATAGAGAACCAGGGGATTGATGGGTCTGGGGTGACAGGCTTAATTTTAATTGTTTTTAAACATTTTTGTTGCTGGTAATAATAAAGACTTTTTCTAAGGTACAGCTGGAGTGGTGGAATATGTTTTTTTCATATTGTACTTATTAGAGGAACTACTTTTTCTTGTTTTGGTAGATAAGAATTTATAACGCAGCTCCACAACTTCCCACTGTGAATGTAGCCTTATACTACCAACTGTAAGCGACAGCAACATGGGAAAAAAGTAATTTATAGTGAGTTGTATTATGGGAGAAATGTACTTCTTTTAAATAGGTATTTACAATTTTAAACTTTTTTACAATAGTGGTCCTTTAAATGCAAGGTGGCAGTCAAGGAAATTATGTTGTAGTCTGATCTGTAGCTCTGGTTGAGGGTTGCAATGCCAAGATTGGTACTGCAATCCACTATAAAGCTTGTAGCAGTTGTTTAAACGGCAACTGCAGCAAGAGAGATATGGAGGCTGACATATTTATTTTCTTTTAAGCAATACGAGTTGCCTGGCTACCCTGCTAATCCTATGCCTCTAATACTTTTAGCCATAGACCCTGAACAAGCATGCAGTAGATTAGGTTTTTCTGACATTATTGTCAGATCTGAAAGATTGTCTTCATGCTTGTTTCTGGCATTATTCAGACACTACTACATTCTAATAGACCAGCAGGACTGCCTGGCAACTGTCAAAAATATGGCAGCCTCCATATATTTCTCTCTTCAGTTGTCCTTTAACTGCAATTTGAAACAAAATTTAGGTGGTGAAATCAGAGTATAATTCTGAGTTCAGAATAATACTTTCACAGGTCAAATTGGGACATAGTTTGAATAACAAATGTACTGGTGAAACACAACACTCTGTCTTAACTTTTTTTAATAGAAAATTGTCTTTGACACGCAATAATTAAAGACATGCCGAGCTCAGATAAATGGTGTCAGTAAATACAGTAAATACTCATTGATCTGCGAATGATTTGCTTCAGTGGACACTCTGGATATGATTCTTATTTCCATTTTTCAATTAAGTCGCTGCTCATATGCATTAAACAACAAACATAACAGATTTATGGAGTGGATTTACAGAAAAGCAATTATTCTTGTGTTGCATACAAAGAAAAAAATATTTGATTATTTAGGTTCAGAAGTATACATATTGGTAAATTTATAAGAGAGCCAAATTGTTCATTACCCCCCTGGCGGTTTGCAAAAAATCCACCAGGGGGCAGCAAATCTTTTTTTTTTTTTTTTCTTTTCATGTAGCGAGACAAAGTCTCGCTACATGATAGCCGCTGCTCAGCGGCATCCCCCCAGCCCCTCCGATCGCCTCCGGCGATCGGAGATCAGGAGATCCCGTTCAAAGAACGGGATCTCCTGGAGGGCTTCCCCCGTCGCCATGGCGACGGGCGGCATGACGTCACCGACGTCATCGACGTCGTGACGTCATTGGGAGTCCCGGCCTACCCCTTAGCGCTGCCTGGCACTGATTGGCCAGGCAGCGTACGGGGTCTGGGGGGGGGGGAGCCGGCGCGGCGAGCGGAGGCAAATAATCGCCGCAGAGCGGCGGCGATCAGACTGCACACGCAGCTAGCAAAGTGCTAGCTGCGTGTTGCAAACCAAAAAGTATCCAAATCGGCCCAGCAGGGCCTGAGAAATCCCCCTGCGCGGCATAGCCCGTGCTCAGCACGGGCTTACCGCCAGGGAGGTTAAATTGTCCTCTTCAATGGCTAAAAATAGCTATTAAAAATGAAGGAATACGATATCCTTCACTCTGTTCTCTTAAGGTGGCCATACATCTAGCGATTCTGGTGGCTGATTGTCCAAGAGACAGATCTCTTTCTTATCAAATCTGATCAGTGAGAGATCTATTGGCTGCCATAAACCACAGGCCAATCAATTTCAGCAAGAATTGGCCTTGTGAGACCACCATGCCACTTCGCCTCCCCTGGCCACAGTCCCTCTAATGTTTTATCTCCCTTCCCCCTCAGGTCCCCATGCAGTTATACTTTACCGGCCACCGGTCACACTGATTGTCCTTGTACTTTTGCATTTGCACCCCCATGTCGTTGCCACCATTATAGCACGTGGGGCGCTTGTCTGACGTCAAACATGAGCCCTATGTGCTATATGTTGGTAGTCATGAGGGAACCAAATGCGAAAATAGGGAGCAACAGTGGACAAGGTAAAGTATAACTGCCTACACATAAATGGGGCGATCTTTGGACTACAGGTGCTCACCAATCGACGGGAATAATCTGAAAAATCTCAAGGAAGTTTGTAAAATAATAACATTTATTAAAGACCATAAATACTGAAAGAATGTATGTTAAAAACCCATGAGATGGCCATCCCCTCACGCTAGCACCAGTCACACATACCAACAAGCATGCTCCTGGCCAGGATGGACCTGTGTAGATGACGACATGAACTATCTTGCTATAGCCTCTTCCAAATCTATGTGTTAGATAGATAGTGCAGTTCAATCCAGCAGCCGCAATGGGTGTGGGTTAGAAAGAAAAGCAGCACAAGCAGGGTTCAGGTTAGATATAGCAGCTAATATAGGCAACAGTTCCCATCATTGGAAATAGCAACAGGATTATCTCACCACTCCACCGTCTTGGGAAAGGAGCTTGAGTAGTCCACATGTAATAAAGAAACTCCCTGGGTCCCTTTGCGCTGTAATCCACCGTCACATCTGACCAACCAGAGGCGTAGTCTCCAGATTCCCTCTTTGCTGGCTGTATGGAAACTGACGTTTGCAGTCCATGTGAACAGAGACTGGCTCTGAGGGCCCGATTCCACTATCGCGAATCTGCATGCGTCCAACGCATGCAGATCCGCACATGTAATACAAGTGGATGGGCCTGTTTCCACTGTAGCGTTGTTGAGGTGCGTTTTTTTCAGCGTGAAAAAAACGCACAAAAGAGCCAACGATTTTGCCTGCGTCGGGAATCCGTGCGAATCGCCGCTAATGTATTTAATAGTAAAAACGCATGCGTTTGTTACATGCGTTTTTACCCGCGATTTCGCGTGCGATTTCGCACCTTTTTCAATTTTATTTAGCCCTGGCAGTGTCATGGTTAATTTCGCATGGCACCCTGCCATGCGAAATCGCAGGCGAAATCGCGGGTAAAAACGCATGTGGAAACGCATCCGCATGCGTTTTTACAAGCGTCGGAATGCGGCCGAAATCGCGTCGCAACAGTGGGAACGAGCCCTAAAAGATGCAGATTAACTGCAGGAGTGGACGTCAATCTGTGGCCAGGCTGGGAAAGGCGTGCAAGTCCCATGCAGGAAAGCCGCGGCGGGTGCTGCGGGAGGGGACGGCGTCTCATGCAAGCACGTCCTTTACATGTTTCGCCGTTCTCACGGCGTCATTAGTTATTAAAGTATAACTGCACTCCGGGTTTCAGGTGCACATAAAACTTTAGGGTGGAAAAGGCTGTTAGTTTCCGTTGAGCATGTTCTTGGCTCCTGCCCCACCGCACACACACACACACACACACACACACACACACACACACACACACACACACACACACACACACACACACACACACACACACACACACACACACACACACACACACACACACACACACACACACACACACACACACACACACACACACACACACACATTTAAGGTAGCCACTAATGATCCAACTTTTTACATCCAATTAATGGCCACCATTAGATTGATGGAGAACTAGTTGGGTATATTGGAAAATAAATGACCAACAGATCTGATCAAAGTGATTACCAGCCTAGGTATTACCAGCCTAAGGTTGCAAGTTCATATGGGCAGGGCCCTATCTCTCTACATATTTATTCTCCCAACTATGGACACTTTGTATAAGGTGTGCTATATTTCTGAGTTTTGTCTGTATTGCCAATATGTATGTAGGTAATTTGACTTTGTTTATGTGTACAGCACCATGGGAGATGTTGGTACTAAATAATAATTCATAATAATAACAAAAATAATACTAAGGCCCCATAATACTAAAACACTAAGGCCTCATTTACACTTGT
The DNA here is from genome assembly GCF_040937935.1 of Hyperolius riggenbachi. Lineage (NCBI taxonomy): Eukaryota > Metazoa > Chordata > Amphibia > Anura > Hyperoliidae > Hyperolius > Hyperolius riggenbachi. The sequence goes on from NC_090647.1 coordinate 434,731,511, forward strand.
GCGCATTTAGTCCACATTTTGTGCTTTGCTGATCGCCGGCAATCAACAAACCACTGCTGCACATGTTATCCTATGAAATTACAGTATTTTCTCAATGATTGCATCACAATTCTCATTCACTAGAATCAGAATTGCACAATACAATCGCCGAAAAATCATCACAAAGAGTTTAAAGTAGTACTTACAGAGCACAAATAGGAGTCTAAACCCCCATTTAATGCTGAGTCTGTAACTCTGGGTGTTTCAAGTCCTGCTCCATAGAGCCACATTAATCTTTGCCATGCACTGATGAGGATCAACCAATCCGAAACAGTCTGTATGCATGTTGGATTTTTGTGCCTCTGTACAATTAACAAGGTGACACATCATTGCATTCTAGCGGTTCTAGAGGTGTGGCTAGCTTACAGGCACAACAAAGGATGATTTGCATATTCAGCAGTGATGCATCATGGGAGACATCAAATGCTCACTCCAACCTGCATTTTATTTTGCATAGCATTTTAGTAAGAGGGCTTTTTGTTCCCTTGTAGCCCCTTACACACTACTAGGAGTTCCGGTTCACTATGAGCTTGCTGAGTAGTTTGTAAGCCTGTACACTAAACGGTATGTTATTTTTCTTCAGGTCTGCATAGAATGATTAAGTTGGCACTGTCAGTGAATGTATCCTATGAATATCTAGGCTAAAATCTGAGTAGTTTAACAGAGTCCTCTGTGTAATTTTAAGCATATGTCTGTGTAAGTCTGAAAATTCTTTGCTAAATTCGTCTTTTGTCACTTTCATCACAGAAGATGCTGTAGATGGTGTTTCCATGAAAATGCTGATTCCTGTTGACAGATACACTATAATTTACAGATCTGGAAAGTTAGTTCCAGTCATAGACTTAGCAGCACAGACACTATCATTCTCTGGGGCATCTACTAACAGCTCATTTCTTTGGCAGCTGCCTTCTTCTCCACAATCAAACCCCTGTCTTTGTTGTTGCAAAACATGCAGTCAAAGCAGCATCATTAGAAAAACAACTGTATGCTAATGCCTTTGCCAGGATTTCGGCAATTAAAATTATGCTAGATTTAAAGAGATATTAATAACCCCAAAAAAACTAAAACGGAAAAAAAAATCACATTTTGAATAACTTATGATTATTTTTCAATTTTTGTATGCTGATCAGTTTGATAATTGAAGTAGTCTAACACATTATACATGATAAGGTATTAACATGATTGCTAATTAATCCTCCATGACACCGAGTTTGTCTTTTCAGAAAAGCTTCACTTGAGAACTTCTGTGAAAAAAAATCAGTAAAATCACGGTAATGTGCAATTATTTATAGGTTTTATTTAGGACAGAGTTATTATTATTTTTTTATTATTATTTAGTATTTATATAGCGCTGCTTCTCCCTGCTGCAATCCTGGCTTGTAATTGCCATTTTTATCCAGTGTATAGAAACACTGGGTAAGCAATCAGAGGTACGCGACGAGGGATCAGCACGCCAATGGTGAGTATAAGACCCAGATGTGTAGCCAGGTATATAGGTAGCCAGATGTGTAGCCAGGTATATAGGTACCTAGATGTATAGGGAGCCAGATGTAAGGGTAGTCAGATGTATAACCAGATGTATAGGGAGCCAGATGTAAGGGTAGTCAGGTGTGTAGCCAGATGTATAGGGAGCCAGATGTAAGGGAAGCCAGGTGTATAGCCAGATGTACAGGGAGCCAGATGTAAGGGTAGTAAGGTGTGTAGCCAGTTATAGGTAGCCAGGTGTGTTGCCAGTTATTGGTAGCCAGGTGTGTAGCCAGTTATAGGTAGCCAGATGTGTCATCGCCCCCCTCCCGATTCCCTGCTCCCCCATCTGAAGCCCCTCTATGGGGGACTCCCCATCTATGGGGTGGGCAGGGGGGTCCCTTCTATGCGGCGGGGGGGTCCCTTATGTATGGGAGTTGTCCCCCTTCTGTGCGGGCTGGTGGCCAGACGGAGGCTCCCTTGTTCTCTGTGTAGTTACAGTACAAGGCTTGGTGATGTCATCAAGCTTCGTACTGTAACTACACAGACCGGGACTTCAGCGATGGAGGGGGAAGTGCTGCTGCCGCTGGAGAGAGCCCTCGTGTGAGTAGACCTCAAAGGGCTTCAGATCGGGGGGGTTTGAAGCAGAGGAGATTGGGAGGGAGGGAGAGGAGATGGTACGAGGGAGGGAGAGAGGCCACCCACAGCCCGCCCGCATAGAAGGGGACTCCCTCCATAGAGGGGGGAGTCCCCACCTGGCCACCAGCCCATACAGAAGGGGCCCCCCCTCCCACCGCATAGAGGGTGAGCCCCTGCCCGGCCACCAGCCCGCACAGAAGGGGGACAACTCCCATACAGAAAGGGACCCCCCGCTGCATAGAAGTTACCCCCCCACCCACCGCATAGAAGGGGGAGCCCCCGCCAGCCCTGAAGAACTCTGCCCCGCTGATCCGCTGCTCAGGGATTCCCCAGGGTGGCTGGATGCTAGTTCTGCATGCTGGGGGTAGCACAGATCGCTACCTGCAGTGTGCAGTCAGGCATCCAGCCATCCTGGGGAATCCCTCTGATGAGGGAAAAGTGAAGCCGGCGGGGCAGACAAACAGGAAATCTCCCTTGCAGTATTCATGAGCTCAGCTCATCAATACTGCTTTCAGCATGTTTCTGCTGAACCAGCCAGGCTCGTCAATACCGCCAGGAAGGCTATTCTTCCTGTTAAAATGGATTTATAATAAAATAATTCTTAGCAAAATGTACCACCAAAAGAAATCCTACATGGTGGCGGAAAAACAAGATATACTGTAGATTATTTCATTGTGATAATTAGTGATAAAGTTATTGGCGAATGAATGGGAGGTGAAAGTTGCTCGGATGCATAAGGTGAAACTACACTGAAGGCTGAAGTGGTCAAGCAATACCAATTGCCTGGCTGTTCTGCTGACCCTCTGCCTCTAATACTTTCAGCCATAGACCCTGAACAAGCATATGCAAATCAAGTGTTTATAACATTATTGTCGGTTCTGACAAGATTTGCTGCATGCTTGTTTCCAGAGTGATTCAGACACTACTGCAGCAAAATAGATAAGCAGGGCTGTAAGGCAACTGGTATTGTTTAAAGGGAAATACAAATAACAGCCTCCATATCACTCTCACTTGATGTTCACTTTAAATACTTTCAGCCATGGACCCCAAACAAGTAGGCAGATCAGATGTTTGTGACTGAGGGTCTTAAAGATGTGCCTATGCCAGCCAGTAGAGATGCTATCTCATAATAACATTACAGCAAGATATGGTATCCACTGAGATTTTCCAGGAGGACACATTATCCTGTGACATATTATGTGAGAATATAGTTTGGTGTGGTTCCAGACATCAAAGACGCAATATCTGCTTACATTACAGTGTATCTGCTGACAACTCAGCAAATCAATTGGAGAAAAGGAGCAAACCCAGAACGTTGCACTTCATGATACTATTGTTTAATGATTTCTAGGAATCTAGTGATTTGGAAGTATTCTAGTTGTTTTGTAAAAGTGAATTAATAAAATGTATATTTTCCTAAGTGAAGAGCTTAATGTGTTCATCTCCATGTATTCCTCTCTTCTTTCTGCTATAATCAGAGACCCATTGCTCAGCTTATCAAAAGGCAATAAAACAATTAGCTGATAAGAAAAAAGGAACCCATTCATGCATTTACACACTTTATGGGGCTAAAGTAACAGATCAAAGATCTGTTATTTCTCAGATAACTTCTTTCCTGTTTTGTACATGAACAGTTAATCTGTTTTCTCTTTCCTTACTTATAAACATTGTCTGATCCATCGCCATACCCTTGCAAAACCTACTACTGCTGAGCATATAAGACTGAAATTGAGCTAGGGCTATTGAATATGAACAAAAATAAAAAAAAACTGCACACATGAATATTGAAATACTGATTTTATTACTATACCTTTACAAAATTGATCTTAAAATTGTGATGGTGGTCTTTAAACCCATAAGGAGCTTCAATAGAGTCATCTCATTTGAGATAAGTGCACTGCTTTTGACCTCAGTCAGTAGAACTGGTTGTGCTGTAAATTCTTGGAATGCTTTGATCACTTTTTCTATCAAAAAATATAGAAACTGAAACCAGAAGTTCTCTGTTATTGTCTCACATTGCCCCCTAGTGAACAATGGACATACAAATCCATTACAGCAGTACTAATTAGAAGCAAAATAGAACTAATAAAAAAATAAAAAATGTACTAAAATTGGCCAGGAGCACTTGTAAGCCTCTAAATAAATTGACTGCTAAAGGTTAAGAGCCAACATCTAGATGGAATTGCCCTGACTGCTGTTGGACTCACAGTGGCCTTGCAATGTAAGGGACCTCATGACCCGTCTAAATACAAGAAAAAAAATACAAATTAAATAAAACAACCGTGTTTGTGAAAATGTTCATCTTTTCACAAAGATAATATTGAGCTGAAAAACACCACTATTAGTTTGTAAATGTTCCACATATACTATTCTGACATTGTAAGAAAATGTGAATATTCAAAACGGAACCCGATTTAGAGATCCTTATGGCTAAGAAATGAATAATTCTGCTTGGTCTCACATTCCATCTCGTGTCCATCCTTATATTACAGTATTAGTGCAAAGACAATGTGCTATTGCAAACAGTATGTCAAATATTTGTATACAGAGATCTCTTAGGACTTTACAACTCATAAATAACATGCAGAGAAAAAGATGACAGCAGTGTCATAAGAAGTCTTGTAGGCCTTCTCTTCAATCCCCTAAACATTTCCTCTTGGCTCATGTTCCTAGATTTACCAATAAATGTCTAAGCGTTAGTCACACAAAAAGAAACTTGGTCATGCATTGAATGCTTTCAAGCCCATATTACACATACTTTACATATGTTAAGAGGTAGCAAGGAATTTTACAAAAATCATAATATATGAAATATAACTCTAGGAAACAAGAAGAAAACTGTCATCAAGAAAAGGATCTGGCGTTAGAATGCAACATTCAGAATTATGTCTGGCTAAGGCATAATGTCAGAAAATAGGTGCCCCAAGAGAAGAAGAAAAGATAAAAGAGAAGAAGAGGAAAGCTACCCTAGACTTACCAAAACCCCCAGACGCCAAATATGTTCAAGACCATTGAACTTGTATACAATGCTAACTCTAGGGTTAGCCCTTAGATGTAAACAGGCCTACAAGGCAATCCATAATAGTCTCCTCACAAAGTCTTCATTGTAGAACTATCTTTTCACCATCCATATCTCTTATTAACTTGTTATGAACTGTAACTAAACCCTGGCTTTTGAAAACGTAAAACATTTATATGGCAGCCATGATATCAGGAATAGGGATGATCATTCGGATTCCGCGGAAATGAAATTTCTGCATTTCCAATCAGAAATCGGCATTTCCGATTGGAACTGGGAAATTGGATTTCTGTGGAAGTACAGCATTACCATAACTCGGAAATTTTAATCCAATCACAGAACCCGGAAGTACTGGGCCAATCAGAAAATACAGAGCCACCTCTGAAGCCTTTGGTCAATCAGGGAATGCCAAAAAATGACCCAAAAAAAAAAGACTCCTCGGAAATCGGATTTCTGTAGAAATAATGCTTTACCACAACTCGGTAACTTTAGCCAAATTACAGAACTCAGAAGCATTGGACCAATCGAAGAATACAGAGTCAACTTGGAAGTATTTGGCTAATGCAAAAAATGACCAGAAAAAAAGACTCCTTGGAAATCGGTAATCGGCATTGGCAAAAATAGGATTTTCCACCAATGTTGTGGAATCAGAAATCATCAGAAATCTTGGATCAAGGGGCTTGGTCTTAGCAATAAATTTAGGTAAATCAGGGAAAGGTGGTTTGTTTAAATTTAAAAAGGATTTGTACATTGTGTCTGTATTATTATGTATTATTGTCTGTATGTGTTTGTATTACTATAAAAAATTGCAATTCCACCTCTACTTTTTACATTTAAAAGTTTAGCGAAGGCTTTTTACCCTGCTTCCATGACATGTCCGACCGCAGACATCTCAGGCAGATAAGGACTGATATAATTATTGTGTTGCACACAATAACAGAAAGAAAACGAAAGCTTTTATCAGCGGTGGGGAATGGGGGGGGGGCTGGGATAGGAAACAATGCTTCAAAGACTTTAGTGAAGTCCCAGATGCTATCTTCACACCTTCCCCTGAATAAATTATAGGCAGCTAGAAGGGAAGGGGGGGGGGGCACGGTAGCCTCTATAGCTATCAGAAACCAGGAAAGAAGTGGTGGCTTGGTTTCTTTTAATGTAATAAGCTAATTACAGTATAGGGAATAGCTAATATGTATTTTGGAATGCTAACTTAATAAGAGATGCAATGGCACTATTCCATTGTACAAGCAAAGAAACAATTAGAAATTGTGTGTGCCTGTTAGCTGTTTCAGATGTAAGTCTGAGGATGTAGAAAAATGTTGCAAATTCTACCTAGTTCACTGAAATCCTCAGTAAAATAGCAGACTGTATTGCACTGAGGCCATCAGTAAAATAGCAGTTCCCAAGCAGTCAAACATACTGATAGCAGAAATCAGATAAGGGAAAGAAGTAACAATGGAAGTAGACTGCTGTTAACATGTCTATTACTTTAAGGAATGTAAATAAAGTCTCATTAACTACTTTAGGACCATGGTGATTGAAATATACGCCCTGCTTTGGTGGGCTCCTGGCTGGCAGGGGGTAGAATCACCGCCGCAGCGCACATCCACTGTTTCCGTCACTCCCCGCTGATCGTGCCGCTAAAACCCAATGTCTTTCGCCACAGCTCACTGGCTCTGCCTGTCTCTATGACGGCAGAGCCATGTGAGCCGGTCAGGAGCCGATTTCATTGGCTCCTGGCCGTGTCTTTCAATGTAAGCCGCTTCCATTGGCTTACATTGATCGACACGATCAGGAGCCAATGAAAGTGGCTCCTGACCAGCTCACATGACTTTGCCATCATAGAGACTATGTCAGAAGGATCCCGGCGTGCGGCGGTGATGACGGTTGCGGCGGGTATGCATGGCGATTCATTGGGATTCTATTGGTATTGTACCAGCGGTCTCTGGTGCTTAAGGGGGCAGAGACCGCTGGTACTTAAGTGATTAATTTGTATGCACTAAGTAGGGCTAGGGATGTAGAAATATTACTTTCTGATCTAATCACATCTGCAGAGCAATAACTGTGATATTCTTTTCCCCAATGAAGATCTTTGATTTGCAAGGAAGTACCATTTAAGTCTTCTGGCTGGCTTAGAAAGTAACTGGCTGTACACTTAAATGGAAAGATAACTTTTCATGACAATAAATTATAAAACGGTTTGTGCAGCATTGAGACCCGTTATACCAAGTTTTTGACAAACAAAGTTTCACTTTTGAAGTACAGTTATCCTTTAATATCATGGCAGATCTTTATGAAATCACCTCCAGTACTTTCCACAAGAAAGCCAGCAGGAACAAATCAGAACTTCTTAAATAATTCAGAAATTGATATGAAAAAGTTTGGCAAAAGTCTCTCTTTTTTTTATACTGTACTTGTAAAACCTGCATTTTGTCTTTGTTCCCTTGAATGCTAAAAGTGAATTTCCATTAAGGAACATCCCACGAGTTCTGCTTTGTTGTTTCATAAATCTTTGCCAAAGGATAAAGCTTCCTAAAATGTTTGCTTTTCTTCTGTTCTGTAGAAGTAGAGGTTCGAACAAAAGAGAGTTTAGAGAGGGAACAACATATTTAACATCTATGCTCAAGAGAATTCCTCTGCATTTCATATATCTAGCACACCTCTGCACAATATGATGAATTGGGAACACAGCACATCCCATCAACAATATAAATGTTATTTCTATTTCAGGGACAACACAGTTAAATCTTGCTTCAGATGTCTTAAGATCACCCTGTAAACAGCTAAATGTGATATAGAAACTCATAGCAATATTGTAGAATATATTGGAAAACTTGCATCACAATATGAAATAAGATTTTACATGAGGTAAAAGAAAACAACAACAACAACAAAAAACAATACTGATGTACTTAGCTGGAAGCCATAGTCTTTCAGGCTGGAACATATTTATTGCCAGCTAAATATGCAGCCTACTTTAAGGTGCCCATACAATTCCAGACTGTGTCAATAGACTAGACATTAGATTTGATTTTAAAGTGCACCAGAGACTAGACTTGATTTTAAAAAGTACCAGAGATGAGATTTAACTACTTGCCGACCAGCTAATGCCAATGGGCATGGCCGTGGCGGCAGCCCCAGGACCGCCGAACGCAAATTGGCGTCAAGTCCTGGGGATCTAATTTGCATGAGACTCCCACTCGGGAGACTGTTAGACGGTGTGATCGCTGTCTATTTACTTGCACAGCACTGCGATCAGCAGCAGCGCTGTACTGGGGACAGCCGTGTGACACGGCTGTCCCCCTGGGGGACAAGAGAGCGATCGGCTCTCATAGGCAGAAGCCTATGACAGCCGATCGTGTGATTGGCTGGGTGCCGGGAGGGAGGGCATAACAAAAAAAAGCACATTTTGTTTAAAAAACGGACATACATATTTATTAAAAAAAACCAGCAACAACTTGTTGGCGATCAGACCCCACCAACAGAGAGCTCTGTTGGTGGGGGGAAAAGAGGGGGAATCACTCGTGTGCTGTGTTGTGCGGTCCTGCAGCTTGGCCTTAAAGCTGCAGTGGCAATTTTAGTTAAAATGTGCCTGGTCTTTAGGGGGGTTTACCATTGTGGTCCTCAAGTGGTTAATACACATTTTATTAAGTAAGAAACACAACAATTGCGCTTAGGGAAAGTATATACTAAACACTTCACATATGCGTGGTGCGCGCTTTTAACCATCTGATGTATGACAGTACCATATAGAATTCCCAAACTAAGCAGCGCTCCAGGACCGATTAGCTAAAAAGTCAAACAAAACCTGGTAAATGTCCACCTTTGCATGTGGCCTGTTGGATTTCCTGGTTTCCACCGTTAAACTCCGCTCAGGTCCGACACGTCATGTGAAAAAAATAGGAGAGAAAGGACCAATAGTGTAAATCCGTAAAACTGTTTTGCATTCACCACCACCTTTTCCCTTATAGCAATAACCGTGTTTTCCTTTATTACTGTTACACCTTCTGTGAGCACCTCAACACACCCCCACCGTGTGTGCACTCACCTAATAAGCCTCCTTAGTTCTCCGAAGGTAGGATTAATAGCATGTGGGGGATATATATACAGACTCCAGTAATCTGGCTCCAATCAATAGCACTACGACTAAAAGAGTTCTATATAGTTTAAAACCATTTATTCATAAGACATTAAAAATCAGATCGCACTCACAATTGGTTGACTTGGGAATAGCGCATATAACAACGTTGGGTCCCCGGATGACCACTCTGTCAATAGCCGCCTTAAATACCCTCGTCTCCGCTTGCCTGGTCTGCTACTTCCGCATCTGCCGACAGCGTCTAGCGTAGCTCCGCCCTCCGCCCTACGCGTTTCGTCATAAGGGCCCCTGATGAGTCATACTTATGACGAAACGGTCTGATTTTTAATGTCTTATGAATAAATGGTTTTACACTATATAGAACTCTTTTAGTTGTAGTGCTATTGATTGGAGCTGGATTCCTAGAGTCTGTATATATATCCCCCACATGCTATTAATCCTACCTCCGGAGAACTAAGGAGGCTTATTGGGTGAGTGCACACACGGTGGGGGTGTGTTGAGGTGCTCACAGAAGGTGTAACAGTAATAAAGGAAAACACGGTTATTGCTATAAGGGAAAAGGTGGTGGTGAATGCAAAACAGTTTTACGGATTTACACTATTGGTCCTTTCTCTCCTATTTTTTTCACATGACGTGTCGGACCTGAGCGGAGTTTAACAGTGGAAACCAGGAAATCCAACAGGCCACAGGCAAAGAGACTTTTGTTGCTTATGGTGGACATTTACCAGATTTTGTTTGACTTTTTAGCTAATTGGTCCTGCAGCGCTGCTTAGTTTGGGAATTCAATAAACATTTTATGAATACCTGGGGCTTCCTCCAGCCCCATGCGCACGAATTGCTCCCACGAGAGTGCACTTCTTTTGCGCAGACTGGACGCGACTGGCTGAAATTATGGGTCCCGGGACCGGAGCTGGAGAAGGCAGAGGACGGCGGCAAAGGAGCGATCCATGTGCTTGGGGCTGGAGGAAGTCCCAGGTATGTATAAAACTTTTAATAAATCTCATCTCTGGTTTCCTTTAAAATTGAATCTAATCAATATCTATTAAAAAAAACTGTTTTTTTAATTGATATTACAATTTAAATATACAGTAATATATTGAAATAAAATATATAGATCATTAATGCAAGTTCATCACTAGATTAAACATTTCCTTGGGGCTCAGGGGGTGTGCCATAGCCTTGCTTTACATTAGGCCATGCAGAGCTAGCAACTCCTGTGAGAAAAAGAGAGAACACCAAGAGCCCAATATAGTGTAGTATGTACTGGTAATGTATAATTGAAAAAGTAATAATATTAATTTAATACTCACAAACCAGGGTTACCAAGTAGGCAACCACTGTCAAAGCAGGTGGGGAGATTGTCCTGACCCCACTCAGGATTAAAAAGTCGCTCTCTGTAGTAGAAGAAGGAAGGGTACAACCCTCCACCAAGGGTGGACTTGATGTAGATAATAGGATAACAGAGGCGCCAACAGGATAAAAAAACTCTAAAAGAACTTAAAAACCCATCTTGGTAATAGAGGAGGCAGTGGTGGACTCACCTCCTCCAAGCAGAACACACGGATTTTTGTTCTTTTGATTTATTGGATACTCCAAATAAAGTGCAACGCGTTTCAAACCCGCTTCATCAGGCAATAACAGATAGGAGTAAACAGCATCTGCTAGTATCATCAACACTGTCACAGAGGCGCTCAGTGTTGATGATACTGCACTTTATTTGGAGTATCCAATAAATCAAAAGAACAAAAATCCGTGTGTTCTGCTTGGAGGAGGTGAGTCCACCACTGCCTCCTCTATTACCAAGATGGGTTTTTAAGTTCTTTTAGTGTTGTTTTATCCTGTTGGCGCCTCTGTTATCCTATTATCTAGCAACTCCTGTAGTGAGTTCAATATTAGACTTTTTGCTATCTCTGCTAATATATAATAGTGCAGAGTCTTGGCTCCTCCTTTTTTAGTAGGCCAGTGCCTATTCAGTAAGGAGTCATTGGACAAGATTTCCTAACACTGCAGAATGGCCTACTGAGCACAGTCTTACTTAGTGGCTTCAGCTCTCTAACACTTTGAGTCTGACACAAGAAAACTGCTATGCAAATGATTATTATTATAATTAAAAGTATTATTTAAAGCATAAGGCCAGCATAACACTCTTTAAAATTTGGAGTCCAAGATTCCGCAATGTCTTTACTTTTGTTTAATAGACCATTGTTTTTAAAAAAGGAAACTACTTATTGTATCAATTCTTGGGTACCTAATACCTGTTCGGCAACCTTTATCTGTCCCCTTTCCCTCAGTCAGAGCAAAGTATTCCCCCTTTAGTCACCCAAACTTGCATGGGGAGTGATTGATCTGACTGTCAGTTGAAATGTTGCCTCCCTACGCTGTCAAGATTGTTAGTCTCCTGTAGGGAAGCTTGATTTCATACTTAATGGGGAAGTTGCTGTGGAGTCAATTAGGTTCTAGTAACTGACTTAAAAAAATGCTCAATTAATTTAAAATGATGTTTAATAAAATGCAAATAAAAATATGAACATTAAAACTAGTGGTCAGTTTTTGCAGTTAAATAAGCTTCCCAAGCCACAGGAATGATAAAGCTGTAGCCTCCGTAACTCTGTCACGATGTAATTGGCCTCAGTTATTTGATCTGATGTTTCATTGTAGCATAAGCTCTGTAAAACTAATGAATAAAACAATACATGCTTTCAAACATTCTGGGAAATAAGACACTGAAGTAATGGACTTGCCCTTTTACCTATGAAACGGTTAAATTCCAAGGTAAATCTGAATATACACTGGTCAATATGTTGGGCCACGCCATGTCAATGAATGTGGGGGTCCTAAATGTGCCATGTAAGTGAACTAAAAATAACTTTTCTTTGTTACATTTCAAAAAAGGCTGTATGTATTCATACAGCTAAAACAAGTAAAGATAAACCGTTAAATCCTTAGATTAAACATTCCATTTGGCAAATTGCTTGACTTCCAGATCTGGCTTATCAATAAATATGTGAAATTTTGTTCAACTATTTGCTAAATATTGCAATGTTGGGACTGGGTGGGATAATCAAGAGTGGTATAACAATCAGCATTGGGAGAGAGGCTACAAAATCAATACAACATTATGCGATGCTTACTGCAACGTTCAGAAATAAATTACTTGTTTGGTTAGTGACCAGGATAATTGAATGAAACTTATTAGGAAAAACCTCATTAGTAAGATCTGAATCAATGGAGGTTTCAGCAGTACACCAAATCCTAATCATAAATGGGAAATCCAATATATCCAGCAACGTGTTGTAGCCCTAGTAGTATTCCATAAAGTAGATGCCTGGACAGAAGATACATTCTAAAAGACTTAAATGAACCCTTGACTCCTAATTTCACATTAGTGACTAGCATTCGTTTTTGAAACGAGGCAAAAAGTTATGATTTTTTTTTTTACAGCTAGGTGAAACCGACATTTGTATCCTGTCACTTGGATCATAAGCTGAATTATGTGCGATCTGCAGAATCACCAATAATACCAGTATAGCAGACAAAGAACAGTGTGTGTAGTGATTTGGTGCAACCGTAACTTTATTTTTAATTGTACAATGAGACCTCACGACAACAGACAATGTAACAATGAAGCCCGGAGGCTTATGAAGCAGAGGAGACCTCACTGGCACGCCCCCCTCTCATAGCCAATCCTGAGCGCCGTGGGTCTCCTCTCACGTCAGCTGACTAGCAGGTCAGCTGACGAGCTTCCTCCCCGCATAAAGGTCCCGTTTGTGCGCGTGCCTGCGCGCTAAGGCGACCCTCGGCAAGTGAGAAGGCTCTGTCCTCAGCGTCCTGGACGCTGGACGGACGGATGGCCGCATGGAGGCAGCTGCGGCGGCGGTGCTGTTCGCCGCAGCAGCCTCGTATATTACAATGTTTCTGAATCTTTTTTATGGATCCAAAATGGATTTTATGAATACATTAAGCCTTAAAGAGGAACTTTAACGGCAAAACGTCCCCTGGGGGGTACTCACCTCGGGTGGGGGAAGCCTCCGGATCCTAATGAGGCTTCCCACGCCGTCCTGCGTCCCTCGGGGGTCTCGCTGCAGCCCTCCGTACAGCCGTGACGTAATATTTACCTTCCTGGCTCCTGCGCAGGCGCTCTGACGGCTGTCGGCTCCGAAGTAGGCGGAAATACCCGATCACCGTCGGGTCCGCTCTACTGCGCAGGCGCAAGTCTCCGGCGCCTGCGCAGTAGAGCGGACCCGACGGAGATCGGGTATTTCCGTCTATTTCCGAGCCGAATGCAGCCACAGCGCCCCCGCTGGAGCCAGCAAAGGTAAATATTGAAATTACAGTCGGGCCTGTCGCCGGCTGTTCAGAGGATTGCAGCGAGACCCCCGTGGGACGCAGGACGGCGTGAGAAGCCTCATTAGGATCCGGAGGCTTCCCCCACCCGAGGTGAGTACCCCCCAGGGGATCTTTTTAATGTTACAGAGTCTCTTTAAACACATGGACAGATTCATGGCCAACTTTTCAAGCAATCAAATGGGATTGTCAAGTACCAATCTTTTGTCCCCAAGCAAGTTCCTGTTCCTATCACATTACATAGCTCAATTTCACAGTCATACAGAACAATATATGCATGGCTGATATTAATTGGAAAATCAGATCAATTGACATCCAATCAAATGCTTGGTTGTTAGTCATTTCCTGTTGGTCTGTAGAAAACTTAATTTCTGGTTCTTGGACAATCCAATTTTTTTTTATCAAACAATGTATTGGACTCAAAGTGAATACTGGCTGATGCATACTAGGCATTATGAGGCATATTCACTAAGCAACAGTAAAACTACTATGAGTACATGTCAGTTATACTGGTACTTGCAACAGGTATGCTGTGAGTGTTGCACAATTATTACCTAAGTTACCTAGGTAATGCATACACTGTATGGGTACTGTCTGGTTCCAGGGCAATGTACATATTACCTAGATAATTTAAGTCACTCTCATTAAGCAATGCACGCTACATACCTGTAAGAAGTACTGATGAAATTGCCTTGCGCTTCCTGCACACATCAATTTTACTACTGCATAGTAAACATGCCTCTATATTCTCCAACCCAGGAGAACCTTAATAAACGTATCCTGCACAGCCACATTTACTATTCTCCAGAATGGTCACATGTGCTACCTTGTTTTGTCTTGACAGGAGAGGCCTGAAACCCACTAAAAAGTGCAAAGCGCTATTGCAACCACTAGTGTTTTCTTGACTGGTAAGGCCTGAAACCCACTAAAAAGTTCAAAGCGCTATTGCAACCGCTAGTGATTTGTGATAGTGTTTTACAAGTGATTTTGAGAGCAATTTCCCTGCTCCTATACAATTCATTAGAATGGAAATGCTCCTAAAATGCTGCATGTCCTGCGATTGCGATTTCTTTAATTGCAATCTCTATAGTGGAATCTGTCCCATCCATTTACATTTGCAGAGTGTTTAGAGAAATTGCTAGCGATTGAAAGTGCTCCCAACATGCTCAAAAAACCTTTTAGTGGGTTCCAGGCCTAACTGTGTTTACCTGTTGATGGAGGAATCACACTCACACACATGATACAAACAACTGTGATTTGTAGAGAGCCTTAGCTTCCAGTGCTGATTAACAAAATGTAGATCACAATCCATGATTTCCAGTATATTTTCAAAGTTCTGCCTGTCTGGTTAGTTTTTCCACACAGAATAACAGAAACGTTAATCCTAACCCATTTAAAGGACAGCTAGTGTATGCTGAGCATGTCTATAACCTGTACTGGGAGTCAGAGAGACAACCAACGAAAGTCAATTAGGATTACTGCTGATTACAAACCTGAGGGGAACAAATCAGGCTGTTCCAAAAAGGTCTGAAAAAAAGAGCCTGTTTCTAATTACAGATAAAACATGGATATCAGTTACACATATTTACTCATAAATAATAAGCCACAGAGGTGTTGTTAAGCCTTCTGTGTAACCCATGGTCGTTACACTAGTATCACAATTATATCAGGCACTGCAATAGACAAACCTGTCAACAGACTTATCTGAATGCTGTCACTTACATCCCCTCAGTTCAGAGAACAGAAGGACCCCAGCCCTATTAAACCTGTACTATGGAGGAAAAGAAAAAGAAACAACTAGCAATTTCCTGAATAATGAGAAGTGAATATGGCCATCTTTGTTATGTGATAAATTTCACAGAAAATATCACATTTTCACAGAGATTATAATATTTTGTAAAAATGTATGGACAAAAGAAAAGTCACTTTTGTCAAATACATTGAGGTCAAAAATGCATAAGAGAATGCAGTTTTTCACAGATGAGAATATGCATGGAAAGATATGGGGCCTGCATGTGGAAAACACATTTTTACTAAATGCATTGTAATCAATTGTAATGGCAAATTTCATTTTCAAGAAAGTTCTAATTTTCCCAAAAAGTATATGTTTTTAAAATCGATTATATTTTTAAGAAAATACTGAAAATGCTAATTTAGATGTGAAAATCACTTTGGCAAAAGTTCATGCTCATCCATTCGTCCTGAATGCTTGTTCAGGTGACTGTTTGTTGTTTTATTTTGCTTTACTGTGATGTAGTGGTAGGATGGACTTTGTAGCCTTCCCTGTTTGGCTGGACTGGCCTCCATTTAGTTACTGTGCCATGGCACGGTTTATTGCAGCACCCAATGAAGTCTACTGGCATAAGTGTCTGTTGCATATGAGGAATTTAAAGGCTAAAAAACATGATTATGTAGAACAAGTCAGCTTTTTCCATTTTTCCATGGTCCAGGTTTGACTCTCAAGTTAATATAGTTGTTTTCAGAAGCAGACAGGGGTCACTGTGAGCACTGTGTCTGCAGCTATTTTGTTTGTTTGATTTTTAATATATAAATCTGACTATGCATTACCACCTGAAGCACTTGGGGTAGGAATAGCACTCTTGGTGGTCTTCAAATAGGTGTGCGATGACCTACCTCGTGTACCAACAGGGTCAGTACTGCTTTGCAAGAGTATTAGGACTGCACCACATGCAGATAAAACACATACTTTTATTGTAAATAGATTAAAAAGAAATGTTCTAAGGCAGCTACAGTCCGCTGTTTCTGGTAATTGCTGGGCGGCTCGTAAAAGGGAAAAATTACCTGAAACAGCGGGCTGTAGCTGCCTCTTTTTAATTTCTATTTACAATAAAAGTATGTGATTTATCTGGATGTGGTGCAGACCTTATATCCTTGTATAGCAACCTGACATAAAAATACACAATCTAAAATTCTGCCTTTTCCAGTCTTTTAATCAAGACTGACACCATTTTCCACAAATCTGCAGCAGGGGAAATAACCAGCATTCTTCATTAAAGTTTACATAGTTGCAAGCTGTGATTCCTAAAAAATAACTTCCATCCAACCTTTTTCTGCCTAAACACACATGAAATAACAATACTGACAGCCATTCCTTTTTGTACATATGTTGTTACACGGTCTATTAGGCTGTGCAGCATTTTGTAACAGAATATTCCAAGAGATTCCCAAGATGTTTGAAAGCTCAAAGGCCCTGATTTTCGAAAGACTTACCCATACTTTTCATACATCATTCCTGCTCATATGAAAATATTGCCTTATATTCCAGCCTGACAAGGCAGTATACAGTGTGTGTGGTGTGTGTGCGTGCGTGCGTGTGTGTGTGTGTGTGTGACAGACAGACAGAAAGAAAAACAGACAGACAGATACCACATGCAACTTTGTCACATTCATTTGCCAATTGTGAACCAGTCAGGTATTTTATACTTCTAACTAGTTGCTTTCTTGCTTTCTGAGATATGCAGAGGAATCGGCTATTAGGAGCCAATTGGCTATTAGGATTCTAATAGCCAATCTATTACAGGGTGCACCATGCACCCAAATCACCATCTGGGCACCCGTTAGCAGCCCAGATGGTGTCTATGAGATGCCTATGTGTCTAGTGTTCCCAAACAATGGCCTCAATTCACTAACCTTAACTCCTGTCTTTAATAACTCTTCTGAGCTGTTTTACAGTTATCACCATGGTGATATAATTGTGATAACTGTAAAACAGCTCAGAAGAGTTATTAAAGACAGGAGTTAAGGTTAGTGAATTGAGGCCAATGTGTCCCGCCCCTTTCACCACATTGGAGAGTAAAGTGCTATGGAGCAATGTAATATTTACCTACTCCAATTCTGCCGCAGGTCTTCTCTTCTTCCCAGTAGCCACTCACTCTATACTGCATGCCTGGCTCACAGTGCTTGACATGCTTCGTGAGTTGACAGTATGCAAGCACAGAGCTTGTGGCTACCAGGAATAAGAGGAGACCAGCAGAGAGCTGGAGGAGCAGGTAAATATCACACTGCTTTACTGTGCTACTCTACATAAGAGGAAGGAGCAGCGGACCCCTATAGCCCTTAGGCTCCTTTTCAATTGGAGGGAGGGGGGGTCGAGTGTGTTATTGTTACACCACTGGTAGAGGGTAACATCTTCCAAGTGTGAGAGTAATGCCACAATGCTAGCAAACATGGACTTTCGTTTTTAGTGTGGACTTCTGCTGATCTGGTCAGTCTGAAGTTCATAATAGTGAAAAAGGACAAAGTGGATACATTTTTGACAAAATGAGTCAGGTATCATACTGGTGGACCTGGTCATCTGCTCCACTTCTGGCACAGATTTCTCTGCTCCTGCAATGATTACTCTGTTCTTATATATTTAAATTATATCTCTCCCTTGCTTCATCTGAAGACACCAATTTACTCGTGGTGAAATGTCTTGTAAAATATAAGAAGAAAACATGGATTTGAGACTGTCCTATATTCCGTTGGATATCTTTACATAATGAGAAAAACAATTCCTAGCCTGTGTGTTGTGTAACTGAAATGGGAACATGTAAATGCATTATGCTTTAGAAAACAATGATATCGTGCCCCCCCTTTACGATTCTCACAACACACATAAATGAGAAAAGAAGCTATCATGTACTTGGCATGAATACATACAAAGTCCACATGCATTTATACTGCTTACAAGCTGTTTCTATCTACAACCTCTATAATCTAATATGTTTCCAAGGCTACCTGGGCAATATTTGCACTGAATGTGTTGCCTGTCACATAACTGTACTCTTTTATTTATATCAGCACCTTTCTTAAGATAGTTCTCCAAAAATGCACATTTTCATACCATTGATTATAAGAATTCCAGATTGTACCTCTAACGCGTAATAATGTGTTACTATGGTTACATGACGTGCGTCTCAGTACCAGTTAGTGACACAAGCCTACTAATAAAGTGAGAAGTAAATAAATAAAAATGGCATCAACTAACATCAATATTAAGAAATGCTATGAATACGCTATCTTTTTTTAGAAATAGACAGGCTGCAGAAGGACGGCAATTCAAATATAATGCACATACTATTACAGTTTTATTCTCTGTACGCTACAAACTGAAGTCACCAGCTGCAGTAGTAATAATAACAGCAATGTGTCTTAGAAGGATAAATAATTTAACAGGGACCTCTGCTGAGTTACAGTATATGAAGTGAGATATAAACTTGTCATTCATGTCACATATAACAACTAAACATCATATAATGCAATGTGTTCTGGAAGGAAAATTATGCATTTTCCCCACACTGCATCACGTGTGCACATTTTGACACTGTGCAACATGGGAAAACACAAATGCAGTTACCAAGGCCAGAATAGGATGAAAAAGAAACACTGCATGAAAATCACAACAGCACTGAACTAATGGCTGCGTCCACCTTTTTCTCCAGAACATTCTGTTACAACCTGAAACTGCACAAATATTATAATAATCATATGAAGGTAGTGACAGTATCAATGTACAAAATCCTTGATTGGCTGATGCAAAAAGAAAAAAACATAATGTGCACAATAACTTATTACTTTCTGCTTCACAGTGGCTAAGGGGCTATCTTCCGAAATAATTCTGACTGTTCCCCACTGCGTTTTTAGAGTGGTGTGATTCCACTGATTGACTTGAGGAAGGTTCTATTTTTTTTTTTTATTGAAACTGAAATCTCTTTACTATAATGCTATTAATAACTGTCAAGACATTTAAAGACCAACTGAAGCAAGAAGAATATAGAGGCTGCCATATTTATTTCATTTTAAAGAGACACTGTAACTAGGAAAACTTCCCCTGGGGGGTACTCACCTTGGGAGGGGAAAGCTTCAGGATCCTAATGAGGTTTCCCCCTTCCTCCTCTGTCCTACGGGGTGCTCACTGCAGCCCTTCAAAGCCGGCCCGACAAATCCGTCAGCCTGTTTAATATTTACCTTTCCAGGCTCCAGCGGGGCGCTGTTTCGGCTTTCAGCTCCGAAGTAGACGGAAATACCCGATCTCAGTCGGGTCCGTTGTACTGCGCAGGCGCCTGCAGTAGAACAGACCTGACTAAGATTGGGTATTTCCACCTACTTCGGACTGCAGTGCCGCTACTGCGCCTGCGCTGGAGCCGGGAGGTAAATATTTACATCGCCGATGTTCGGAGGGGCACAGCTGGACCCCCGTGGGATGCAGGAGGACGGGGGAAGCTTCGATAGGATCCAGAGGCTTCCCCCTCCCGAGGTGAGTACCCCCAGGGGCCGTTTTTCTCAGTGCAGATTTTCTTTAAGCAATACCAGTTGCCTGGCTATCCTGCTGAACCTCTGCCTCTAATCTAAGCTGCATGCTTGTTTCTGGTGTTATTTAGACACTACTGCAACAAAATACTGTAGATCAGCAGGGCTGTCAGGCAACTGGTATTGTTTAACAGGAAAATAAAATATGGCAGCCTCCATATACTTCTCACTTCAGTTGTCCTTTAAGATAAATTGTTGATTGAACCTGAATGAATTGGGTAGAAAATTAATAGACATATTATAGTGCACTGAGCAGTACAAAACTGTAAAATTGGGTAGTTAAAATTGCAATAATAAAATATTGGTTAATTTTACAGATTTTTTTTTATATCTCTAAGCCTAACCCTATTCTCACAGTAGCTCTCCCTCAACCAAGGCCTAAAGCTACACGTCCCCAAAACCACCACCAATGCCTAACCCAAACTGACCCCCCACCACCAATGCCTAACCAACCTCCCAAACTCACAGATAACCGCACCACCTTTATCGCTATACATGATAAATATCAAGCACCATGAAAGTTCAGCTGCTCCATTGGGGCCCATTTTTATATTGACGATTAATGGGAAATTGGCCACAATAAAATAGCAGATGCCAGGCCTGCCACTATACAAACTTCCACTGCAAAAAGTAGGCCCTAGATGGATGCAAATTTCTTTTTATAGCCAATATTAACAGGGAACCTATGGGGTGACCAAACATCCCCTGGTGCCCACATTTCCTGTTTCCCATGAATACAGAAACATATGTGATCTATGTCAGCACTATGTAAATTATTAGCAATAAAATATGTATTACTAGTAAAAAATGGGCGCTAGGCCACAGGCGCTTCCCAAGCAGCGCGAGCACAGATACGTCCCGCTCACTTGTCCTGCACCGCTGTCTGCAGTATATGCACACAGGGAGATATTGCTTGCTTGGCAGTTGGAAAAAGCTGTTATTTCCCACAATGCAATGAGGTTCTCAGACAGCAAACTGTCAAGGCTGGAAGCACAGACACAGGGACAGGATGCAGAGACACAGGGGTTTAATATATAGGATCATTTTCTACACTGGTAATTATGAAACACTGCATATACATATTAAAACCATAACATTTTTCATTTTAAGAACTTATGAAAAACATTAACCATGTTAAAGTACAAAGTCTTAACTTGGGGATCTTTAGAACACTAGCAGAGTGACTACCACAAAGTATACAATTCCATATTCGTATACTATTTCCCATGCTTTGGTAATAATTTCAGAGTAGATGAATACTGAATAGTGATGGATGTAACACTGTTCATACAACCTCATCATCCCCAGTCTCATTATATTCACATTCTTTTATACTTCACAAATTCTATTATCAAAAGTGGATATGAATTGTACACCAAAACTTACTGATAAATGAAGAGGTCAGCCATTAGCGACCTTGCTCTAAATAATGCTAGTTGCTTGATTGTTAACCTTTGCCTTAAATACTTTCTGGACCACTAATCCAGGGCAACTGTAGATCAGGTGTTCTGACTACATACCGCTCATACATACTTATCTGGATGCAGTTATTTCAGGTGTGTAACTCATAACATCCTGATGAGAAAAGATCACCATGGCAGCCAGGCAATTATCTTTTTTCTTTTTTTTAAAATGCAGTCAGCAACTGAAGCTTTCATGATCTCTCAGTATAGATCCACTAAATGCAAACTTCATAGACTCTGTGAACTGTGATGCTAGCAGATTTTCTGTGCAGGATTGACAGAAAAACAAAATCTGCTGAAATGTTACAGTAGGATTTTTTAGCCTTGTGCATAGTAAGTCTATTAATGCAATTTTTTTTGTTTTTTATTTAATATGCTAGGTGACTGCTCCACAGCAGCGCTGTCATTTTACAGACTATGCTATCCCCTCAGTTAAGATCTGTTTATTGCAAGGGTTTTTTTGGCAAGTGTTCCTCCGGTTTTCTTTGTGTGGTTTTATGAGCAAAGATAATCACAGCTATTCCACAAAGTTCCTAACAGAAAACTGCCGGATGAGTAGAGAAGCGGTGCTCCTTACTCTGTGCAGCTAATTCTCATGCCGAGAGATGGGAGTTACCGGGGTGTTATGTAGCAGTGTGTACTTTAGGGAACACACTAAAGAGGTATTAGTTTTATGGTTGAAAATCTTGCTGTTTGAATTTCCGCATCATTTCAGGTATTCATATTTGGCTGCAAGCTGAAAACGAGAGACAACTGTGGATAATCTTATGATGCACAAGCACTTTGTGGCTGGATAGTGTCATGATTAAGGGCTCTGACACAGGAGACCTGAGTTCAAATCTTGCTGTTCAGTAGTAAGCCAGCACCTATTCAGTAAGGAGTCCTTAAAGTGAACCTTAAGTCGGAAAAAAAAATGAGTTTTACTCACCTGGGGCGTCTACCAGCCCCCTGCAGCAGTCCTGTGCCCTCGAAGCCACTCACTAATCCTCTGGTCCCCCGCTGCCAGCTACTTTCGTTTTTGCCGACAGGCCCGTCAGGACTGGCCACGACTGGCGTATTTTTGTACCCGTTGCGGCCCGCAATAGCGCTAATTACAGTCGGGATTGCGGAAAAAGCTACGCGTGGCCAGTCCTTACGGGCCTGTCGGCAAAAACAAAACTAGCTGGCAGCGAGGGACCAGAGGATTAGTGAGTGGCTGCGAGGGCACAGGACTGCTGCAGGGGGCTGGTAGACGCCCCAGGTGAGTAAAACTCATTTTTTTTTTCTGACTTAAGTGTCTCTTTAACCCCCTTGGCGGTATGAAAAATCCCGCCAGGGGGCAGCGCAGCAATGTTTTTTATTTATTTATTTTTTTAAATCATGTAGCGAGCCCAGGGCTCGCTACATGATAGCCGCTGCTGAGCGGCATCCCCCCGCCCGCTTCGATCGCCTTCGGCGATCTCCGATCAGGAAATCCCGTTCATAGAACGGGATTTCCTGGAGGGCTTCCCCCGTCGCCATGGCGACGGGGCGGGATGACGTCACCGACGTCACTGATGTCGGGACGTCATTGGGAGTCCCGGGCCACCCCTCGGCGCTGCCTGGCACTGATTGGCCAGGCAGCGCTGGGGTCTGGGGGGGGGGGGCCGCGCGCCGCAGCAGATAGCGGCGATCGGGCGGGGGCCGGCGGCGATCAGAGTGCTGGCGCAGCTAGCAAAGTGCTAGCTGCGTCCAGCAAAAAAAAAATTATGAAAATCGGCCCAGCAGGGCCTGAGCGGCACCCTCCGGCGGCTTACCCCGTGTCCAGCACGGGGTTACCGCTAAGGAGGTTAAGCTAGACTCCCTAACACTACCGCTGCCTACTGAGCGCGCCCTACTGGCTGCAGCTCAAGCACTTTAAGTCCGCCAGGAGTTTGCCTTGTCATAATATATTCTCAGTTATTAACTCAGAGTAAGCAGGCAGATCAGTTGCTCTAGATTATTTTACTGACTCATTGAGAGAGTACGAGATTCCAGGAGTCCCTCAAAGCCACCAATAATGTTGTTAGTGATTGTCATATTAGATTACTAAAGCTCATGCACTGTAATTAAAAAAAATAAATCTGAGATCATTTCTGGGTACATTCTCAGAATGACCCTTGTACAGACACACTGCTTGGTAGCCTGTTTTGGTTTATGGGGAGGGGGAAGATGAGATGAATAAAGCAGCAAGAGGGCAAGGATTCCTAATGATCCTGGTTGCCCGTGGAGTGCACCATAAGTGCAGCCCTGAGACGCTTTAAGGTCTGCCAGGAGAAAAGCACAATATCATGTATCATGATCTGTCTAGTCTTGTCTAAGAGCTTCCACGCTGGAAGGACTGAAATTAAACATCACTAGTGTTATGATCAGTGGTGTTGGCAGCAGGTACGAGCAAGATCAGTTTTGGGAATTGTAAAACTATCCTGGAGTGTTTGGAGTTGTGGGCCTTGCTGCTTCTCTGCACCCTACACTGCGTGCTGCACTGCATCTTCATGATTTTTGGCTGTGAAGTGTCTGGAAGATGGAGAGCAGCATATGTTACTTTGCAGCGGTGAGAGACGGTGACCTGGGTAAGTTAGCCCTCTCTGCTATAGGTCACACCCCTGAACACTCAGAAAACTGATCTCACTCCAGTGTGTGTGCACACCAATCTCTACTGTTCTTCTATCATAACCTTGCATTGGTTTACTTTGCGTAACATGCAGTAATATATATTGACCATTACTTAGCACGCCCTGGCCCATATGCAATTCACTTTTCCTCCTTAGTTTTCTCCAAGTTGACATTTTTCAACTTGTCAATAAAATGCCTTTTAAGCCCCCAGAAAGCAAAAAAATACTCAAAATAATTTTATTAGCCCCTTTTCACTTACTTTTTGGAACTTTTTTAGTTGAAAAGTGCTGGAAAGGTATTTTAAATTGAAAATGAAAAAATATCTCCTAAGAGAAAACTCAGGTGAAAAAGTGAATTGCATATGGGGCATATGCTAGGTGATATTTTCAAACTTGTCAATAAAATGCCTTTTAAACCCCTAGCAAGCAAAAAAAAATACTCAAAACAATTTTAATAATACTTTTAATACTTTTTTACTTTCTGATATTTTTTCCATTGCAAAGTACTGAAAAGTTATTTTATATCGAAGATGAAACATTATCTCGTAGGAGAAAAAAGAATTACATATGACCATGTAAGTTTTTATGCAGAGCAGGAAAAATGTTTGAGCCTGTAGTAGGCATTTAAAGGACACCTGAGGTGAGAGTGATATAGAGGCAGCCATATTTATTTCCTTGTAAGCAATACCAGTTGCCTGGCTGCCCTGCTGATCCTCTGCCGCTAATACTTTAAGCAATGAACAAACATACGCAGATCAGGTGTTTCTAACATTATTGACTGCATGCTTGTTTCTGGTGTAATTCAGACACTACTGCAGGCAAATAGATCAGCAGGGCTGCCAGGCAACTAGTATTGTTTAAAAAATAAATTAAAATGGCACCCTCCATATCGCTTTCACCTTGGGCTCACTTTAAACTAATCCCATGTTTGCAAATGATGTGGCTCAATACTTGCAGAAGCTACAAGAACACACAATTACACAATTACACAATCAATACTTGTTAGGATGAATTTAACAAAAGCAGCTCTCTTGATTTCAGGGTAGTTTCACTTTAAAATGAGCTTGGGTCTATCCATTTAGGTGAATGCAATATAAATGTAAGTGGACATTGCTGGAAATGAGCTAAAGATTCCAGTGACCCTCTAGGGAGATGGGGAGCCAAGTCTATTATTGTGAGAAGGTTCAGCAAGTCTTCGTTGACATTCTACTCCTCTACTCGTACCGTCTCTCTATAAATCTTACCAGTACTTTTGGCTTTATCTGCATGTGGATGACACCATAATGCTTTTACTATGCTGAGCACTGTGTCGTTATATCAGTCATGGATCTTCAATTGTCTTGTAAGTGTTTCCCAATGGATGCGCCATCACTGCCTCAAAATTAATTTAGACGAAATGAAACAAATTCAGTTTCAGTTAAACCTGGCTCAGTCCCCAATCAATATAACATTTTTATGGAAAAGGAGAAAAACATCTGTAAATACTCTGCATATTTTAAAGATCTGAATCTTCAGGTTGCCAATTCGTTTAGCAAGGTAAACAGTAAACTGCAGACAGGCAATAGTGGGAACACCTTTATGGCTATATATCCTGGTAGATGAAGCTCAGAGTGTACTTCAAATTACAACACTATGGCTATCATTCATAAAAGCATGTGCGGCAAAAAAATGTGGTCCGGAAAATACTGCATTTGGTATTTTAAACTTTTTCACAGCTGCGATAGAAAGGCGGTGTTTTACCTAAGCCCAACTGTTGGTAACATTGTTACATTTCTGTTCTACTGCAGAGACAGCATTACAATAAAAGAGGCATCCCCAACTTCTCTTTAGATGTGTATCTTTTGTTATACTGCCTCTGCTTGCCCAGAATCTGCTTTGTACCAGTCTATTAATAATCTATTTAATTGCCACAGTGTAAAAGAATGTCAAGAAACTTTACACATGCCATGCTTTCTGATGTGAAATAAAAATCTTAAAAGCAGGAACCCAAGAGGTTAAACACACAGCCTAAGGTATTCAGAGGAAGTCTTGTTTGTTCTGCACTTGCTGCTGATGCCTGTGGAGATCTCACTGCTTCTGCCTACGAGTCTCCATTATCGCTCTCTTATCACCTTTTCAAAGCAGGTGGAATTCTTCTTGCCATTACCTCCTGCTCTAATCTTTATGAACTTACATTTACTGATGTGTTGAGGTAATTACCGCACAAGTTGGTCATTTACCTCACTGCTCGGGAATTTCAGCTTTTCATGCGGTAACAGCTTTTCTGAATTGACATTTTCTAAGTGCTCGGTAAAGTCAGCTGTTTTCTGCATTACCACATGCTGTAATGCTTTATGAATGATAGCCTATATGAGCTGAATTCACAAATGTTTTGGCGGGTAATAATCTCACATGAATGTACCATAATCTCCTCCGTGCATACCCTGGAACCTCCATCACACACACCTTTGGCCTAAAAAATAAACCAAAAGCTATAACCTACACATTGGTGGTGCTGAGGAAAAATATGATACAACTTACTTCCAGATTCACCCCTCCTAGGGACAAATACATAAGGATGAGCTTGATTTTCACATCACAGCAATTCCACATTGAGCTTCACAATGGCTCCAGCTGCATTTGCTAGTGTGATGTGCAGCCTCTGAACTGACCACCAGAGCTCAAGAATCACTGTCATGTGACCACAGTGAGCCTGGAGCTCTGGCGGCTGGTTCAGAGAGCTGCCGGGAACACTGGAGGATGCAAGGTCATATTCACCAAATGCATTGAAGCCAATGGGCATGAGAAAACACAATTTTGCATTGCTGCATATTTGTGCAAAAAGATATGGGCATTGATGTGAAAATTAATTTTCAACAAATGCATTGAAGTCAAAGACCATGAGAAAACACATTTTCACATTGATGAATATTTTGCAGAATTATCAATGTGAAATAATGCATTTGAAATACGATTATGTGTGAAATTAAATGACTGCAATGTGAAATTTAAGCTCAATTATATGTGTTTGTCCCAAGGGGTGAATCTAGAGGAAAGTTGCATCTCATTTTTGTTCAGCACAACTTTAGATGAAGCCGCTTGTCCCCATTGAAGTAAATAATCTCCTATGTAAAAATCCTTAGAGAAAAATGATACAGACATTGTTTGCACAATAACTACTTCTAGAATCTTAGGTAATATTTATTAAAGGGCAGCTGTAATGAGAGGGGTATGGAGGCTGCCATATGTATTTATGTTTAAAGGGAACCTGAACTGAGTAAAATTATTTAAAATAAACACACGAGGTAACTTCAAATGTACATTACATAGTTATTTGCCATCAGTTCCTCTCAGAAGCTCACCATTTTCTTCTGACAATGATCCCTTCCAGTTCTGACAACAGTTTGTCAGAACTAAAATATATCAGTTGCTGTCAGTTATATATCAGTTGCTGTCAGTTATAGCTGAGAGGACAACTGATGTTCCAGGTAATGTCCATATTTCCCTATGGCTCAAGTGGACGATGTTACAGTGTAACAGTGTGCTGACGAGGAAGCTGTTATGGGGTAATAGTCATTTTCAAAAAGATTGATGAGTAGACTACACGGGAGGTAAGTATGACTTGTGTATGTTTATTTTGACTTTTAATTTTCAGTTCAGGTTTTCTACAGCAAAAAGCATACCATTCTATTCATTATGTTCTCCTGGGCCCCTCTGTGCTGTTTCTGCCACTCTCTGCTGCAATCCTGGCTTGTAATTAACAGTTTTAGGCAGTGTTTACAAACAAACTAACCACCTTGTGAAAGGCTCACATATGCAGAGTGTGTGAGTCACACAGAGCCTGCAGGGGGCCTGCAGAGGGTGTGTATCACTGCTATCCAATCACAAGCAGCCCTGCACACATTCCAGCCTTTGCCCGACAGAGCCAACAGAAGAAAACAGATTAGATCATATAACAGAGATAACACAGCCACTGTACAATTAGGAAAGGCTGCATTAAAGAGAACCCGAGGTGTGTTTAAAGAATGTTATCTGCATACAGAGGCTGGATCTGCCTATACAGCCCAGCCTCTGTTGCTATCCCAAACCCCACTAAGGTCCCCCTGCACTCTGCAATCCCTCATAAATCACAGCCGTGCTGTAAGGCTGTGTTTACATCTGTAGTGTCAGTCTCAGCTGCTCCCCCGCCTCCTGCATAGCTTTGGTCCCTGCCCCTGTCCCTTCCCTCCAATCAGCAGGGAGGGAAGGGATGCAGGCGGGGACTGCAGTTCTGCAGGAGGCGGGGAGAGCAGCAGACTGACACTATAGAGATAAACACAGCCAGCTCTGACAAGCTGTTTGTCAGCAGCGTGGCTGTGATTTATGAGGGATTGCAGAGTGCAGGGGGACCTTTGGGGGGTTTGGGATAGCAACAGAGGCTGGGCTGTATAGGCAGATCAAGATTCTGTATGCAGATAATATTCTTCAAACCCACCTCGGGTTCTCTTTAAGCCAGAGCACATTAGAACAGGCAAAGGAACTTATAGGATAGAAGAACTAAGGCTGAAAAATTTGTTACAGAGTCTCTTTAAACAATGCCAGTTGCCTGGCAGTCTTGCTGATCTATTTGGCTTCAGACAACAAAATTAGGCAGCAAACCTAGGCAGCAATAAACAAAAACATCATTCAGCAGCATGTTCCCCACAAACATAATCAGGCAGAATGAACCCCCATGTGCATAATTTAAATGACATAGTAAACAGTAGGAATTACCAGCATAGCACAGTTTGGTTGTAAGTACCACCCTTACTGATACAATTAAGCAGATAGTGCCTTCTTCATATTATAAGAGTGTCCCTCCTATGCATAATGCAGTGTAGTTTGCCCTGCAAAATCGCGTCTAGTGAAAAATGGCGCCGGCAAAATAATGGCGCCCCCTTCTGCCCGATATATGTTTAAAACGATATTTATCGTTTTAAAGGTTAAAATAGTGTAGACCCTTTGAACGAAATTTATCGTTTTAAAACTTTTTTTTTTGTCCTGCCTGAACGATATTTATCGTTTTAACCCCTGCTTTGCTGCCGTTTGGAAAATATCTGCCCGCCGGCTTTAATGTTTAATAGCAAAACCCCCTTAAAAGTTAAAAACACCAAATTTGCAGGGAATGTTAAGAAGAAAATTGTGAACAAGAGGAAAAACATTTTTTCAAAAAGACCTTATAGTTTTTGAGAAAATCGATTTTAAATCTTCAAAGAGGAAAATGTATCTATTTAAATCGCGTACTGACATTTCCGCGGCGGAAACAATTCCCGCCGACTTTAGCAGTTAATAGCAAAGTCCCCTTAAATCCTAGCAACACCAAATTTGCAGGATATGTTAAAAAGATACTGGGAAACTATATTTTTAAAAAATATTGAATTTTTTTTTATTTAAATGTTTGCGTTATGTTCAGAGTGTGGGAAATTTTTTGAAAAAAATGACGTGGGGCCCCCCTCCTGAGCCTCTGTAACCCCTTGTCCCCATGAAGGCTGGGATAGCCAGAATACGGAGCCCCGGCCGACTGGGGCTTCGCTTCCTGAGCTATACCAGCCCGCATGGTCCATGGTATGGGGGGCTTCGGGGGGGAGGGGCGGCCAAGCCTTCCCCTCCCCCCGGAGCCCTTGTCCAATCCATGGACAAGGGGCTCTTCCCCACCTCCGGTGCCCCAGGAGGAGGTGGGGGCGATGACTCCCTGGGGGGGGTTCATGGTGGCATCTGGAAGTCCCCTTTAAGAAGGGGAACCCAGATGCTTGCCCCCCTCCCAGGAGAAATGAGTATAGGGGTGCAAAGTACCCCTTACCCATTTCCATAAAGGGTTAAATGAAATAAAAACGCAACAACGAGAAAAGTCCTTTAACGTTCTAAATTAACCAGAAATACTTACCTGTACTTTAAGAAAAAATTCCCACGCCATTATCCTCGGAAAAGGTCCCGCGCTATAATCTGTTATGTCCCACGACGACAGTATCCTCTGTCTTGCGATCTTCAGAAATACTTACCCGTACCTTTAAGAAAAAAAATCCCACGCCAATCAGGTCCCACGACAGTATCCTCTATCTTGCGACCTTCTGATACATGTTGATTGAAGATCTCCGCTGCCCCGACGCCACGCACGCCGCCTCCGCCGAACTGCTCTCAGCTATACTTAGTATAGCTAAGAGCAAAAAGCATCTTTCAATTTTAGCTCCAATGGTCCCCATTGGTTCCTTAACAGACCAGTGGGGATCAGGAGGATCAGGAGGATCCCCGTTGGTCGATAAGGAACAAATGGGGAGCCTTGGAGCCCAAATTAAAAGATGCTTTTTGTTCTCAGCTATACAAAGTATAGCTGAGAGTGCATCTCTATAGATGCATTAGCACTGGCTGCCGCTGCTCTCCCTGCCTCTCTCACACCTGTCACCCTCACCCATGCTGGCACCCATGGGTGCATTGGGTGCCAGCATGGGTGAGGGTGACATGTGGGGGGAGGCAGGGAGGGCAGCGGCATTCTTCTTATCATTCCCTGCAAATTTGGTGTTTTTAGCTTTTAAGGGGGCTTTGCTATTAAACATTAAAGCCTGCGGGCAGATATTTTCCAAACTGCAGCAAAGCAAGGGTTAAAACGAAAAATATCGTTTGGGAGCAATACAAATATAAATATAAACGATACATTTCGTAAAGCCGGCGCCATTTTTTAGCTGTCAAAAACGAAAAATTACTAGCGATAGTGGTTGTCTATCGGGCGCCGTTTTTTAACTATGATAACTGGCGCCATTTTTAACGGACCCCGCAAAATCACTGTCACATAATTGTGCCAGTAACGAAGACAGAGACACCATATCCCCTTCCAACATAGTCATGTCCAGCCTTCTACTGCACAAATCCTCCCACAAGCCCTTTGGCCAGTCTACTAAGCTAGAGTTAGGTGATATTGTGCAGGAAATGTCATTCTGATCACCTGCAGACAGCAGGGCATGAGGGAGTTTCCCTGCTGCATAGTCTCCAGCATGCATAGGGAGCTATTGCAGCAGCCATCAAATTATTCAGAGCGCAAACCCTGCATACATTGGCATGGCAATGCCACTGATTTCCTGTATGCATGTGCATGTTTGCCTGGAGTAATACCTTTATCTATGGGTTGAAGTCACTTCACTTTAGGTCAGAAATCTACAACATATGCAAATGCCACAAAAGCTGTTTTGGAATATTATCTTACAATTTCAGTCTGTAGCTCTTTTTGCTCATCAGATTTGCTGGAAACCTTGGCAGCAGTATGCAGCTTGGTGTAAAAGATACCTGGTAATCTCATCATGTTTGTGTCAAGGTTGGAAATGCAATATGCAGTATTTGGAGTAAATTAATTACTCTCACCACAGCAGCACCAGCAGCTGACAGTGATGCTAAGCAGCTACAGCAGTGGAGCTAATAGAGAGCGCTAGAGCAGTCACCAAAGAAACATCAGCGTAAACACAGGGATGTCACTGTAGTTCAGCTTGCTAAAATACTTTAAAAGTAAAGAGAAGGTTTCATAAAAGGTGTTTTTTTATTCAGCTGTTTTTTAGTTTTTGTGACAGCGATTATTGTCCATGTAGCCACCCAGATCCGTCCTAGCAGATTGGTTCAGAAGATAAGCACTGTTAGTCATTTGTAACAAACAATAACAAGTGATCGATCAATCAAAGTACAAGTGGTGAATTTTGCACTGTCAGGTCCTTATTTTTTAACGTTTCAAGTAATGATCTGATCATAAGATCATTGTACCGTCACTGAATTCAAATGAGCGCTGATATCATTAGCAAGTCAGTAACTGTCAGGGACTTATTTTCTAGTGATAGCAGTCTAGTGTGTGTACAGTTCTTAAGAACAATTAATACACAACAAGCATAAAAAGTTGTCAACTCTCTCCATAAAATAATTAACAATCCTTTGCACTAACCCCTTCCTCCCCCAAAAAATAAAATAAAAAATAACAATTATGAAAGTTAATCCAAGTTCAGTCAAAGTAAGCATGGCCCATATTTCTGCCTCTGCAAAATAAGCTACTCCAGCGTTAAGAGTAAAGACAATCCAGTAACCTCCCACATATCCTGAAACCTCAGACTTACTGTGCCCCCCTGAGTGCCCACCCAGGAGCTGAAGTAAGCAAGTCAGGATTAAAGCATGCAGTACTTCTGTAGGTAACTTTTCTTCGTTAATAGCACCATCATTTGGACAATTTGCTCTGCTCAAAATCCTCTTAATTCTGTTTGTAATATTTACATTTGGATCCTATCATTGCTGAACTAGTTGGCTTTAATTTCATCAACTGAGTTATGCAAAAAATATCTAAAGCTCACCATACAAACATAGATTTTGATCACCCATATGGGTCCCGCCAGCCAGACCTTTGTGCTCCCCCCCCCAAAAAAAAAAATTGGAGCTGGAGCTGTCACTTCTGCAGCCAGGTAATTTAAAAAAAAGGTGTCCTTCCATTTTTAAATTTAAATAAAATATATTTTAAATTTAAATAAAATTAATTTTTTTCAGTTTTAAATGGGCATTAAAAAAAGGAGTTTAGACCTCTTACCGTGTCATTTCTTAGACCCTAATTGGTGGGGTATAGCCTGAAAATCTCCTAGTTTCCTAACTGTAGATTCTTCAACCAGCGATTAAATAGAGAGACTGGTTAGAAAATTGATTTGCCAAAAAAACAAAAAACTAAAAGCAAACAACTTGCATGTCCTCAAATTCTGTGTGAATATCTCTTCTGTAATGCATTTGTATGAGGTCAACTAAGGCTTATATTACACGATTTTAATACCAGAAAAGTATACATTTTGCAGTTCTTACTTTTAACCATCATTAGTATTCTGCCTTCCAGGACTGGTAATGGGGTTATATGAACCTCAAATCAAAGTCCTTAGAGTTCCATCCCTTCTCTCAAACTTAGCACTGAAGCAGCACCGGACAAATGATATGTCAATTACTAGAGGCAAATGCTTTCTGACAAAACATTTAAAAAATAATGATGTGAAATGCAGTTTCCACTGTTTAGTAATGTGTAAGCCCATAAATACAGTTTATCAGCACATCATACTTTCCTATTTATTCACAGTCATGAAGCATCTTAAGAGATAAGAGGAATTAGGAAATTAAATGTGCAAATGAAGACCCATGGACCTAACTGAAAAAATGCCCTGTTTTACCACCTAAAAAGTTGACATAAGTATTTCAAATGTTTGATCTAAAACAAGCTGAACCAAATCCAGATAATGTCTATTAAAACATGCCGAAGAATTAGAAAGATTTGCAAAGTAACAACACTGCAGATTTCAGATTATTTAAATAAAAATCTTCTAAAGTGAGTACAGTTCTTTTTTTTTTTTTTTTAATAAGCAATTAGGCATGGCAGAAGTATGAAACAATAAAGATACCAAAAATCTGTTGAGGGTAACACTGGCATATTGGTGGTAAAGTGGATGAAAATCGTCCTTTGCATCAGTAGGGTCCCAGGTTTGCGTACATTCATTTTGAGCACAGGGATTTTTGGTGCAGGGTGAGCCAAATTATAGCTCCCCCTGCTGCCATACAAATTCAGGGTGGTGTTAAATTCTATTCCCCCTTCGAGTCGTAGCAACTTGAAGGGAGAAGTAATTTGGAGTCTAGCAATTGCTGGATCCCTGAATTACCCATGCACAGGGTTTGGACTATAACATTACTGCTATAGCCACGCCAAGCTTCAGCGCTATGCAAAGCAGGGTTCCAAAAAGCCATGCTTTGCCAGGTTCAAATCACAACCATCTGCATAGGATTTGTATGTTCTCCACTTGAGAGTATTCAGGATTTTCAGTGAGAAGTCATTGCTTTATGACACTCAATGTACTCCCTCTGTAGTCCAAGCTGTAATTGTTTCCACATATGGTTAGATATATTTGAATGTTTTATAACATGCCAGTCTTTATATAACAAGACTGGATGCTATTGATGCAACATAAGTGGGCGGGAGAGTGGGGAGAGGTACTTCTTAGCATCCTTGCTGTAAGTCCTTGGGAACCTTATGATGGTATTGGCATACTAGTTGCTAGATGCTCTTATACATCACAGGAGGATGAAAACATCTTTCAAAATATCTAACAAATTTGAGCTTTTGCAAATGTGAGACTACAGGGCACAGACTGCAAATATTTTATATGTTCTCCCTGTGTCTGTGTGGGTTTCCCCTAAGGTATCTGGTTTCCTCCCACATCCCAAAATTATACAGTTAAGTTAATTAGATTCCTCCTAAAATTTTCACTAGACTACGACATACAATATTACTATAGTTGGGATTAGATTGTAACCCCTGTGAGGGACAAAAGATGGTCACTAACGATCCAATTTCTAGCAAAAAATCATTAGAGCGATCAGATAATTCTGATTGGAAGAAAAATCATTTACGACACCATTAACAAATTAACCTTTGCTTCCTATCTATCACAACCAACTAGAAAATCCAAAATTTGGTTTGACAAAAATTCACTCGGACGACTATTTTTATAATTGTTTGTAATTGGTTGTGCCCATCAACTGAGATTATTTACAACCAATCTGATCAGAATGTCTGATCGCTCGTGCGATTTTTCCCTAGAAATTGGTCCGTTAGTGGCCACCTTTAGTGACAAGACAATATACTCTGTAAAGATGTTTGATCTATAAAAATACTAATTAATTTTAATAATGTTTTGAGACTGACAGGAATAGTTTACATTTTCAGTGCTTAGTTGTTGGAAACAGTTATTAAGCTTTAATTCATCAAAAAAAACACTGCATTTCAGTTCACGTGGTTACAACACTTTCAGTGGCTTCTCTTCATTTTGTTCACTTTCCACAGTCCCCGTATTTTACATTAGCCTAGTAATACTTAAAGAGAGTCTGAAGCGAGAATAAATCTCGCTTCAGACCTCATAGTTTGCAGGGGCATGTGTGCCCCTGCTAAACTGCCGCTATCCCGCGGCTAAACGGGGGTCCCTTCACCCCCAAATCCCCTCCGTGCAGCCGGGGAGGGCTTCCGCATTGGGGCAGGGCTAACCACCGCAGCCCTGCCCCACGCGCGTCTGTCAGATGCGTACCTCCGCCTCTCCCCCGCCCCTCTCAGTCTTCCTTCACTGAGAGGGGCGGGGGAGAGGCGGCGATGCGTGTCTGATAGACGCGACTAGAGGCAGGGCTGCAGCCGTTAGCCCTGCCTGTAGGAAGAGAAAATATACGACCAACTTTGCGACCAAGTCTTGCGGGGGTGTGTTTGAGGGGGAAAGGACCCCCGTTTAGCCGCGGAATAGCGGCGTTTTAGCAGGGGCACACATGCCCCTGCTAACTATGAGCTCTGAAGTGAGATTTATTCTTGCTTCAGAGTCTCTTTAAGTGCAGCTGCATCTTGCACCACAGTAAACAAAGCATAATTCTTCCTTAATTTTATAATTCTATAATTGTAAATATGCACCTAAATTTCAGTAAGGCATAATCTAAAATGGTTGTTGCACTGCCATAAAAATTGCATCTTAAAGCAAGCGTCTGGAATGGTATACAGATTCCCTCTGTGTCAGATTCAGCTCTGGGGCACTGTTTCAACAAAACTGTAGATCAGAAGGAGAAGCAAAGAGGACGTGCCACAGACCACACACACACTATTGACTAAGAGCCTACAAGCAACTCTTGTTGGATCAAAAAAGTTTGGGTAAAAAAAACAGCTAAATTTTAGCAATTGACATCTTTATTTTTTTATTTGTAATGTCTGGCAGTCTTACCACTTTTTAGTAAAATTATTTTAGTTAAAGGTAAATTTAGACTACGGTAAATATTATAATAGCTATAATTAGAAGGTTATAAAAAGAATGAAGATACATTATAAAGAAATAGTAATAGTAGTAATAATAATAATAATAATAATAACGCAAAAAAATACTGCATTCCAGTTTACAACTTCCAATATTCAAATCTATGAATCTCTTGAGGAAATGAGCAAACACAAGCACTGTCTAAATATAACATATCCATACAGCATTAACACTTTATGCTATTTATACATGACCTTGCTATAGTAATTTTTTGTATTATGGGATACTGTTCTGGTTATCTTGAACTGAGAAAAATATTACTGATAACCTGCAACAGAAAGCTATTTAGCTATACTAGAAGTATCTAATAAAGTTACATAAACATAAAACTATTACACTATCGGAATAGTACTTGCGAAATATATTAATATCACACTTTGCCCATAGGGCTTAGGACACATAAGTACCAAAGGACATCATTACAACGATAATCATAAAAGTTCACACGTGGTGGGTGTTTGATTGTTGGTGCCCCCACTTGTGAAAACATTTGTCTTAAAAGGCAAACCATGAAGGCTCATATGTTGCAATGTTTTTGTGCGTTACCACATATGAATAAATGGTAGTGTAAAATTGTGGGTGATGAGGGTCTTTGCTAATCCCCCCTACCTATTCGATTGAGTGGGGTGTAGCTATCTCATCCCACCATGCTCCACTCCGTTTGTAGCTACACATAAGTCAAGGCGACCTGTATAAATATGATAGATCAAACTCCCACAGCTTGCCTAGGAAATGCTGTGGTAGTAGTAATGCTGTCTATCACTGAGATACAGTGATATCACTGAGATACAAATATATACAGTGAGTGCTGCTCAACAGTTGTTTCACCCCTTGATTGGGGAGTCGTCAAGAGAGGAGAAGTGCACAAATCAAAATACAGTATACATAATCCCCCCACCAGCGAACAAAAATTCCCCCAGCATCAGCCCAAGTCAGAGCTGAGTACAAAAATATACTCACTGTATATATTTGTATGCACCCTTACATTTCGTTCCTTCTTTACCCCAGCTACACCTTCTGTGAAGGCTCACACCTGTTTTATTGGCCCCTATGGGGTCATTAGTATTTCAGTGATAGACAGCGTTACTCCTACCACAGTATTTCCTAGGCAAGCTGTGGGAGTTTGATCTATCATATTTATACAGGTCGCCTTGACTTAAGTGTAGCCACAAACGGAGTGGAGCATGGTGGGATGAGATAGCTACACCCCACTCGATTGAATAGGTGGGGGTGGATCAGCAAAGACCCTCATCACCCACAATTTTACACTACCATTTATTCATATGTGGTAACGCACAAAAACATTGCAACATATGAGCCTTCATTGTTTGCTTTTTAAGACATTTGTTTTCACAAGTGGGGGTACCAACAATGAGACACCCACCATGTTTGAACTTTTATGATTGCTGTTGTAATTATGTCCTTTGGTACTTATGTGGCATAAGCCCTGTGGGCAAAGTGTGATATAAACATAAAACTACACAAAAAATACTAGTACTGGTTCATAGGTCCAGAGCACTTAAAATTGGACGAGTATGAGTTTTGGAAGGAAATCAACGCAAATCTGGAAAACCAAATAGGGATGAGTGAGCACAGTTTTGTTTCAACTGTACATGCTCATGTCTAAGAGGGTGGCTACAACAGTGAGCGTTAACGTACCTGTCCACCTCTTGTAGTGGCACCCGCACTGTCTTCCATTCTCCTGATATTTCCTGTTTTACAGTGAAAGTTCTGGCTTTTAAAAAGCCACGGCAAGAGGTGGGCATCCACAAGTTAAAGAGAAGCCGTGACCAACAACTGAACTTCATTCCAATCAGTAGCTGATATCCCCCTGTCCCATGAGAAATCTTTTCCTTTTCAAAAACGGATCATCAGGGGGCTCTGTATGGTTGATATTGTGGTGAAAAGCCTCCAACAGTGTGATGTCAGGACCATGGTCCAGACAGTTTCCTGTCTGTGAACCTCTTTGCATTGGGGGAAATAACAGCTGTTTACAGCTGGGTCCAACTGCCAAAAAAGCAAGCAGCACCTCCTTCCATTGACATCACCTGCCAGCAGTAAAAATGTCATGTGGTAAATGTCGGAATGTAAATCAGGGAGAGGAAATGTTTTACAATGGGAAAACACCAACTAAATCATTTATACATAATTATTGTAAAAATGAAGCACTTTTTTATTACATTATTTTAACTTTTTATTATTTTTATTATTTTCCCTTTTCAGGCATGAGTGGTTACAGTTTCCCTTCTTGTGAAACAGTGCTTGCGCCTTACATATAAATCAAAGGAATTAAATTCCAAAGTACAAGTGAAGAATGCTGATTGTTAGGTCCACCATTTCTCCATGCTGCAACATGGACTTTACTCAAGCATGGGGTTAACTGTGATGAAAATGGGACCCTTTAATACTTAGAAGGAAAAAAGTTGACATAGTGTATTTGCACTGTGAAGACAGACATGTGTGATTTTCTACTTTTTGTTACATTTACTCAAATAATATAGGCATTCACAATGGTAGCAGAGCACATATCCAAAACATTTCACTGCCCTTTATTATGCAAATGAAAAGCAAAGATCTCGCTGGACAATTTGTGAGTGCCATTATATACGAATGACATTGCAAGATAAATGAGCTATGAGTAAGAAAAGGATCAGGATAATTTAAACTGAAAAATTTGTTAGACATAGATTGATGCATTTAAAAAAATCATTTTGCTCACAATTAGGCACATTTTGCTCATCTTCTAAAGTGACAAATGGAAAAAAAAAAAAAAAATAGGCTAAATGTCTAATGTTCTTTTAGAGAGATTTACCATGGCCGTGGCTATTTCTCTAAGCTGTGGGATGCTGTGAAACTAATTGGTAGTTTCATCAAAAGGTGAATATTTGCCACAAGAGGAAACTTTCCTGTAAGAATAATATCATGACACAGTACATTATTCTATGTAGCAGATTCATCACTGTACATGAAATGTTTTGCTGTCTAATGAATTGGTGCTGCGCACTAATATTTCTTCCGGTAAGAGAAAAAACATAAAAATAAAACTGCCTCTGAAAAATCGGCTTCTAATTCTGACTCATGAAGACAAAGGCCTGATATGGAAATGAGCTGCAATTCTTTCACATAAGGCCAAGTTATAACTCCTGACCTCTTCCTACTGTGAATTGGACTGCATTATGCTTGCACAGTTCCAGATGATAATATAGCACGACAGTAATAAAGAAATACAGCAAAATAAAAGGTGAATGCTGCAGAAAACCAGTTTTTATGTATCTAGACTGTAACAATTAAATAAAAATCTTTAATCAGTCTTCACTTTTATTAATATGTTTATACCCAGTTTCCTCAAAATAAGATCTACCCTGAAAATAAGCTGTAGCATGAGATTTCATTATTTTTAAGGATTCTCGAAAGATAAGCACTACCCAAACAATAAGACCTAGGTAAATATAAAAAAGTCCTTTTAAATAGAGTCCAGGCAGCTAAAGTACACCTATAAGCAAGTAAAATCAATTGGAAGTAGCATGCATTTGATAGATAGACCCTTCACCAAAGAAAGCAGACACCCCAAAATAATCTCACTCAAAACAGTCCACATGACCCTTATAATGGTTTTACAAATACAGGGGTCTTGGTAGATATAGATTGTTGTAAATGAAAAAAAGGGAAATAGAGTAAAAATAAAATCATGAAGCAACTCAGAGTTTGGAAAAATTATGATGATGTCCCAGAAAGTGATGACATGACTTTATTTAAATAAATGTAGAATTTAGATGTTTTTCTTTTTTATTATGAATAAATATAGATTGTGATTGGTGGAAAAACAAGGCATTCCCTGAAAATAAGCCCTAATGCATCTTTTAGGGCAAGCAAAAAATAATATAAGACCTGGTCTTATTTTCAAGAAAACAAGGAAATAAATGCTCAATAAAGTATTAAGTAAAAAGAATGAAGTACAGTTAGGTCCACTGGCTTTTTGCTTCTTAAGGCTTATTCAGCCAATACCAGATGGAAGTTGCTTCTTTAATGTACACCTGTCATGTGTGAAATATGGAATCTGCCACTGCTGACCTCCTTCTGAAAATGTTAGCATCCTGACTGTAATTATGATCTTCTTTCTACAATGCTTGAGTTAAGCTGGGTAAAAGTAATGGACCTGGTTTACTAAGGTTCTTTATACTATAGAACACTGGAGAGCAGTGGAAAATTCAGTGTGGAATCCCAGATATTCCTATTGAAAGAACGGGTTGCTTATTGTAGTGTAAATGATGAAACTGCTAATATTGTTTTTTTCTTAAAGGTCACCTGTCTGCTTTAGACGTCGTTCACTGTTGTGTCCCCATAATCCTTTGCAGCATTAAGTTGTGCGTACTGGCTGCAAATAATGGTACTGCCTGAGAAAGTGACAGCTGAGACACTTTCAGGATTGGAAGTGAGTGGAGTTGAGAGAAACTTCCCCCCATGTATGATATCCTACTTCCTTTGCAACTTTATATCTTAAATAGATGGTACAATGACAGGAAATCCCGTAACAATTGGCTATTATTTCTTGCATAATTTATAGTAGGAAAGGCCATTGGCCAGTTTTTGTAGCAGTTTCAGAGATACAAATAGGAGGACTACTACGAAATAGACAAAATACATATTTTTACCTGAATTAGCAGGGCCGGGCCGAGGCATAGGCTGGAGAGACTCCAGCCTCAGGGCGCAGAGTAGGAGGGGGCGCACAATTCATTCAGCTGTCATTCCTAACTGTGTTTGAAGCAGAAATAAATAAGAAAAGGGGATACATAGCAGTGACTGCAAGCCAGATAACTAGATATTAAGGTGTCGGGGAGGTTGTGGGCCCTGTGGCCCTCTTACTCTAATAGCAATCAGTGTGTGACAGCTGGAGTGGGAGGGATGGAGGGGCGCACTTTGGTGTCTCAGCCTTGGGTGCCGGAGGACCTTGTCCCAGCTCTGAGCACGTCATTGGATTTTTGAGTAGAATTGTTCTAGGCAGTCCCAAAAATGTATAGCATACAAAGGCAAACTCTTAAAACTTTTTCGCGTGGCAGTTAAATGAGTATGCTGCTATGGAGGCACCAGTATGTTGCTATGGAGTAATAATAAAATAAATAAAATATTAAATATTTAACTACTAGAATACAGTGTTGCTCTCCACGGCCTCATGATCATGGGTAACCCGTGATCGTTAGCTGTTTTTCCTGATCACGAGGTCAGATTCCAAATTCATAATCGCCTCTCGATCACGGATTCAGTTCTGAATGCAGTCATGATCGTGGTCCAAATCCGACTCGTGATCACGGATTTAGCCATGATTATAATCCGCTGACTTTAGCGGTTAATAGCAAAGCCCCCTTACATGATATAAACACCACATTTGCAGGATATGTTAAGTAGAACAGTGGGAACAAGGGAAAAGAACGTATAGTTTTTGGGAAAATTGATTTTAAAATTTCAAAGGAAAATAGTATAAATTTAAATGCGGTAAATGAAAGTTAATGTATTTACCGCATTTACATACTTTTTTTTTTCGTTGAAACTTTCTTTGAAACTTTCAAATCAATTTTCTCAAAAATTATAAGGTCTTTTTGGAAAAAAAAATGTCCCTTGTTCCCACTGTTCTACTTAACATATGCTGCAAATTTGGTGTTTATATCATGTAAGGGGGCTTTGCTATTAACCGCTAAAGTCGGCAGGTTTTGGCGGGTTTTTAATCATAAATACTTTTTCATTTGAAACTTTAAAATTGATTTTCTCAAAAACTATATGGTCTTTTTGAAAAATGTGTATTAGTTACAGAGGCGCCGGCAGAATAAATATTAGTAGTCTATTAAAACCAAATAAAAAATTGGGGGTTCGTGATCACGGATTCTAAATATAATTGCGGCTAAAATCCGAGTTGAATTTGGAGCTCTGATTTAAATCCGGATCATGATCACGGTGTGTCCAGATTTTGATTCTGCCATGGCCGGATTTACTTGAATTCGTGATTGGGGGTATCCGAGCATCACTGTTTCTTTGATGTATAAGTGCTACAGAAAATAGTACTATAGCCAACCAAGTTTGGTCAGAGAGCCCAGAGAAGCTTTTTTTTTGCATAGATAACAACTTAAGTTTCTTAACGCATCCAGTACTGGAAACAACATGAGACTCATACCTTTGCTACAAATGTTCTATTTCGTATTTTCACTTGAGATTCCCTTTAAAGCGATATATTGCCTAGAGTCCCATGTGACCATAATCTATAACTAATTAAGGGCAGAAGAACACCATGGCAACCAGGTAAATAATTTCACAAAAAGAGTCAACAGCGTATTTTTCCATATTGTTACTATTGCAGAAGAGTAATGTTAATCCCTATTACAATGCATGTGAGTACAATATATGAAAGAATAACCATTGTTTGGCACCTTTAATCTCTCTGAACATATAAAAACTGATGATGAGAAAAGAGGAATTGTAGCTTCATATAATATGCCAGATGTCTTAAGCTCTCTATAGGAATGAGTGTGTAGGTATGTTCAAAGTACATATTAAATAATCATCACCTGATCATGCTATTTTCAGCACGATCAAGTGATGATCAAAATGTATGCTGGTCCCTTTGAACTCCAGCAGAAAATAATGCATGAAGCAATCCACTGGGATGAGGGTGATTCATAGCGGGAGAATAGAGATGTACGCTTCAGACTGATTCCTGGCT
Source organism: Hyperolius riggenbachi (assembly GCF_040937935.1). Classification (NCBI taxonomy): domain Eukaryota; kingdom Metazoa; phylum Chordata; class Amphibia; order Anura; family Hyperoliidae; genus Hyperolius; species Hyperolius riggenbachi. The sequence continues at coordinate 434,774,033 of NC_090647.1, forward strand.
TTTCTGCTGATCTGTTGGTTTTTTGTTCTTTTTTAAACCTTGTATATGTTTTTATTTATTTGTTTTTCATATATTATACTTCAGGCAAAACTGAAGGGCTGGAATCTTTATTGAACCAGAGGACAGGACATTTAGCGGGCTAATACAAATCAGGAACTGCCTGCCAGTTAATTAACCTGCAGCTGGTTAATTAAACTGCTGCTGGTTAGTAATTCAACTTCTCCCAGATCTGTTAGCCTAAAGCAAAGTTCCCATTTTAATGGTGCAACGAGCAACGCCACATTCCTGTTGAAGTGGAACCTGCATAATAATACATTATTTGAACATTACATTTTAGCAGCAAATTCATTTTATAACATTAAAAGTAAGTGTGCTACACATCTATAAGAAACATCCCTTTTGCACATGTGTGCATGAGTGCGTGCCATGTTTGTGCATTTTTGCCTACATGTGTGTGTGTTTGTGTTTACATGCATGCATGCGTACATGTGTGTGTGTGTGTGTGTATGTGAGACGAAGCTTTTAATGATGGGTTGGCTTGTCTACTTGTACTGAGGATTCCATTCCCAGTATATGAAGCACTGAACTTTGAGACATTCGAACGGTAGCAGGAAAAAAGGGCGCCGGCTGAGGGTGGATGAAAAGGGAGCCGCCATAGACTGTAATGCAATTATCGTTAATACGGCGAAAAAAGCATGAAAAAAAGGGCACCGCAAAAATTGTCATTAATAACATTATAACATTATAGTTTTTGAGGTAGTTATCGATCGTTTGAGAAGTTTACAATGGTATAGTTTTTGTCATATTATTTCCTTAATAAGTACAGATTTTATGTTTTCAAAGGTATTATCGTTAATATATGTAAAATGGGGTTTCTGAAGAGGGAGTGGTTAAGGTTAGGCACCATCAGGTTGGTGGTCAGGGTTATGCATCACCAAGTTGGTGGTCAGGGTTATGCACCACCGAAGGGGTTATGGTTAGGCACCACCGAAGGGGTGGTTAGGGTTAGGCATCACTGAGGGGTGGTTAGGGTTAGGCGCCACTAGGGGAGTCGTTCGTTTTAGGCACCACCAGGGGAGGGTTCTCTGTGCTCACATGTTTACAAAGCAAGCTAGATATGATAGTGAAGTTCCTAGTACAGAGGTCAGTGGGGAAGAGGGCTGACAATGAATACACCATTTCAGACAGGAGAAATAAAGAGTAAGGTAGGAAATGACATCAAGATTAGCTTCAGTTATATGAAGTAAAGATGTAAAACGTCTGGAACAGTTTTCTCTTTATTTACTTAATATAAAATTCACTGAAATCTAAATGTGGACAGTACAATACATATATTATGCAAGCAGAACAAGCATTTATCTACTTATATATGTGTTATTTTCCCTGGGGTAGTATGGCTGTCCCTGCTGCTTTAAGAAAAAAATAAGATGTCTTCATGCACAGCTCAGACTTTTTTTGTATGTCTTTCATGTGACTTCCTCTTTCAGTTTGTAGCAGGTCCTTGTAATTGAATTTTAGCTTTCCAAACTGTGACAAATACAGTTATGTTAGATAAATATTCATTTATTTTCAGTTTTTGGAAACTCTACACAAGAGCCTTTCCCTATAACATATTGAGCATGTTTTGTTTAACCTAAAATTAGATGATGCTCTAAGGTTTTTTTTTATATACAGATGCTTGGGAGAATATTTTATATATTTTTAAAAAGCTAAAATGATTTTAACAAGAAAGCACATTTTTATGGCTAATTTTATTGCACCTTTAATGGTCCTAACAGACATGTCATGCTCAGGGATAATACAAACAGAAAACAAACAGATGTAATTTTGTTATTAATGCACTAATTTCACATTTCATACCTCAGCTGTATGATCTGCCACAGCTGCCAAAAAATCTCTAGTCTTTTACTGCTCTTGCCTGAACATTTCCAACAAGCAGCTGTTCAATATCTGAAGGTTTTGCTAAATAATGCAAGATGAGATGGGAGCAATAACATATTATGCTCTGCAGAAGTAAATAATGATTGATGTGTTGCTTCTCTGAGATTAGTTAATTTACGTGGGTAGGAAATATGACTTTGTCATACTTAGAAAGCAGCTGTATTAAAATGAAATATAAAAGCTACGTGTAGGCCCTGTAGCAGTTATGGCATTGCTGTGAGTGCACATAGGGACAGCATTTAAAAAGGCATCTCTGGTGATCCTTGAACATCTCTAGTGGGTTTCCCATAAGTGAGGCAGCACACCTGGAATAGATTGATTTAAGCAGCAGGGACAGCCATACTATGCCAGGAAAAATAAATACATCTATAAGTAGATATATTCTTGTTCTACTTACAAAATATATGTATTGTGCTGTCCAAATTTTGATTTCAGTGAATTTATATAGTAAATAAAGAGAAAACTGTTCCAGGCATTTTTCATCTTTACTGCCTCTGATTGAAGCCAATCCTGATGTCTACTTAAGGTGGCCATACACTGGTCGATTTTGCCATCAGATCGACCAACAAATAGATCCCTCTCGGATCAGAGAGGGATCGTATGGCTGCCTTTACTGCAAACAGATTGTGAATAGATTTCAGCATGCAACCGATGACAAACTGTGAAGCTGACGCCAGTCCCCCCCCCCCGGGGGGGCGCGACTCCCCTGTCCGGGGAAGTTTAAACAGTAGAGGGCGCTCTACTGTTTAAACTTCCTGCCGGGACAGGAAGTTCAGTGAAGCCTGCCGGACTCGGAGCCCAGCGCAGAGAAGAGGACAGTGGAGAGAGCGGGGACTCATGCCGGCGGAGCAGGTAATGTATTGCCGCTGTATTGTGTCGGTCATCGGGCATTTGAACGCTGCTATCGACGCACTCCTGACCCGCCGGCGATTGAGTAAAATCTTCTGCACGTACAGACCGATGGGAATCGACAGGAATGATTGATTTCGGACGAAATCGATAGTTCTGTCAGCGTTTGCGCAATGATTTCACAGCAGATTCGATCACAGTGATTAAATCTGCTGTATATCAGCGTGAAAATCGTTAGGTGTATGGGCCCCTTTAGACCTTGGCATCCAATTACACAGAACATGGCTGGATTAGGTAACCTGTTTTAGCTGAGCCATACTGTACAGGTAAAGGGACAAAAATTGAGTGTTCTGATGACTTACAGACCACATAGAATCATTGGATGACACTTAACTCAAAATAGGCACAATGCCTTTACTTGGTGTTTCTAACCCATGTTTGTATTTTACTTTGTAGAGCTCCATGGAAGAAGTTGCTGATCTATAAACCAATATTATTAATCACGGTAAAATAATGAATACACAAAAGTATTGTATTGAATACATAAAAATATTGTAGTATTGTTTTCAGATTGTGTGGTGTTCATCACTATTAGATTAGGGGAAAGATCATTATCTACTTGCTAATGATTGTTTACTGACTTACTACCTTGCACCAGTCAATAGTAGATCAGAATGGTCTTCCCTGATTGGTGTTTGTTCAATATAATGATTGATTATCAGTCAAGAATATCTTTATTAGGTTCAATGTTTTTAGCAAATCTAACATCTAATCTGTTAAAATGTCTCACTGTATGATGGCCTTCGGCTTAAAAAAGGACAGATTTCCACCTTCACAGCTTACTGTTTTACAATGTAAGGTGCATTGTTTTTTATCACAATGGAACTTACATAAGTCTGTAAAAATAGGCATACATCTAGAAATGTAATGGCTGATAGACCATCCAATTCACTAATTAATCGGATGAAAATGCCGTCACAAGCATGTCAAATTGACAATTGGACAAACTTTAGCACGAAATTGGTTGAATGTATTGATCGGACATGTTGAGAAATCTCAGACCGATGGGGTTGATCGGATGCATTGCAATAACGGCGTGCAATATCGGGATGAGTGAAAAATGGGACAGAACCCCTGGTGCTGTCCCCCCAAATTTAAATATGCCCTCATACCCATACATTCATACTTTACCAGTCCCTTGTCACCGACCTGATGTCACACACTTGCCCCACTTGCTATATGCTAGTAGCCACGTGGCCCATGGGGAGGGCAATGTGGAAGCAGAAAATGGATGGGCACCACAGCAGGAAACAGCAGACTGGTAAAATATTTTAATGCACAGGCAGGGTGGCACATTTACATTAAGGGACAGTGATAGAGGTGGTGGATGCATTGTCACTGATTCCCAGGAGATTTCATGCTGAAACCAAACAGGAATCAACCTGCGGTGCATGGGCAGCCAGCAGACCTCTCTCTGATCGGAGACACCGAGATCTGTCTCTTGGTTGAATCTGCCCATTCATCACTAGGGTATAAGCTTAACCACTCTGTGACCACCTGACACTGATCGGTGGTCACAGAGAGGCAGCCCCAGGACCGCCGAATGCCGAAAGGCGTCAAGAGCAGTGGGTGGGGATTAGCGGGGAATGAGCGTGCGCATGCACGATCATTCCCTGCAGAGGCGTGGAGCTTCGTGATCAGTGTGCCAGCCAGTGGTCACGGCTGGCACACTGTTAGACAGCTAAAAAAAGCTGTTATTTACTTGTACAGTGCTGCGATCTACTGCAGTGCTGTATGGGGGACAGCTCTGTCACTGAGTTGTCCCCTCTATTGGCTCACAGGACGTCTCCTCTCATAGGCTGATGCCTATAAGAGGAGATCATGATGATTGGCTCTCCGGGAGACGGGTGGAGGGAATATTTCAAAGAAAATAAACAAATGTATTAATAAATAAATAACAAAAAATGAATACAAAAAGTAAATAAAAACCGCAGCAGCAATCAGATGCTACTAACAGAAAGCTCTGTTGGTGGCAAAAAAAGTAGGGCAGATTAATTTTTGTGCTAAGTTGTATGGCTCTGCAGCAAGCTGTTAAAGCTGCAGAACACTGAATTGTAAAAAAAATTGCCTGGTCACAAGGGAGTGTAAGTCTGTGTTCCTTAAGTGGTTAAGGTGCCCATGTACCTAGATGAATGGGCACCTTAACGCTTATCTAAGTTATAAGACTTTCTACATTCTAAACATACACTAAATTAATGTGATAGGTCTCTAAGTACAAGTGTAGATAGCTTAGCTTCCCACCACATGTGTAATTGTGAATAGAAACTAAAACTAAAATAAAGATAAGTTACATATTTACATAAGTTATGCATTCCATGGAGTATGAGAAGTGATCTACCCAAGAAGAGAGGAAAATGTATTGCTTTAGTAAGGACTGTACTCGCTATAGAATTATGAAATGGCAGCAGCATCATTATGCAAAATTCTTGATTATCCAATATAGTCTTAAGTGATAGCACAGAAACAGCATGTTCAATCATTTTAATTTAGAAAATGTAGTGAGCCGTTGTGATCTGTATCATTAAGCAAAGTCCCAGAAAGTTCTCTGTAAGATATGACCTCCGCCTGAGCGTGCTAATGGCAATTACAAACCAACACAAGCAAGTTTTACTTATGTCAGCATTTGTTGCAGGATTTTGGAATAAGAGGTAGTGTGATGGAAGAGTAATTTGGACAGTTTCCTTTAGATGGTCCTGCAATTTATCAGGGTAAAAATTTGCTAAGAACATCAAAAGAGACTGACAAGCAAGTCAGTTCAATAACAATTGCTAGAGAACCTTGCTTTCACGGGCCTCTTGTACAGTACAATTACTTTATAATTTCAGTGGTCAAAAATAAATTCAACTCTATCTGGACAACTACGTTCATTTGAAAGTTTGTAACAAGCTCTATTTCAGTGCATGCATGTGTAAATATATGTATTAATATCAGGATATGCAAACATGTAGAGAGCTCCTTGAGGCCTGCAAAAAATGCCAGTACAACTTCCATATACAGTAAAAGGGAGTATACATCAGCATTGGTGGAGATTACAGGAGGATGCTGCAAATGGGCAACAATCTTGCTGAATTAATAGTATCTACCATTCTACACTGTTTTCATCTGTCAGAATAAATAAAAAGATTTAGAATGTAATGGACCTTTTAGGCAAGTGCCGAGATTGGGGACCCTTCTCTGGGATCCTTTTGTGATACCTCACCATCATTATTATTTTATTTATAAAGCATCAATATATTATGCAGCGCTGGCCAATAAATACATACAATGATACACAGGATGACAGATATAACAAGGTTATACAACATAGGACAAAGCTATACTAGGCAAACAGGGTACAAAATACATGATTGTGTGATTTTGGGCTGGGTAGGTAGGGCCAGTAATACAAGGACTAGGCGGTCATAGGAAAGGACCACACAATTATGAAGAATATACAGTATAATATAAATATCTTAACACTGAGCTACGGTTTGTGGAGAGCAAATTGAGTGTGAGAGGGTATAAAAGGTGGCAATTACAGACATTACGGTGGGCGCGCAATATTGTACAACACAGAGAAAGATCTGATCTCTTACTAGATTTCTCTAGGAAGGTTCGGTACTCTAAAAAGGTTGCATTTGCAACTCTACAGCCTAGAGTATGATAAAGTGACTTCAGTCATCAAGAAATGTCTGCCAATTTTTTTTATAAACTTGAAGTTAAATTTGATTCTCTGAAATGGGTGTTCCTTTTCCTCACAGAGAAGTAACACTCCTGGTTCGACCCTGTCTCCTAGTTTATATAGTCCAGTTTCAGTTCCGCGTAATAGAACATGGTTGTCTACACACACTTATAGATGTGTATTATTCTACTTGCTGCTTGCTGGTACTGTACACACCTTCAACCGGGTCAGGAAGTTTTTTCGTATACAAAGCAGCAGTCATTTTCAATTTTGGGTTTTGTAAATTGTGCTACTACTAATATTATGTATACCATTTCTTGTCACCTATGTTCTGTGTAATTTGTGGGTTGCACAACCCATCCTCTTAGGGAAAGAATCTCTGGGGGTGGATAGGCCATCTTGAAGGGGTGCGTTTTAAAGGCTTGCTTAAATGTGTTGAAGTAGGGGACAAGTCTAATGCAAATACCTGCCATACAGGTCTCTTCCACTAGAGATTTGTGGAGGAAATGTGAGCACAGTAAATGTTTAAGGTTGGTTGGAGTGCCCATACATCAAATAAAGTTATCAATTTCACACTGGAAATCAGGGAAATTTTGCTGCCACCATTCACCAGATTGATGAGGTGAAGAGACCTCAAACTAGCTCCCTCCAACCTGAATACTCTGAAATACCTTCAGATTTAAGAAGACAAAATTCTGCTTTACATAGCATTTTAGTAAGGAGGCCTTTTGATCTCTTTCAGCCCCTTACACACTCCTAGGAGTTCTGGTTCACCAGGAGCTTGCTGGGTAATCTGTAACTCAGGGCTAAGTAAAACACTTCTAAAACCTAACAGTTTTAAATGGGGAGGCAAAATGTCTCTATTTTCTATGACAATCTCACAAGCAGATCAATTATAATTAGAGCTGTTTTATCCAGAAACTAATTTGAATCTCTTGGCATAGCTAGCTGCAGACCTGAGATGAAAAGGCTATTTTAATAGCAACGCATTACACCATGACTTGTATGTCACTTTTAAATGTCATATACACACAATATGTCATATCAGAATTTTGTACACTCAAGCCACTAATTGTCAAATACATACACTATGACAGCTGAGAATCTCTTTGATCAGGGAACTCTGTAATATTTTGACCATCAATGAAACTTAACATATAGGAGCCTTTTTATAAAGGCAGTTTGCCAGAAAAGTTTAAAGGGACTCCGAGCAGTGCAGAAACTATGGAAAGATGCATATCATTTTAAAGCTCTCTTTCTCCTCTATCCAAAGATATATAAACCTCCGCCCTACGCCTTTTAATTTTCGATATTTTCGCGATTGAAATTGCCGCGGCCGCGATTTCAATCACAAAAATAGAGAAAACTAAAAGGCGTAGGGTGACGATTTAGGTGTCATCAGAAAGAGGAGAAAGAGAGCTTTAAAATGATATCCATCTTTCCATAGTTACATTGTATTACACACGGCGACTTTTTCTCAAAGTCAGCAGCTCCATTCTGCTGAAAAAGTCTTTCGAAATCGCGGCCGCGGCAATTTCAAATAGCGAAAACTAAAAGGCATAGGGCGGCAGTTTATATATCATTGGAAAGAGGAGAAAGAGAGCTTTAAAATGATATGCATCTTTTCATAGTTTCTGCACTGCTCAGAGTCCCTTTAAGCAAAAATAATGGCAATTTTTAGGGTCACCACAAAGGATAGTCAATCGAAATATTTTCAAATTGGCACAGAATGATGACAAATATTTAATGCAAATATAAGCAGCTTGATCTTTCAATTGGAGCAGAGCAGGGATTCATTTTCAAGCTGCATCAAGAAAATGTGCATAATTCTGTATCAACTCATTCCCCATACCTAACCACAACATTTATAAAATTGCCAGTCACCAAAAATGATCATCGCTTTACTTGATCACCAGCATGGTGGGCAGCATGATGGCTTAGTGGTGATCTATCTTCACAAAGTTTGTATGTTCTCCCCGTGTCTGTGTGGGTCTCCTCTGAGCACTACAGTTTCCTCCCATATCCCAAAATCCTAAAGATGAGTTAATTGGCTTCCCTCTAAATTGGCCCTAGACTATGATACATAAACTACCCAATATAAACATATGACTATGGTAGGGATTCGATTGTGAGCCCCTCTGAGGGACAGCTAAGCCACAAGACAATATTCTCCATACAGTGCTGCGGAAGATGTTGGCACTATATAAGAACTAAATAATAATAATAATCACCACTTCTGGGATATCACCAGTTTCGTGTGATGTACCTTTATTTACTAGTCCATTTTTGCTGATCACCTTATTTGTAAAGTGGTGATCAGAAAACACAATACTCTCCAGTAGCAAACAGCTGTGTTTGTTTTAAACAACCTGTTTTGAGTTGACTACCACTTTAAGTAGTGGTAATTGACTGCATCTCTCTCCTGGCAATATATAATGCTGGGTACACACGGTACGATTTTCCGTGCGATAGATGGATCAGATAGATCAAATCCGTCATGTCCGATATTGCTCCTGATCGTTCCCGTGCTCGATTTCTCATAGCAGTGAATTGAAAAAGATAAGAAAAATGAATAAAGATAAGAGAATCAAGCACAGAATCGAGTGCGGAATCGTGCCAAAAAAAACGATGGGGTCGCAAAATTGCACGAAAAAACGTAACGTGTGTACCCAGCATAGGAGCCACAGCTGGTAATCAGTTAACACCACTTAACATTATGGTGCAGTGATAACAACACAGATCCCCAGCAGACAAAATGTGATTGCCCTTTTACATGACAATGTCCCCCAGAGTCCCCTAGAAAAACCATCATAGGGTCCCCCTGCACCCTCCATGTGAGCATAGTGAAAAGTATTTTGCTCTCCTTCTCCCCCTGCAGAGTAGTGCAGGGAACACTGTACTATTTACCTGGTCCATGCTAAATATGATCTCCCTTATCTCCTGGCAACCACTTGCCTCTATACTGCCATCCACTGGCTCAGGCAGAGACCGTGTGGCTGCCAGGAGGAGGAGGAAGAAACCCAATACAGCATAGATCAGGTAAATATTACAGCCTTCCCTGCACTACTCTTCAAACCCTGGGGTCTCCTCGGCTCTTCCTGTTCAGTAAGCCAGCACCTATTTATGAAGGAGTCCTTGGGCTAGGCTCTCTAACACTGCTACTGCCTACTGAGTGTGCCATAGTAGCTGCAGCTCAAGCTCTTTGAGTCAGGCAGGAGATAAGCACAATATACATGTTATTTGTCTTATTGTGCCTTGTTTGTTGGGAAGACCATCGGCTTTCCGTTTCACTAAATATACAACCCACCAGCAGATAACAGGAAATCACAGATTAATAAATCATTAGGCCTAAAATCTAGTCAACATTTTTATCTACAAAACTTAATTAACTGCTGTCATAATTTGGATTATTTCAGATTAATCCATGACCAAAAGTAAAATACCTTTGAAAATACCTTTGAATCCTCAATATGTAATCCTTAACATAAGATTTAAATATGATGTTGTTTCTAATGTTGTCAGAGCTGGGTTCTGAGAGTGGGGCTGCTGACCAAGAGAGCTGCATATAAAAAAGAGAGCTGTTGTTGTGAATGGATAGTACACATGGATGGGAAGCTGCACATGGAATAGAGGGTGCTGCCACATAGAAGAGGAGCAACAAAAAATATTGCTCTAGGAGCACAGAAAGTAAAACTCTGGCTTTGAATGGTGTATGTGTTAAGGGGTATAATTCAAAACCCATCTATATATAACGTAGCTTAGATGCCTACCACATACATTCTGAAATGGATAGATAGATAGATAGATAGATAGATAGATAGATAGATAGATAGATAGATAGATAGATAGATAGATAGATAGATAGATAGACCGCAAGCAGATAGAGCCGCAGCCAGCTCATCACATTATGACCCAGATTACAATGGAGAAATGCTGCTCATCAAGAGAAAGCCTCGGGGCAAGATTACAAGACATTTCTTATTGTCCACAGATTGTTCACTCAATGTCACACCTATTTTGATTGATTTATCTATGCTCACTCAGGGAGATAATTAAATCTTGCCTTGTTAGTGGTGTTTGAAAGCATGATTTAGCCAACACTATATTTGCTAATGTAAAGTAGGGCTTAGAAGTATTTGCAAAAGATACATTTTTGGTAGATTAGCAATCCAGCAATAATCTACAAGTGCATATAGCTGTATTGCTAAGTCTAGGTAAGATAATTAACTACAATAACAGTGAATACGCCAAAGATGACTAGTTAAACACGCAATTATACTAAAGTAATGTCATTTAGATACAAAACGTATGTATTTTTTTCTGCAGTTTGTTAACTGAAACATATTCACTCAATGAGAGAAGTCATTGTTTTTATGACAGCTGCAAAGCATTGGATGCCCCCTAAAATAATGTAAATATTTATATTTTTATCAACTTAAACCCTTGGACTGCCAGGTATTTCTTTTTTTTTTTTTTTTTTTTTACAAAACTACATGCGAGTGCCAGCTATGTTTGTCTTCTGTTTATTAAATGTCTTGCCCAAATCTGCATGCACCAAAGTCTACATTAGTCAGTAGGATTGTTATTGAGATGCAGATAAAGCTGAGATGATTGAAAATGATGCTAATTATGATACAGAATTAGAATACGTATGATGAAAATCTGTTGTCAAATGGACTAATCAAATCTTGCAGTAAAAGCATTTCACTGGTCCATATCCAAGCTGCATAAGTAGGTAGTAACATTTGCATATTTCTGCATCACTTAGAATTAGTTGCATGCTTCAAGTAGAAAGTTGGCACTGAGCCAAAACTGTGTACTACAAGCCATTTAGATGTCCGTGGCAAAGAAATATGGGGACACAAGAATGCCTATAAATGTCCTCTGCAGGCAGAAGTAGTTCTGTATAAAATAACTTTTACACGTCCGTGGCATATGGATAAAACTCAAAACACCTATAGATATCGATGGCAACGTTTGCATGGTTAACAACGTTTGCATGGTTGGTTTGTCGTGATCGTAAAATCTCAGTCCTGACAGGCATTAGTAGAAATAGCTGAGAAAACTCAATAACGTACTATAAGAAGTGTACTTTTACCTCCAAGGGACGATCTATTAGGTGAGCATTGGGCATACACACACTGGTTTGTATTACAGCCGGGAGCTACCACTAATTTGCTTTCTATCTACTTGGTCCTATACAATACTGTAAAGAGAGATAACTAATGTGCAGTAACCCATTCTCCGGCAACCACACTGCATTATTCTGACCGCTGAAAGCTGCAGAAAGGTGAAAGTGAACAGATGCTCTGGGTTAGTTCATGGCAAATCTGCAATGCTCTTTGCACTGCCCTGTGCACTCTGTAATGTATAAATACAAATGCATCCACCCACACAGTAAAAACCCTTTTTAAACTGTAAAACCTCTTTGACTCGCTATACATTATCTAGAAATAAAGGCTTGAGATATATCTCAAATGAATGACCATAACATTTTCATCCTTTTTCTAGACCTGCCAGGCATTCACAGAAAATGCAGGTTGCATTTTGAAAGATATTTTGTGGTAGTATAATTGAGAATTTTGGAGTATAAAGAGAATTTTGCATATCCAATTGTTTCTCTTGTATTATATTAACTTTGAAACTTGCAGACATCTTAAAATATATTGTATAGATAGGCAGATAGATAGATAGATAGATAGATAGATAGGTAGGTAGGTAGGTAGATAGATAGGTAGGTAGGTAGATAGATAGATAGATAGATAGATAGATAGATAGATAGATAGATAGAAAGAAAGATAGATAGATAGATAGATAGATAGATAGATAGATAGATAGATAGATAGATAGATAGATAGATAGATAGATAGAAAGAAAGAAAGATAGATAGATAGATAGATAGATAGATAGATAGATAGATAGATAGATAGATAGATAGATAGATAGATTTAAACACCATTATTTTAGTCCTACTACACTATTCTAGCATCAAGGTATCACGGCAGAGCAAGAGATGCTGCCACCTTCATCAGTCTGTTATGCTGGGCATACATGCGTCAATCCAGCGGCTGATTAGCTGCCGGATCAACCCCCGCCGCATCCCTGCCGCGTCCCCGCTCGTCCGCGCGTGCGCGCGGATCGATCCCCACTCGTCCCCGCCGGCGGTCCTTATCAGCCGCTCAATTCCCTGCCATTGTCTGCCGGTGGGAATCAGCTGGCCGGATCAGCTGGTCGATACACGGTACAGAAACGTACCGTGTATCCCCAGCATTAGACAAAGAACTACACTTCCCATGATCTCCAGCAGTGACTGCAAACTTTTAAAGGACCAGTATCACAATTGATTGTGTCTAGCAGATATATTTTCTGCATGACACGTATAGTGTGCAATTCACAATTTTTTTGTCTGAATTTGCCCTATAGAAAACAAAAACACTTACTTTTTCAAATGTATCCCATACCTGTTCAGGTGTCAGCGAGGGGACATACTACCATGGTGTGGGGGAGCATAATCAGCCTCTAACCCAGCTGATCTACTTGTGCTCCCCCTGCCTACTTTGATCTGCCCTAACAAGCGCTCTCTGGCTGCACTCAGGGATCCAGAGTGACCACCTGTCATGTTGACAAGTGACGTCACCGCTGTTCTTCAGGAAGCCTGTACAGGGAACCTTCAGACTCATGCATGCGCTCTGTGTACAACTGTACACAGAGCACATGTGGATCTATCACGAATATCTATTATTTATATTTAGTATTTATATAGCATCTTCCGCAGCACTGTACAGAGTATATTGTATTGTCAATTAAAGTGGAGCTGAACTCTTGCACAGGACAGAAGGAAAACAGAGAAATGCACCCTGAATGTATTTAGAGAGTTTAGCCTGTTTAATTCCCCCTCATGTCTAATGACAAGTTGTTATTTGATCCTCCCCTGTGTCACATGACTGCCTATGGCAGATAAGCAGATAAGCCCATTTGAAAGTATAGGCTGTAAACAATATGTTTGCTTCCATGAATCAGAAAGTAGAAACTATGCAGATTTGTTTTAGAATTTGTATCAGCTGTCAAAATTTTGTTTAAAGGTTATTATGCTGTTGTGCTTATAGAGCAGAGAGGAGTTCTGAGTTCAGGTCCATTTTAACTGTGCTTTAGAGGGGCTCACAATCTAATCCCATCCATAGTCACATTTTATGTAAGTATTGGGTAGTTTATGTATCATAGTCCAGGGCCAATTTTAGGGGGAAGCCAACTAATTTATCTGTATGTTTTTTAGATGTGAGAGGAAACCGGAGTGAAGGGACGAAACCCACACAAACACTGGCAGAACATACAAACTCTGTACAGATAGTGTATCTAGCGAGAGTGCTATCCACTATGCCACTGTGCTGCCTCCTTACTATTTGTTTTGTACTATTTACAGTGCTTGTGAGATATTTGTTAATTTTTAGCTCTCTCTGAATCCTACATAATGTATCAGCCAACATGATAAAATCTGAGCTAGCTTCACTTGGTGCATTTGGTTATGTATGGGTCACAGACAAGTGATTTAATATGTTCCCAGTGATAAGCAAGCGTTTATGAGTGCCCTTTTCCCCTTCAGCTTCATTGCACAGGCATTTCATGAAGAGAAAGATGTTCTAATTAAAGCAGAAACTGCTACTGTGCAGGAGAGTCCAAACTTTGCCTTTCATTTAAAACAATTAGAAAGGCTCCGGATGCTTCTTTTATAAATTCCCAGATACTGCAGATAAATGGAGCTGCAATCAGTTTGTAAACTTTTTACGGAGCCTGCCTAACAAGCAACGTGTCTTTAGAGTCTAGCACTCTTTAAACTTTCTACTAGTTTCAAAAAGCCCTGTTAGCAAAGCAATTCCTTTGATTTATGATGACTGATTTTTTTTTCACCAGCCATCAACACTTTGACACATTTTAGAACGGCTTTAAAAACGTTCATTTCTCTCATTTCTCTCAACATAATGCCCCAGTTACCACCAGACTATCATGTGTTGTCAGAGAGAGATTCTTTATTCAAAAGCGGACCTGAACTCAGAATTTCCTCTCTGCTCTAAAAGATACGTAACAGCATAATAACCTTTACAGAGAGTCTGAAGCCTAAAAAAATACCTATTTTTACTGGGGCATACTCTTACTCTTCAGCAATAAGACCATAGCTGATAAGCTGCATTCCCATGGCAGAATGATCAATTAACACCCCCCGAAATTGCCAGGGCAAAATGTGGGGCTCCTTCCGGGTAGAGGCAGAGCTTTGTGCAGTAGCTCTGCCTCTGCTTCAGTCAATCTCCGCTGATCTCCACCTCCTCCCGCCCCTCTCTGTCTTCTTCCACTGAGATAGGTTGGGGGAGGCAGCGATCGGCAGAGATTGATGCGAGCAGAGGCAGAACTACAGCGCAAAGCTCTGCCTCCCCTGGGCAGCAAAACCCATGACCTAGAAAGTCGTGGAGTTTTGCCCCAGGATTTCGGGGGAATAACTGATCGTTGTGCTGTGGGAATGTAGCGTTTCAGCTACGGTCTTATTGCTGAAGTAAAAAGAGGTATTTTTTTGGGGTTCAGACTCTCTTTAAAGAAAAGCATTTCTTTATTACAGCTGATACAAATTTTGCAATAAATATGCAGTGTGTCTACTTCCTGCTTTCATGGAAGCAAACATATTATTCACATCCTGTGTTCACAAATTAGCATCTCTACCAGGGCAGAGGAAATTCCTGAGCTGACACAGCTGAAGAGATCAAATTTCACTGGTGATTAGTCACAGAAGAGAGGGGAATAAGACAGATTAAACTCACTAAATACGTACATGTGCATTTATCTATGTTTTCTTCTGTCCTGTGCAAGAGTTCAGGTCCACTTTAAAGAGATTCTGTATAAACACTGTATAAACTGTATTAAACAAAACATCCCGTGGGGGGTACTTACCTTGGGAGGGGGAAGCCTTAGGCTCCCAATGAGGCTTCCCCATTCCTGTAGCTGCAGGGAATCCAGCGCTGGCTCCCTCAAATCCCCTGGCAATCCTCCCCCAACAAGGATGACAAAGCTTCGTTCAGGCTAGGCGAAAATGGCCAAGCCTGATCGTATCCGCTGTACTGCACAGGCGCAAAAGGACTCGCACCTGTGCAGTAGAGCAGATTGATCGAGTTCTGCTATTTCCGTCTTAACCCGAAGGAAGAGCGGCCAGTGCACCTGCGCAGGATCGCGGAAAGGTAAATATTTACATTGCCGCAATTTGGGGGACCCGGGCAGGCTAACGGAGGCAGGGATGAGGATGGTGAAAACCTCGTTAGGCTCCAGAGGCTTCCCCCTCCCGAAGTAAGAACCCCGGAGGCATTTTTTTTATGTACAGGTCCTCTTTAAAGCAGACCTGCACTCTTATACCACACTGAATATTCAATATAACAATTTTTCCACTCTGACACTGTAGTAGCAGTGATGCTTTACTCTCTGGGAAAATAGGTTACTTCTTTTAACTGCATTGTTTCCTACAGCGTTGTGTCTGCTACAGCTCTGTGTGAATGTCGAAGGAACCATGCACGAGCGCAGTCATGCTGCGCTGTGCATGCACAGTAGCACAGTATGCACAGTAGCACGGAGCCACTTATGCACAAGCAGCTCCTGCTTATGGTGCAGGCACAGCCATACTTGTGCAGACACAGTATGGCCGCGCTCATTCCTGTAGAGGTACGCTGCCCCGATCTTCAATCCAACAAGGACCGGGGGATGGCATGGGAAGCCTCTACAGAATCCAGAGGCTTCCCTCTCCTTAGGCAAATATGTGGTTTTTAAAGGATATCAGAGCTGAAATAACCCAGAGAAACATGGCCGGGAGCGCTCTGTGCATGCGTATGACATTACTACGTCAAGCGCATGACGTCACATGCATGTGCAGAGCGCTTTCGGCCATGGGCGCACACTATAGGATGCATGCAGCCTGGCCAGCACCTGCACAGTAGTACCCAACACCGGCAACTCAGAAGAGGCTGCCGGAGGGGCATTTAAGTAGGATGCAGTAGTAGAGAGGAGAATGGGGGGAGAGGTAGGCATTAGGACAGGTCACAGTATATGCCTGCTCCACTCGTTTCTCTAGGTTATTTCGGCTCTGGTATCCTTCAGTCCAGGGTTCACCTTGGGGACACTTTAAGCACATTTAAATACATACTAACATTTTAAGTTCTATGTGAATAACGAAAATACACTCTTGCAATTAGCATTTATGTATTCTGAAGTTCCTCTTTTTGGAGATTCATAATGAGTTTAGTGTTTGTCAGCTATCATATGTAATTTCGAACATAAATGCTAAATATGGGCAAGGGCAACAATAATCTATGGTGTGGGTTTGGAAACTGTGGGTTCAGTATTCTTTTCAAATTTTGCTCCCCCCCCTCTATGATGTGAAAAAATAAACTCAAAGCACTGAGAACAATGATCAGTATGAGAAGAGATGAAAGAACAGCTTTCTATTGCAGCCTCTGCTAAACTGAGTGGTGAGATCAAATGCATTTGTGAATTAAACTGAGATAATAAAACTGAAAGCGAAATACACAGAAGGCAAACAAAAATCGTACATTGCTTTCTGTACTATATTATATGTTACTCTGCTTTGTGTACTATTATATGTAATTATATTCAGAATAAAATCTTTCTTTAGATATGACACAAATACATAAAAACTTCTATTAGTAGCTGCTTTCCCAGATAACATTTTGTATGAGTCGCAGATATAATTTATATATGAAGAGACTGAAATTAAAGTTTTAGTTTAGCATCACATTTTATTCATGTTTATCTTCTACAATATGATACTCTAGTTTGTAATGTGCATAGTTTTGCAATATTCATTCATATCCATCTGGCTGGCTGGATCTGTTAAAGAGGAATTGTTGTGAAATTATTAACGCAATGGATAAAGCTGTTTATTTTTTTAAATAATATTCATTGATAAATTATTTGGTTAGTGTTCTGATTTCCAGATTTCCAGTTTTCTGAGGAGTATTTTGTTCTTGCATTGAAGCTTGATTGGTCTAAAATTACCACCATAATCAGATTTTAGCGGAACAATTCTGTATTCAAGAGGTCTGCCATTATCCCTGTCCCCAAAAAGCAGGGCATCCTCGACCTCAACAACTTCAGGCCCGTGGCACTTACATCCGTGATCATGAAAGCTTTTGAAAGCATGGTGCTACCCCTCCTTAAGCACTCTACTGAGGGACTGCTGGACCTGCACCAGTTCGCGTACAGAGCGAACAGGTCCACAAATGATGCCATCAACATCTGCTTGGAGCACGTCTATGATCACCTGGATAGACCGGACTCCTACGCCAGGATCCTCCTACTGGACTTCAGCTCAGCATTCAATACCATCAGCCCTAAAATACTTCAGGACAATCTTGCTGCGCTAGGAGTCCACCCCACCCTACGCCTGTGGATCACGGACTTCCTCACCAACAGGTCCCAGGTCGTTAGGTTAGGCACCATCTCCTCACAACCTAGGATCACCAACACAGGGGCCCCACAAGGCTTCGTCCTGTCGCCGTTCCTGTTCTCTCTGTATACGAACAACTGCAAATCCACTTCGGACTTGGTAAAAGTAATCAAATTTGCAGACGACACGACCATTGTGGGTCTCATCACCAAAAACGATGAGAAGGCGTACCGCCACCAGGTCGAAAGCATATGCCACTGGTGCAGAGAGAACGGTTTGGTCCTAAACACAGCAAAAATGGTGGAGATGGTTTTTGATTTCAGGAGGCGCGCCTCTACCCCGCCTCCGATCCACATGGATGGCATAGAAGTGGAAAGAGTCCCCAGTGTCCGCCTACTGGGCACAACTATCTCCAATGACCTGAGGTGGAACACCAACACTGCCTCAACACAGAGGAAAGCCCAACAGAGACTTTTCTTTCTCCGCCAACTGAAAAAGTTCGGTATGGCCCAAAAACTTCTGACAAATTTCTACTCAGCCACGATCGAATCCGTCCTATGCTCGTCCATCCTGGTCTGGTACGCCAGCTCCTCCGCTAGCAACAAGCTCAAACTGCAGAGGGTCATTAAATCTGAGAGGATCATCGGGAGATCCCTTCCCACTCTGGACCTCCTCTACCACTCCAGGCTGAACACCAGAGCATTAAAGATCGCCAACGACCCCTCACACCCAGGCTACCGCTTCTTTAATCAGCTCCCCTCGAGCCTGAACCTCCGGTTCCGATCCATCTACACCAGGACCTCAAGACAGAAGAACAGTTTCTTTCCATCGGCTGTCAACCTCCTGAACTCTCGCCATTGAAACGCCCATCCCCACCCCACAATACCATTATGCACTGAAGCACTCTGCACATAGACGGCGCTCCAGCTCAAGCGTACTTTTTTTTTTTTTGTATTGTAACTTATGCCACATTGTCTCCCTCTGCATAAATGTTATATAATGTTCTGTTTTTCTGTATAATGTTCTGTTACTACTGCATGTCCTGTATCTGTATCTGTAACTACTGTATACCGTGTATCAGTACCCTGTACGTGCCAAGCCCAATTCCGGGCACAACCCAGTCGTGCTTGGCGAAATAAAGTTTCTGATTCTGATTCTGTATTCTCTGATTGGTCCAATGCTTTTGTGAAATCCGAATAAGCATCCATATTCCTAACCCCCCGCAAAGGTAATAATTTTAATCTGCACCCCTTGGGCCCAACACTGGTGTATTATCTGCATCGACGAGTGACCTGGTCCTATGTGTAGTACAAAAGAACTGAAAAAAACATGCTTTACATGGAGTATACCAAAAATGTTCTGCATAATAGTGAGAAAAATGGCCTGTAAAAAGCAGCTGCCTGCTTCCCATTTAGGCAGTGTCAAATTATCCACCTTCCACGTGTGTCTGCCCTGTTAACCCTTTCCAATCTCTGTCAGACTCATTTCAGGCTCAGCTCCAGGATAAGTATTTTTCGCCTGAAGAAAGGAGAAAGCTTCTCTCCAGAAACACGTTGCGTAATAAACATTTTGTTTTTTCAACCAAACATGGACTTCCACATGCACTGCACCTTCCAGGAATCTTCAGCTGCATGTTCTGTCACAGTGGAAGATCAGAGTCCGGCTAACAAACTTGCATACACTGTATAACACCACTACAGGACACTCCCCTGTATATACAAGAGTCTTCTATATATACACTGCCTAGTGTATATGGGACACTACCTACTGCAAACTAGCTCCAGTATAAGACATAACATAGACAATCATAGAAAAATATGGCTGCGGCTAGTGGCGCCATTGCTGTATCTGGCCCAGCACAGCATCACCCCCTTTAGATGAAACTGTTGGGCTAAGTCTGACACTTTATACACCACTGGCCCCATGCCCACCAAATGTAAATGCAATTAGAAGCACTCAGGTGCTCAGTATACTTTGAGATATGAGCCTGGTGTTGGCCTTTGAAGGACCTTTAAACATAACAGTACAATAACAGTACATAACAGTACAAACTGCACATGTGCAGTACAGTCTGCGCAGTATGCTCCCAGTGACATCAGCAGGAGCGAGGAATCGGACACCCAGGTGCAGTAGTTTGCGACATTGAAGTCGCAAATTCTGGTAGTGAACCGGAGGCATCGGTGCGTGGCTGCACGGGCACAACACAACTGCAGGGGACCATTAGAAGGTAAGTTCAACTGTTTTTCCCTCTACCCCCCTTACAGTACTTTAACCACTTCACTACTGAGGGGTTTTTCCTTTCTGTCCCAGAACAATTTTCATCTTTCAGCTCTCCTTCCATTCATTTGACTATAACTTTATTATCACAATGAAACAATCTATATCTTGGTTTTTTTTTCCCGCCACCAATTAGGGTTTTTTTGGGTGGTACATTGTTTGCTAAGAATCATTTTATTCTAAATTTTAATTGGAAAAATAATAAAACAATGCAAAGTCATTATTTCTCAGTTTTCGCCCCTTATAGTTTTTAAATGTATACATTCTATCGTAATTAAAACCCGCACATTTTATTTGCCCATTTGTCCCAGTTATTAAAACATTTAAAATGTCCCTAGTACAATGTATCGTGCCAATATTTTATTTGGAAATAAAGGTGCATTTTTTTTCAATTTTGCATTCATCACTAATTATAAGCTCATAATTTCGTAAATGACAATAATATATCTTTTGACATACATATTAAAAAATTTAAAACCCTAAGGTAACTATTTATGTATTTTTTTAGTTGTCATTTTTGTATGTAGTTTATTTGGGTAACTATGGGTAAGGGTGGGAGGTAAGAGGTTAATTTTAAATGTGTATATGGGTCTTTTTATTAAAATAAATCTTGGGGTATGAATGTGAAGTATGGTTGGATTATGAATATTGGGTGTATGGGGTTGTATGGGGAGGGGGGTGGTGGTATAAGGGGAGGTGCGGGTTAATCATTCACTAATTTTTGTAATGGTACTGAGTTATATCCTTTTTTCTCAAACAATGATGCAAACAGTACCTGACATATAAGGCTTTTGCCTTAAGACAATCAGGATATAACCCGGTGGGGAAAGCTGAGTTTGAAGAAAAACATATAAAAAAAAAAACGAAAAAAAATAAAATAAAAAATAAATGAATGCAAGTGTAATTTTACTATTTGGCCACAAGATGTCCTTGCACATTATTTCCTATTGGCATACTATAAGTACACTAACAGGAAGTAATGCGTGAACGTGTTAATTCGGAAGTTGCAAAGGATCGTGAGATCTCATTGATGCCAGCGATCATTGACTAACGGGCAGCGATGAGTACCTACGCAGGTGCGTGTGCAGAGTGAGCAGCGGCAATTCCCCACAATAGACGAATATCTACGTTCCTGGGCAGGAACTGATGTTCTGCGGGACTGAGATATAAACCGTCTCAGATTTCATAAGTGGTTAAATGTCTTCATATCAATTTCATACTTAACTCTATCCTTTCCCAATCTTATACATTCACTTAAAAAGTTACTGCTGCCCTGAAAGAGAATCCAGCTGAATTATTCTCAATAGATCCATAACAAAGAGAGCACCAGCACTACACTGCTGCCCCACCGCACAGTTGGTAATTAAAATAAAATAGACATTATGCATAGAATATGCAGAACATACTCTGCATTGCAATATTTATTATCATTAATAAAAATCCGCTGACATTCAATTACAGCATGCACTGAGCACCATTCAGTTCTGCAAGCACAGAAAAGGAATGTTGTTGTACTCTGAGCATTCAACATGTTTTTCATAAATTAAATCCAAATGAGTTAAATTACAGTTCTTTATCTGCATTATGAGAATATAAAATGCCAGCTGAGAATCCAAGTGCCAGTCCTCATCCTTTATTATATCTGCCAAATAAATCAGTTTTAAATACCCAAAACACACTCTCGGCATTTAATACAAAACATTGTGCAAAAATGAAACTGGATTAATTTATTATAATTGTTTTGGTAGCATTATCACTGCGATTACACAAAATTACACAAAATGATACTTTTTGAATTTTAATTTATGACGGTTGTGCTTTTATCACCCAAATCTTAAGACGTAACAGGTGCTGCATTTGTCTTTTTTCCTGAGGCAGATATTGTTTGAAATGGAAAATAAATACTTGAAGTGGGACTATTGAGCAGGAATGACAAATCCATCTATCATATCAGGAGAGAAAGGCACTTTATTGTTCTGTAAATATTTGCATAAGCAAGGATAAAGTATCAATTGCCATGTTATTTAGGTAACTAAATATAAAGTGTACCTTAACTTAAAGGACAACTGAAGTGAGAGAGATATGACGGCTGCAATATTTATTTCCTTTTAAACAATACCAGTTTCCTGCTAATCTATTTGGTGTGTCTGAATCACAGTCACACTAGAAAAAAAAGCATGTGGGTAATCTTGTTAGATCTGACAATAATCTCAGAAACACCTGATCTGCTGCATGATTGTTCAGGGTCTATGGCTAAAAGCAGTAGAAGCAGAGGATCAACAGGATAGCCAGGCAACTGGTATTGTATAACCACTTGAGGACCGCAGTGTTAAACCCCCCTAAAGACCAGGCCATTTTTCTCCAATTGGGCCACTGCAGCTTTAAGGCCTCGCTGCAGGGCCACAGAATTCAGCACACAATTGACCCCCCCCCCTTTTTCTCCCCACCAACAGAGCTCTCTGTTGGTGAAGTCTGATCGCTCCCCCAATGTTTATTTTTTTTAGTAAATATTTATTTCTTTATTTTTCTATTAAATTTTACTATTTTTTATTTATTTTTGTGCTCGTCCCTCCCTCCCTCCCCCCGCCAGCCAATCATTGTGATCAGCTGTCATAGGCATCAACCTATGACAGCCGACCACTCCCGTCTCCCACAGGGGGACAGTCATGTTCACACGGCTGTCCCCAGTACAGCGCTGCTGTAGATCGCAGCGCTGTACTAAGTTAATAGATGACAATCGCCACTGGGAGGCTGATGGTGGAGTAGAGCTCCGTCATTGAAGCGGGGATGAGCGTGCATCGGCACACGATCCCCTGCAAACTCCACACCCGTCGGCGTGACGCGGTCACGTAAAGGTTAAAAGGAAATAAATGTCGCAGCTTCCATATCCCTTTTCATTACAGTTGTCCTTTAAAGTGAACCAGAGACGAAGCACCCCCAGGTATTTTACCATATAGATCAGTGGGAACATTAGAGAAAACACCTACCATGCTTTCTGTTTTATTCTGCACTGCACAGCTTGTTTCTTATCAGACCTGATAAAATCCCTGACTGAGCATTCAGTCTGGCTTTGCTATAATGACTCAGCTATAATGATTCCTGAGCAGAGCCAGCAGGGGGCAGGCTTGGACTTGAAAAGACATGAGAGAACACAGACTGAGCTATAAATATTCCTGAACAAAGCCAGACTGAATCCTCAGTCGGGGATTTTATCAGGGCTGATTAGAAGCAAGCTGTGCAGTGCAGAATGAAACAGAAAGCAAGGTAGGTGTTTTCTCTAATGTTCCCACTGATATATATGGTAAAATACATGAGGGTGATTCGTCTCTGGTTCTCTTTAAAGACCCTTTTACTGAAATAACTTGTACATTTTGCTCACTCATCCATACTTTACAGTCATGAAAAAGTGTCTAATACAGTTAAAGGAATACTATCGATACCCTAGTGTTCTAAAATGACAGTGTGCAAATAATGTCTAAGTAGCTGTGTAAACATTTTCCTACTTTTCATGTTAAATATCAGAGGCAAAAGTTGTAATTTATTGAGGGTAGGATTTAGCTATATTGGGACAAATCAATTGCAGAATGGGTGTCTGCTTCAATGCACAGCCAGAGTCGCATACCAGACTACAGAAAGCAAATATCAAACATATCAAACTCTGAAAGCAAAAACAGTATGGAAAGCTGTGAGAATTAGTTACATTTCCTCTGCTCTCTTCAGACACTTCAGTCAGAAACACAGCACACAGGAGCTGCAGCTGTTGGGAGCTCTCTTCTCTGTCACACACAGAGCTACACATAGAGTTAACTGATCAAGTGTGAGGTAATTTCCCCTCTCCTCATGGCTCAGTCAGCCGTCAGTTTTGGCATCAGTAAAGTTTGAATGTATTTTGATAACAGTAAACAAAGAAGTTGCTACTAAAATGTATACACCAGTACTTAGCAGCACTTCCCAAACAATTCCTGTGTCAATTGAAAAAAATATGTGAATCGATAGTATTCCTTTAATGTAATTTTTTAAACACAGGCCCTTATGCAATTAACTTTTTCTCCTGCTTTTTCTCCTAGGTGATATTTTCAAACGTGTTAATAAAATGCAGTTTAAAACTCCTGGCGGTTTGTCAAAATCCACCAGGGGGCAGCAAAGGAGGTCTCGCTACATGATAGCCGCTGCTCAGCGGCATCCCCCCAGCCCAAGATTCAAAGAACGGGATCTCTTGGAGGGCTTCCCCCATCGCCATGGTGACGGGGCGGGATGACGTCACCGGCGTCATCGACGTCGTGACGTCAAAGGGGACTCCGATCCACCCCACGGCGCTGCCTGGCACTGATTGGCCAGGCAGCGCACGGGATCGGGAGGGGGGGGGGGGCGGCTGCGGCGGCGCGTATAGCGGCGGATCGGCAGGTAGCGGCGGCGATCGGGCACTGCACGCAGCTAGCAAAGTGCTAGCTGCATGCAGCAAAAGAAAAATTATGCAAATCGGCCCATCGGGACCTGAGCGGTGCCTCCCGGCGGCATAGCCCGTGCTCAGCACGGGCTTACCGCCAGGGAGGTTAAGCCACAAGCAAGTGAGAAAACACTCATTTCATTTTGTTGAAAAGTTATTCTAAATCGTAAAAGAAAAAATATCTCTTAGGAGAAAACACAGGAGAAAAAAGTTAATTGCATGTGGTCAATATTCTGTAACTGTCTGGCTAGGTTAAACAGCAGCGCGTATTAGTATAAGTATTAGTATGACAATGTTATCTAGGCATGACAAACATGGCATCGTGCGATGGAAAGTTTAGTTCAGGTTTGTTATAAAGCGGAGCTTCTCTGCGCTGAGCAAATATCTTAATTAACCTAACTAAGCCTAAAATAACCTCTAGCAATGTCTGTATTTTTATTGTTGTGAATAGTGGGTATTTATTTTCTAAAAACATGGCTAAGTTTAGTTATATCAATTTTACACACAAAAAAATTCAATTTAACCAGCAGGTAGACTGCAGACTAGCCTGCCTTGAGCTAGTCATTCCTGCAGCCCAAGATACAACAGGGTCCAACTGAAAAATGTTCAAAGAAGAGGAGATGGCACCAAGAACTTTGTAACCATAGGTCAGTTTTTTTAATAACAGATGTGGGAACATCAGATCACATCAGATGCTGATGCTGCTGTCATCTGATGTTTCCATATCTGTTATTAAAAATTGACCAATTGTCACAGCATCCTTGATTCCATCTCCTTTCCTTTAAAGAGTTTATACATACGGACTGCTAGCAAAAAATACAAATCCTTAAAATTGTACCTGACAAAGCTGCCTAAGATGAGCTCAAAGGTTTGTTCATGTTGTTCATGTGTGATCCACATACCTAAATCCACATAATAAAATGCAGAAAGAAAAAAAAATAACTTATATTTTGGCTTTAAAAATGCTAAACCTCAGAACATGTAAACTTGGACCCTGTGGCTATTCACAACAGCTAAACCCAGTTTTTGCACATCCTGCATCAGTCCATGTCAATAGTCTGGGTTACTGAAAACAGGTGGATGGTGGACAAATCTCTACTACTTATGTGGCTGGCAGCTTGTGGATTCCTCCACCTGCACTTTCAGTTTTGCGGTCATCACATTGCTGAGGACTTGCTCCATATATTACTTCCGGACACTGGCTGCTGTCACATCACCAATGGGATGAGAGTATTTCCTATGCTCCGGTTGAGCTGAATATCATTTGCATGCCACTCGGACAAAACTGTTGGGCTGCCACTGCCTTTTTCTGATAATTCAAATTCCCACAAGGTAATGTTTGATCTGGGACACACATAGGCGACCACTATCCCTGTTCAATCCATAGATGGTATACAGTGACTGTATTTGCTGAGTGGTGAGATCATGATTCTAATTACATTTACACTTAGGCCTTGCAATTGTGTTTAGCTTCATATTCATCTGCTTTCTTTATCAACCAGCTGAAGCTGTGCTATGCTTATGCATTGCATTTCTGGGTACATAATGTTCCAGCATATATATTAGGCCTATGTGTTGCCAAGCTTAAATAACTTTAATTTACTTGATTATACATTGCAGTGCATGTTTGACTGTTCCAGGTTGTGTTTGTGGGTTTGTATGAGTCTATGGCATGTGGCAGGGTGGCCATGCTATGCATTTTTAGTTTAGTGCACAGTTAGATTTTTCAACATGTTTTTGCATGTTGTATTACTTTGCATTAATACAAATATTGCTTGATGTATTTGTTACTTTGATGATTCCGGAAAATAAAACTTGGTTTTATGAAAACAAAAATGGTTTGATTCTTTTACATTTGGCTGGTATATTTCACATTTTGTTTCCACTCCTCCAGAATATTGTCAGTTGACACATTATTGGCCATTCTTAGATTGGAACATCTTTCTGCAGTTTTCCTCTCCCCTTTCCATGATTATGTTCTATTGCTACAAGCCGCATGACTGACAGCAAAACAGAGTTTCATAAACGTTGGAAAAACAGACTGTAATTATTTAAACACTCATCTTTGACCACGAGGTTAATTCTCTGAAATCTAAGGGTAAGCAATACTTTGCCTGCATAACAGTTTAAGATTTATTAACAAACAAAACAGTAGACCTTGAGGGAACACTGTGTTAACCTCACGGTGTGAAAGCACACCTATTTAAACTGTGTGAATTGGTATTTTAAATTATGTGCATAATATCATCAGTGACTGCACATTTTTTCATTCACTCCATAAAATAGAATATAAACCAATACCTGAAGTGGCACCATCCTAAAGGCAGCGCAAGTAAAGCTACATACACACGTTACATTATTTCAGCCAAAACGGTTATTAATGATCATTTTGGGAAAGCGTTTATACATAAACATTGTAAGGATATTGCTCAAATCTCAGCCGGGCCACTTGTTCTGTTTAATGTAGAAGGGAGGGGAAAATGCAACCATAGGCCTTCCTTTATAACTGAAAGTGATTTGAAGAGGTGGCAGTCACTCAGCCAGGCTGTGTATTTTTCATGGCCACTGTTTTATTAGGTGAAATCAGGGTCATTTTTAGGCATAGGCAAACCAGGCAACTCTCTGCAGTTACAAAATTTAGCACATCTATTCTTTACATTGTATGCATGAATACTGTTTGTGGATTGATTTTTGTTTTTGTCTGGAGATGGGCTTTAAAGTCTAGTAAGTTGCAAGTTGTGGAACTTCAATTATCAGACCTGTTTTTCAGCACATTTCACAAATACTTAAAGGGAACCAGAGAGGATGGACTATACATACCTGGGGCTTCCTCCAGCCCCTTACGCACGGATCGCTCCCACGCCGCCGTCCTCCGCTGCCTGGATCTGCCGCCACCGGGTCCCGTCATTGCCGCGAGTCGGCAAGTCGGCCGGCGGACGCGGCCAATTCTCCGCATCACCGGGTGCTCTCCCCATACAGATACGCATGTGGCTGAATACTGCGCAGCCGCATGCGTACATGTATGGAGGGAGCCCCTGTGATGCGGACAATTGGCCGCGTCTGCCGGAAGTGACGGGCCCGGTACCGGCGGATCCAGGAAGCTGAGGACGGCGGCGTGGGAGCGATTCAGGCTTATGGGGCTGGAAGAAGCCCCAGGTATGTATAAAATCTTTGCCCTTTTTCACCCCTCGTTCCTCTCTGGTTCCCTTTAACTGGTTTGACGACTTGGCCAAATAAATAGGATTCATCAAATGAGATACCTTCTCCCTTTGCTCGATAGTTCAGTGCTTATGCTTACATACACATTGTAGACATTTTTGTCAATTTAAAGGTGGAAAATACATAGTCTGACTGGTCTGTTGCTTGCAGCATAAATTTAAAGTGTACCCGCGTTGGAGCAGAGAGGGCAGATAGGGAACAGAGGCATGTTACCTGCTCTATGACATGCCTCTGCATTCACTCTATGCCGCCCTCTTAATCCCCCCTCCCCCTTCCTCAATGCCGCAACCCCTGAAGTTGTGAAGGAGAGGCACTCAAGTTTGTTTGTTTGTTTTTCTACAGGATAAAGCTGGCTCAGGTTTTCTTTAAACTGAACCTCCAGACTAAAAATCTACTCAGCAGCACTGAAAAGGCTTGGTGTTTCTTTAACAGATTCACAGCATCAGAACTATGTTTTTCTTACGCAAGCCTCATTTGTACCTGCACAGAAGAAAACTGCCCGGGCATTTTTCCCCTGATGCTGTGCAAAGCATGATGGGATTTCTGATGTTGTTGCTCTCCTTCTGCAGTTTTGGCCCACATTTGTTTTGTTTTTTTATTTTGAATTTGAGATTTAAAGCCTAGCACACACCTGGGAGGGGTGATCAGGACAGTTGAAACTGTGTCTCATGCTTCCTATCACTTTCTTTCAACCAAAAAGAAGGCTGCCCCCATAAAAAGATGGCTGCCCCCATGAAATCACAAACATTTGCCTGTTGTTTTAAAACAGGGTGGGTAAGAGATTATATTACCTGTCTATTTTAATTAACATAACTAATGTAACTTGATGATGTATGTTTGTTTAGGCTGAAGTTCCCCTTTAATAAAGGCACCTGGTCTACTTTCAGAAAGGTAATGCAGATAGTAGAATATCAGTCATTTTAACTATATCCTATTATCCCTGATTACCAATAATATAATATCAGTAATTATACAAATATTCTACTATCACCCTCTGTAACCTAATTCTCACACTAACTCTCCCCTATCTATTCCTAACACTAACATCTGCTCACCTACTCCTAACGTCTCCTCACCTATAAATTACTTGTTCTAAAGTAGCTTTTTTGTCGTGATCTGCCATTTTGGAGATGATTTGATCAGTGGCCTACTCGTCCCAATTCCACACTTTGCAAACTCACGTATATCCATTTGGCTCTTTTCCCACTTGACATTTGTGTCAATTCTCTGCTCATCGCTAAATGGACAGTGAACGGCTCCCATTTTATACATAGGAGCCGTTCACACTTGTCACCCTGCAGCGGGTCTGCGGGATCCATTGCAGTAAGCCCACCGCACTTCTGTGCAGTCTGCGGTATCCCAGGGCAGGTAGATGTGTACCCCATATAGCCTGAGGGTAATGCATCTGTCCCAGGCTACAGCTTGACCATGGGAGACCATCGGAATGGACACTGCACTGTGTCTGCTGCTGCTGCTGCTGCACGAGGTCTGGCACAATTGGGAAAATGGCCTTACGCTTGCCCCTTTTCCTGCTTTCATATATTATCCACAAGACCCAACTGTTCACTAGTTGCCTGATAGATATCTTACAACTAGACATGTGTTACTGTAATGAGGGGGCATATGCACTAAACATCAATACAGTTGCCATGCGCAGAGAGCACATAGCAATTTTACCATTATTCGTGCAATTTGCACCACTGTAAGTAATAGCAAATTTGCTGTACAATCCCTGCATTGGGCAACTTTACCATACTTTGGTGCATATGCCTCAAGGCAAGGCAACCAATGTTATTCACTTCACCTGTTAGTGATTTTAATTTTGTGGCTGACTGGTCCATGCACTCATAGCTGTGATATATCGACCTCCCAGAATGCCTTGGCTTTTCTCCTTATTATACACCATGCCCACTGTACTCATTATTTTAGCATAATAAAAGAGTAAAAAAAAGTCGTCTAGTGCCGTCTCTAAAGAGATGGAATAACTGATGTGCCATAATGACTTCAGTGTTGTTCCCTAATGAAACAGAAAAATCCTGTTTGGTTTCTCCTTGGGAAAGCATGAGACATCATATTATGATAATGCTAAACATTGCTTTAGATATCCATTGCATCAAGTTCATGACTGAATTTATGTGAGGGCTGAGCTGCGTGTGCAGATATAGTAAGTACTAAAATGAAATATTTCATTTCATCTGCTGTACGTCAGGCTTCATTTCCCTCCTCCTGTATGCAGAGAACTGCACACTGCAAAGCATCACTCTCCTAATGCAATCAGGGCAGAGATGTTAATGTAATAATGGGCTTACTTTCATTCAGAATGTTAAAAGCTAGCTGAGTAAAAAACAGTGAAACACAAATAATAACCAACCTTGTTTAAAAATACTCAAACCTTCAGAGAATTCAAAGTGTTAGTTTGCATATGGTGCGGCTAAGTGCAAACTGTGTTACCCCGTCTCTTCATAAGGAGATATGTATGTCCCAGGAACTGTAATGAACTCCACCCCAATCAGTACACCCTTTCCATTTTATTTAAGTATTTATATATAGTGCTGACATATGACGCAGTGCTGTACAGAGTATATTGTTTTGTCACTAACTGTCCCTCAGGGGCTCACAATCTAGTCTCTACCATACGCATGTCTATGTAAGTATCGTGTAGTGCATGTATCATAGTCTAGGGCCAATTTAGGAGGAAGCCAATTAACTTATGTTTTTTTGTGATGTAGGAGGAAACCGGATGTGCCTAGAGGAAACCCACACAGACACAGGGAGAAAATACAAACTCCTTGGAGATGTTGACCTGGCTGGGATTTGAACCGGGGACCCAGCGCTGCAAGGCGAGAGATCGCTAACCACTACGCCACCATGCTGCCCTCACTTTGCAATATATCCATGAGAAATATTTACCTTTTCTCAAATAGATCATGCTGTGCTGCGTAATATGTTGGCGCTTTATAAATAAATCAGGGAGGTCTGTATGGCTGGTATTGTGCTGAAACCCTTCCCACAATGTGACGTCAGCACCTACTGTAGGTCCTGACAGTTTGGTGTCTGTGAACCTCGTTGCATTGTGGGAAATAATGGCTGTTTCCACCTGCCAAGCAACCAGTATCTCCCTCTGTGCATATGTATATATAAAAATAACTTTTTTAGCCTGTCCACATGTTAGTGAGTGTGGTTATAGATAATGTCAGTTGGTGCTCTTTAGTTTTTATTCTTATTTATGTCTGCCAGTAGTAAAGATGATGGATCAAACGATATGAACAAATTGCATGGCAAATATCAATCATTTCTTCACCTGTCTTCTATTTTTTACACTTTGCAATGTAATGATTTATTTTTCCCCCTTTTTGCTAAAATCCCTCTTTAAATTACTGGTAGAATGTCTGCTCAGAGACATATGACCCCCTCCTTATCCCCCACACTCCCACCCCCACTCCAGTTTCTCTTGACTAGGAAAGTACAAAGATGAAAATAAGAACGAAAATAACTAGGGAGTTTCAAGTATAACTCTACTTACACATGAAAGTACAGCTATTTCTTTGAACCCTCCAGAACACAGAAGTCAACTGTAAACCTTTGTGATGCAGATACAGCATTCTGGCCCTGGCGGTGTAGTGCTCCCACCACTCCACACTGCTGTAACACATTCAGGCTGTAATATGCCAGCTACTCAACAGTTTCTGTGAAGTAGAGGAGGCCGTGAAGTTTCTGGCAACACTGGTGTTAATCTCTGGGCGTTATTCTGGGTGTTGCTTCCTCTATCTCGCTACATGTATTGGGTTGCTCACAGTTATGTTGGAGGGTATAAGGCTACAACAGACAGAACTTTGGATCATTTTCTCTATAGCTTAATTTGCTTTTTGATGAAACATAAGTACTATTTTAGTTTAAATGTTTTACTTGTGTGTAGGGATGGTCGTAGTCAGCCAACTTCGCTATGCTGGAACTACGCATAGTTTTACGCAATTACGCTTCGCCAAACTACGGCTTCAAAATCAAATATTCGCTTTGTATGCATTTCGTAGACTACGCGTTAAAATACGCAATTACGTGTAGTGCGAAGCGTAGTGTATGCGGAGGCTTATGCCCGTATGCAGAAAATGTTATGCATTAATTCTTTATTAAATGCTTGTATCGGTAACTCTTCTATGCGTACATTCCCCTTTTCTGATGCGTAAATTTGTAAGCATGCACGTGGAAAATTAGCCGCGTGTAACGCATTCGTAGTTCACTACGCAAAACTAAGCTTAGTGGGTGTAAGCTACGTGTAGCGGTACTTCGCTAAGTGTAAATTCGTAAGCGTAGTTTTGAAACTTCACCTACGAACAACGATGTGTAGTTGCGAACTACGATGCGTAAATTCGCACTGGCGTAGTTTCTGCTCATCCCTGCTTGTGTGATGCAACATGAGGTGATGTGGTAAGTGTGAATGGAGCCTCCTAGGACAGTATTTAATTATTCCTGTGCAAGTTTGCTGCATCACTTGAGTCATCCCCACCAGAGATGCTTGGATATCTCTGAAGAATTTTTAATTAATCAAACCCAATTCTTTTATTGGCCGCTAGAGAGGTACTGTAAACATGAATGGTAACTTACCAGAGCTGCAGACAAGTTAAAGCATGTACCAGTGCCACAATAAAAACTCCTACATGTGACATATAAGCTGCAGACAGCTCAGTATAAACTGTGCTCTCCCCAATGCCAATTGCCAACACCTACCACCACATACAGATCAAAGCGGCATCTTTCAGTAGAGGAATGCTTCCTTTGAAGTTGTTGGGATCAGTAAAGTAACGTGTTATAAGCTGAACTCTCTTCCTGAAGAACTCGTCACTGGCAGGGATTTGGACAACTACTACTGTACTGTGTTCAGCTCATCAACTACAATAAAATAAAGGCTTTTATTTCAAAAGCTGACTTTAAAAGCAGAAAAATGGACATAAAACTTTAACATGACCCTTGCACAATCATAATTTACGTAAAGATTACAGCCAAACAAAGTTAAAATCTCTGGTTTTAATAAACTTGGCATAACTCAATTCTATTTGAAAAAACAGGGTTTAAGGCTGCTTTAAAAGAAGCACCAAGATATGCCTTTAAAGGAAACTCGAGATGAGAGGGATATAAAGGCTGATGTTTATTTCCTTTTGAATAATGCTCGTTGCCTGGCTGTCCTGCTGATCCTCTGTCTCTAATACGTTAAGCCATAGGCCCTCTGTCAGAGGCGCTGAGCGAGATTCTGACCTTATACTGCCATATACTCCTTGTGCATTGCCTGATGAAGTGGGGTTTAACCTGCGAAACGCGTTGCAACTTAGTTCTGGAGTACGTCAATAAATTTACATCTGTTTTGAAATTGACAGTTCTTGTGTGTGCTTCTGGGAGGTAAATCCACCACTGCCTCTATAGCAATTTTAAGATTTGTAGTGTATTTTATACGTTTGGCACCTGTTTGCTTTATATCTCTTACAGCCTGGGGGCCCATCTTGCAAGAGTTATAAAACAAGGGTGACCATTATGATTTTCACACCCACAACAAGTGTAGCCACAAAAACACCTGATCTGGAGGATGAACCCCTTTATCAGAGAGAGTAAAGTAGTAGTGGGGTAGTTGAGGACCCCTCACAGCTCTGGGCCCCCTGCAGTCGCAGGGACTGCTCGCCTTTATTTACGCCCCTGGTAACATAAGTTGTAATATGGAATATGTTAGAATAAATCTATGTAGTAATGTATAGAAGCCTTGAGATCTGCACACCACACAGGAACACGAGCGGACAGAGGGTGATTTATGATTTAGACAGCCCAACAAAATCCAATGCAGAGCATTCCACTCTATTCAAGTGTCTCCTTTTCCTGAACTCAGTTCTATCCCGCATCTCATAATTTATACAGCACATACTACACTGGAACATGAAGCATAAATTCATAGAATTAGCCTTGTACAGCAAATACTTTAATCACCATAGGCAGTTATGGGTTCATTAAGAAGGAAATTAAAAAAAAGCCAATTATTTTCTTATGCATTCAAATTAAGCCTACACATTTAATTTCTAAATCAATGTTCATTTGCTGTATTTTACTTGAAAAACACATCTATAAATGTATATTATCCGTCTGTATGCATTAAATACAAATGACTTCACCTCAGCACATTTGTTGCACGGAATACTTTGTAACATGACATAATAATTATTCGCAGATAACATTTATTTTTAACCATGAAATGCATAGTCCAGCTCTCGCTAATTGGTGCGGCAAAGATCTGAAGAGTGCTTTTAGCTTACAAAGTGACAATATAAAGTATTACCCCTCAGTTCATATTTCTTATTTTGGAACTCACTGGTATTCTGAAGCACGCATAATGCCACTATGTTATTTGAACTGGTAGCTACCTGACTAGCAGATTTATTCATGCTCTTGCACCGCCCCCCCCACCCCCACCCCCACCCCCCCTGCTTCCCCATCCTCCCCTTTACACAGACTCTGTCCAAGACCCTGATGTCCATTCACCTCTGGGTCCTCAAAACTGATGCAGGAGGGAGTTCTTTCAAGCAGGGTAGTCACATGATTCTCCTGTTAGTGGACTTCTAGCACCCGCTTCTGTCCTGCCTTCCCACGCTATATTCCCTTTTACTGGTCATTCCCTCCACAGACTTGCACTGTAAGGATAGTAACTGGCAAGCTTGTTACAATCCCCTGTGGGGGTTTGACAAGTTTGGTGAGATATTTCCTTAGTAATGCTTCTTCTTTCCAGTTGAAATAAATGTAAAAGGCAATGGCAACATGCACTGCTTCCACTCCAAGAAGATGCTACATGATGCCAGGGGCCGATGTGATGACCTGCCAACAGAAGAGAGCTAGACCCAGTCAAAAACAGCTTCGCAGCCTCACAGTTTTCTAGTTATGCACTTTTGTACTTGTTTAGTAATATTTTGAGTTGTACTTTTTAAGAGTAGATGGTGTATTTTGAGTAGAAAAAAAATTCTGAACATCTGCTCTACAACTAGCGTATATGCGGTTTGACATGATTGTTTTGTGTTGAGGTTTTGTGGGTATACTACAGTGTTGATATTGCAAAGCAAATTGCATTGACCAGGGCCAACCCTTTAGGAGAATGGAGAAGGAGGTGAGTAAGTGCCTCGATTTGTTCGCGCTGGGGCTGGCTGGTAACTGTCGTTCCTCTGTTTCTTGGGGGGTGACGTCATCAGCCAGACCTTCGGGTATGTTACCCGTATCCATGGAAACGCTGACGTCTGCATTGTGCGACGTCTTTTGCGGCCGGAATGTGCGTGACAAAAAGGGCGGAAGCGGAAGTGCGCACGTACGTGACGCACCCGCGGTCGACCTTAGAGGCCAGCAGATCATTGGCCAGACATACGGAGGGGCGTGTGGTACAACTGGTATTTGTTTCCGCCCCCCGCTGTGGCGCTACATGTGATTTCCAGCGGCGCCATAGCGACAGGCTCCCCGTGATCAAGCACCGGTCCGGTGCGAAACAATTGTTGGGGACCAGGTTCTGTGTGTGTGGTGATCTCCGGATGGTGATGTACAATGGTTTTTACCTTATGACACTGCTGCTTTGTTTTATCATGTGCAATAAATGCTGCTTGGAATATATTGGTGCCCACGCTATCTTCTATCAAAGACTGCAACAAGCCTTTAGGAGAATCAGTTACAGGCATTAATCTAATTCTCCTTTCAACATGACACAAACCAATTTTGGGTCTTACGTCACTATCTAAAAAAAAAAAAAAAAACACTACCAATAATTACTCACTCCATTGGGTACTGATAAATGGAAGAATTGGTTTTAAAATTGGCTTATTGACATTCAAATCTTTGCACAATCTGGGCCCTGGATACCTGAAGGATTTGTTGCAACTGCATCACATCTCTCCCCCCCCCCTTCCAATCTTGGATCAAAAGGATCTAATAACTTGCCCCCCCCCCCCCCCCCCAGAGACCACCTCAAAATCGTTGGATACAGAGCCATCTGTCATGCTGCTCCTACACTTTGGAACTACCTGCCACACCCAATCAGAACATCCCCATCCCTGGAAGCATTTAAGTCTAAAATGAAAAGCCACCTGTTCAGTCGTTTCCTCTTTAGCACAGTCCAGCCTGCAACCCTGATCTGGTCTCCTTGATCTGAAACATATCTATGCACTTTGAGTCCTATGGGAGAAACGCATTTTACAACTCTTATTGTATTTTAATTGTAACAGTAGCTGTACTATCAAATGAAAGGCACTACCTGCTGACAGCTAATTTACCAATACAGCAACATGATAACTTATCAGCAGCTAGTGGTTTTCTTTTTTTCGTTTGCTATTAAACCTTCATTCTTATCAAAGCCATTTTCCTTTAAATACAGGAATATTCATCCAAGTAATTCCTGAGAAGCACTTTTTTATATATAGCTAAAAATATTTATACATTGATTTCTTATTATAATATTTCTTATTATTTTTTTTTATTTTTATTTTTTGCTGTATATCACTATTATTCTTTTCTCACCTTCACTGCTGTGGAATGTCACCTCCTTTCAAGTATCACTAAACCTGTTCAGCATTCATTATTAATGATAGTTGCAAAAGGGCTATACACACACTTCTAATAATCACAGAAAAGGCTTTTTTTTCTCTTTGCCTTCCTCTTTAAACAAAATGCTTGGAAAATTCCACGAGGCGTTTCATGCTCAGTTCAGCTGTAATTCAGGGCTGACTTACTTTCAGGACTTGATACCTATATCGCTATATTTTAACACAAATGCTTAATTATTTAATAGAACCTTCTCTTCTTTTCAGATCACACATGTTCTAGGCGTATCAGTATTGATGTAGATGTTGTGAATAAGTAATGCCTTTCGTACCTAATATATCAAGCATCCCATCTGACTTCAGTTTATTAAATGCACCAAGGTTATATAAAACATGCCTCCTTTTCCAAATACTTCCAAGAGTCGCTGCCCTTGTTGTTGTTATTAGTATTTTTATTTCATAATCGTGGTATCTGCAGTAATGATGGTGATTTTTGCTCCCTCCACACCTAAACGGTGTGTGGTAAGTATTAGTCGCCACAGAAAAGTCCTATTAAAAACAAGATCTTTTAGAAAAATAACAGCCAGTGATTTAAGTTATGCAAATATTTTTTCACACTATCATTAGTTGAATAACAACAATGGTAAATATTAGTTTTATCACTTTCCGTCTTATATTTAGGCTGAACATCAGAAAAAGATAAAACAAAAAATAGGAGACTCGGCTGCTTGCATCTCACTTCCAGCAATTGTTCACTTACCTTATTTGCAGCATTAAAGGGAACCTGAAGTGAAGTGAGAGGTGTATGGAGGCTGCCATATTTAATTTTAAACAATACACATTGACTGCCAGTCTTGCTGATCCTCTGCCTCTAATCTATCTAAATCTATTGAAAATCAATCGAAATGCATTATTGCACCATTCGATCCAAATGCAACTCTGTGGGCCATCGATCTGCTGCCAGCAGCTGATCAACCTAGATTTTCCAACTGGACCAATCGAGCAAATTGATCAAAATCGGCTGGAAATCGATCAATCAGCCAATTGATCATGCTTCCTGCTGCATTCATTTCTAGCCGATTCGGTCAGAGCGGTCGAATTGGCCATCGATTGATGGCTGAAATCCACCAGTGTATGGGCCCCTTAATACTTGTAGCCATACACTCTGAACAAGCTTGCAGATCAGATGATTTAGCCACATGCTTGTTTCAGGTGTGATTTAGAAACTACTAAAGCCATTAAGATTAGCAGGACACCAGGTAACTGTTATTGTTTAAAAGGAAATAAATATATCCGTTTCCATATTCTCTTACTTCAGGTTCCCTTTAAAGGGTAGCTGAACTACTTATTCTTCCGGCACACTCCCTTCACTTGTATCACTGGCTGAACATACTTATGTCGCCTGCAGCTGTTTCAATCACAGGTCTTGCTGCATGACCTTCTGACCATATATGGCCAGGAACTGTGATATCGCCTGGCTGGGAACTCCAAAAAGTTACTAGAAACCAGGGAGCACACTGGCAGGATCTTAAAGAAAACCAGAGCTTAGCTAGAATAAAAGCTTTATACATACCTGGGGCTTCCTCCAGCCCCATGCGCATGAATCCCTCCCACGCCACCATCCTCCGTCTTCTCCTTCTTTGGTACTGAGTACCGTAACTTCAGCCATGACTGGCCAGCCTGCGCAAAAGAAGTGAGCCCTCTATGTATCTCTCCGACAGCTGCTGCCGCCGTACCGGACCGGACTCATGGCGCTGGAGGAAGCCCCAGTTATGTATAAAATTTTATTTTAGCTCAGCTATGATACACATGGGTATATGGAGGTATTACAGGGTACAACAAGTAGTAGCAGTAGGGTATTGTACCGTTTTAGCCATCAGTAAAAGCAAGAAGTTTTAAATCAGGATGATACCATTTATTGGCTAACTAAAAATGAATAAAAATAAGCAAGCTTTCGGCCTTGCAGCCTTCGTCGGGCTTATATCCTGTTAGTTTGCAAGCTGGTGGTACAGACAGCTATATACATGCAACAACAAAAGGGAAAACAGATATTTTTTTCAAGCATAAATACATGTCATTAAGATGCCTTAATTCAAACAGTCCATCTAAATGGGGTTAAAGGTCGTTAGCTAAGATAAGCATCCTTGTTTACTCCATGCTCACAGACCTGGGATTAGGATTGACCCAGAGGTGTCGTAAATCCTTAGTATACAAGTTCAGCTAGAATGGCTGAGAAAGTTTAAATATCATCCGCCTCATACCAATATAAGAAGTTGTTGTCCTTATTCAGATTGGTGGAACCACAGGAATAACTGATCATGTGTGCTAAATGCCCCAATGTTATGTACGTGGGAGAAACTGGACAAACTCTGCGCAAACGTACGAATGGACACAGGCACACTATTAATGATACCAAATCTGGACTCCCAGTTGCTACACACTTTCGGTCCAACGGACACAGCATGGATGATCTTCGTGTCACTGCCCTGAAGGGTGGCTTCAAAACGTAAAATGGTTGATTAATAGCAGAAACAAAACTTATAAATTGGTTCAAAGCTTTGCAGAATGGTTTGAATAAGGACAACAACTTCTTATATTGGTATGAGGCGGATGATATTTAAACTTTCTCAGCCATTCTGTAATGGAACGCGGAAAAGCCGCCGCGTGTACTGATAGCAAGGCGGCGGATTCCGCGTCCAACGCGGCGGTTTGCACGCAGCAGCGTGCGTCTGGTGTGGCTGGGTCTGTTAGTTCACACAGATTGAGAAATACGCGCGCGCACGCTGAGAGGCAGAACCTTTATGACAGCCGAGGAGGGATCAGCTGACCAGGTTGGTCAGCTGACCTCAGAGCAAGTGACTATTGGTCAACCACTGATGGGTGGCGCCGGAGAGCGCTGCTCTATATATAGTTGCTGCTGGTCAGTCTCAGGTGGTCTGCCGTTGCGAACACTTACGTGGAAGCACTCAGACCTTATTCAGTTCCTACAGTGTGTTAATACCAGGAGGACCTGGGAATTCACACTGAGCCAGATTACTTCTGTTTATCATTGTGTTATACTTCAGGCTAGTTCCAGGGTGTCGAGACCACGGACCTCACACCCAATATTAGGGACTTTGTGTTATCATTCTGTTATACTTCAGACTAGTTCCAGGGTGTCGAGACCACGGACCTCACACCCAAGACTAGGGATACTGTGTACCATCATATTATACTCCAGACTAGTTCCAGGGTGTAGAGACCACGGACCTCACACCCAAGACTAGGCATTGTTTGATATCTGTTATGACCTACTGCTTTAATGACTATCCCTCTGCTTTCTGATTCGGTACCTACGCATATCTGATTATCTGTTGCCAACCCTGCCTGCCTTTGGATACCGAATCAGCCTTCTGTCTCTGTACCTTGTCTGTCCGTGTGTTTCCGACCTGGCTTGCCCGACCTTGAGAGCTATCTCTCTCCTTAAGAGATAGTCTCCAGACCTGCTAGTGACATCCACCTTCCAGGTGTCACTCACTCACAGGTCCTTCCTACCTTCAGCCTGGGACTCCACCCCTTTGGAGGTCTCAGGCTGTTGGAAGGTTTTTGCACTCCTCAAAAGGCAGTATCGCCCATACTGCCAAAGACCACCTGCTCTTCGGGTGGTCTTACTCAAAGTCATTACTTTTGCACCAAACACTCACACTATATAGGTGTTCAGAGGTTAGTTATACTTGGATTATCGGTGATTCTGCAGATCATCAATAATCAGGTATATATCTGTATTCTTGGTGATACTGCAGATCACCAATAATCAGATTCTCTCTGTGTGCTGACACCGATCGTTATACATTCTAGCTGAGCTTGTGAACTAAGGATTTACGATACCTCTGGGTCAATCCTAATCACAGGTCTGTGAGCATGGAGTAAACAAGGATGCTTATCTTAGCTAACAACCTTTAACCCCATTTAGATGGTCTGTTTGAATTAAGGCATCTTAATGACATGTATTTATGCTTGAAAAAAATATCTGTTTTCCCTTTTGATGTTGCATGTATATAGCTGTCTGTACCACCAGCTTGCAAACTAACAGGATATAAGCCCAACGAAGGCTGCAAGGCCGAAAGCTTGCTTATTTTTATTCATTTTTAGTTAGCCAATAAATGGCATCAACCTGATTTAAAACTTCTTGCAGGGTACAACAAAGGGCACTACTCAGGACAACGGAGACACCACAAGACCACAAGAGAGCAATGGGGGCACTACAAGGGACAATAAAAGGCATTAATTAGTGTGCGTCTAAGGGTACTTCAGAGGGGGCTATAGAGAACACCACACTTGACATCTCAGGACACTACTGGGGATTGTGGAAAGCACTGCAAACAGCATCTGAAGTCTCTTGAAGGGGTTATAAGCGCACTACAGAGGGTATCTGAGGGAAGTTACAGGGGAGATCAGAGGGCACTACTATAATGGAGGACAGCAGAGGGCACTATTAAACAGTAGGAGAGCAACAAGGGGCAACAAAGAGCTTGGAAGAACAATGCGTGAGGGTTTAATCCAAAGTCCTCCCTGGGGCCATTTCAGTCTGTAGCTATGCCACTGCTGCACTTCTATGATATGGAAGAAAATGTGATCAAGCTCAAGCATGTTCCATACATTTCTCATTAAGAAATGATGGTGTTTTTGCCTCACCCACTCAGTCAAGCTGGCTGTGTTTTTATGACTGACTTACCAAGATAAAACCTTCTCTTCAGAGTCTAACAGCGAGAAATAATGTGACTTATGTTTCAGATGGAAGTACTTTCTTAGATAATAATTTTATTACTTTGAATGTGTAAATTGATGCTGTGAAACATTAGTGAACTTTTAATGGTAAAGTAGAACTAACAAATATAGGGCCTTACTAAACAAGTCCAGCTTTTATGTGGCTTTTAATCCTTTCCAATCCAATTTCTGGATAACCCTGCATCCCCCACAGCACTTTTTTTTCCAGCGTGCAGCAGGGAATGGGTGGTCCAGAGAATGGTGGAGCAGCCACAGGGATCAAGAGGGTCTCTATCTCCTCATACTAGAGCGAAGACATGACCTGGCATTGGCAGGGGTGAGACCAGCACCACCTTGTCAGCTGGGCAGAGAGGAAGTGCTGAGTTCAGGTCCACTTTAAAAACAGCAGCAGCAGTAATAGTAGTAGTTAGAGGCGGCCAATAAAAGAGTAACAATTACAGGTTGCATGCAAATTTAATGCAAGCTGTATGGTCCCTGGAAGTCCATGAATCAAATGCATTTCCTGCTGTTTTTGTTTCTATGTTTTGTGTGTGTGTGTTTGTGTGTGTGTGTGTGTGTGTGTGTGTGGGGGGGGGGGGGGCAATAGCAATCTGCATACAGTTTGCATTAATTTTGCATGCAAACTGTAATTATTAACATCTCATTGGCCATCTCTAGCAGTAAGAAAAAAAAATTCAACCAATTAAAAGTTTATTTACAATGAAAGTATAATTTCTACTATTGCTCATGTTTCCAGCAGAGGAAGTAAAAAATGTGAGCCTCATTCTTAGTGCAGCATTTGCTACATTAGTTTAAGAGTGTATGACGACCATTCATCTGAATGTTCCTTATTGGGGAAGGTTTTATGACCTCACATAATGCCTGTTAAAGTCGAGACAGGCATTACAATACAGACGCATATTCTCTGGAAATGAGACATTTCTGGTAGTGCTGAATTAACATATTTCTGGATTCATTATTTATACTTTCAGTGTTAATGTAATCCACGTTTTTAATCACCAAGGATTACAATGAAATATCTAACATGACTAACCTTCGCTTTTCCTATCTCGCTAAGGTAAAAAGTTTTTAAGATCTTTAAATTAAAGGCAATAACATTTTACAATGTGTTCAGAAGTTATTCCCGTCATCTATCATCCTATTAACAGGCTGATGTTAATGTACACTCAAATGCTACCATCAAATTGCTGCACCAATGGAAAATTATTGCTGAAATATAAGACAATGTGAGGCTTACATCATATAAATTTGAGTTTAGTGTCCATTTTTGATGTATACAGTATGTAGTAGCGTATATCACACACACACACACACACACACACACAATATCTTTGAAGAAAAAGGAGAAGTACGGTAAACTGACATAAGGTTGTAATCACATTACTATGAGTATATATATATACTCATAGTGATGTGATCACAACCTTATGTCAGTTTACCATACTTCGATAGGACTGCCTATCTTTTCTATACTACAGTTTATATTTTTTGAACTAAGTGCGATGATACACAGTAAACTTAGGTGCTGTGACTACTTGCCAGTACTATTGGTGTTCGAATTCGGAACATTGCTAGGCTTGAACACCACACTTCAGCAACATTCAGAATCAGCACTGCACCCATGGACAGAGTCAGAGGGCGTTCAAGTTATTAACATTTCACTGACTATCCCTGATATACTGTATAATATTAAAGGACAACTGTAGTGAGAGGGATTTGGAGGCTGCCTTATTTATTTATATATATTTATTTCCTTTTAAGCAATACCAGTTGCCTGGCTATCCTGCTGATCCTCTGCCTCCAATACTTTTAGCCATAAACCCTGAACAAGCATGCAGCAGATTAAGGGCCTGATTCACAAAACAGTGATAACCGTTGTCACGCTGTGAAAAGTGCTTTGCGCGAAATTTGGCGTGAAAATGATTATCGTGTGCAAAAATTTTCATTCAAACGATAAGGCAAAATTTTCGCGCGTTAACGGTCTGCGTTCCCACGATAAATTAAAAATCTTGTGAACACGAATGTTAATGCACGAAAATTGTCGTTAACGTGTGAACGTAATTTTTTGTGCGTTAGCCGTTTTCCATGCGAAAACGCACTAAAACACATGCAAAGCACTGTTATCACTGCTTTGTGAATCAAGCCCTAAGTGTTTATGGCATTTTTGTCAGATCTGACAAGATCAGCAGGGATGACAGGCAACTGGAATTGTTTAAAAGGAAATATATATGGCAGCCTCCATATTCCTCTCACTCCACTCACTGTCTTTTGCAGAAAGCAACATGGCAGCCCCCATAAAACAGACAGCACACCCTGTATATCTGCCTAGAAAGCATAGATGTCAATGTGCATTAGTAAAACAATGTTATTTACAAAGCAGGTAATTTGGGTGCAGCGGTGCTGCGGTAAAGCTATGCCAGCACCCAGGTTGTAATCTCGTCAACAGTGGCTCCTGATAGATATCAGATTTTGGTGGTTAGTCCCCAATACATTTAGCCACGAAGGAGCCATGAATATAATGGGAAATTATGTTAGTTAGGGTCATGCATCAGTGGGCTTGTGTAAGAATAGGTTAAGGTTAGGCATAAATATCTGAATCTTGCAGTGGTGGGAGAGGTCGGTTAGGGTTAGGCATTGATATGGGGAGGGCTTTTGTGAGGGTAGGTTGGGGTTAGGCAAAAATACGGGTGAATTTTGTGGCGGTGGGAAGGTCAGTTAGGGCTAGGCAGGCATCAGGGCATCATGTTATTTAGACCAGGGCTTTTCAACCTTTTTACTAATTGTACCACTTTTATCGCCTGAAAAATTTCAAGTACCACCAGTGTGCCTGTGCAGTAGATTGGATGAGATCGGGCTTGGCTGTTTCTGCTGGAGCCTGAACGGAGAGCAGCTACTGCGCATGCGCACACCGACAAGGAGAACTTTGGGGCTCCCAGTGCTGGATCCCCTCTACTGAGGAGGAAGGGGGAAACCTCTTTAGGATACAAAGGCCTCCCCTTCCCTGAGGTAAGTACCTACCGGGAGCACTTTTTTCTTACAGGTACACCTTAAGAAAAAAGGGCATATGGGAGGGGAAAAGTAGGAGGTATTGGTGGGGAAAAGATTACAATTAGATTGCTAGCCTACAGATTGTCAGTATTGGCAATCTGGAGGTAGATTGCCAATATAGGTAGCCTTGCAAGTTCCTCTTCCCCCACCCCCCACCCCTGCTTAATTATAGGCAGCCTGGCCCCACCACCAGAGAGCTGTGAGCTAGGCAGTGATTCACCACAAAGTTCGGCTCACCCTTGCTCACTCCTTGCTGTGCTGCCCTGCAATATAGTTCACACCTCATCATCGGTAAGCCAGTCACAGTGAAGAGACAGCCAGGGAAACGGTGCACGGTGATGGCATGTATACTTCAAATACAGGAAGTGAGCAGTGATGTCACTTTCTGTATCTGCGCCATCACTGTGCAACGGTCGCCTGGTTGTCTCTTCCCCACTGATCTGAGGTCTGAAATATGCTGCAGAGCATCACAGCAAGAAGCTAGGGAGGGGGAGCCAAACTTTGTGGAGGCAGGACAGGACCAGGACAAGTGGCAGGTG
The DNA here is from genome assembly GCF_040937935.1 of Hyperolius riggenbachi. Classification (NCBI taxonomy): domain Eukaryota; kingdom Metazoa; phylum Chordata; class Amphibia; order Anura; family Hyperoliidae; genus Hyperolius; species Hyperolius riggenbachi. The sequence goes on from NC_090647.1 coordinate 434,818,821, forward strand.
GACAACAAAGTGGCAGTCAAACCTGGTGTGTACCACCTGGCCAACAGTAAAGTATCACCGGTGGTATGTGTACCAAAGGTGCAAAGCCCTGGTCTAGAGAGATTCGCCTGTCTAATTAGGCCTTATCAGCAAGTAAATAGCAGATGACAGTTTAAAAATGGCAGTTTAAAAATGGCAGTTGAAAAATTACAGTTGTAAAATGACAGTTGAAAATGGCAGTTGGAAAATGGCAGTTAAAAATGACAGTTGGAAAATGGCAGTTGAAAAATGACAGTTGGAAATTGGCAGTTAGAAAATGACAGTTGGAAAATGGCAGTTGGAAAATGACAGTTGAAAAATGGCAGTTGGAAAATGACAGTTGAAAATGACAGTTGGAAAATGGCAGTTGAAAAATGGCAGTTGAAAAATGACAGTTTGAAATTGGCAGTTAGAAAATGACAGTTGGAAAATGGCAGTTGGAAAATGACAGTTGAAAAATGGCAGTTGGAAAATGACAGTTGAAAATGACAGTTGGAAAATGGCAGTTGAAAAATGGCAGTTTAAAAATGACAGTTGCAAAATGGCAGTTGGAAAATGGCAGTTAGAAAATGACTGTTGGAAAATGGCAGTTGGAAAATGGCAGTTAAAAAAATGACAGTTGGAAAATGGCAGTTGGAAAATGGCAGTTGGAAAATGACAGTTTAAAAATGACAGGTTGAAAATGGCAGTTGGAAAATGGCAGTTAGAAAATGACAGTTGAAAAATGGCAGTTGGAAAATGGCAGTTAGAAAATGACAGTTGGAAAATGGCAGTTGAAAAATGACAGTTGGAAATGGCAGTTGAAAAATGGCAGTTGGAAAACAGCAGTTGAAAAACAACAGTTGGAGAATGGCAGCTGGAAAATGACAGTTGAAAAACGACAGTTCAACTGTTGTTTTTTTAACTGCCAAGTTTAAGCTGCTGTTTTTCAACTGTAATTTTTCAACTGCCAAATTTCAACTGTCATTTTTCAACTGCCAAATGTAAACAGTTTTTCAGCTGCCATTTTCTAACTGTCTTTTTAAAACTGTAGTTTTCCAACTGTCAAATTTCAACTGTTTAAGGACCACTACAGTGAAAAAAGTGAGCAGTTAAAGGAGAATTGCAGTGAGAGTGATATTGAGGCTGCCATATTTATTTCCTTTTAAGCAATGTCAGTTACCTGGCTATTATGCTGAGCCTCTGCCTCTGATACTTTTAGCCATAGCTCCTGAACAAGCATGCAGCAGATCATGTGTTTCTGACATTATTGTTAGATCTGGCAAGATTAGCTGCATGCTTGTCTCTGGTGTGGTTCAGACACTTCTGCAGAGACATAGATCAGCAGGGCTGACTCGTATAGTTTAACCCCCTGAGCATTACGCCGCTCAGGAGGGTTTGCAGCTGAGAGTTCCCCGGTATAATTTTTTGAGATTGCATAGTTGTAATAGCTTCAGCTAGCACTAGGCTAGCGAGCAGTGGTGGCTGGCATCCCCCAATTACCTTTGATCCCCCCGATCGCCGCTAAATACATTGCCCAGCCTGGATCCAGCGATCGGCACAGTTTCCCCGGACAGCTTTGCATGACGTCATGCGCAGACCCGATCCTCCCCATAGAGAGGACCAGAGATGTGCAGGGAGGCTGCGCGATCGCTGGATCCAGGCTGGGTAATGTATTTAGCGGCGATCGGGGGGGGGATCAAATGTAATCAGGGGATGCCGGCCACCACTGCTCGCTAGCCTAGTGCTATTGAAGCTATTACAACTATGCGATCTCAAAAAATTATACTGGGGGACTCCTGGGGACAGCCGACGGTATGCCCGACACAGTGTCGGGCATACCGCTAAGGAGGTTAAAAGGAGATAAATATGGCAGTCACCATAGTCTTCATTTCCCCTTTAAAGAAGACCTAAACTCAAGCACTGCAGTCAAGGAAAACAAATAGAGTTGCTGAGAACGTGTGTGTGTGTGTGTGTGTGTATGTGTGTGTGTGTGTGTGTGTGTGTGTGTGTGTGTGTGTGTGTGTGTGTGTGTGTGTGTGTGTGTGTGTGTGTGTGTGTGTGTGTGTGTGTGTGTGTGTGTGTTTATGGTGTGTGTGGTCAATGTGTGTGTGGTGTGTGGTTTGTGTGGTGTTTGTGTGTGTGTCTAGAGCAGGACTTTTCAACCTCTTCACTAATTCTACCACTTTTATCACCTAAAAAGTACCGCCAGTGTGCCTGCGCAGTAGATTAGACATAATTGGGCTTGGCTGTTTCTGCTTGAGCCTGAACGGAGAGCAGCTACTGCACATGTCCACACACCGATGAGGAGAACTTTGGGGCTCCCAGTGCTGGATCCCATCTACTGAGGAGGAGGGGGAAATCTGTTTAGGATACAAAGGCCTTCCCCTCCCAGAGATAAGTACCCTCCAGGGCCACTTTTCTCTTACAGATAGACACAAAAAAGGGCATATGGGAGGGGAAAAGTAGAAGGCATTGATGGGGAAAAAGACTACAACTAGATTGCCAGCCTACAGATCGTCAGTATTGGCAATCTGGAAGTAGATTGCCAATATAGGTAGCCTTGCAAGTTCCTCTCCGCCATCCCCCCCCCCCCCCCCCCCTGCTTAATTATAGGTAGCCTGGCCCCACCATCAGAGAGCTGTGAGCTAGGCAGTGTGACTCACCACAAAGTTCGGCTCCCCCCCTTGCTCACTCCTTGCTGTGCTGCCCTGCGATATAGTTCACACCTCATCATCGGTAAGCCAGTTGCAGTGAAGAGACAGCCAGGCAAACGGTGCACGCAGGGGAGAAACTAGAAATCACCGGGCTCCCCTTCAAAAATTTGGATGGCCCCCGGGCCATTTTGGGGGGCAGGAGGGGTCGCAGCAAGAGGGGAGAGCGTAGCCCCCACATCATCAGGGAGGGGGGAGAGTCCCCCCCCTCACTTCGGGCTTAGCGCTCCCCTCCAGCATCAATCACTGGCAGCAGGTGGTGGGCAGGAACCCATACCTCCGTGTTCCACTGTGGAGGGGTCCGATCTCTAAGTGCCTCACACTACTTCCTGTTTAAAGAAGACACTTAGTGAGTGGAACCCCCGGCGCGTGGAACGCATGAAGGTATGTGTTCCTGCCCGCCGCCTGCTGCCACTGATTGATGCTGGAGGGGATCGCTGAAGGGAGAACATGAGGTGAGGGAGGGGGAGGGACTGTCCCCCCCTCCCTGCCGATGTGTGGCCATGCTCTCTCCTCATGCTCCAACCCCTCCTGCCCCCCCAAAATGGCCCTGATCAGGCCCCAAAGGGGCCCCAAGCCGCCCTACGGGTGCAGTGGCTGCAGCCCCTATTGTTAGGCCACTGGGTGTATGGTGATGGCGTGTATACTTCAAATACAGGAAGCGAGCAGTGATGTCACTTTCTCTATCTGCGCCATCACTGTGCTCTGTTTGCCTGGCTGTCTCTTCCCCACTGATCTGAGGTCTGAAGTATGTTACAGAGCAGCACAGCAAGGAGCGAGGGAGGGGGAGCCAAACTTTGTGGAGGCAGGACAGGACCAGGACAAGTGGCATGCGGGTAATAAAGTGGCAGGCAAACCTGGTGTGTACCACCTGGCCAACAGCAAAGTACCACCGGTGGTACGCGTACCACAGGTTGAAAAGCCTTGATTTAGACATATAGTACATGACAAGCATGAGGTCAAAGAAAGCTAATTTTAATACAGTTTGGCTTTACATTTTTTCTACAATCATGCTTTATGACTGCAGTACAAACAAAGGAAGGAAAAGAAAAGTTACAGCTCATTTATAAGACCAATATCTGTGACCATTAAAATCTACTCATGTTATTTTTTTTCACTCATGTTATTCATTTTCACTGTAGCGCTAAAGATACTTTTACAAAACTTTCAAAAACATATTGCACATGTTCAATTCCAGCAGGCATATTTGTCAGACGCAGACATCATTTTCCTTGGCTGCAAAATAAAAGTCACATTTAGTATTTGACTGCGGCTCTCAGTCATCTTACAGCATTGCACAGTGCCAAAACTATGTACAAAGAATAGTCATCTGCACCAGGCTCTCAACACTGAATCTGTTATTTCATTTAAAATACTGCAGTGCTGTGAATACTGCCCATAACAGTTGTGCTGTTCATTGTTCTGTTAAATACGCTTAATTGTACTTGAATATCAACAGGAGATTTATAGCAGCTCATCTAAAATGCACCAGTAGCACACTGGAAGAAATGGTTTAAAGGGAAGGAAATCAATTACTGGAGAAGATGTGCAGTGAAGAGTGGAGAAATTTCACAGAGTTCAGAAAGCTAAAATATGAGTCTAAGGACTGTTTCACGCTGGCAGTTAGCAGTAGTGCACCTGCCACTCATCAACTGCTCCTGTGAATATTCTGGGCACTTGTAAGTATCTGACATAGACATGGTGGCATCTATCCACTTTATGCAAAATTAAAGTGGACCTGAACTCTTGCGCAGGACAGAGAGAAAGCATGAAGAAAGGCACCCTGTATGCATTTAGAGTTTAGCCTAATCCCCCCTCATCTGTGTCTAAGCACCACAGTCATTTTATCTCCCAACTGTATAAGCTCAGGAATCTGCTCTGCCAAGACAGAGAAGTTAATTTGTAAACACAGGATGTTAACAATATGTCTGCTTATGTGAAAGCAGGAAGTAGACACACTGCAGTATTATTGCAGGATTTGTATCGGCTGTAACAAAAAAAAAGCCGCGGTCACGTGACTACAAACACTTCCTCCTTCTGGGTTGAAGGAGGAAGAGTAGAAGTCACGTGTTGCTGCTTGGAACACAGTCTGGGACAGGTATAAAGAAGAAGGCTGCTGGGTAAGTGTAATCACCCCAGCATGCACACACCTGCTCAGCTGCACTAATTAGAGGATGAAATCTGAATGAAACTCATTCTGATTTCATTTGAATTTGATCCGGAGCTCATCCCTGGTGACACTTCACAGCCCACTTACACTCAGAGCTGTGTGCACACTACTGCTGTTGCCTCATTAAGTTGCAGGGACAGAACATGCATTATTATTTCACTGTATTCTAATAGTACCATTGCATTTCTCTCTCGTGTGTGTGTGTGTGTGTGCGTGCGTGCGTGCGTGCGTGTGTGTGTGTGTGTGTGTGTGTGTGTGTTGTGTGTGTGTGTGTGACACTCCACAGCCCACTAGCAGAGCTGAGCATAATGTGATTTCTTCCCTTTAGGGATTTAAACCGGTTAAAACCTGACTCTGCGTCAACTCCGTAATATTTGGTGGGACTTTTGCCATGGATCCCCCTCCGCCATGCCCCTGTCCAGGTCTTAGACCCTTTAAAACAAGTTTTCCATCACTTTTGTCCCCAGAAACAGTCTTTGTAGGCTTTAAAATTCGCCTGCCCATTGAAGTCTATGGCGGTTTGCCAGATTCGGCTGTTCACAAACATTTTTCAAAAGTTCGCGTACGCCGTTCGCGAAAACTCTATGTTTGCAACATCTCTACAAAAGAACTGTGCCCAGTGCCAGTGGGAATGGGAACTATTTGCACATTGCTTTTCCTGGTTGGTTTCCCTGTGATGAGCAGTGAAGGTATGTGATGTCACCTGATTACCCCTATGATAAGCCATCAGATGATCCTTCCTCCCACCCTCTTACACACACACAGAGCTAATCAATAAGGGGAGCTTCTGAAGATCCTTTACCCAATTTCTGTAAGTGTAAAAGTAAGCAGGGCCGGATTTCTACTTTTTGCCGCCCAAGGCCCGCTGTAACCGGCTCCCCCCCCCCATACCTTCCCCTCCTAACAGCATCCTCATCAACCACACACACACACACACACTTTTCTCCTCCCAGCAAACAAAACTTTAACTGAAACTACTGTAGAAATCATCTTACACCCCACCGTTTCAGCACTGGGTCCCTCTCTGGTCAAATGGGATTCTGCAGTGTTCAAGCTTGGCTGTAGGCGAGTGTGTCCATACTGGGCAACAAGTAAAGTTGGTACATGCTCAGTAGAACTAAGGCACTTTTGTACTGTTTTTTTTCCTCCATGCACAAGCATTTCATTTTACTGAGCATATGCAAACCTTATTTGCACGTGCGCAGTACAGATACGCTTGGCCACAGTGTATGTGTGTGTGCATGTGTATGGAATAAGGCAGTTAGAACTGAGGAAGGTCAACTAGAGGAGCTGTATGCATGCAGAGGGACAGAACTAATGCCTGGCAGACACAATGAGATTTTCTGGCAGATTTCCTGTCAGACTGATTATTTCCAATATGTCCAATATGATTTCTGATAGATTTTCCGTTTACTTCTATGGAACATCGATCGGTAATCAGATTGGACATGTTGGAAATAATCGATCTGACAGTAAATCTGCCAGAAAATCTCATTGTGCACACCAGGCATTAGGGACAGAAAGGCTGGTGTAAGGTAGGTAAGGGGCAGTTAAAACTGAAGAGGTGGTCATGGTGAGGAGAGATCAGTCAGGCTGGGGTGAGGTAAGAAAGGATAGAGAAGATAGAGAAGGACGGTCAGAACTGAGGGGGTGTTCAGGGTAAATAAGTCAGCCAGGGAAGGGGATGGTAACAATTGAAGGGCTAGCCAGGGCCCCTGTTTCCATAGGGGAAAACAGCTCCCAGCATGCGCCCCCCCCATCTATAGAAGCGCCACAGCTTCCAGTTTGCCCCTCCATAGAAGCACTACAGTTCCCAGCATGGTCCACCTCTCCATAGAGGCACCACAGCTCCCAGCATTCCCCTCCATATAGTATTGGGGTGTCCCCAGGGCCCAAGAGCAGGCTGCCGACCCTAACCCCCCTATGTGTATAGTGGTCCACGGTGCCCCTGCACAGTATTCGCAGTGGGGAGCACTCACCTGTCCAATCGGCATGCTCCTCCTTCCGTCTGTGTGCCTCATCCTTGTGGATGCCTAATCTCCATGACCTGGCGGCATGTACATTACTCATGTGCACCTGGGTCATGGAGATAAGGCGTCTGCGTTGATGAAGACTGAGGCACCCAGAAGAGTACGTCAGAGGGACAGATGAGGGCACTCCACTGCGAATACTCTGCAAAAGCATCATGGATGACTATACACATAGAGGGAAGGGGTCTACCAGCTGGCTCTGGTGACATGGGGGACACCCCAGTACTATGAGGAGAAGGAGGTGCTAGCTGGGAGCTGTAGTACCTCTATATAGGTGGACATTCTGGGAGATGTAGTACCTCTATAGAGGGGGGCATGCTGGGAGCTGTAGTGCCTCTGTATAGGAAGGCATGCTGGGAGCTGTAGTGCCTCTATAGAGGGTGGCATGCTGGGAGCTGTAGTGCCTCTGTAGAGGGGGCATGCTAGGAGCTGTAATGCCTCTGTATAGGTAGGCATGCTGGGAGCTATAGTGCCTCTATAGAGGGGGCATGCTGGGAGCTGTAGTGCCTCTGTAGAGGGGGCATGCTAGGAGCTGTAGTGCCTCTGTATAAGTGGGCATGCTGGGAGCTGTAGTGCCTCTATACAGGGGGCATGCTGGGACCTGTAGTGCCTCTGTATAGGTGGGCATGCTGGGAGCTGTAGTCCCTCCATAGAGGGGGGGGGGCATGCTGGGAGCTGTAGTGCCTCTATAGAGGGGGCTTGCTAGGAGCTGTAGTGCATCTATACAGGGGAGCATGCTATGAGCTGTAGTGCCTCTATGGTGGGTGGAGGGGACAAAGGGGTCACCATCTAATGCTGCTTCCTGGATGGGAGGTCAGGATCAGGTAGGTACTCACACAGGCTTGAAGTCACTGTGTCTGCAGCAGAAGAAGTTATTCTAAAAGCCAGACACCGGATCCTTCAGCTTCCTGATCTATTCTATCTGTACATTCAGAGTCCTGCTTCAGCTTCTCCCCACGTGCAGTTTGGATGATTTCAGCACTCTCTCCCTCCCCCGTGCTTTGCTGTCGGTACTGAAAGGAGGGAGGGGGGAGTGTATACACAAAGTTGCTGTGGCTATGCACAGAGGTCTGTCTCCTTCTCTGCCAGCGCTCTGGGATTTCTGAGTGCCTCAGCAGCGTGGTGAGACCTCCGTGCAGCACTCCTCTATATGCTGCCGCTGCCTGCTCTAATCAGCTGATCCTGCTAACTTCTCTGGCTTCCGCCTAGCCGCCCGCTGCGCACACACACAACATGCTGCAATGTGCTAAGCAATGCGGGCGGCTACAGACAGAAGGAACTGAGGTGACGGTGGGACACACAAGTTACTTCACAGTCGCCCTAAGAATTCTCCGCCCTAGGAACCGGCCTTGGAGGCCTGCCCAGAAATACGGCCCTGAAAGTAAGTCAGTGAACCACAGAGTTGTAATATTTTTGATTGAAGTCCTAGGGGTCCTTCTCCACCCCCAACCCAATCCTCTATCTGCTAGTAAATTGCATTTGCATGATATTGGAGAAGACTGATGCTGCAGGCAGTCTCAGAACACAAATTAATCACAGAGGACTGTTTGCTGCAATCAGCACAACAAGATTGTGCAATATGTCAGGGAGTGGTGGAGGTTGGGGTTTCAGAGAGGTCTACATATAAAAAATAAAGTGGTTTTTTTTTGGTTGGTCCCCCTCTGGTTAACTCTTAAAAGAATACTGTAGGGGGGTCAGGGAAAATGAGTTCAACTTACCTGGGGCCTCTAATGGTCCCCTGCAGACATCCTGTGCCCGTGCAGCCACTCACCGATGCTCCGGACCTGCCCAGTATGGTCTGTGCCTGCGCAGTACGCTCCTGGTGACATCAGCGGGATCGAGGACTCGGCAACGCACGCACAGTGATTTTCAGACTTTAAAGTCTGAAATTCCAGAAGTGAACCAGAGGCGGGTCCGGAGCATCGGTAAGTGGCTGCGCGGGCACAAAATGTCTGCGGGGGACCATTAGAGGCCCCGGGTAAGTTCAACTCATTTTTCCCCGACCCCCCTACAGTATTTTTTTAACCCCTACCTAACTAATGAATACCTTGTTTCAGCTGTACTTGTTCTTAAGATTCATAGACACCTGTAGGGCTCGTTCACACCTAGGGCATTTTTGCCTATTTTTTAGCGCTGGCGATTTTCAAAATCGCCCTAAAAATGCTTGTGCAATGAATCCTTATGCGACAGTTCATATCAGCGAGCTTCGTCTGCTTTCCGCTCAGCAAATAGCTATTTGTACCATTCTGGGGCAATTTTGCTATAATGGAAGGTATAGGAAAAGCGCAAAACGCTCGCAAAATCGCTTTGTGCGGCGATTGCGTTCGCGCTTTTATATGAATAAATACATTGTATTTATTCATTTCCGGGTAAAAGAGTTAATTTCCTGATTGATGTCAGGAAGTGGAAAAACAGAATCGCTCCGCAAAAGCGCCTAGAAAAGTTCTTTACAAAAAAATCATAGTGTGCAGGTAAGCGCTAGGGGGAAAAAAAGCATGTAGGAAAAAAATATCACTCACAAAATAGCAAAACGCTGGCGTCAGCGATTGCGATTTTATATGTGAACAAAGCGGTAATGGCTGTTGCCTGTAGCAATCGGATGCAATCAATAGTGGACTGGTTGGGAGACCCAACGCTGTATAGATGGATACATCGCTATGCTGCTGCTTAGAAATGTCTGTACAGAACTGAGGTTCGCAAACTTGGTATAGATCAGTTATTTGATCGTTGTTAAAATAAAATTAGACTAATGTTATACAATAAGACCAAAGGGATCTATGCAGTTGACATTCTTACACCAATAAGGTTAAATGGGGTATCAGGCAGGAAACCTTTTATTAGTAATATTACTTGGATATATTCATATGCTTTTATTACAGTCTTTGATTAAGTGTATATATGTTTTTTACTCATAACCACTTATATGAATTGAAATGTGTTTTTCGTCCAAATAGACTTCAGGATAGTTGTATAATTTTAATTTTATTTTTAATGATTTTTATTAACAGTCTATAAAAATGGTTTCTGTGTTTATGGCAGCTATTGGCCTCAGGTGGTTTTAAATGAAGAAAGTCTCGGAATGAATTAACTTTTACATTAGCTCAAAGGTAAATGTCATGTTCAAGTTTAAATGAAAAGTTTTTCCTTATGGTACAAGCAAGGTAAAAACAAGTCCTGCTCATTCAGGGAGGGAGCATGAACCTGAGTATAAATAGTTCCAGGAAACCGGTTAGTTGGAGCAGAATTATTAGTGGTGCACACTGCAATTAACATAAAGCAAAGAACAACATGACAACAAATGGCACAGTGCCACAGGTGCAAATAACAAACATAATATATGGCATAGTGCCACAGGTGCAAATAACAAACATAATATATGGCATAGTGCCACAGGTGCAAATAACAAATGGCACAGTGCCACAGGTGAAAGACTAACATGAGGACATGCATACAGGTATAAGACATAGGTGCAGTATGCTGGCACTCAAGGGATGCTGGAGGGGAAATCTGGGAGGTTACATTGGGAAAGAAGCTAGACTTCAAGAAGAAAACCCTGATTTTTCCAACAAATCAAATAAAAATTTTGTAAAAAGAAAAAAAAGAAAAAGAATAATCGATAGTTTATCGATCTAAAAAAATATATTATTTTCAATGTCTTCCCTAATCAATCGTTTCAGTTGAATAAACAGGAAAATCCTACAATTTGATTGTACTGTGTATGGGCACTTTTAGACTGATATTACATTTGTAAGGGTATGTAGGTAGGTTGTAGGTGCAGAACACCTTTTGCTTTTAGAATCACTTCAGAATCAGTAATAAGATCTCCATAGTGGAGTTTTTGCCTGTCTCATGTACATGCTGACTAATCTTACGCATTCTTAAAGCTGGACGTAAAGGTTAAGAACATTTATGACATTTAAATTGGAAGCAACTGACATTTATATACAAAACCAAACATTGCCGAGAGTGGTGAGCAGTTTAAAGATGACAAAAAGAAAATAAAGAAAGCAGCCTTTCAAGCCACTGCAGTCATCACTAGGAACATAAAGCTGTGTAGTAATGGCCTGAAATTCCCATTCACATCAATTCATGCAGTGCCATTGTGGGTAATTGTGGCTAGCAGGATTGAGGTTTATTTATTTATTTATTTATGTTGCACATTCAGAATCTGGAATTTTTTTTATAGAACATTGCCCATTACAATGAAACCTATAAACGTACATTAGGCCCTTTAAGTTGGCCACCAAAAACCAGCAAGGTTAAGGCCTTGTTCACATTACAAATCGCCAGCGCTAACGCAAGCGCTGGCAATTTGGTGAGCACTTTTCAAAGCGCCTTTCCCTGGTCTTTTAGCTTAGAAAAGCTCTTCTGCTCAGCGATTCATTTTTTCACTACCTGATGTCAATCAGCAACACCAGTTTTTCGGGGGGGGGGGGGGGGGGCAAAACAATCCTATTATTTGTAAGTCAAGTCAAGTTTTATCTCGCTAGTGATGCCTCCTGGCACTCTGAAAATCTGCAGTATGAGTGTGTGATTGTGATGCATTTAGATAGATGAAATGAAAGATACAAGGGAGGGGGAAGGGAACAAAATGATAGCTGTGTAATAAAGGATAACATCTCCAATACTGTTCTTGGTGCTGTACATTTCCATAAGAACAGTTGTTCCATGTAAAGTTTGTGCTCTCATTTTTGTGCCTCAGGCACAAAGAGACAGCATAACCTCTCTGACCCTCACAAGGTTACATGAAGAGCTGACACAGAAATTCCAAATGAGTTCACCCAGGGAGGGCAGTTTTCATATCATTAAGCTATTCCTTCAAATATTTCAACAGTTCTCCTTATCCTTCCTCAGCTTTCGCATCTAATGTCAAGGTTTACCAATTACCAGCATACAGCGACTGCAGAAATCCATGTACTAATCAGTGTGCAGATGTCATTCTATAAATACACTAGGAGTATTTACCAATAATGCTTCTGTCCAGTAAAATAAAGAATTCAAAAACTAAAGGAAAGCAGATTCTTGGGGAGTAAGACATTTTTTACAGAAACAAAATAAATGCTTTGTATTTGGGCAAGTTTTTAAAGGGACCCTAAGCAGCAACATATAATCAAACATTTCACTTACCTGGGGCTTCCTCCAGCCCACCGTAGGCTTCGAGGTCCCCCGGCATCCTCCTGGCTCCTGTCCGGATCCCTCCGCTGAATCTGTTGTGTCGGGCCGGCTCTTCCTGGTTCTTGACACTCCGTGTCATCATGTCAACTACTACGCATCATCGCAACGGCAGGCGTGACAGTCCTGCGCATGCACGGTTTAGAGTTTAAAAACCACGCATGCACACGACTATCACGTGATGACACGGAGCATCCGAAACCAGGAAGAGGTGGGTGTCGCTTGTAACGGATCTGCCGGAGGGACACAGACAGGAGCCAGGAACTGCCCAAGGTCCCTTTAACTCTACTGTTCCCAATATTTTGCATCCAAAAATACTTTTTATGTATTCAAAAAAAGATCTGGTTTTTGCAGTTTCCTCGGTACTGCCACTTGCTGGTGAATTCTAGCATCGCAGTGTGACCATACATTAAAAGATTCTCTAAACCAGTGGTTCTTAACCTTGTTAGCCCTGTGTTCTGTGAGCCAGTCTCAGGGGTTTGGCGGAGTAAAAGAGAAACTCCAACCTAGAATTGAACTTTATTCCAATCAGTAGCTGATACCCCCTTTTACATGAGAAATATAATGATTTTCACAAACAGACCATCAGGGGGCGCTGTATGACTGATTTTGTGCTGAAACCCCTCCCACAAGAAGCTCTGAATACCGCGGTACTCTGGGCAAACTGCCACAATGTAACAATGTTCACAGACAGGAATTAGCTGTTTACAGCTGTCTCTAACAGCCAAAACAGCTAGGAGCTGCTACACAACCTGCCCACAGTAAAAATGTCACCATGTAATAAATGTCAGAATGTAAATCGGGGAGGGAAAGATTTTACAATGAGCAAACACTGACTAAATCATTTATACATAATTATGGTAAAAAATGAAGCACTTTTTTTACTACATAATTTTCACTGGAGTTCCTCTTTAAGTGTGAGTTTGTCCCATTCAGCAGATATTTGCTGAGTTATGTTTTTGTATGACATTCATGTTTTATTGGTTTGATTTTTCAAGCAGTCAATTGTGTGCAACTGATGCATGGTTTGTATGGTTCAATTTCTGCACTAATAATAATAATAATAATAATAATAATAATATATGTTTTGAATTAGAAAAAAAAACATTTTTAAAACTACTAAAATGTATCTATGTCAGCTTCGGATGCGTCTGCAGAAATCTCCAGGAACTTTAAAGCACTGTGTAACCCTTCCAATGCTGGTCTAGTAAAAAAAATGCTGGTTGCATATAATATACTGTAAATAATGTTTTAGAGCAAAGTTGAAATGCAGGGTTATATTGCGCTTTAAAGAGAATCTGTATTCTTACTGTATTCTTACAATAAATAGTATACCATTCTATTCATTATGTTCTCCTGTGCCCCTCTCTGCTGTTTCTGCCACTCCCTGCTGCAATCCTGGCTTGTAATTGCCAGTTTTAGGCAGGGTTTACAAACAAAAGACATGGCTGCTAACCAGCTTGTGATAGGCTCAGAGAAGCTCAGTCTGTGACTCATACAGAGCAGGGAGCGTGGAGAGGGTGTGTATAGCTTTTCCCTATCACAAGCAGAGCAGCACATTCTTGCCTGAGCCGATAAAGCTAACAAAGGAAAGAAGATTGGATTAGATAACAGAGATATTACAGTGGCTGTGCAACTAGGAAAGGCTGCAGTAAGACAGACCACATTAGAACAGGTATAGGAACTTATAGGATAGAAGAAATGAGGTTGAAAATTTTGTTACAGAGTATCTTTAAATCATGTGTAAGAATGGTTAGATACCTCCCAGACTTTCATTTAAGCTACTGATTTAAATGGCACTTCAAATAAATTATGTTTCATCTGTCCTGCAACATTACATTTATCCTGCTATTTTTGCAATTAACCATCCCTTTAACTAGTGTGTAGCCAGGCCATAGATCCCTCTCTGATAAGATTCGGTCTGAGAGGGATCTATCTATTGGTCTACCTGGCAATACATGGAGTGATGTATGTCAACCTTTAAGTCTTAAAGGGGGAATAGGGGATTTCTTTCTTGAATGGATCTGTTATAGATGAAAGATAGACAGTAGAAAGACGACATCCATCATTTCTCTGTTTAAAAGTTATTAAAGCTCTGTGCTTCATTGTATCAAATACTGCACTGTTTCATTATGTTTCCACTTACAGGTCCCACAGCAATTTTGCCTCATGATTAACAAATCTATAAAGTGTCTAGGTACCAGTTCTGCATTCACAGTGGAATGATGAAGGGCATGCGCTTTCATTAAACATACCTGTACAAATCACTATCATTTAAGACCCCGTTTATTATTTCCATTCTCCTAGCTCCTGTGCGGATTTTGAGAAGGCATGCCTGTGTTTTATAACAAAACCACTAATTATAAAAAAAACTAGAAAAATCTAATTAATTGGCTTACTGATTCTTCTGACTTAGGCTCCCTGCACACTGCAAATCCGTTTTCCGATTCCGATTCCGATTCCGTTTCCGATTTTCCTTGAATACATTCAACAGAAAAACGGATCAAAAAACGCAGCATGCAGTTAAGATTAAAAATCGGAATCGGAATCGGATGTAAAAACAGATTAAAAATCTGAATCTGAATCTGATTTGCTTGCAGTGTGCAAGAGGCCTTAAGCAGCATAATGGGAATAATATTTCGTAGTTACATTTTAATTTCTTTAATTATTAAAACAGTTGTAAACCAAAAGTCATGTTAAGTGTTTCCTGTTTAATCTGCTTTCCAAGAACCACTGTAGATTTTAGACAAAATAATAATTTCGAAGTACTGTATGTTAAGACTTCCCAATATTAAGAGACTGCACCGAACTGATTTTTTTTTCTTTTATACTCAGAATAGAAAGACTGTAGGCAATGGCAACATCTTTAGAGACAGAAGAGAAAGTTAAAGTCATTGGGAATTATTGATAAAAAAGCCAGATACTTTATCTAAGGAGAGGGAAGGCTCTGGTTCTTAATGAGCCTTCCCTCTCCTCTCCCGATGCCCATTCCAGCGCAGGAGCCTGCATATCAGTATTTGACTAAATTAGTCAAATACTGCTCTCTCCGCCGCCGAAGGGAGGCTTCAGAGGTCTTCTGGAGCCCTAGTGCTCCTAAAGATGGGCTGCTTCATACTGCGCATGTGCGAGTGTCCTCTGTCACGCACTCGCGCATGTGCAGTGTGGAACCACCTGTCTTCAGGAGGACTCGGCTCCTGAAGACTTTCAAAGTCCTCTGTGGCGGGGGATTCAAATGGGGGATCCTTAGCTGCACTGAGGGTACCGGGTCACAGAGGCGCTATACCACATATAGACACTCTTAGAGTTGCTCCTTTTTGTATTTTTGCCTGATGAAGCAGTCTTGAGACCCACAAAACAGATCTTTTGGAGTAAGAATTAAATGTAAGTAGTATTTTACACATTACTGTGTCTTTTTCACGGGGAGGTAAGTCCACCATTAACCCCCCCCCCTTAATTTCTCAATTTCAAACAGTTTTTAATGTATACGTCGTTGGCTCCTCTGTTCCTCAAAGTGATCGTTTAGTCACCCGGTGGATGCGTGTTACTACCCTTTTCTATCTACAGAGAGCGTCATCTTAGCCCGAGTGGGCACGGGAAAAAATCCCCATTGGTGCATTCAGTGGTTGCCTAGCTCGGCAACCTGTGTTTGTGAGTATACCATTCTATCAATTAATAACCTGTATACCATCAATTTTACACTACTGGGGCTCCCGAATCTTCCTTTTTGTCACTACACACTTATCTAGTTAGCTGACTATAGTATTGAGTGAACATGCCTAATTTGATTTCACAGCAGAGTTAGTAATAATAATAATAATAGTAATAATAACAATAAATGCAAACTTTCAGAAAATATAAATGTTTGTAAGTCAGTGATTGATGCAAGGGGTCTATTTCAAGTAGCACCAAATGGTATATTAAAAAGGGACTGTAACCAAGGATTGAACTTCACCCTAGTTAGTAGCTGACACCCCCCCCCCCCCTTTCCCATGAGTAATCTTTAACTTTTCTTGAATAGATCACCAGGGTAGTCTGTATGGATGATATTGTGGTGAAACTCTCAGTTCCACCCCCCCCAAAGTGTGTTGTCAGGACTTTGGTCCTGACAGTTTCCTGTCTGCGAGCCTTGTTGCATTGTGGGAAATAACAGCTGTTGCCAACTGCCAAGCAACCAGTATCTCCCTCTGTGCAAATGTATAGCTATTAAAAACATCCTTTTAGCCTATCGCATTGATAGGGGATGTGGTCACAGATAATGGCAGTTGGTGCTGTTTGGTTCTTTTCTTGTCTGCCAGTAGTAAAGATAATTACATGCAGGCTGATTGTGGATCAAACAATCTAAACAAATTGCATTGCAAATATCAATCATTTCTTGATCTCTCTTCCATTTTTTTACTTCTCACTTTGCAATGTATTGATTTATTTATTGTCCCCTTTTCACTAAAGTTACCTTATAAACACTTCTTCTTGCATGCTATGACTGCTGACTGGATACACTTTTGTGGCAATTATTTTAAAGTGCAGAAAGATGCATTGGGATAGTTGTAGTAGGCACCACTTGTGGGTCTAATGCTGGGAATACAGGGCTGGTGCCTGGCTCTTCTACTGACCACATATGCTATTGCTCCGTTGTTATTGCCTGATGAAGCGGGATCAATCCTGCGAAACGCTTTGCATATTTGGAGTTCATAAATAAAATATATTGACTGTCTTTACTACAGTCGTTGTGTGTCTACTTGGAGGAGGTAATTCCACCACTACCTCCTCTATTTACAAAGAATTTGGTTTTTAAGCTCATTTAGCTTCCTTTTATCCTTTTGGCGCCTCTGTTCTCCTGCATAATATTGAGTCCACCCGGGGTGGAGGGTTGAACCCCCTTTTTTCTCATCTACAGAGAGCGACTTCTTATTCCTGAGTGGGGTCAGGAAAATCTCCCCACCTGCCTTTACAGTGGTTGCCTAATGTTAACCCTGGTTTGTGAGTATTAATATTTACTCTGTTTAATAACCATGTACCAGTACATATTACACTATTGGGGCTCTTGGTGTTCCTTGTTTTTATTAAGGTGGCTCGATAGATAATTTCCAACATGTCTGATCACCGTTCGATCACCTTGCCGCTTGATTCACCATTGAAGTTAATTGAAAAAAAAAAAAAAAAAAAGAAAAACGAGTGGAAGATAAGAGAATCGAACGGGCAAAACGACTGGGCGCAGAATCGAGCGCCAAAATCGACCCGTGTAATCCTAGCATAACTCTAGTCAGTGCTGCTTGCCTAATCTGTGATTATGTATACACAAATGTGCGATAATCACAACAAACATACCAATAAAAGCATGGCCCTCAGCTTTGTGTACCACTTAAAGCTCATCATTGTTGGAAATTGGCTTTCAGTATTGTGCAAAGTGAGGCTAAAAGATAGGGCTTAAAAATAAGAAACAAAAATATTTTTTCTAAATATTTTTTCAAACCCCAGATCAAGTCTTGATATGAAACTGAGTTTAACACTTTTGACAACCCATTCCTAAATACTGGCATGGTGTTCAGGTATGTAGTATTATCAAGAGGAAGCAATTACAGGCTTATTTCACTATTCAATGTATGTGTGGTAGTAATGATAACTACAACTTTCCTGGAGTCCAATATTGTATTTTCAATCTAAGGGCTTAAATTCTAACTCTGAAGCATAAACAACAGCAATGTCTGTGTGATGTCAAATCTGGCTCATTCAGCTCCTACACAGATAAATAATGAACTTTTGAACTTTTCAGCACTATCTAAAGTGTACCTAAAGTGACATCATGGGATAGACATGGTTATAAATATTATCAATCTTACTAAGAACGTATTTGTGTTACCTTTTTATTTTGTTTTCATTGCAAGAATTAATAAACCAGTGCTTTATCTGTGCAATAAAGCAAGTTGAACTGCATGGGGCAACTCCTCTGAAAAGTAAATATTAGCCAAAATACATGTATCTGGCTGAACAAAATAAGCTGTTTTTGTTCAGCCAGATACATGTATTTTGGCTAATATTTACTTTTCAGAGGAGTTGCCCCATGCAGTTCAACTTGCTTTATTGCACAGATAAAGCACTGGTTTATTAATTCTTGCAATGAAAACAAAATAAAAAGGTAACACACAAATACGTTCTTAGTAAGATTGATAATATTTATAACCATGTCTATCCCATGATGTCACTTTAGGTACACTTTACATGCAGATAACTTTTACCTTAGAAAAAATTACGTTTCAAGGCCATTTTTAAACATGACAGTGCATAGCCATTTTAGCAGCATAAAAAGTCATCTCTGGCATGTTTATATTTATTGTCTTACTTTTTCTAGAATATATTTGCTAGTTATAAAAGTGCAGATGTTTTTGTTTGCTTCAAATTAGGCATACACTTGCTCTGACCTACTTTGAAATTAACTATTTCTGTTTTTCTTACATTCACAGTCATAACAGGCACACCAAAGCAAAAAACATAAGCAAAAACATAGTATTTAAAGGATTATTTTCTTTCCTATAGTTTTCAGGGTACTTAAAAGTGAAAGTAAAAACAAAAGTTTTACATTTAAAAATATTTTCTGTTCTTTTGTATCAGTTTCAGTTGTATAATGTTTTGTTTTTAAGCACCAACTTTGTGTGTTTGACATTATTTTGTGTTTCATAGTTTTTGTTAGCACACAAATCATCATTCAGAGATCCCAACTCCCTGTTGCTGAGAATACAGGAAATACAGTCTTTGTGCATCCTGGCCCATAGGCTCAATCACAATTCAGAAGGATTGCACAGAAGCCATCTGCCTCTGCCTTTCCATTCTAATGGGTTGGAAAAAAGGAACACCAAAATTCCAAGTGCTAACGGAAAATGCTTAAAGGAACACTTAAGCCAGGAATAAAAACAAAATCAATTTTACTTTCCTGTGGCTACTACCAACCCCCTGCAGCCATCCCTGTGCCCTCGCAGTCACTCACGGAGCCTTCGGTCCCCCGCCGCCAGCTAGTTTCGTTTTCGGGGACAGGCCCGACACGCTTGGCCATGTGTATTTTTCTTCACATTCCCGTCCGCAATAGCATCTTGCACCTGTGCAAGATGCTATTGAGGATGGGAACATGAAGAAGGTTACACGTGGCCAGGCCTGCGCAGGCGCAGACAGCCTGCTGACTCCCTGTCAGGGCTTGTCAGCGAAAACGAAACTAGCTGGCGGCCAGGGACTGGAGGCTCCGTGAGTGACTGCGAGGGCACGGTATGGCTGGAGGGGGCAGGTAGAAGCCTCGGGAAAGTAAAACAGTTTTTTTTATTTCTGGCTTAAGTGTCCCTTTAAGTTGAAATTAAAAAAAAGTATAAAAATAAAGGCAAATTAATTTTCAATTTCAATTCAGAATTTTTGTTCATAAATACATTTGATATGGAGTTGAATCACTCTACTTCTATCAGTCAAATTTTTTTTGTGCCTGTGTTGCTGAATGTTTGATTATACTGTGCATTAACTATTAACCACTTCAGCCTACAGTGTCGAAAATCGTATGCATCTGAGCAACGTTCACCTCCCATTCATTCGCCAATAACTTTATCGCTACTTATCACAATTAATTGATCTATATCTTGTTTTTTCTACCACTAATTAGGCTTACTTTGGATAGTACAATTTGCTAAGTATTATTTTTTTCTAAATCCATTTTATAATGTAAAATAATTTTTAAATGTAAAATAATGTAATTTAATGTAAAAAATGTATGTGGGTGTAGTTTACTATTTGGCCACAAGATGGCCACAGGCAAAAAAGTCCTGGAGCGTACGATCACGCTACCAGGAACTACAAGGAGGCTGTGAAACGTTTTTCTTTCGCAGAAATACCGCAGCCTCTGATTAGAGAGCGTCGGTTCTTCTGCGGGGGACTTAGTACATCTTGACTATCTTTAGATTAATGCATGCATGTTGGTTCCACAAAAAAGGGGCAAACTACATAAAAATCACAAAGGATAAATAAAAACTTTAAACATCATTAAATACATGAATTTTTATGTAATATATTTCAATGAAGTCTCATGTTTTTCAGTTTTTAAAAAACTTTGATTATTTTTTTACTTTCACTGTACATTGTTTTGCAAGAAAATGTGCAGATTTTGTTTTTTAATACATAAATATCTCCCATTGAGTTTATTTCATTATGCATGAGCTGTGTACTGCAAAGCAACGACAAACTGTAATGTTTTGCCTCTTCCAGCTTGCAGCTTATACATATTTAGCATTACACTTATCACTAGTTATTTCCAAATATCTGCATGAGACTTTTTTAGGCCTGCCAAATATAGATTGGCTGTTGGTCTCTTAGCAGAAAAAAGTTGGCTTCTGTTATAAACCAGTTAGCTTTTGGTGGTGACAGTTGGATAAATTCTCGCCAAAAGGATAGTCTTTTTTTATGATGCTTACATATTTCTGATTCTAAATATAATGATACTAGATATTTTGTTTTCTAAAAACAACCTGTGCAGTCTAGAGATATTTATATAACTTATTTACTTACTAAGCTACAGTGCTGCAGGTGATGGAGGACAATTATAAAACTCTGGCAGGCAGAACATCAGTGGTACATTGTTTTTGGCTTCCTAAAATTTGCACAGTTGCTTTGGGCTCGGGAGTTTATGTGCAAGATAATTCAGTGACAGGCATAAGCTGTTGGAGATCTACTAGGAAGTAAACAGAGTGGGCAACACATCAGCACTGGCTTTTTTTTAATTCTGCCTGAAGTGAAAGAAATCACACAAAAAAAAATAGGGAAGAGGCCAGAAGAGACAGTTACAGTTGAGCAGGCTTTTCATGTGACCTGCACCTCTTATGTGATGCAGACTTTCTCTTTTACACCCCTTAAAGGGAACCTTAACTGTAAACAAAAAATGAGTTTTACTTACCTGGGGCATCTACCAGCCTCCTGCAGCCATCCTGTGCCCTCGCAATCACTCATGGCTCCTCTGGTCCCCCGCTGCCAGCTAGCTTCACTTTTTGCCAACTGGGAGTCGGCCGGCCGCCATGCGTACGCTTTTTACGCATCCCTGCTAGTGCAGGAAGCTATTGCAGACATCAACAAGTACATTTTTATGCATTACGGGTGGAATGCGTAAAATTTTACGCATTCCACTCGTAACATGTAAAAATGTACTTGTTGATGTCTGCAATAGCTTCCTGCATTAGCAGGAATGCGTAAAAACGTACGCATGGCGGCCGGCCGACTCCCAGTCGGCAAAAATGAAACTAGCTGGCAGCGGGGGACCAGAGGAGCCATGAGTGACTGCGAGGGCACAGGATGGCTGCAGGAGGCTGGTAGATGCCCCAGGTAAGTAAAACCCATTTTTCGTTTACAGTTAAGGTTCCGTTTAAGGACCAGAGGTTTACACCCCCTCGGTGACCAGGCCATTTTTTACAATCCAGCAGCATTTAACAACTTTAGCGATTAAAGAGACACTGAAGCGAAAAAAAAAAATATGATATAATGAATTGGTTGTGTACTATGAATAATTTCTAGAAGATTAGCAGCAAAGAAAATATTCTCATACTTTTATTTTCAGGTATATCGTATTTTTTCTAACAATGCATTATTCTATAATATGTGCAGATTACACAACACTCAGCATTCAAAATGAGTCTTTCAGAGCAGTCTGTGAAGTAATGACCTCTCCTCTAGCAGAGGAAAAGTAAACAGTTTACTTATAGTTGAGATAATAAAAGTCAGATAACAGCCCTCTCCACGACTAACTTAGTCGGAGAGCTTAATGGCTTGTTTGCAGAGAGATAACAACTGGAGATTCTCAACTCTTCCTGTACTGGAAAGAATTAGACTGATGTATCTGATCTTAATGTTTTATTTCTTAGCTGTACTACACATACAAATCATAATATCATAATTTTTTTTTCGCTTCAGTGTCTCTTTAATGCTCGGTCATACAAGTTAGCAACCAAATTAGTTTTACTCCTTTTTCTTCTCACAAATAGAGCTTTATTTTGGTGCTACATGATTGCTGCTGTAATTTGTATATTTTTTTATTATTAGTTAAGAAAGACCTGTAGTTAAAAATACAACTATTTCCCCCCCCCCCAAAAAAAAACGGCCTTAGACTAAGATCCAAACACTACACTAACATACATAGACATATGGCTATGGTAGGTATTAGAATGTGATCCCCTCCGAGGGACAGTTAAGTGACAAGACTATACTTTGTGCAATGCTGCGTAAGATGTCAGAAATATAGAAATAAATACACATTAAATACTGAAAAAAATCAGCCTGCCAGCTCCAATCACGGGCTGGCAAGCTAATCGCTGAGGCCCGCTTTGTTTACTGACGAGAGCTTGCGCTCGTGCGACCTCCCGTCAAATGTTGCTCCTCGCGAGATGACACCATACGGCGGCGCAGAGGAAAAGCAGAGCCGCTCTCCCGCTGCCATATGGCGTTAGGGGGTTGGGAAGTAATTAACGAGGTCTTGCTTCTTAGGAAAGAAGATAGTCATTGATCATGCCAGGTCTGTTTGCTTTTATGTTGATACAGAGCACTAATATTACCTTTACACTATTAGATTAGATTTGACATAAGCAGTGATTCTAATGAAAGCAAGTAAAATTATGGCATTTATGTTCAACATTCCAACCAACATATTAACCACATATACACTGAAAATGCTTCTTTCTGTGATTTTGCATAGCCTTATACTGCATTGGTTGGATCTGCATTGCACAACACATACTACCTCATCAGCCTAAAGAATAGAAAAATTGCTATTTGCACATGGCAACTTTGTTGAAGATTTGTGCGTATGCCCCAATATACTGTATCTGCTGAATATTTGATGATGCAATATGATGCAGAATATCAGGACAAATCACAAATGCACAAATTGTATTATTTGTAAGTGCCTTAATACTGATTTGTCTTCCTAATATGCATTTCCACATATACTTGGCATTGCCTCTTATTCCAGATATTGTTTGGTGTAACATTTTATTATTATTTTTTATTCATATAGCACCACATCTTCGTCTTCTGTACATAGTACAAAACAAATGGTGGGGAACATAGATATATAAGAGATTCAAACTCTGTATAATCAGGGTATCCAGCAATACAAATAAAAATACAAATACAGACATTGTTGATCTGTGGTTTGAGACACTACCAATACTAGTGCATGTTCATTTGGTAAATTACCTCAGATTAAGAAACACTAGGAGGAGGTCCCTGTCCTTGGGAGCTTACAATCTAGAGTAGTAGTTTGGAGACATTAGCGAAGGAGACACAGGGGTTTGTGGATGAGGCAGTAAATCTTCAATGCTACCTATAGCAAATTAAAGGCTTGTCTTAACAGGTATGTTTTTAGAGAACATTCGAAGGATTCCAGGTTTGGAGCATGACGGACTGACTGTGGGAAAGCTGAAGCTCATGAGAAGTCCTGGATGTGGGAGTGAGAGGAGGACGAGGGAGGATGTGTCTAAGCTAGAGGACAAGATGGTCTCCAGGCAGAAGAGAAGGTTCCGGGTGGGATGGTATCTGGAGATCAGTGAGGAAATGTAAGGAGGTGACAACTTATGTATAGCTTTATGTGATAGGA
The DNA here is from genome assembly GCF_040937935.1 of Hyperolius riggenbachi. Taxonomy (NCBI): domain Eukaryota; kingdom Metazoa; phylum Chordata; class Amphibia; order Anura; family Hyperoliidae; genus Hyperolius; species Hyperolius riggenbachi. The sequence continues at coordinate 434,842,509 of NC_090647.1, forward strand.
TGAGCAGTTTCAGGCTTTCACACTTACTGTGTTTCCTTGTGTCACAAAACTCTCCCCTGCTGCAGCTTGTCGTGTGGGCAATGTAAGTCAATTGGGATCCACACACTATGGCAACGTAGTGCAGTGCAATGAACGTAGCTAAATCAACGCAAGGCCACCACAAACTCTTCGGTGCATTGCCACATTATCCATACCATCCACATGGATTATGCAGCAATACAAGTCTATGGAGATGCGGAAAGGCTCCTTTTACACCTGATCCGCTGTGTTGGGCATGCGTTTGCGTTAGTGGGCGTTAGTACACATTAGTTAGTAATTTTTTCCTGAAATGTAATAGGAAACCTATTTGTTACAATCCCGACATGCTGGCATCCGCAAAACAGAGTACAGTACTCTTTTTTTGCGGATGCTAGCATGTGGGCATTGGTTTTCTATTACATTTCAGGAAAAAACGTGCGCTAACACGTACTAACGCATACCAACGCGCACTAACGCAAACGCATGGCCAACGCAGTGGATCAGGTGTAAAAGATGCCTTAGTGTGAACACTTTATCGTGGTTGTGGTGCAGCTCGCAGGTGCAGAGCAACAAAACTTCAGTATTGTACTTCCTGACAGGGGGCACGGAGCTATGCATATTACCCTATAAACACACTCTGCCACCGGTTATTATGCAAGGGCAAATGGTGCAGTGCCCCGGGCTCTCCTGCTGCAGGAAAATTACACCCCACCATGGGCCATATGCAATTCACTTTTTCACCTGAGTTTTCTCCTAGGTGATATTTTTAAACTTGTCAATAAAATGCCTATTAAACCACCAGAAAACAAGAAAATACTCAAAATAATTTTGATAGTACCTTTTCACTTACTTTTTGGTACTTTTTTAGTTGGGAAGTACTGAAAAGGTTTTTTAATCGAAGATGAAAAATTATCTCCTGGGAGAAAAGTCAGGTGAAAAAGTGAATTGCATATGGCCCCATGTGTAAAAGTAGCCTCAACGTCATAATATTCAGAATCCTAAAAGAAAAGCTTGCTAGAAGAAGATTGCTCACCCTAACACTTATGATAACTTTATTTAGTCAGTGTTTGCCCACTGTAAAATCTTTCCTCACCCAAATTTACCTTTTTAGATTTATCACGGATAGCAGCATCTTTGCTGCTGGCAAGATGAATTGTGAAATGTCTGTTTGTTGTTTATGGTGAAGTGAGCAGGAACAACACTTGGTTTCCTAGAGTGCTCTTGGGCAGTGTGACATTATCACCCAGGGGCTGTGGTTGCATATTAAAACACACAAATATAAGCACATAGGAAATGTTTCTGATCTTGAAACCAGGATTATTAACGTAAAAATGGGTATCCTGTTTGATATATCACATTCTACTATATGTCCTTATGGTTCCTCTTTGCATGGTCTTTTAGCATGCAAATTTCCACTTACCCCAGAAGATAAAAAAAAATGACATTGCTTTTGTGAGAACGTTCTGTTTACAATTACCTACTTAAGAGGCAGTTGGGGCAACATGATGCAACAGAGAAGTAATCACTTTATGCATTCTGAGGATAGTCAAATATGTCAGGAGATAGTTTTGGAACAAAACCTCTGTGCTAGGTATTCCATTTCTAAACAGTCTACCTTAGCCCAAACCCTAAACATTAGCTTCCCAGCACCTCCCCACAGGTTGGGTCAAAGTCTAAAGCGCTGAAAACTGTCCCCATAAAGCAGGGAAAGATCACAGTTTATGCTGCTTTATAGTAAACACATTCGTAGAGGTGTGCATTGGAATTGACAGCTGGAGAATTAAGGGTTACTGTGAGGGCAATATAACAGTGTTTGCTTCAAGCACTTTAGTAAGTAAGGCCAGAGTGCTCTACTGTTTAAATTAAATTATCCTCATTTATATGAGTCATAATGGAAATAAACCCAATGTGCTTGACAAAAGGAAAAAAAAGCACTGGCAAATAAAAAAATCACCTTTAACTGAGAAGAGAAAAAACAGGACACCGTCAGGTTCAGATCCTACAAGCTCATAGATAAACTGAAAATGCCTCTCTTGACACACTCTGCATTTTTCCAGAATTAAAAGGAAAAAAAATTAATTCCATTACTGTGATAGATGCATGGATGGCTTGAGAATGTAATTACACTGCAGGGGAATTTGTCATCATCAGTAGGACATGTATATAGCAACGACAAGGCACTTTTAGAACATTCAAAAATGCTTTCATCTGGGCTTACTTTTTCTGCTTCATTGCTTTATTAAACAGCATGATATGTATAAATTACATGTATGATGTGATCCTTAAGTTATGTAATCAATAGATAAGTTATATTCTGTTCTGTTTCTTTGACAACTGTGATAATCAAATTTACGCTAATTCTGTTTGTTTCAGCTAGGTATGCACCTGCATTTCATAACAGCACCTGATAACTTGGGCACCTGCTGCCGGGACAGTTAAAAATGCATTCTATTAAAAAGGGTACCCGATAAAATAGCGGGCACCAAGACGTCGCTGTTATGTAAACTCCATCAACTCATAGGGGAGCAAAAATGTCTGCTATTTGTAGCTGCAGTTTCCATAGCGGGTGGACTATTTTATCGGGAACTTTTTTACCCGAAGGGTATAGGGCTAGGCATGGGAGGGAGTGTCCTTAGTGTTAGGAGTCATGAGAGGGGGTATTTAGTGTTAAAGCTAATAGGAAGTTTAAAAAAAAATAAACCAGATACTTACTGTGATGATCTGCTCGGCTGCCTGTGCAGGCAGGCAGCTTTTTGACCATTGTTTAGGTTTGCATGCTGCAGGACTCTGGAAAGAAGAGCTTCTGTCAGTTTTGCATCTTGTGCTTGCAGAGGAATTTGCCTGGCCACATTCATTGGAGGCGTGTACTATAAGTACTATGTCTTTTCCACAATGCTTGGCTGTTCATAAGGAGTCTTCCTGTGAAACAGTCTGGAGAGTGTCAGCCATGCTCTTTGGTTGAAGATCAGCTTAGAGTAATTCCTGGAAAACTGCACTAGGCAGGTTTCCTTAGTGCAGTTAGGATTGCTTATCTGTTTGTTTGTTCTGTTGCTATTGTCCTGTCCCAGCGGTGGTCGACAGGAAATGGTTCTGATCTCTGTTCTTGGAGTATAGCTGGTGCAGCGGTTGCTACCAGCTATCTCTTCTGTTCTGTCTCCTTGGATCGCGCCAGCCACTTTTCGCTAGCACTGTGGATCCTTCTGTTCTGTCTCCTGGGATCGCGCTAGCCACTTTTCGCTAGCGCTGTGGATCCTTTTGTTCTGTCTCCTGGGATCGCGCTAGCCACTTTTCACTAGCGCTGTGAATCCTTCTGTTCTGTCTCCTGGGATCGCGCTAGCCACTTTCCGCTAGTGCTGTGGATCCTTCTGTTCTGCTACTCTGTACCTGGATCGCGCTAGCCACTTTCGCTAGTGCTGTGGATCCTATCTCTCGCTTGTCCCTGTTTTCGTGTGTCTGTCTTGTCTGCTACGAACGCTTGCTGGAGGCTCGGTGAAGTAACCGTTAAGCAAGCGCTCGCGTCCTCTGTTTCATGTTTGTCTGTCAATGGTTAGTTAGGCGTGCTTGTCTCTATTGTGCTTATCATGTGGAGACCGCGCATAACCGCGTGCACTGTTGCGAATGAGTGCGGAGTTCGCGGTTAGCTAGCGTTTGTTATTTTCCGTATCTCCTCATTGTATTATTTGCTGTGCCTTTGCTAACCTCGTATTCTGTTCTGATCTGCCTTGTGTCACGTCTGGCGATCGCACCGATCGCGTTCCTGTTTCATATCTGCTGTTGTGTGTGCACTGTCGCGGGGTGGCGACTAGGTTGGCGCACACACATACAACCTGTCCCTTTGCTCGTCTCATTCGCAATCGCCTCTCTTGCGATTGCGTTCTGCGCTTTGTACAATTCCTGTCTGGCATTTGTGGAGGTACAGAGGATTGGTTCCTCTGCACTGCCCAGCGCCATCTGCCGACAGGAATTTTCCCTCTACGGGTGCGTAGCTGGGTGCCTGCAAATATACGCTTGTGGAGGATTTCCGCCGTGTCAGCGCACGCGTTGTGCGCTGATCACGGAGAAAGTTCCACAATCGTTACACTTACTTAAGGAGAGGGAAGGCTCTTGGTCCTATAGAGCCTTCCCGCTCCTCTCCTGGTCCCTTCCGTTAAACACTGGCTCCCCCGTTTAGATGCTCCACCAAGGGAGGCTTTGGAAGTCTACGGGAGCACTCGGGGGCTTTGTACTGTGCCTGCGCGAGCGCGCAAGGGAGTGCCCAAGTACTCCCGAAGACTTTAGAAACTTCCTTCCATGGCAGAAAGCAGGATTTGACCAATTTGATCAAATACTTCTACTGGGGGAGCCAGCGCTGGAACAACGGATCCGTGAGAGGAATGAGAAGGCTCTATAGGATCCAGAGCCTTACCCCTCATTAGGTAAGTATCTGGTTTATTTTTTTTATCTTGCGTCCCATTCACTTTAAGAGTGGGGTAGGGCCTTAGTGGGGAGTTAGGATTAGGGGCACCACCAGAGGTATCTTAGGGGTAGGCATCACTAGGTGAGTGTTAGGGTTAGGCATTGGTAGAGAGAAGGATCTTTGTGAGAGTAGGGTTAGGTATGGTCACAGTAAGATACCAGTATATATTACCAATATCTCAGTATATGAATTAAGTAGTGGAATATCGGTAATTTTGAAGGGGCCTTTATTAAATGTATGCACTGCAGCTGATGATGGTTTGAACACTGGTAATATACTGCCATTGGCTTTTGTGACTTAAACCTCACACTAACCCCTCCACCCACCTATATCTAACACTAACATTCCCCCACCCCCAACCTACAACTAGCACTAACCTCACCCATATCTGTGCCTAACACTAACTCGCACCTACTTGCATTTGACACTAACATGTATAGCCATGCACCACAGCCAATATAACACTCCATCAGGGATAATCCCTGTAGCTGATACACCTGCACTGCAGCTGACCTCCAGCACCCAGTGATGAAGTGTTTGCTCACAGCCGGAGTTCAGCCATATTATAGTTGAACTCCAGAACCAATAGATTGAGTTTAGCTATATAATAGTCAAACCCTGGTGCCGCCGATTAGGCACCCCTTTTTTCTGCTGTGCAGGGAGCTGGAGTTCAGCAATATAATAGCTGAACCTCAGTACCCAATTTACTCTGTCACTGCTGCCATAGCTGCAAATGACATTTTGGCTTATGGCGGACTTGGTGGTGCCTAATTTAACTGCTTTGAGGTGCTATGCATGTGCAGTGTCAGTTAACAGAGCAATACATAAAACTGTGACAACATTAATACAAAGAAAGCATGATGTGAAATTCTGCAGTGTCAGTGGAATGTAACTGGACTAGCAGTGATGTGTCAGTGGAACCCCATTTGCACTTGTAGGTAGAACTGTAGTGTTGCTGCTAATGGCTCTATTTTTTCTGGTTTGACTTATGAATTTCTTTGCATGACACCATGAACTAATAAAGCATTAGAGTTTTAATTAACTTGCAATCTGTGCTCTACTTTTTTTCCAGTAATTTGACTTGCTGTACCTCTGGAGCCCAGTTGTTGCTGATACCTTCCCTTGTGTGAAATGAAACACATAATGCACCATTTCAGGACAGTAAATCATTCCTTTTTTTCCTTCTGCGAGTCAGGAAAGGTATCCTTGCTAGTTGCTGGATTGCAGCACTCTTATACTTAACAGTTACACAGAATCACTTACCGTATCCAACTTTCAGACTAGCGTTTCAGATATTTGCTGCTTTTTACTGCAAAGTATGGATCTATATGCTTCTATGGTGTATGGTTGTATCTGGCATGGAGATTCAGCTATGTGACTGACATATTGGCTGTGCAATGCTGTGTTGTCACTGGGTGCTTCATTGCTTGCCGGCAGGGGTGCTTCATTGCTTGCCGGCAGGGGTGCTTCATTGCTTGCCGGCAGGGGTGCTTCATTGCTTGCCTGCAGGAGTGCTTCATTGCTTGCCTGCAGTTGTTCAGCTACTCCCAACCAATGCTAGTACAGTAGAGTCTCAGTTAAAGCACAAGAGACAGAAATCAGGCACTATGCAGTTTAATTAATGTAAGCAGACAGCATACAGCCAACGTGAAAACAAATAAGTAATGCTGCCGATTACAACGTATCTGTGCTGTAGTGAATAGAGATGGCCCGAACCTCCGATTTTCGGTTCACGAACCGGGTTCGTGAACTTCCGCAAAAGGTTCGGTTCGCGCAAACTTTCGTGAACCGCAATAGACTTCAATGGGGAGGTGAACTTTGAAAAATAGAAACACTTATGCTGGCCACAAAAGTGGTGGAAAAGATGTTCCAAGGGGTCTAACACCTGGAGGGGGGCATGGATGAGTGGAATAGACGCCAAAAGTCCCAGGGAAAAATCTGGATTTGACGCAAAGCAGCGTTTTAAGGGCAGAAATCACATTGAATGCTAAATTTCAGGCCTAACGTGCTTTAAAACATCTTGCATGTGTATACATCAATCAGGGAGTGTAATTAGAGTACTGCTTCACACTGACACACCAAGCGCTCTGTGTAACGCACCGCAAACAGCTGTTTGCATAGTGATGGCCATGCTGGACTGGTGCGCACCATGGCCAGAGTGCAGGCCGTGGCAGTTTTCCAGCCCATATGGTCGCCGGGCTGTGGTAGCTCAATGATAGAACAACAGTGACTGTCCAGCTGATCAAATTTGGTCTGTCCACAATGAAGCAACGAACTTATTATCTCCTTGTATGTAGGTAGGCATAGGTAGGTGTCCCAGTATAGGTAGATATGCATAGGTAGGTGCCCCAGTAGTTAGCTAGGCATAGGTAGGAGTCCCAGTATAGGTAGGTAGGCATAGGTAGGAGTCCCAGTATAGGTAAGTAGGCATAGGTAGGTGTCCCAGTATAGGTAGATAGGCATAGGTAGGTGCACCAGTAGTTAGCTAGGAATAGGTAGATGTCCCAGTATAGGTAGATAGGCATAGGTAGGTGCCCCAGTAGTTAGCTAGGCATAGGTAGGAGACCCAGTATAGGTAGGTAGGCATAGGTTGGTGCCCTAGTATAGGTAGGTAGGTAGGCATAGGTAGGTGTCCCCTTATAGGTAAGTAGGTGCCCCAGTAATTAGGTAGGCATAGGTAGGTGTCCCAGTATAGATAGTTAGGCAGGACCTGGCTAGCACAGTAATAACAATTACCAAGGTCCAGCTGCAACAGATAGGGCTGTATAATGCAGTGTCAGTGGGCAACACAAAAAAAACACATCAGGAGAACATTAGCTCTCAAAAGAGCTGTTGAGGGATGCTATTTTAGCAATAACAATCAGCCAGAAGCAAGCTAACAAGCCTACAAGAGCCTAACTAATCTTTAGCTATGAGAGTCTGCCAGCAGCTGTCCCTTCACTAATTATTGCAGGCACACAAGGTAGTGTAATGGCCAGTGCTGCCTGCCTTTTATAAGGGGGGGGGAGTGGCTCCAGGAGAGAGTGTAGCCTAATTGGCTACAATGTGCCTGCTGACTGTGATGTAGAGGGTCAAAGTTGACCCTAATAGTGCACTATGGGGGCGAACCGAACTTTCGGAAAAGTTTGCGTTACATGGCGAACGAGAACCACTGGAAGTTCGCCTGAAACCGTTCGCCGGCGAACCATTTGGGCCATCTCTAGTAGTGAAATGCTGCTGCACTGGAACCATGGTTGGTGCAGTGGACGCCTGTGGTGCACGGATTTACAACCATTTTGCAGAGGGATTCCTAGTTTCGCCTGATGTTGATGCACTAAGGAGTCTCAGTTATCCGGCACTGACGGGGATCGGCTGATCCCAGATATGTGTGCTTTATGGTTGCTTGAGACTCAATTTTAAAAAAATAGGCCTGGCTAACGAAGGCGCAGAGCGCCGAAATGCGTCATGACGTCACACGCCCCCTGAACACCAGCCACACCCACCTCACAGTGAGACGGAGCCCAGACGATCGGGACTCGCGCTGCTGACCACAGCGCGACATCCTCCTCTGTTGAGATAAGCGGTTGGCTGTCCGCTGACAAGCGTTTACACAACTTGTGTTTGTGAGTATAACTTTTATATTTTTAATAAATTACCTTTTACGACTAATGCACTATGGCGCGCTCCATTTCTTCTTGATTGTTTTGCCAAGTTACCCTACCACGGAGCGTCGCAGTGCACAACATCATAAGAGGAGATCATCTCTGATTGGTCACCTAGGAACAGGAGCGCAAGATTCCTCTCTTTGTGTTTACGATAAAAATTCAATGTGCTCTGCATTTAATGTTGAAATGCAGTAATATTAACTGTGAAGTAGCTGTGGAACCCAGTCTCCAAGCACAGCAGAGCCCACAAACAGCCTAAGAAGTTGGCCTTCACCACATTGAGTACTGACAGTGATTTGTGCTGGTTGGTTGAGACTGCTGGTTAGTTGAGTTGCAGATAACCGAGACTCTATAATAAAAACACATTTTTTGATGATCAACCCTGGCCTTCTCAAATGTTAACTGATCCCTGATGCCTAGCCCCTGCCATTTCTCCTTCACCAAATAAATATATAAAAACTGCCCCTAACTAGTTACCCAAAACTCCTAACTCATGTCAAACATTAAAATATAACGCTTACAAATACTAACCATTAGCCCTTTGCCAAAGTCTTCAGAGCCAGCGTATTTGCTGTGTATTATCAAAACTCTGCAGCCCAAATGAGAACCCTTTTAGTAAAATCTCAAAACACATAATTCAGCTACAGATGGTGATGGCTGTGCAACACTAAAATGAATGGCACTAATGTAAAGAATGTATATTATTCCAAAGATATATTTTATACATTCATGTCTTGCAGACAGCTCTGATTGCATCTGTACATTTATTTCTTTATAGTGCATGTTTCTATAAAATAAACTTTTCTCATGTAAGACAGCACACCAAATACACAGAAGTCTATTGATAAAAATGTTTAGCTATGAGCAGTTGGACACAAGTAGGGATGCTCATTCGGATTTCACAGAAATTATATTTCCAAATTTCTGCAACACAATAATTTTAGCCCAATCACAGAACTCAAAAGTGTTTGGCCAATCAGAGTGTGGAGAGCAAACTTGGAAGTATTTGGCCAATCAGAGAATGCAGAGTCAACTCAGAAGTATTTGGCCAATCAGAGAGTGCAGAGTAGGCTCAAAAGTATTTGGCCAATCAGAGAGTGCAGAGTAAACTCAGAAGTATTTGGCCAATCAGAGAGTGCAGAGTAAACTCGGAAGTATTTGGCTAGTCAGAGAGAGCAGGGTAAACTCAGAAGTATTAAACTCAAAAGTATTTGGCCATTCAGAGAATGCAGAGTGAACTCTGAAGTATTTGGCCAATTAGGGAATGCAAAAAAATGACCCAAAGGAAAAAAAAATTCAGAAATTGGAAAACAGAAATTGGAAATCCGCTGGATCGGTAATCAGTATTGGTGGAAATTTGAATTTTTGCAGAATCGGAATACAGCATTTGCAACTGTCCCTAGACAGGAAAGAAAGCCAACACTAAAATTACGGAGCACACATTATGTATAGAAACAAATAAATAGTAGAAGTATGCTGTGGCAAAAAGGTTTGTATGGAAAGCTAATGTACTATTTTCCGATCTAGATGTCATTTTTTTTTTTTTAATCTAGATGTCATTTTTTATACACACTTTGTATAGGTTTTTCTTTTTCCATCACATGAACCAATATCATGCTATGATAAATCTTGCATTCTGGTGCCTTGGAGTCTTGGAAGCTTTAAGGCATTATTTTACAATATATCTTATTAAATTATATCTGCTTCATGTTTCCTTCTTGCTAGGAACCAAAATTATTATTTGGCTTACTCGCCCAGTGGAGCATTAAACCTATTGCAGATGCCCATGTCATCTGTAAGGAGGTATAGAATATTTCCCTCTGCTGACCATTTGTAATGTCACTAATAAAGACATAACTGAGTGCAGGCCTCATAACCAATTCCTAAGACACTCATGATTTTCTTGTAAGTTTTCATAACATGAGCCACAAGCAGAAGAAATTCCAGAGGATTCGGTAACACAAAAATCTTTTACTTCAAAGCACATCTATTTCAATGTCAGTTTTGCAGCCTTGAGATAAAAGTCGCTTCATTTTAAGAAGCCAAAGTGTAATTCTGCGTGAGTGTTATTTATAAATCAACCCAACAAGCCTACACAGGCAGCAAGAAACTAGTGGTGAACAGGAACACATTTTTGTCAAATTTGATTTCACAGTCAAAATGGCCATTTTACAGCAGCCAAACTTTAAAAAAAAAAAGAAAAAAAAAAAGAAAAACAAGGGTTAGTTGTGGGACGAGAGGATAGGGTTAGGCATCAACATAGGGTTAATGTTTGTAGGGATGTTGGCACAGGAGAAAAGATTTTGTGTTCAGTATTAGAAAGAAGGAAAAAGTGTTCCACACAATGTTCGATAAGGTATACCAATTGCTGAAATGTTTTAGACGTACAGTAGTCCTTAGTCATAGCATAGGTTCTTATTTACAGAGGTTGAGCGGAGTTCACCTATTCTGTTCCCAGGACATTAGAAAGGCATAGCTGAGTAAAAAGCAACATAGTCTAAACACCAATGAGAAGAGCAACATAAACCCAAAGCACAACAGTAAAATAAATTAATTCTTGATATTCTGTGCCTGCGCCCAATCCACCATGCCTGAGTGATGCAAGTTTCAAGGCATTTCAAAAGGAGTCTTAAAGAGAATCTGTATTGTTAAAATCGCACGAAAGTAAACATACCAGTGTGTTAGGGGACATCTCCTATTACCTTCTGTCACAATTTCGCCGCTCCTCGCCGCATTAAAAGTGGTTAAAAACAGTTTTAAAAAGTTTGTTTATAAACAAACAAAATGGCCACCAAAACAGGAAGTAGGTTGATGTACAGTATGTCCACACATAGAAAATACATTCATACACAAGCAGGCTGTATACAGCATTCCTTTTGAATCTCAAGAGATCATTTGTGTGTTTCTTTCCCCCTGCAGCTATCTTCCACTGAAGTGTCAGGCTGTTTCTTCCTGCAGAGTGCAGACAGCTATGCCTGTATGTAATTCCTCAGTATGTGAAAGCCCAGCCAGCTCAAAGGACGATTTATCCAGCTTGTAAAAGATAAGAGAGAAGAGAGAAGCTGCTCTAATCTAAATAATACACAGGCAGTGTGCAGAGAGGGGTCTGGAAGGGGGAGATGCATCACAGAACCAGAACACTGAAGAACTTGGCAGCCTTCCAGACACAGGCTGACAAGTCTGACAAGAGAGATATAAGTTGATTTATTACAGAGATGGTGATAGTAGAACGTGCTGCAGTAAGCCAGAACACATTAGAATAGCTTTTAGAACTTGTAGGATGATAAAAAACAGGATGCAATTTTTGTTACGGAGTCTCTTTAACCTCCTTAGCGTTAACCCCGAGCTGAGCTGGGGGTAAGCCGCCTCGGAGGATATCTCAGCCCCTGGTGGGACGATTTAAATTCGGTAAAGTGCTGTACGCGCAGCTAGCAGTTTGCTAGCCACGTGTACAGCTTGATCGGTGCCGCCGCGCGGAGATCGGCCGCACGCATCGGCTGAAGGGGGCCCCCCCGCCAGAGCCCTGCGCTGCCCGGACCAATCACTCCTGGGCAGCTCAAAGGGCTGGATCGGGTGCGCCTGCCTGTTTGCTGTTGTTGCCGGCGGCAATCGGACTAGAGGGACACATGCGCCCTCTAGTGGTGTTTCATGTAGCTACCACTCGGGTAGCTACATGAAACAGAAAAAAAAATTACAAAAAATGTGTAATGCAGCCTCCTTGGCGAAGAAATTGAACCGCCAAGGAGGTTAAAGGAATACTGTAGGGGGGTCGGGGGGAAATGAGTTGAACTTACCCGGGGCTTCTAATGGTCCCCCGCAGACATCCTGTGCCCGCGCAGCCTCTCACAGATGCTCCGGGCCCCGCCTCCAGTTCACTTCTGGAATTTCAGACTTTAAGTCTGAAAACCACTGCATCTGCGTTGCCGTGTCCTCGCTCCGGCTGACATCACCAGGATTGTATTGCACAGGCCCAGTATGGTCTGTGGCTGCGCAGTACGCTCCTGGTGACATCAGCGGGAGCGATTACACGGCCGCGCAGGCACAGTGGTTTTCAGACTTTAAAGTCTGAAATTCCAGAAGTGTACCGGAGACGGGGCCGGAGCATTGGTGATTGGCTGCATGGGCACAGGATGTCTGCGAGGGGACCATTAGAAGCCACAGGTAAGTTCAACTCATTTTCCCCCGACCCCCTACAGGATTCCTTTAAGACCCCCTTTTTGAGTGAAGAACTCAGGGTGAGAGACATACGGAGGCTGACACTTATTTCCTTAAAAACAATGCACGTCACCTGACTGTCCTTTCATGACTGTCCAGCTGTTTCACTGTCTAATAATAATTTTTTTTGGTTCCCCTCTATGCTTATTTAAATTTAATAAAACAACATGGTTTAACCACTTCAGCCCCCAGTGTTGTTCACTTTATGTATCCGAGCAAATTTCACCTCCCATTCATTCGCCAATAACTTTATCACTACTTATCACATTGAAATTATCTACCGTATATCTTGTTTTTATTGCAACCATTTAGGCTTTCTTTGGGTGGTACATTTTGCTAAGAATTATTTTATCCATTTTAACAGGAAGATTCATTATTTCTCAGTTTTTGACCATTATAGTTTTAAATTAATACATGTTACCTTAATTAAAACCCATGTATTTTATTTGTCAATTTGTCCCGTTTATTACACCATTTAAATTATGTCCCAATCACAATTTATGGCGCCAATATTTTATTTGGAAATAAAGGTGCATTCAATTTGCGTACATAACTATTTACAAGCCTATAATATTAACATACTCTCTTGACATGCATATTTAAAAAGTTCAGACCCTTAGGTAACAATTTATGTTGTTTTTGTTTTGTTTTTATTGTAATTTTTTTTTATAAAAAAATGTATTTGGGTAATTTTTGGTGTGGGAACAGCTAATTTTAAATGTAATATAATGTATTTATTTATTAAAAAATGTATGTGGGTGTAGTTTTACTATTTGGTCACAAGATGGCCACAGTCAAAAAATCCTGGAAGCGTAAAACTTACTCAGAAAGACCGCGGCCTCTGATAAGAGGCCATCGGTTTTTCTGCGGGGAACTTAGATCGATGAATGGGAAGTACAGTCCCATTCATTGATCGGGGAAGCTAACGGCAGGCGGCGGGAGTGCACTCGATCGCGCGCCTCAGGAGGCAGCAACTGCACAGTCTATCTGGATGAACATATTCATCCAGATAGGATTAAGTGGTTAAATAACCCTTTCAATATTAGTGCTCTTCCACTTTCATTTAAGTTGTTTAGTTGTCCTAAACAGATATCTTAATTCCCATAGGTATTCTAGTAAAGAGACCATGACCACATGTAGTTAATTGTTCTAGATTAAATTTTTAAAGGGACTCCGAGCTCAAAAGGACACTTTAAAGGGACACCCGGGCCAGTGTCGCCTGGAGCCGCCCGGAAGCTGCCGGGCAGCCATCTCTGGGAGAAGAGCCAGCACGCCGTCGTGGGACCTCTCGACCTACACTGGGCTGCAGAAAGCCCAAGGTGAGTACCATTTTCATTTTTTTTTTAGCTCAGAGTCCCTTTAACCATCTTTACATTCTATACAATTAGATTAGGAGGCTTCCAATGAATAAAACTAAGTTTATCAGGAAAGTGAACCTTTAAAACTCTATCTTTTTCAAATCTGACCTTTAGCTACAGTATCTTCCTCCCTGACATTGTGAAGTTGGTTAAGAAAATAAGTCCATAGCCTTCATTTTTATCCCAGAAACTCTGTTCATTTCTATTTCCAGTTCCATGGAGAACATAGTGTGGCCACCTAGTGCCATTACAGATGGTAGGTTATCTCTATATTTGCCTTAAGAAACCAATTATTGCAAACAGTGTTTTTGTATGTGAAAACAAAAGTCTGCAGTTCTGCTTCAACGTGCCCCTGGCAAAGCACCCCACAATGCTAAACAGTTTGCTTTCAAACATGGCTTTGTGCAGGAAAATGTACAATCAGCACCATAGACAGCTCACAGGATTCAAGCTCACTGGAAGTTTTAAGACTAAAGTATATAGGTAGGAAAAATAAGATATCATAAAAATGATACCTTTTAGTGGCTAAAAAAAACATTCCATGATGACAGATTTTGTCTGCTAGTCCTCTTTCTTGTGCCTATTTCCAGATTCAGATGACATGTCAAAGTGCAATACAGTGTGGGTCTCAAATGACATGGCCCCTGATTCATTAAAGAACAGTAAAATTACCGGGCACAGACAGTGCACAGCAACTGTTCTGGTATTTATACCAGCAACACAACATGCATTGCGGACACCAGGGACAAACCCAGGATTTTCAAGAGGATTTTTATTTTTTTTAGGTGTGAGAAGGTTAGGAGAGAAATGATAAGACAAGGGAGTGGAAGACAGAAGGAAGAGTGGGAAAAGGAAGAGAGAGGAAAGTGGAAGAGAGACATCACATGAGTAAAGCTCAACACACACCATACAATCTTGGTTGTACAGATTTACCAAATCTATGTAGTATAAGGGCCAACAGATTGAAAATACCTTGAATGATTGATTGTATAAGCTCTTATACTACATGAAAGTGGTAAGATTGAACAACCAAGATTGTATGGTGTGTGTTTAGCCTAAGGCCTCTTGCACACTACATGCGATTCCAATTTTTTATACAATACGATTTTTGATTCTGATTAAAAACAGTACTGCATGCTGCTATGTTTTTTAATCGGAATCAAAAATCAGATCGTAAAAAAAAAACAGAATTGCATGTAGTGTGCAAGAGGGCTAAGTGTCAGTGTGTGTGGGGGGAAGAGAGAGAGGAGAGGGGAAGAATGAGAGACAGGAATGGGGAGAGAGAGACACACACAGGACTGAGTAGGAGAGAGAGAGCCACAGGGCAGAGGGAATGGGGGGCAACACAGAAACAGGTGAGAGAAACCTGACCAGGATTGCAATATCCTATTTTGCCTGTCCCGAGACACTGTACCAGCCTCGGTCTGAGAGGGGGATTCTGGGAACCCCTCACACCAACTTGCCTAAGCACATAGTGCAACTTACCTTATGTACACAGTATGTGTTCCTTGTACAACACGCTGTGCTACTCAAATTGCTCACATTGCTTTACTGGCAAAAATAGGGATAACATTTTCTGTGATTTTACCAGTCTAGTCACTCAAGGCTGTAGTTTGAGATCAAGTTTTATTTGACTCCCATGACTCATAACTATGTAGACAGATTCCTTTCAATAGGAAACCATTGTTTTATTTATACAAAATTTGATTTATATGAAACAGTACACTAATGGACTAGAGAAGACACGGGGTGCTCCTCATTGTTGATGTTCATGCTGGTAGGGTGTTTCTTTAGTTTTATCTTTACAATAAAGAGTTTTAAACTGAAAGGGAACCCTGGCACAAGACAGATTAACACAGAAGGCCTCTTGATTTACTTTTTAGATAAATGTACCTGTAATTCATGGGAATTAATTCAAATGGGAATTTCATCTTTCTTGATTTTCATTTTCCTATTCAAGAGTGTTTATTAGTAGTGATGGTCATTGGTCAATAAGATTCAAATTATTTTGAGTTGATGCAGGAGTATGCCAATTTTGTATGCTCATTTATTCAGCTTAAAAATGGACCAATCAAGTTTTACCTCAGCAGAATTTGATTGGTTCATTTTCATGCTGCATGAATTTGCATACAAAATGTACATAATCCTGCATCAACTCGAAATTATTTGCTTCTCATTGACCATCCCCATTTACATGAAATGATGTACCAATGTATGTGCTTCTATATTGGGAAGGGTATTTGCTATTTATGAAATTCAGACACTGCCACAAATGCAGTTTATGTTTTTAATCTCATACATGATAAAATAATTCCTGTAATTCATTTCTTTAAACACTGTCATGCTCTGGCATTGCTTCAGTGCATTTTGCCCTGCTTTTTCCTTTGCCCGTCACAGATCAAATTATAAACCTTTTTTCAGGATTAATCTTGACTTCGACTTTATCCTCCCAATTTGCTTAAGGCTGCAGAGAGTAATAGTATTTGAACTACAGCTGATATTAATGATACTGAGCCATGATGTCTTTGTTTATAAGATTAAGGAGGGAAGTGGGTTGCTTGTGTGGCAAAAAAAGGATGTCTGTATACAGTATCTTATATTATAAAATGGCAAATATTATAGTCCAGTCACACACAGGACAGTAATAATTGTAAAAGTAATTATTTTAAATTGTAATGCTGAAAGTGGCTAAATGGCTAGCACTATTACCTTGCCTTTTGCCTTTTTTTGCTCTCCTTTATTGGTCTCCACCCATATCCTAAAAACATGTTGATGTTTTCCACCCCCAAATTCAGTGTAGACTATTGTAGGCGTACTTTTGATAAAGGCGCCCATTGAAAAGGGCACAGAAAATAACTGGTAATATTTTGATATTTTACTATGACATAGCCTATCCCTACTCTCACACAGCACCCCCTTGATCATGTCTAACCTTAACCCATCCCCCTGGTTGTGCCTAACCTTAAAACCCTCCCCCCAGGTAACTAACCTCAACCCCTTCCCTGGTAGGTTCCTAACTTTACCCCCCTGCTTTGCAACTATCTTTAACCAACCCCATCCCCTGGTGCTGCTTAGCCCTCACCTCCACAGTAACTTACCGTAAGAGCACCCCCCCCCACCCCCCCGTGGGTGCCTAACATCCTCCCCCAACCCCCCCCCCCCCCCCTTCCGGTAGGTGCCTAACACCCTCCCCAGGACTAACCTTGTTTATTTCAATGAATACAGTGATAGATATACTGTACCTTACAGATAGACTTTGGTGCATTTTTTTTTTATCTGGAATAACCCATCCCTCTTTCCTCAACACTCACATACATTCTGGGTTTAAAACTGTTAAAAATATCCCTAAAATCCCTCGTGGGTCACATGTCTACTCTTTTTTTCATCTTACGTGTCCAATAGAGACCATGGAGTACTTTTTAGGAACTGTGGGCTTTGAGCACTAGAAGAGCAACAGCCACAGCATTGCTGATGTTTTAGAAGGATTAGGATAAATTGAGGATTATTTTTAAATAGCCACCCAATTGGTGGATGAGAGTTGTACTCAAAGCAAGGAAAAAGCTTGTAATGGCCCAAACACATGCTAGATTGATGTTGCCTGATGGGGATTAGGACCTGACCCAACATGGGCCGAGACTGTACAGACACAGAGTCAACCTATAAGCCAACAAGTTCTGTGGCAATGCGGTGGGGGGGGGGGGGTATGGCAGACATGACATGAGTACAAGCAGTAAAAACAAAGGTATTATCCATTGCTTGCTGAGTTGAACCATCTGTCAGATTGCTGTCCAGGGTGGTCGGGGGCTATACACACGCCAGATTATCATCAGATGTGGTCAGTATCAGCCACCTCAGCCATGTGAGGACGTAACTGTGAGTGACATGCAACCTTTGTACAGGTCTGCAAAGTAAATATTTCAGCAAACATGTAATGTAATACAATTAGATTAAATTATATTTTAAATTGGCATTTTTTATTACAATGATAATATACTGCGTGTATACCTTTAGTATTTGATTATTGTCAAAATTAAGGATTTAACCAAAGCAAAAAAAAAAAAAAAAAGTTGTAATTTAGCTGTACTTGTCAAAATTAATGAACCCAATTTGCAGCTTATCAGACCAGATGGTAGAAAAAAAAGGAGACACTGATTAAAAGCCTCTACTTTCTAGCATGACCTGCAGATAAGAGGGTTATCTGAAAGAACACATCACTTTGCTCCCATTTTGTCTGCTAGAACAAGGATTCTTGCAGCACAATCATTTTTAATGTACATGGAATGCATATGTCACCTAGAAACTTTGTACTTTGAAAGTCTAATTTTCTGACACATCACGAAGGAATATCTATAACTAAAATGTCTTTTCTGACTTCCTCATCTTCAACAGGGCAAAGCCAGCATCTTATTTTATGTGCATTTCCTGTCAGCGTTCACACATTCAGTGTCACGTTAATAGTCTGCATGATTGATAGTAAGACTTTCGGGAGATGCTGTAGCACAGAGATCTACCTCTTGTCAGCTGAAGACTGGAACAACATATACAGAATTTATATTATGCTAGAGTAAAATAGAAAACTACTTTATATAAATGTATGCACAATGCTGTAACTATGTGCAAAGTATAGTTAGTGTTAAAGTACCCCTGAACGATATGGAGGCTCTCATATATATTTCCTTTTAAACAATACCAGTTGCCTGGCAGTCCCGCTGATCTCTTTGGCTGCAGTAGTGTCATATCATACATCTAAAATAAGTATGTGGCTAATCTAGTCAGACTGTAGTCAAACAGCTGATCTGCATGCTTGATCAGGGTCTATGGATAGAAGTATTGGGGGCACAGGATGAGCAGGATATCCAGGCAATCTGCATTGTTTAAAATTAGATCAATATGGCAGCCATATCCCTCTCATTTAAGGAGAGCTTTAATAAACTTAATAACAGAATAACTCCCCTGCTCTAAAATGTGCTTCTGAGGATGTCAAGTAGCAGGTACAATGCTGCATATATGGTGGACTTGCCCCATAGTCAGGGCCAGATTTAAGCCAGGGCCACATAGGCCATGGCCTACGGCACCACAGGATCAAGGGTGGGTGGGCAGCAAGCTATACTGAAGGAAGGGTCACCTGGCTACCTATATTAGATGGGAGGAGGGTCACTCACCAGGCTATCTATACGGAAGTGGGGGAGGGTCATCTGGCTTCCTAATCTGGAGCAGGGGAGGGGGGAAGGGTTATCTGGCTACCTATACTGGAGGGAGGAGGAAGAGTTATCTGGCTACCTATACTGGAGGGAGGGGGAAGAGTTATTTGGCTACCTATACTGGAGGGAGGGGGAAGGGTTATTTGGCTACCTATACTGGTGGGGGATCATCTGGCTACGTATACTGGTGGGGGATCATCTGGCTACGTATACTGGTGGGGGATCATCTGGCTACCTATACTGAAGGGGAATGGCTGCTAACAGTGGCCTTGGGTGGTAAAAAATACAAATCCGTCCCAGCCCATAGTGACTTTTATGTGGACAGAAGTTCGCAATCTATGAAATAACCTTTGAAGAACACCTAAAGTGAGAGGGATACGGACGTTGCCATATTTATTTTATTTCAAACTATGCAAATTGCCTGGCAGTCCTGCTGATCCTCTGCCTCCACTACTTTTAGCCATAGACCCTGAACAAGCATGCACATCATGTGATTATTGACTGAAGTTTGAATGGATTAGAGAAATGCTTGTCTGAGGTGTGTGATTCAGGCACTACTGATGTATGAAAGATCAGCAGAATGTCAGGCAACTGGCATTGTTTGAAAGGAAATAATATGGCAGCCTGAATATCCCTCTCACTTCAGATATCCTTTAAATGTGCATTGCAGAATTTCCCTAGCTGTTCCACTGAACATATGAAAAGCAAATGTCTAACAAACTCCATATGATTTGGTGAACTGCAGCTACACTGCAATGTCCCTGTAGCATTTAAGAGTGTATGGTAATTCTTAAGCCTTATACACATGCTGGATGGCACTTGGCTGAGGTGGCTGCTCAGGCACCATAAGGGAGAAGAAGGGTGCAGGATGCACCATGATGATTTTTTGGCTTGGGGGTCCAGTAGATTTTGTTACACCCCTTGGTGACACTAATAGTGCATGTGTGTTCCCCCCTTGGGCTGGCAAGGGTAATGGGTCTCAATCCCACCATAATGTTGCAATACACAGAGAATTAGTGAAATGCACTTATTTAAAGTTTAGCTGAGGCAAAAATAAATGTAATAACAACCTGCTCATTTTTTATGTTACCAGACACTTAGTGGTCTCTTCTTGCGGCAAGCCTCCTTGTAGCAGAGGAGTCGCTATGGGTGGGCAAGGGGGGGGGGGGGCATATGTCCCCAGGCGTAGCACTGTGAGGGCACTCAGCATGGCCATTGCACCCCCACGTGCATGAGAGGAGGCTCGCTGGCTGTCCAAAGTGGCCCAGCTTCTCTCCCTCCCTCTGCAGAAGCGTTAACAGCAGCAGAATAAGGCTATCTAATGGGAGCACATCTGGCTATCTAAACAGGGTGAAGGGGGCACATCTGGCTAACTAATGGGGCAAATATTTGGCTATTTAAAGGGGAGGGGGCACATCTGGCTATCTGAATGGGGTAAGGTGGTACAAATATCTAAATAACGTTTGACTCCACCCATGACCATGACCACATTCTGATGTGTGGCCACGCCTGTTTTTTCCAGGGGGGGGGGGGGGCGCAAAAACTGTCTTTGTCCCCAGGTGCTGAAAATCCTAGCTATGCCTCTGCCTTGTAGCCCCTATTCACGGTTCCAGTTGAAGTGAGGCGCATGCACTGTCAACTCCGCGTACCCTTGTGCAGGGCTGGTTCTCTCATGAAGCAAGGTGAAACATTTGCATCAGGCGCAGAGATTACAGGGGCAGCATGTTTGTACTCTGTTTACACTAACAGCATGCAGTCAGATTAGGAGGAGAAGCAAGAGGAGAGTGAGGTGAAGAGGTCATCACTGGGGAACAGCAGCTTGTTGTGCTGTGTGAAGAGTCTGTCAGTGAGTGAGGAGGGGGGAGGCAGGAGAGCACCAGTGTTTCATTTGACTTTTGACTTTGAACAGCAGAAGGGAGGAGGTGGCACTGCTGTCCTGACTGAGGAGGAATGGAGTGGCGGAGGGTGAGCAGTTTGTTTGTCACAGATTCACAGTCAGCCAGTGTGCTATTGTGTTGAGCTGCAGCATGTCATGTGAGGACATTAAATGAAGCAGAGTAAATTGTTGGGTGCTGTACAATAATTCCTTATCAGGGGGACACATCCTCACAAGTTTGCCTCAGGCAGCTAAAGGTCTAGAACTGGCCCTGCCCTTGAGGATTGTACTCCCAAATCGCTGTGCGCAGCAGCTGCATCAGAGAGCATTCTGGGAATGCACAGTTTGGAATTATTAGTAACCGCGCATGTCCAGTATGACCCAAGCAGCAGCTGCTTCACACATCTGTACACAAGCACACACAAAGAGAGGGAGAAAAGATGACAGAATGGAGAATAAAGCAGCAGCAATAGAAGGGGCCAATGAGTGTCTGATAACTTGAATAAGCAGGTAGATAATGTTATATTTATTTTTACCTCAGGTTCACTTAAAAATTAATCATTCTAAGCCTGTCTGAGAAATCTCACTTTTCCCAAATGCATTGAAGGCAATGGACAAGTGAGAACACATTTTCAAACACAATGCACATTTTGGTGCCAAAAAAAGGCTCTGGCAAAAATTGTGACTCATTCCTTCGAGAAATTGTATGATCAGAAGAAAATTTGCTTTTTTTTCATCATTCTGCACAAAACTGCATGTTTGATGTTGGCTCGAGTTCAATTCATTTCACTTTACTTCATCTTTCATAATTCACTCCACTAATTGCAATCAGTAACTTGCTACTTTAAGAACAAAATAAAACTCCCAACAGGCTGCTTGTTGTATGCCTCAGTTCTAATATAAGGAGTTACACATAGAATAGATATGGAATTTCATGGATTTCTTCAGTGGATCAGAGATATTAAAACAATAAATGAAATTTAACGCAAAAGTTCAAGATTATAAAAGACATGAAAAAATCATGGCTTAAGTCATCCACTTTAGAGGGTGTTTAGACAGAAACCTTGGGCCCCCAGTAATACTTTTATGGCCCTCCCAATATGCATCCCCTACCTTTTTCTCTACCCTCTTGGTGATCCCCACAGCAAGACTTGCCATATAACAAGGCCATCATATTTCCTGACCCATAACAACAGTGACCATAACAAGGCAGGATCTGGAGGATGGAGTCTTTATTGGAGGAAGGGGAAGAAGGTGGAGGCCCTCACAGCTGCAGCCCCCCTGTAGTTGCTGAGGCCGCTCCCTTTTAGTTACACCTATGGCCATGATAAAACTGCCTCCAATTTTTTCACACCTCAGGCTGGTTGTAAACAGGGGTCTAACAATAGACAGCCAATGCAGCCACAGGGGGGCCTGTAGGAGGATACATTTCTTCTCCCTGTGCTGAGAGACTGACAAGGGCATGTAGAGAAAAAAACTTTCTGCTGTTTTAATGACTACATCTGCTCCACCACCAGTGATTCCTAGTTACACCACTGGTTGTAAACCATACAATTTTGACTGTACAAACAGTTATCTGGTTTAACTCTCTTACTGTGTAGAAGTAGTAAGATTGGACAAGACTACATGATGATGGCCAGCTTAACTAATACACTGTAAGCCATTATTAATTGTGTTTTTTTTGCTGTATTCAGCCTATGGCGTGTTTATTCATCTGTTTATTTATTTTGTTGTCATATACTCCATCAGCACTCTACTGGATCCACAGTGTGCTGCCTAAAACAGAGCCTGGAGTCAACTAGTACATATGGAAAGGGATTAGGGGAGGGGGGGACCTGTGAGTGAGCTACAGACACTACAACTGCTGCGTGAATAATAAGTACTGGGAAAGATTTACAAACCTGTTACCAATTATGATGGTGACCATCAAAAATGTTGAAATCTAATTTTATTTTTTTAGATACACTTTCCCTTTGTTTGACTGCTGTGTCCATGTCAAAAAACACCTTTGCTGCTTAACTACTTTACGACCGCCTCACGCCAATGGGTGTGACCGCGGCGGCAGCCCCAGGACCGCCTAACGCCAATTGGCGTCAAGTCCTGGGGCTGCAGTGGGACCGCGTGCATGCGTGATCGTTCCCTGCCACTTCAAGGAACGGAGTTCCGTGATTAGCCTGCTAGACGCCGATCGCGGCTAGCAGGCTGCTTGTAAACTAAAGAATTCCCCTTTGTTTACATTCGTACAGCGCTGCCGGGCGCCGCAGCGCTGTATGAGATTGGCGATCCCCGGCCTCTGATTGGCCGGAGATCGTCGTCCTCTCATAGGCTGATGCCTATGAGAGGCGGAGAGCAGGACGGATCGCCATCCTGTTTAATTGTACAGGAAGAGGGGAGGAGGGAAGGAGAGGGAGGGGGATAGCGGCCATGATAGCCTCTATGAGGCTGAAGAAAAAAAAAACAACAGTGACAGCGGCGATCGGACCCCTCCGGCAGCATTTCCCCTTAGGGACAAAAATAGGAGGTGAGTCCGATCGCCATATTCCTTACTTGGGCTGTGCAGGAGGCTGAAAAGCCTGCACAGCCCAGTAGTGAAAAAACGTGCCTGGTCTTTAGGGGGGTTTAACACTGCGGTCATCAAGTGGTTAAAGTAATATTCCACTCTCACAAAAATGCGCTATAAGATGTATAAGTACTGCACAATTTTTTTAAATCAATTTTCAAAAAACAACTAGCCGGATTCAGTACTTTGTGTTTACATACAAACATGCAAGGTATTTCCTCTTTCTTACACAAAACTGGTGGTTTTGTTAGTTATTTTCCATACCTGCACTAACTGAATGGCTGTCACAAACATAGGCGCTTTCAGCCAGTTAGCCTATGTTTGTTACTTTCAAGGATGTAAAGAGTTTGTGTTGAGAATGGAGGTTTGGCGGTTGGAAAATATTGTGTGGATTTTTTTATTGTTCTTTTCATGGATTAAAGGTACTTCCCATTTCTTAAAATAGGAGGAATTTCACTTCAATGTAAGTGTAAGTAGACAGAGTGGGATGTAGAATGGCAAACAAAAGCGCCAACTGATTTCTAAGCCTTAATCCTGCCACCCTTCCTTCCCACTGCAGACCTAATAAGTAAGACATGTCTGTCCCCATAAATGTAAAGCCTCCTACACACCTACAGGGACGGTCACAAGAATAGGATCAGTACTCCATCCCTCAGGTGAAAGTGTGGGATCACACCAAGGGTCCCCAAACGTTTTGTGTCGAGGGCCGGGTTAACATACTTCTGACTGCTGGGGGGCCGGAGTATACATAGAAGTCTTTGCAGGCCAGACAGTGATGCATACTAGGGTGACAACCTTCAGTCCAATTGGACAACAGTGTCCCTTGATGTGGAATTTGATTGGAGACCAGAGAATTACTGCTTTCTGGCTTCATTCCACCAATATTTAAAGATGTAGCTAACCGCATCTATAATATATTTTGTGGGGGGGGGGGGGGGGGCTGGTTAAAGAGCCTCAAGGGGCCACATTCGGCCCGCGGGCCTTAGTTTGAGGACCACTGGATCACACAATGGAACTCACAGAGTGGGCAGGTATGCAGGGAGAACAATGTACTCAACCAAATTGAGAGGTCAGGCTGATTTCAGGCCAAGGCACTGAGGGAGGTCGGGGGCCACTGCACATATGCTAGGTTATCACCAGTAGAGATGACCCCAACTGGTTGCCTTGGCTAAGAACTGTCTGTTATATGTACAAGGCTTTAGAATGAAGACTTATCAGCTGCAGCAACTGCCTACCTTCTAGTCTCTTTAAACCCACAAGTGCTGTGATATGAAAATTAATCGGTATGGCAGGCAAAGGGTGTATGACCGTACACCTGATTGGTTGACTGGCGCCTGCTGGCCAGATAGAGGTAGGAAATTGCCTGAACTGGTAGTGAGCAATTGTGTGTGTTGCAGTTTGCATTCAGTTTAGAGGTGATGGGGGTGAAGTCCCTGGAGGTGAGAGAGCCAGGGCTCGCCCACATTTCCCTCTGGGTATCGCATGGTGGTTTGGGGGCCCCAGCAAGTGAGAGAGGCTGGGGCCCCCGGCTGTCATGGGAACCAGTGTTTGTGATTTTAAATTTTTGTTTTGCAGCTTCCAGGATGCGGTTGACAGGTGAGTGGTTAGGTAAGGGACTGTGTGGGAGATGCCTACACGCGCGGTCCCTGTAAAAGATGTAATCAACGATTATGTACAACCAAGCCTCCCACCTGAATGCTAATTTGTGCAGATTCTGCTAGATCGGTATGGCAGGCAAAGGGTGTATGACCGTACACCTGATTGGCTGACTGGCGCCTGCTGGCCAGATAGAGGTAGGAAATTGCCTGTACTGGAAGTGAGCAATTGTGTGTGTTGCAGTTTGCATTCAGTTTAGAGGTGATGGGGGTGAAGTCCCTGGAGGTGAGAGAGCCAGGGCTCGCCCACATTTCCCTCTGGGTATCGCATGGTGGTTTGTGGGCCCCAGCAAGTGAGAGAGGCTGGGCCCCCCGGCTGTCGTGCGAACCAGTGTTTGTGATATGAAAATTGATGTTAAGGCACACAGGCATCTGTTTCTTGAAAAAGCATGGGCTACGTCTTTACACATATTTCATCTACTTTCCCTGGACTGTTATCTCACCCTACTGTTCAGAATATGAAGAACATTAATGAGCATTTGTAAAGCATTGTTCCACAGTTTAGATGCACTGTGAATAAATGTATTATGTATGATGGAGAATGTGGGGTCCTGACTCACTGTCCTAGGAGGTAGTTGAAAATGTTGGTAATTATTAATTTCATCAGGGGGTGCAAAGTATAAAAATGGTGAGCCATGCTGCTTTAACATATCCTTTCAAAGTAAAATTGCTGAATTATTTCATTATTTCATTGTTTGCTTTATTATTTCATGATCACTTTTGTAGCTTTCTATCATTTTCTGGTCCTGTTAATAATGTATTTGTTGCCAATCTGAATCTCATTTTCTTACACCCAGCCTGGTTATCTCTGGTACTTACATATGTGAAACCAGCAATAGGGTATTTTATCATGCAGGTTTGCCTTTTTGCTGTTGCAGTTTACATTGTGTAAATTAATTGGAATTCACACCTGGGAATGGTGTGTGCATAAACAGCATATTTATTTAGATCCTAGAAAACAAAGACTAGAAGGTCAAAACACAGATATATTTTGCAATTCCAGAGTAGCCCTAATGTTGTACATTATGTGGATTTCCATCTCTTATTTAAATTAGATATACCAGTATATAGAATTATAAGAGGATTGATTAGATAGGATATACAGTGTATAATCATAGCCTTCCCAGAATTTGTCATGTTTAATCTTTAAGCTGCACGTCTAATACTAAATATTGACTGTGACTGATCATGAACTATGGATACCACTTTTAAACATTTCAAGTGAATATACAGTATGTATGTTTAGTAATATAAAAAAAAAATAATAATAATAAAAAAAAAAAAAAAAAAAAAAAAATATATATATATACAGTGGCTTGCAAAAGTATTTGGCCCCCTTGAAGTTTTTCACATTTTGTCACATTACTGCCACAAACATGAATCAATTTTATTGGAATTCCACATGAAAGACCAACACAAAGTGGTGTACACGTGAGAAATGGAACGGAAATCATACATGATTCCAAACATTTTTTACAAATCAATAACTGCAAAGTCTGGTGTGCGTAATTATTCAGCCCCCTTTGGTCTGAGTGCAGTCAGTTGCCCATAGACATTGCCGAATGATTGCTAATGGCTAAATAGAGTGCACCTGTGTGTAATCTAATGTCAGTACAAATGCAGCTGCTCTGTGACAGCCTCAGAGGTTGTCTAAGAGAATATTGAAAGCAACAACACCATGAAGTCCAAAGAACACACCAGACAGGTCAGTGATAAAGTTATTGAGAAATTTAAAGCAGGCTTAGGCTACAAAAAAATTTCCAAAGCCATGAACATCCCACGGAGCACTGTTCAAGCGATCATTCAGAAATGGAAGGAGTATGGCACAACTGTAAACCTACCAAGACAAGGCCGTCCACCTAAACTCACAGGCCAAACAAGGAGAGCACTGATCAGAAATGCAGTCAAGAGGCCCATGGTGACTCTGGACGAACTGTAGAGATCTACAGCTCAGGTGGGGGAATCTGTCCATAGGACAACTATTAGTCGTGCACGGCACATAATTGGCCTTTATGGAAGAGTGGCAAGAAGAAAGCCATTGTTAACATAAGAAGTCCCGTTTGCAGTTTGCCACAAGCCATGTGGGGGACACAGCAAACGTGGAAGAAGATGCTCTGGTCAGATGAGACCAAAACTGAATTTTTTGGCCATAATGCAAAACACTTTGTGTGGCAGAAAACTAACACTGCACATCACTCTGAACACACCGCCTCCACTGTCAAATATGGTGGTGGCAGTATCATGCTCTGGGGGTGCTTCTCTTCAGCAAGGACAGGGAAGCTGGTCAGAGTTGATGGGAAGATGAATGGAGCCAAATACAGGGCAATATTGGAAGAAAACCCCTTGGAGTCTGCAAAAGACTTGAGACTGGGGCGGAGGTTCACCTTCCAGCAGGACAACGATCCTAAACATAAAGCCAGGGCAACAATGGAATGGTTTGAAACAAAACAAATCCATGTGTTAGAATGGACGAGTGAAAATCCAGATCTAAATCCAATCAAAAATCTGTGGCAAGATCTGAAAACTGCTGTTCACAAACGCTGTCCATCTAATCTGACTGAGCTGGAGCTGTTTTGCAAAGAAGAATGGGCCAAGAATTTCAGTCTCCAGATGTGTAAAGCTGGTAGAGACATACCCTAAAAGACTGGCAGCTGTAATTGCAGCAAAAGGTGGTTCTACAAAGTATTGACACAGGGGGGCTGAATAATTACGCACACCCCACTTTGCAGTTATTTATTTGTAAAAAATGTTTGGAATCATGTATGATTTTCGTTCCACTTCTCATGTGTACACCACTTTGTATTGGTCTTTCACGTGGAATTCTAATAAAATTGATTCATGTTTGTGGCAGTAATGTGACAAAATGTGGAAGACTTCAAGGGGGCCGAATACTTTTGCAAGCCACTGTATATATATATATATATATATATATATATTTACACACACATATATATATATATATATATATATATATATATATATATATATATATGCATGCATGCATACATACATACATACACACACAAGTAACTACAAGTAAGTAGCTAATCGTAAAAGAAATTTAAATTAGACAGCTTTGCTAGCAGCAGAGGGGGAGTTAATATACCCATGCCACCGCCTTAGCTGGTGCGCTCCATGTCACTAGAGATGGCCTGAACAGTTCGCCGGCGGGAACTTTTCCGGAAGTTCAGTTTGCCCCCCTAGTGCTCCATGAGGGTCAACTTTGACCCTCTACATCACAGTCAGCAGGCACATTGTAGCCAATCAGGCTACACTCCCTCCTGAAACCCCACCCACTGGAGCCCCTCCTTATAAAAGGCAGGCAGCGTCAGGTGTGGACTCACGCGTGTGCCTGCAGTAATTAGTGAAGGCATAGCTGCTGCAGACTCTCATAGGGAAAGCTTAGTTAGGCTCTTGTAGGCGTATTAGCTTGCTCCTGGCTGATTATTATTGCTAAAAAAAAAAGCACCCCTCAACAGCTCTTTTGAGAGCTAATCTTGTGATCTATTTTTTTATTTTATTTGTGGCCCACTTGCATTATATACAGCCCTGTCAGTCAGTGTCACTGTGCCTGTCTGTGTGTGACAGGTGCACATGTAATACCCATCACTGCATATACCTATTACCTGTTGTTCACTTCAGTGCACCCATCTACCTACAAGAGCGCACGCAGTGTGATATACCACTCCGTGCATACCTGTTAACTGCACCTGTGTGACTGACTGCACATTGTATTAGTCAAGTCAGTGAATACCTTTCACTTCATCCCCCCCAATATGGACAAAACAAAAGGCAGAGGCAGGCCACCTGGCAGGTCTGTTTGAGATCGCGCTGTTGTGATTTTGTGTGGCCTGCAACCAAAGTACAGTGCTCAGAAGAAGGCACGTGCCATCAACCCCCAATATTGTCAGGATGTAGTTGACTATTTAACACAGAAGCGTGACATATCTTCCTCCTCCTGCTCTGATTCTAGCACCCCACTTAACACTCAGTCGGCCGCCACCACCAAAGTAACATCACCCCAGGGC
Source organism: Hyperolius riggenbachi (assembly GCF_040937935.1). Taxonomy (NCBI): domain Eukaryota; kingdom Metazoa; phylum Chordata; class Amphibia; order Anura; family Hyperoliidae; genus Hyperolius; species Hyperolius riggenbachi. The sequence goes on from NC_090647.1 coordinate 434,871,520, forward strand.
TCAGTGGTGTTGAAATTTTTTTGTGTGTCTGCCTCAGATGAGAGCAATGCCATCTGTACTCTCTGCCACCGAAAATTGAGCCATGGAAAGACCAAGACACGCGTAGGGACAACTACCTTACGAAGGCACATGATTACAAAGCACAAACTGCAATGGGATGACCACCTGAAGAAAAGCAGCACACAAAAGCAAAGCCACACACCGCAGTGGAAGATATGCAATTATTTCTCAAAAAAGGCGATACCAAAACTGTACCATGATGTTTAAAGGCAAGTGGTGTCATCTCTGGCACACAGCGTTGGGTCAAGGGACCATCTGACCACGTGGTCTGCAAAGCACGGTCAGGCCTGCCCGAAGACTAAGTCAGTCCCCACACACAGCATCTCTGCCTGCATGCCGTGTGACTGCCTGCCCAAAGATTAAGTCGCTCTCCACATAGCATCTCTGCCTGCAGGCCGCTTGACTGCCTTCTCCAGCACCACCAACAGGGTCCAGGACTTTAGGCGGATTCCTGAATTTTTAAGGCTGCTGCAAGCAGCGGCCGCTATAATAATTTTTCTGGTGCATGTACATGCCTGCCTAATTTTTCTGGCTGCACTGTGGCTGCAACAATAAAACAAAAGGCATGTATGTGTGCCAATTCCCCTTCGTGATCATTACCTTGCCGCGGTGAAGGGGCTTGCAGATCACAATTAAGCAATGACCGCTGGCTATATGATTGTCTCAGGGGGGTGGGCACACCCAAGATAATAAGGTTGTTGCTTCATTGTGGATAGACCAAATTTGATCAGATGGACAGTCACTGTTCTGTCATTCAGCTACCTCAGCCCGGCGACCATATGGGCTTGAAAACCGCCACGTCCTTCACACTGGCCACCAGTCCAGCATGGCCGTCACTACGCAAACAGCTGTTTGCAGTGCGTTACACAGTGAGTTTGGTGTGTCAGTGTGAAGCAGTACTCTAATTACACTCCCTGATTGATGTATACACATGCAAGATGTTTTAAAGCACTTTAGGCCTGCAATTTAGCATTCAATGTGATTTCGTCCCTTAAAATGCTGCTTTGCGTGAAATCCATATTTCTCCCCGGGACTTTTGGAGTGTATCCCACTCCGCCATGCCCTCCTCCAGGTGTTAGACCCCTTGAAACATCTTTTCCATCACTTTTGTGGCCTGCATACATTTTTCTAGTTTTCCAAGTTCGCCTCCCCATTGAAGTCTATTGCAGTTCACGAAAGTTTGCGTGAACCAAACTTTTGCGGGAGGTTCGCGAACCCGGATCGCAAACTGAAAATCGGAGGTTCGGGCCATCTCTACATGTCACTCACATGCTTGTTTTTTCTGGGTTGGAGGAGAAAACAAGTATTAGGCTCTGTTCACATCGAACATTTTTTGCGCATTTTTATTTTTCCCTCTCCCGGCGCTCCATTGCGTGGCACGATTTTGTGCAATGCGCTTCTGTAACTGCTTGTGCAGAGCGATTCCGTTTTTCCACTTCCTGACGTTAGTCAGAAAGTGAACTCTTTGACCCAGAAAATAATAAATACAATGTATTTATTCTTAAAACCACAAACGCAATTGCAGCATAAAGCGATTTTGTGAGCATTTAGTGCTCTTCCTATACCTTCCATTAGAGCAAAATCGCCCCAAAAGTGATACAGGCACCACTTTGCGGAGCGCAAAGCGGACGAAATGCGTAAATATTAACCTTCTCAAAGAGCAGGGCCGGGCCGAGGCATAGGCTGGAGAGGCTCCAGCCTCAGGGCGCAGTGTAGGAGGGGGCGCACAATTCATTCAGCTGTCATTCCTAATTGTGTATGAAGCAGAAAGAAATAAGAAAAGGGGATACATAGCAGTGACTGCAAGCCAGATAACTAGATATTAAGGTGTTGGGGAGGTTGTGGGCCCTGTGGCCCTCTTAGTCTAATAGCAATCAGTGTGTGACGGCTGGGATGGGAGGGATGGAGGGGCGCACTTTGGTGTCTCAGCCTTGGGTGCTGGAGGACCTTGTCCCTGCTCTGTCAAAGAGAATCATTGCACAAGCGTTTCGTGGGCGATTTTGAAAATCACCTGCGCTTGAAAAAGGACTGAAAACACCCTAGATGTGGACAAGCCCTTACAAGGATACAGCAGCAGCCTATGAGGTGACTAGCAGCAACAGCCCATGAAGTTAATAATTATTAATTGGTTCTATTGCAAACATTTGTATAGCTCTTTATTTCTACTGTCGGTTTCAAAGCACTCAAGAGCTGCAGCCACTGGGATGCGCTCAAGGGGCCACCCTGCAGTGTTAGGGAATCTTGCCTTTAACTCCTTACTGAATAGTTACAGACCATAGCAAGGATTCAAACCCTGGTCTCCCGTTTTAAAGACGGTGCCCTTAACCAGTGCACTTTCCAGCCAATACTTTAAGTTAATGTTCTTCCACATTTATTAGACAATGTTATTAGGTGTGGTGACTCTAGGTAACGCTCATTAACAATGTTTAAATTATATCTATCAGCTAAATTTCATTTCAGTTAGACCAAAAGATAACATAACTTACATAACTTACACAAGTACAAGGGTGTTCCTTCTGCACTGACATTATCAGAGCCTTCAGTGCTTTTTCTTCAGCATTTTACAGAAATAAATGAATGTCCCAGAATACTATCTGACACAGGCTTACATGCTAATGTCTGTACTACAATATATGGCCAGTTAGGGGTATAGTAGCTTACCTGCAACCAGTATGATTTAAGTAGGATGAACCCTATGCACATACTAAGAGAACATAAAAATCCCATGAGAATATTGCAAGTTCAGAGTTTCTTAGTAACCATTTAGCCTCCATTCCATTAAATTGTCTTTACCACCCTCTCACTTGGCCTCTTAAAGAGCACCTAAACATACTGTTGAGGCCCTCTTAAAAGCACACTTTTCCTTAGAACAGATCTTTCCTCTGAACACAGAGTTGTCTAGTATAAGCGGACGGAAGAGCAAGCAGGGGCCATTCCATTGGTAGTGCCTGGGGAAACTTTGATAATATTGCGGAACAGTGACACTACATGTTACGAAAACGCAGGTCCTTCATCAGGTGTATAATGTTAGGACCTTTGTGTCTGTAACATGTAGTGTAACTGTTCCGCAATACAAGCAACGTTTTGCAGCCATTGGTGTGCCGCCTCTTTCTTACTCTTGGTTGTACCAGGACCGTTTGAGCAATCTGGTCAAGACAAGGCACAGGCATAACCCAAGGTAATGACACCTGGGTGCTGTCTCGGACTACATACTAGTGAAACTTAATAGTAGCTGGCTGTGGATTTTCTATCACACTGCATAAAAAATAGGTTGGTGTTGCAGAACACCAGTACATAATATGATTGTCTCTCAAAACCACACCAGGTATACTTAAAAGAATATGTGAATTGTAATAGTACATATATGAAAAGGAGCTTTCTTTAACTGTTGTTTTTTTCTTCAGGTAAAAGAGGACAGATAAGAGGACACTTTAAAGGGGACCTGGACTCTTGCACAGGACAGAAGGAAATATATAGAAAATGACCCTGTATGTATTTAGAGAGTTTAGCCTGTCTAATTCCACCTCATCCATAACTAATCACAACTGTAATTTGATCTCTCAGCTGTATGAGCTGGATGCCTCGGCAGAGCAGCTAATTTGTAAACACGGGATGTTAACCCTATATCTGCATCCATGAGAGCAGGAAGCAAACACACTGCAGCTTTATTGCAGGATTTGTATCAGCTGTAACAAAGAAAGTATATTCTAGTGTATAAGACTTTTGTACCCTGGAAAATCTTCTCAAAAGTTGGGGGTTGTCTTATAAGCCGGGTGTTGTCTTATAAGGCGGGTGCTGAAATTTCCGAGCCAGACTGGAGAATCTGCGGTTGCCGCATATGGTGGGGGAGCTCAAAAACATCCGCGGACGCATCCTCACTGCGTGGGCAACCGTATGAAAGCAGCAAGGGTAACGCCCGGTTCGCATTAGAGTTTTTTTGTGGAGGCGGTTGTACTGATCCGGCCATCAGGATCTGGAAAAACTGTCAGTTTTTACAGCCAGTGTGCTGTAAACTGTCAGTTTTCTATTTGTTACTATGTAGCTACAAAACCTTCTGTTTCTGTTCAGTTGAGCAAAACGGTCTGGAAAATTAGGTCCTGCAGCATTTTTTTTGTTCATTCAGCGAAACGGACCACGGAACCGTTCAGCCGCGGTTCCGTTGGCAAATGCAGATGTGAACCGGGCCTAACAGCACCAGTATCTGTACTTGTTTTCCAGTGGTGTAGCAATAGGGGGTGCAGAGGCTGTGACCGCATCGGGGACCTTGGGTCAGATGCACTATTAGCTCTCTATTGATCCTGTGCTCATAATAATCACTTCTATAGATACTTTGAATAGTGGTAATCATTAACAAACTGTTCCCCATCCCCTTCTTGTACCTCTGACACTGTAGTTGCCATTGGCAGGTCTTGGTGCGCCGTTTCAATTGCTATGTATAGAGTGCTTGGGGGACCCCATTGTAAAACTTGCATCGGGGCCCACAGATCCTTAGCTACGCCACTGTGTTTAGACAGTATAGCACCAGTACATACAGTACAGTATACAAATGTCCAACAGTCAAGAGGGGTAGTCTTATAGGGCAAATATATCCCAAAACGTATATTTTAACTGCAAAAGTTGGGGGTTGTCTTATATGCCCAGTCGTCTTATACGCTCTTCTTTAAAGGTCATGATGCTATTGCTTATCTTTTAGAGCAGAGAGGAAGTTCTGATTTCAGGTCCGCTTTGAGGGCCCTTTTCCACTAGCGTTCGCGCTGAACGCTAGCGATTGCGATTCAGCAAAAGTGCTAAATTTTGTGGCAATTACCTGACGTTTGCGATTGCGATTTTGCTATGCTATGTACTGCATAGCAAAATCGCGGCAACAATCGTTCCGCGGCACAATCGCGATTGAGTAAAAAACGAATCGCGGTAGTAGAAATAGCCTACCGTGATTCCTATGTTAAAAAGCAACCTGTAGCGATTTGGAAATCACTAGCGGTTTGCGTTTTTGTGATTCAGCCATCGCAAACGCCGTAGTGGAAAAGGGCCCAGCAGGATAAACTGACGAAGGAAAAGCTGCCTGTGCTTGAAACATTGACATTCATGGCCAGCTAATGTGGGGGCAAGTAGTGTATGTGTGTTCGAGAAACAGCAAATGGGGAAGGAAGGAGACATCCTAAAGCTAGTCATACACTATTCAACAGTGGCGCCAATCATCCGGTGATCAACAACATTTCTCCTGATATCGTAGGTCAATTGTAGGAAAAAATGCCTATACCAATCATGGTTTGAACATGAGCTGATTGCAGTAGGGTTGGGGAACAGGATTCAAGGTTTGAATGTCGAATTGGACAAAAATATTGTATATTGTATGGGCTGCATAAGAGGTGGTAGAGGGGGACGTAAGGTGGTGACTGGCATAGGAAATGAGTGAAACCAGGCAATAAGGACAAACATGTTCTAGCAGTTAGTACACATTGGAGGTTAATCTGTGATCTAACAAGGACATTTATTGGTATGAGTTTTCTAAGTGTCCTGTTTAATAACAGTTATAGTTCCTTTATGGGAAATTACCATCTTGTTTGTTTCCTTATCTTCCAAAACAACAATAACTGCACTATAAAACAATTACTTTTGCTTATCTTTTTTTCTTTGTTCACATAGAAATGGCAAAATTTGAAAAATAACTATTAGAAACAGCTTGCCCAGTTTTAGGATAATGTGGCAAGAATGCAATTCCTTTTGGATCTTTGCATCTGCCAGTAACCCTGGTAGTACAATTTCTATTTGTATCCCAAATCATCTTTTGCTTTTGTGTGAAGTGAGTTTCCTGCTACTCCACTCTAGAACACATTTTCTATGTGTCTGTAGAAAACTCACAAAACATCCAGTAGAAATCAGAACCACAGTAATTACCAGCTGGTACAAATCCCATTCCCATCCCCTTCCTTAAAGTATACCTGAACTGAGAGGGATATGGAAGTTGCCAAATTTGTTCCATTTTAAAGGGGTTCTCTTGGCTATTTAAAAAACAAAAACTGCTACTTACCTTGGGCTTCTATCGGCCCCCTGTAGCTGGAATGTTCCGCGCCGTCCGCCTCCGATGCTCCATTCCCCACTGCCGGCACCAGGCTAATTATTTGTCTAACTAGACGAATAGAACTGTGGCTGTGCGGCCATGGCCATGCGCGTGCTTGCTCCCACACATGTCATTGGGAGCTTACTGCGCAGGCGCAGTATGAAGTTTTTTTGTACTGCACCTGCGCAGTAAGCTCTCGATGACGCGCACGGGAGCGAGCACGTGCACGGCCATGGCTGCACAATCACAGTTCTATTCGTCTAGTTAGACGAATAATTAGCCCGGTGCCGGCAGTGGGGAACGGAGCATCGGAGGAGGACGGTGCGGGACATTCCAGCTGCAGGGGGCAGATCGAAGCCCCAGGTAAGCAGCAGTTTTTGTTTTTTTTAAATAGCCAAGAGAACCCCTTTAAGCAATACCAAGTGCCTGGCAGTCCTGCTATTCTCTATGGCTGTATCGTGTGACTCAAACACCTGAAACAAGCATGCAGCTATTCCGGTCAGACTTCAGTCAGAGCACCTAATCTATGTGCTTGTTTAGGGTCTATCACTAAAAGTATTAGAGGCGGGGGATCAGCAGGACAGCCAGGGAATTTGCATTGTTTAAATGGAAATAATAAATATGACAGCCTCCATATCGCTATAAGTTCTGGTGTCTTTTACAGCTCAAAACACTAACTAAGGCTTCAGTACAAACATATACAATCACTGCTTAAGCTATATTATAACTAAATTTAATGAAATATGTTTCAACCTCAGTCTTTAATTGCTATAACTTTTTTTTTTCTTAACTAAGCTTGCTGGTGGAAGCCCCAGTAACAAAAATTTTAGGGATTCTTTATTTCAATCCATAAATAAACTATCTTCTTGTTTCACTAATTCATAAATCTAAGCAAAGCAGAAAGTGAACTTTATTCCATTCATCTGCACCCAAACATCCTTTAGTTTTACTAGAATGAGTAATTCCATTGGAACAAGATATCAGGCACATTCTAGTGATGCTGGGGATAATATACAACAGCTTTAGTGATCACTCCCATCTCAGTGGCAGCTGAGAGTGATGCTAGGAATCTATTGCACTGGAGCACATTAGGAGTTGTAGCCATCACCAGAGAAACCAGAGCAGTCACAAGTATGACAGTATCTGGCTATGGGCATGATGCACCAATACTTTGGTAAAGTTGCTATGTGCAGGGAACGCACAACAATTTCACCTTTACTAGCATGGTGGAGCACCTGCCATTAACCCTTAGCACTGTTACCTTAGCAATGCATGTGTTACCACAGCAATGCACACAGCACTAAGGGTTAACAGCCGATGCTCTTCCAATGCGTTAGTTATGGTAAAATTACCATGCCCTCCCTGCGCACAGCAACTTTTGTAGAGTATAGTGCATCAGGCCATATGTTAATTGTGTGTGAAAAAAATGTATTACACAGCATCATGGAAGATACTGGTGCTCTCTATTTTAAAATAAAATAATAATAATATCCATGGACGTGGTTGGACTTTTATGATGCACATAAACCGTATCAATAATGTGATCTTGCTGGGGTTCAGTAGATCCTCATTTTAATATGCCAGCAAGGTGGTAAGTCTATCCAGAAGGCAACCTTGCTAACTGTTTATCCTTTAAAGATAAAGACTCGTTAAAAAGGTTACTGCATTTTTAAGGGTGAAAGATATTTTGAATCTACCTGTCTATCTATCTATCTATCTATCTATCTATCTATCTATCTATCTATCTATCTATCTATCTATCTATCGTCCCTCCATCCATGTGGCTATCTACTTAATATGAGATAGGAAGCAAAATGTAGATAAGCAGCCAGAATACAATTCTTGAACTGGGGAAAGCCTATGGATTCATATCTTGAGTCTCTGTATTATGAAGGTTTAACCTGGCTTGACTGAACAATCTCCCTTCATCAGGGGATACTGAATTGCTGAAGCCTAGTACGGAGGAAAATCCACACCGCACTATTTACTTTCGCCACAATTACCCGGTGTGTAATTGTTCACATGGATGCAAATTTAACAACTGGGCTTCCAGAAATCATTGCTGCACTGAATCATTTGTCTCATGCTGTGACTGTGTTGTATGTAGTGGGGTACTCACCTACTGTATCTATAATGTATGTTGTAATTATATGTATGACTCAGATTTCCATGTAAACATTACAGTTGCTTGCCTAAGTCTTTAGGTTGTCCATATTATATTTCTCATTCACACACTCGGGATCCGAGTACCTTGTTAATCATGTAAATTGTAATGTACAATAAAAGCATACTTTTCTACACATAAAAAAACATTGATCTTTTTTCTGACTTTTCTGATGCTTAGAAGCTAATAATATGTGTGTCTGAGTCAGAGCCATATACTTAATCTTGATGGAAGCTTATTTTTTTAATGCTAAAAATAAATTATGTTTTGCTAATGTTATTACTATATGAAATTAAAGAGAAACTGTAACCAATGATTGAAGTTCATCCCAGTCAGTAGCTGATACCCCTTTTCCCATGAGAAATGTTTACCTTTTCTCAAATAGATTACCAGGGACGTCTGTATGGCTGATATTGTGGAGAAACCCCTCCCACCGTGTGATGTCAGGACCTAGGCCCTGACATCACACTGTGGGAGTCTTGTTGCATTGTGGTAAATAATGGCTGTTTCGAACTCCCAAGCAACCAGTGTCTCCATCTGTGCATAATTATATCTATTAAAAAAATAACCTTTTAGCCTATCACATTGTTAGGGGGTGTGGTTATAAATAATGACAGTTGGTGTTGTCCATTTTTTTCTTGTCTGCCAGTTGTAAAGATGATGACATGCAGGCTGATTGTGGACCAAACAATATGAACAAATTACATGGCGAATAACAATTATTTCTTGATCTCTTTTCTGTTTTTAATGTTCTCACTTTGCAATGTATTGATTTATTTTTTTTACCTCTTTTTGCTAAAGTTCCTCTTAATACAAAGTGATATGTCAGCAGCGTGGTCACTCGGGTCCTTAGACCCACCTATATGTATGCTAGCGCACACATACATACTTACAAGCATGCATGCATTGTCTGAATATTCACACCCATCTTAGAGCTCCTTATTTGTTGGTCACTTGCCTGTGTTGCTAAGGTAATCTAAATTAAACCTGTAATGGGATTTTGTGATTGTATTGATTTGCCCATGTTCCTGTCAGCTGTACTACTTCAATGCTGAGGTGGGGACTTTAATAGATACTGTGTGAACTGATGTATACTGATGTATACTGATTATAATGTACATGGTTAATTTTGTAATACACAATATGCATAGGTGTACAATGCATCTGTAAAGCTGCTGTGTGAATGTATTACACTGCCGAGGTAGTGTGTAGTGCGCAATTAGCACAATCAGAGTTACCTAGGTAACACAAGTGTTGTTGCTGTAACGTGCTATGCCACTGGTGTGGCAAGGGTTACTTTAGCAATGCCCATGTCACCCAGGTAACCCAGGTCATGCTAAATGCGCAATGCATACTACCTCATCAGCGCAAGGTATTGTGAAGTTCCTGGGTTGTAATGCCATACAGGCGTAATGCATTCACCCTTGATATTAGATGTTATCAACAGAATAGATTATGTCTCATAAAGACAGGAACACGCTATATAATGTGCAGTGCATGCTCATGCTATCACATCTGATAAATAAAAGTGGGCCTGAACTCTTGCACTTGACAGAAATAAAACAAAAAGTAATGCCCCCTTAGAGAGTTTAGCCTGTCTAATTCCTCCCGATCTGTGACTAATCACAACTATAAGTTGATCTCTCAGCTGTGTTAGCTAACTGCTTCAGCAGAGTAGCTAATTTGTAAACACAGGATGTTAACCCTATGTCTGCTTCCATGAAAGCAGGAAGTAGATACACTGCAGATGTATTGAAGGATTTCTATCAACTACTGTATAACAAAGTTATTACAATCTGTGAATAGAAATTACTGACAAAACAACTGATTTATGGACCACATGTGCTTATAAACTGTACTACAGCTCGTCTCCTCTGTTCTCTGTTGTCTGTTATGTATTAAAACGTATTAAAAGGACCCTGAACAGTGCTAAAAAATAATAGAAATCTGGACCTTGCCAGGGCTTCCTCCAGCCCCCACCCCCTCCCCCCATAGCCCGCGAGGTCCCACGGTGTCCTCAGGGTCCCTTCCATGGTAATGCCGGCAGCTTCATTAACCCGGCAACTTCAGCTGAAGGAAGCCCCAGGTAAGTTAAGATTTCCTTTTTTTTTAGCACTGATCAGGGTCCCTTTAATTCAAGTAGGTGGGCAGGAGGGGAGCAGGAGGTATGCAATCAACAGCAGTTCTCATATACAAGTGCAGTATAAGTAAACAGAGGCAGTGGTGCAATCTACAGTACTGAGATTTGATTTAAGGCCATGTATACACTTAATAAAGCTTGATTTAGGTGATTATTTTGTGAGGTCTCGCTTGAGAATCGGGTGTGTGTACAGCTAGTTAATGATGCCGTGTTTAACAAACAACATCTGACAAATGAGTACATTGCTTTTCTCCTTAACCTTCTACACCAACTGCTGCCCATTCACATGCTGCCTATTATCCCTTCTCCATTAAACAGTACGTGCAGTGTGGTGTGTCTATACAATGCTCATTTATAGCCGAGTGGTACATCTATGCAATGCTCATTCCCTGCAGTGTCCTCTAAAGACTGACCAATGCGTAAAGACAACCCGAGGTGGGTTTGAAGAATATTATCTGCATACAGAGGCTGGATCTGCCTATACAGCCCAGCCTCTGTTGCTATCCCAAACCCCCCTAAGGTCCCCCTGCACTCTGCAATCCCTCATAAATCACAGCCACGCTGCTGACAAACAGCTTGTCAGGGCTGGCTGTGTTTATCTCTATAGTGTCAGTCTGCTGCTCTCCCTGCCTCCTGCAGAACTCCAGTCCCCGCCTGCATCCCTTCCCTCCTTGCTGATTGGAGGGAAGGGACGGGGGCAGGGACCGGAGCTATGCAGGAGGCGGGGGAGCAGCTGAGACTGACACTACAGATGTAAACACAGCCTCACAGCACGGCTGTGATTTATGAGGGATTGCAGAGTGCAGGGGGACCTTAGTGGGGTTTGGGATAGCAACAGAGGCTGGGCTGTATAGGCAGATCCAGCCTCTGTATGCAGATAACATTCTTTAAACACACCTCGGGTTCTCTTTAAGGAAGTCACTGATTACCTTTTATATCAAGAGGCCCCAGCAGATAAAGAAATATCAGGTAGATCATTTGATCTAACAGTTTATAGCAGGCTTCAGGAGGACCAGAATGTAATTACTGCTTTGTTTGTACATGATTTTCTGAAATCCATCCTGTCCATCCTAGTATCAACAGCAAAAGTTGATTATATCTGTAAGTTAACATAGCAGCTGATGAGATAATGGGGATATGTGTATTCAGCATGCTGATTTATTTATGTATTTATGTTTTACTTTTTTAGTGCAAGGTGTGACTGAGACACTTTTATACCTCACAAGAACCCATCTAGGAGCCCATAAAATATTCTAGCCAGAACAGTATGTCAGCCAGGCAACTGGTATTGTTTAAAAAGTAATAAATATGGCATCTTCCATATCTCTCTCACTTCGGGTGTTCTTTAAATAAATTGGCAATAGGTATGACATCCATTTGCTGCTGTACTCCTTATCCAGAGGTCTTCAGCCCTATGGTTTACAAACTAGTTTAAAAGCTAGTGGCTGATTCAGATAGGGCTTGTTCACACATAGGACGTTTTGTGGTTTTTTTACCCTTCTCGCACCGGCGATTTTCAATATCGCCCTAAAAGCGCGTGTGCAATGATTCCCTATGAGAGTGTTCACATCTGAGTGGTTCGTTTCTGATCCGCTCAGCAAAGCGTTGCCTGTACCATTTTTAGGGTGATTTTGCTACAATGGAAGGTATAGGAAAAATTGAAAACTTTAAAAAAAAAAATCGCTTTTAAAGCTAATGGGATCCCATATTAAAATAAAAAAAAAGTCAGATACTCACCTAAGGAGAGGGAAGGCTCGGTCCTAATGAGCCTCCCCTCTCCTCTCCCGCTGCCCCCGGTGCTGCGCTGGCTCCCCCGTTCACATCCCCCGCCGAGCGGACTTTGGAAGTCTTCGGGAGCCGAGTCCTCCCGAAGACAGGCGGCTCCATACTGCACATGCGAGAGTGCATCGTAGTGGGCATTCGCTCGTGCGCAGTGTAGAGCGGCCCGTCTTCGGGAGCACTCAGGCTCCCGAAGCATTTCCGAAGCCTCCCTTCGTCCAGGAAACAGCAGTATTTGACCGAAACAGTCGAATACCGATACGGGTGAGCCAGCGCAACAGCGGGGACCGGGAGAGGAGAGGGGATGCTCTATGGGACCCAGAGCCTCCCTTTCCTTAGGTGAGTATCTGACTTTTTTATTTAAATATGGGTTCCCATTCACTTTAAGCATAAATACATTGTATTTGTTATTTTCTGGGTCAAAGAGTTTACTTCCTGACTTGCATCAGGAAGTGAAAAAAGAAATCGCTCTGCAAAAGTGCTCTGAAAAGCGATTTACACAAAATGGTAGCGCGCAGGTAAACACCGGGATGGCGGAAAAAAATCACTCTCAAAATCGCAAAATGCGGCCGTCATCGATTTCGGTTTTAGATGTGAACAAGCCATACAGATCTCAGGATCTTATTTGTTTATACTGAAAAGTACTATGGGCTAGATGCAATTAATTGCATAGTACTGCCACAGGAGTTAATGCGGTAACGTGCACATTGCAATGGTAACGCAGTCATGTTTGTGGCGCTCACAGGTTAACAGATGATGCTGCACTAGCGGTATTAACGGTAAAATTGTGGTAAACTTTGCACAGTTTATTGCATCTGGCTCTTTAACTAGAAATGCATTGACTCTTTGTTGTATTGTATTTTTTTGCACTTCTGTAACTGTCATATACTTTATGAACAGAGACAAGAAGCCATTTGTCATAACCTATTCAGTGTGGTCAAGAATGAGACTCACATGGATAACCTAATGATGGATAATGAATAGATAAGTATTCTATTTAATTATTCAGTAACACCTAAAGTAAATGGCTGTTATTGGTAAAAAATGACAAGTGACAAAGGCAATGCAATGCAAGTCTATTCCCTGAGGTCATTATCTTACCATTAGCAGCCTGATGTGGCATACAATTTACTAATGTTAAAATGAAATTAAATAATATTTTCATACTACAATTTCCTTTTTGTGAATTTATCATTATGATGATTGCATGAAAAAGACAATTAACGACCCCATATTTTGCATGCTTTGGAATGTTGTTGTGACAGTGAAAAGCCCGAGATAACTCACATTTTGTAAAACCTCAAACACACATAAGACGCATGTCACCAGAGAACGATAGGACGAGATCCCTCAGGTGGCAGTACAGGGCCGAGACTGTTAAAGGACACCCGAGGTGAAAATAAACTAATGAAATAAACGATTGTATCTATCTTCCTTCTCCTAAAAAATGACTTTTTAAGATATTACACAGTTTTATTTTATGTTTAAATCTACTTTCTAAGTTTTAACAGTTTTATTGTTTTTGCTCAATGACACATTCATTGAAGTATGCAGAGCTAAAATCTATGAACTATGGACCCTTTTCATTTCTTTCCTGCTCTCAGAAGCCATTTTCTGCTAGCAAAGTGTTTTATAGTTGGAATTTTTATCATTGAGGGTCACACTGTAGTCACTTCCTGTCTGAGTCAGAACTGAGTCAGCCACTTACATACCTGATATTTAACTCTTTCAGGCAGAGAAAGAAAAAAAAGGAACACAGCATAGTTATTTATCTGCTAGGCACTGTACATACCCATGTCTATCTCATCATGTCACATGTCACCTCAGGTATCCTTTAAGACACGTTACTGGCCTCCAGGCTCCTGTTGCTATGTGGGGGAGGAAGGCTGAGGGATTGGCGCACAGGAGCAATAGAGAGTGGGCAAGGTGAATTAGGAGAACAATACCTTTAGCCAATAGTGACTTCTATTGGAAACTGATCTAATTGATAGTATTTAGGCTGACTAGACGATAGGAATGAGCGCAACATCCTCTGAGATGGCTGTACACTTTTTTTAACTGTCCTTGTTCATGAACTGTACACCTACAAAATTAAGCCTCTGAAGAAGCAACCATTTTGTGGGCCGCGAAACGTGCGTTAGGCGATTGATTCTGACAAACGTGCAATGAGGATTATTTTATGCTATGTCATATGTGACAAATCATGACGGTTGTAATTAACCAGTTGAGGACCATAGGCTTACACCCCTCTAGTGACCAGGCTATTTCTTACAATTCAGTGCTCTGCAGGTTTAACAGCTTGCTGCAGAGCCATACGACTTAGCACACAAATGAGTATTTTCTCCTTTTGTTGCCACCAACAAAGCTTTCTGCTGGTGGTGGCATCTGATTGCTGCTGCAGTGTTTTTTTTTAATTAATGTAATTTATTTTATTTTTTTTTAAATAAAAATGTGTTTTCTTTATTATTTATTCCTCCCCCGACAGCCAATCACAGCAATCGCCTCTCATATGCATCAGCCTATGAGAGCAATTGATTTCTAAAGCACTCCAGGGAACAGCCAAGTGAAATGGCTGTCTCCAGTACAGCGCTGCGGTAGATTGCAGCACTGTACAAAGCAAAAAACATTTTTTTACTTTTAATGGCCTGCCACCCACGATCGCGGGTTGGCAGGGTTATCTCGGAGTGGAGCTCTGTCATTCAGCGGGGATGCACGCTCACTGCTGACCTCCTGCCCCAGGACGTGACGTCAATCGGCATTAGGCGGTCCTTCGGGAGCCACCTTGTGACCGCCAATTGGTGTTAGGCGGTCGTAAGGTGGTTAAAAGCTGTGTTGTATGCTTGAACTTGATATTGTTTGGCTGTTAAACACTCACTCTGTTTTCTTGCTTGTTTAATGCATGAGTAACTAAAAAGAGGGGTGGCTATTCTCTGAGATCATTGTGATTTATGCTTAGGCACACTAGCACACTAGACAGAATCGCTAGTGTTGTGGAGAACGCTAGTGTTTTTGCCCATAATGAAGGTCTAGGAACCACATGGAAAAAATGCATAGTTGTGCATTTTACAAAGTGTGTTTTTAAAAACGCACAACTTGCTGTATATTTCTCAAAAATACATGTAAAACACAGGGGGCTTGATTCACAAAGCCGTGCAAACTGTTTATCACAGGTGTCCTAAACAGTTAGCACGTGAAGTGGCGTTCACGGACTTTTGCGCGTGCAAAGTGCCGCGATTCGCGCGATCGCAAACTTCTGCACGCGCAATTTGCCGTGGACTTTTGCGCACAAAAGTCCACGATCGCGCGAATCGCGGCACTTTGCGAGCGCAAAAGTCCATAAACGGCACTTCACGTGCTAACTGTTTAGCACACTCGTGCTACACAGTTTGCACGGCTTTGTGAATCAAGCCCCATGTATTTTAATGGAGGACGGCATTTTACATGCATTTCATGCTCTTTTTAATTAAATAAATATGATACTGTATTTTATTCCATTGACAGTGGAAAAATATTGGAAAAAAATTCAAAAATGCACAATGCAGAAAACGCATGGTTTTCCACACAGCCTAGTGTGCTCCTAGCCTGAGAGACCCCTTAGTTAGTAAATTAAGGCCATTTTTATGCCTATGAATGGCAAGTGGCCTGTTTCTTCACCATCCTCCTTGACTTTAATCAGTTTCCAGATGTCAAAACTTATTGGGGTTGATTTATTAAGAAAGGTGGAAGAAAACTGAAGCCAATTGAAGTAGTCGCCAAAAGTAATCCTTGCTTTATTCAACATCTGCAACCTAACTGGCTGCTCTGGGGAACTGCTCCATTTTTGTAGCCTACGTACTCGGTACCCATCTTGATAAATCAGCTACAGCCAACTCTGAATGCGTTAAATGAATGAATACTTCTCTAAAATAATAAAACAAAATCTTACTTTCTTCTATTCATCTATCCACGGATCAAAATAAACCTGAAAATATGCCTGTTTGCTGTTTCATGTAATTAGTTTAAATAAAATTGTTCGATGCAAAAGCTTTGGTGTGCAGCAATGCAGAGCAACTAATGAGATTTTAGTGTACCCTGGTTTTATGCTGTCAGAGCAAACTGTTTGCTAATTGGTTGCTAGGGGTTACTGCACTGTGCCGGCTATTTATTGATCACGGACCCTAACTATATACAGACAGAAAAATCGAGCTGCATCTATTCAATTGCTTCCTCTGCCTCACTCAATGACTTCATTGGCTATTTAATTTTTTCCTTCCAGCAGCTCTTTTTAAAGCTGCAAAATATGTCAATGATGTAAGATAACAACTGTGCATATCCTGAAATTCCAAAAGGCTTTGTTTGACATTTTAATTCAAGAGAAAGACGTCTGAAAACGTACGTGGGATTCATTCTTTCAGGAAATATCAGCAAAGCATCTCCCTGGGCTGAAGGCAAGTAAAAAATACCACCCACTCATTTTTTTCTCCCATGCAGATTGCAGAATCTATGCCCTTTACCAAAGCCTGAGAATGGCCCAGATACAATTATCGCCCATTTTGGTAAAGGTGGGGATGATCTTGAATGTTTGTGCAAGTCATTTTTTAACATTATTTTTATGTAGTCAGAGAAGTATGTTTCTGCAGAGCCATCCACCTTGCTTCCACGTACCCAGGATGTGGATTTCTGAAAATGCCACAGTGGCCTAGGCCTTGGGTGGATGCAGGCCAAGGGGCACCTGGAAATGAAGGAGAAGGGTGAAAATGAGTAGCAAAATAGGATGCTTAAGGGAGCATCCTACACATGGAAGAGGGGGGCTGCACGTAGCACAATCAACTCATGAGCCCAACCAAACAGCGTACAGAGTTTGTACTCATGACTACACCCAAAATCTACTTTTTATCTCTAGCATGGGAAAAGAGACCGAATGGCAACATATTTTTTTTCAGGTAATATTCCATTACAATAGCGAAGGAGACAGAGTGACTATATCACCATTCTACGTCAGAGTAACCAATGTCAGACCACAGAAGACTGCAAAAATTGCTATGTTTAGAGTACATTCACACATCATAAAAAAATGTTCAATTTAACATATACATATAAGATGTTTATTTGTCTAAGAGTAAAATGCACTATAAATTATTTTTTCCCATGTCACCATCACTTAGGCTATGTTCACACAATAAATTGTCAGTGCTTTTCAAGCGCTGAACAATTTTTTGCAATTTTTAAAATCACCTTTCTAAGCTTTCTAAGCACGTTTCCGAGCACTTTTGCAAAGCAACTTTTTTTTCACTTCCTGACGTTAGTCAGGAAATGAACTCTTTCACCTGGAAATGAATAAATACAATGTATTTATTCGTAGAAGGAAATCACTATACAAAGCGCTTTTTCATACCTTCCATTATAGGCAAATCGCCGCAAAAATGGTACAGGCAGCGCTTTTTGGAGTGGATCCCAAGCAAACCGCTCATATGTGAACACTCTCATAGGGAATCATTGCAGAAGTGCTTGTAGGGCGATTTTCAAAATCGCCGGCACTTAAGAAAACCCGAAACTGATCTAGGTGTGAACATGCCCTTACAGTAGGTGGTAGAATCTGACAGGTTTTGGATCAGTCCATTTCTTAATTTCAGATTCTCAGTGCTCCCTTTATTATTTACTAACACACTACCTAGACAGGATCTATACAAAGGTGTTAGCGGAACTCCCTACTTGTTTGCACACAGTTTAACTTAGACTGAGCAACTGCTTTTCAGTATGTGCTGTCGATATTAACCACTTCGCATCCAGACCTTGTTTTCCCCTTATTGACCAGAGCAGTTTTGACGCTTTAGCTGTGTCCCTGTTTAATCACCAATAACTTCATCTGTACTCGTGCTACTTAAATGATCTATATATCGTTTTTTTCAAGACAAACTAAGCTTTCATTGGGGGGTATTTGGTCCCAAATAAAATGTTCCTCTCTATGCATTTTAATGGGAAAAAGGGGGAAAAAATAAAAAAAATGCATTATTTCTCAATTTTGACCAATTTCTGTTTAAAAATAAAAAGTGCGATTGACATAAAAACTGTGCAACCAGTTAAAGTCGCCCCAGTATAGATATCCAGATGTGTCCCCAATATCAGCCCCCCCAGCATAGCCAGATGTGTCCCCTGTGTTTGCCACCCCCAGAATCGATTGACAGATGCACCCCCAAGAATAGTGCCCCTCTTTATAGCCAGATGTGTCCCCGGGATCAGGATTACCCCATTATAGCCAGATGTACCCCCAAGATTAGTGCTGCCCCCCATTATAGCCAAATGTGCCCCCAGTATAAAGTTATGGGCCCCCCCCAGGTGCCCAGATGTGCAACATTTGTAACCCCCCCCCTCCCCTTGGTTACTCAGATGTCCCCCGTGTATATGCACCCCCCCCCCTTTACATATCCCCCCTCCCCCCAATAATATATAGCCAGATGCACCCCCCCCATTAGGCAGCCCCCTCTATGCAGAAATAGTTTAAAAAATGCTCAAGCAGGAAGTCTCACTCACCTTACCTCGGTCCTGCGACTGTCCTGAAGCCTGATCCTCCGATCACTGCTCTGCAGTCAGCCGCATATTGCCAGTAACCCGGGTCCCGGCTTGATGTAGGTTAATGTGTGGCTGCTTGCTTATGCATTTTTTTTAACTGTTTGTGCGCTGAGGGGGACAGATGAAGGATCGCTGCAGTTCACTACTGCAGCGATCATTCATGGGAGGAGGGTGGACTAATTGGCCAAAAGGGAACATGTTCCCTTCCACCAATTAGTATTGCAGCTGACAGTGCCGGAGGGTGCGCTCTGAAGCGCAACCGACCGTGCACAGCAGGGCTGCAAGGAGGTCAGTATATCTACGTCACTGTGGCTTGGAGGGTGCCACAGCTGATGTAGATATACTGTAGTGGAGGTCAAAGTGGTTAAAGAAAACTCTGAGAGTCCCACATGAGCAGATGGGCTAGTCCAAGATCTGTCAGATTTTTAGTAGCTACCGTAAACGACAACATGGGGAAAAAGTAACGTATCATGCATTTTACTCTGGGTCAAATATGCATTTTACATATATGTATTTTAATTCTAATTAGTTTTTTTCAGTTTTTCATAATGGTGGTCCTTTTAGGATTCTGGGCAAATCACACAGTCATGTCAGGGGAGCTTGGCCAGCCATAGCCATAATAATTCAGTGACAGTTACCACAATAGCTCTACAGGGTAGGCAGTCAGACAGGACCCAGGTTTCCATACTGTCTTTACCCATCACCTGAAGTGACTTACTGGCAGGGGCGTAACTAGGCCCCGCCGGGCCCCCCTGCAGATTTTCTGAGCGCCCCCCCCCCCCCCCGGGGCCCGCTCGCGGCCGTTTTGTGGGTGCTGGAGGGGTGGCAGCATGAGGGGAAAGCCTTGCCCACAGTCGGCGGGGAGAGGGGTAGTTCCCCCCTCTCCCTCACCTCGGGGCTCTCCCCTCTGCGCTCCCCTCCAGCTCGTAAGTGTCTGTGGGGCTGTGGTGGGCAGCGAGCGGCGGGCAGATACATACCTGCTTCCGTGCGTTCCATCTGCCCGCCGCTCGCTGCCCACCACAGCCCCACAGACACTTACGAGCTGGAGGGGAGCGCAGAGGGGAGAGCCCCGAGGTGAGGGAGAGGGGGGAACTACCCCTCTCCCCGCCGACTATGGGCAAGGCTTTCCCCTCATGCTGCCACCCCTCCAGCACCCACAAAACGGCCCCGAGCGGGCCTCAGGGGGGGGGCCGGGCCCCCCCGCGGGCGCAGGGGCTGCAGGGCCTATTCCTACGCCCCTGCTTACTGGCCAATCACACATTGGTTGTGCTGAAAGCAAGTGTTCAAGCTCCCCTTAACCATCTATGACATACTTAGGCTAAAGGAGAGGGGTGGTCACATAAAATACGGTTGTAGGCCTATTTTAAATAGGTGGACCATATGCTGGACAAGTCAGCTGTGTATGGTATAGCTTACACATTGTTAGAAGCATGCTTAGTGCATTCCACATTGTAAAATAAAATGGAGTTTATAATCTGCCTAGAGAGAGTGAATCTCTCTAGCATTTTCTTGGGTTTACTGTTATTTATGAAAAACACCAGGAACATGACATAAAGGGGCTCCCTGTAACTGATGGGATGGGTTAAGGCAATGCATTTTATGTCAGTGGTGTTACTGATGTGGAACAAATATTCTGTCACTCGAAGCCACATTTGCATAGTGTGAGATTTTGATGCATGCATTGCGCATGAAAACAACACGGTGACAGAAAAATAAATACAGTACTACACTTCAGGAAACAGAGCTTGATACATTAGTCAATTCGTTTATCAGTTTGGACAGAGTGGAGAAGGGCTAGAACAACAAACCAGGTTTTTACCACTTCCTGTGTCCTAGGTTGTGCTAAATTTCCCATACTGCTCCCGGTGACCTTGGGATATATTCTGCAAATGGAAAAACTTCTGTGCACAGCAATTTTATCTTCACTACCAACAGAGGGGTTGTGCACATTGCACAGAGTGACCCGCATTACCTAGGTAATGTGTATGGTAGTGGTACCAAACGCCAAACAAGTTGCTTAGCAGCACGTGGTACCATGGCAAATGTAAAGGTTATACAGGTAACATCGATCATGTTAATTGCACAATATGCACTACCTACATGATGGAAGCACCGGTAAAATTGTTGTGTGGTCCCTGTGCAAGCCAGATTTTCTGCTGTACAGTGAACACAACCCCTGATCTGACTACTTTAACAAAGATCAGTTAAATTCAGGTCTGTAAGTTTAGTGGGCTATTGTGATCATACTGCCCCCCACCTCTTAATAACCTGAGGTGTCTGCAGCTTTTTTCTTCAAGTTCTCTACTGCAATAGTGAAATTCAGTGATAAGTTGATATCACAGTAATAAGGACACCCAAAACTTTACTTTTCATAACCTAGGTCATTAACAAAACATAGGGGTATTAAAATGTCAAGGAAAGCATGAGTTAGTGGAAAGGTTTAGGGTATGACTAGAGTTAAGGCTCATACACACGCTCAACAAAAGTCTTTTACTGTTCAAACAACTGATTGACTTGGATTGACTTGAGCTGTGTCTTATCAGTTGTTTGAACAATAGCAAACAACTTTTTGGGTTGACAGCAACATCTGTCAAACACCTTTGACAACATCTTTGGCAACATCTGTCAAACACCTTTGACAACATCTTTGGCAACATCTGTCAAACACCTTTGACAGATGTTGCCCATCAGAGATCATGACCTGATCCCCTTGGGCGACATCGCGGGGCTGCGCACACACGTAAACTATGAGGGATCTCACAGGTGGGGGAATGTTGCGAACAATGGGATTGGCGTCACTGGTAGTGAATGATCCACCCGGCGGATCGCTTGCGGGTTGGGGTCAGGGGTCAATGGCTACCGTAATTGTTTCCAACCATTTCTGAAAGGAAAACAAACAAAATAAATAAGATAACAAAGAATCAAAAGGGAGCTCCATATATGACCATTTTGAGTACAAAGGTTGTAATTATTCATCAATACACCACACCTACAAAGGTCTAAAAAATGGTCTGTGCACACCGCGATTGAAAAGGTTATTAAAGACTTCGGACTGAAGTGGTTAGTGATATTCTGGTTATGGTTAAGTAGTTCTTAAAGGAAGATGGGTTTTGCTAGGCATAGATGAAAGTTCAGATTAAAAGTTAGGATCTTAGCAAGGAAGTGGTTAAGGTTAGGTTGAAGGTTAAGGTAAAGCATATCAAAGCAAGTAAAAACAGAGCTGGAGATTTCGGCTCAGATGGCGCCGCCATAGGCTATAATAGGAATTACGGCTAAAGTGCCACTCATACAGCAGTTTGGGTGCTGTCAAGAGACAGAGCCCAAATTACTATAAAAACAGTGTAATTCAGCCGCCAACAATAGCTGGAGGCTGAATTACGTATTTCCCCACTGTCCATGGCCACCTGACCTGCTCCCCCCTGTCCCCAGACATTTGTGGCTACCCTAACGCCACTACCCATAACAAGGGTGACCACTACAACAGTAGTTCTGTTTCACAAGCATAATTATAAACCCTAAAGCCCCCCCCGTGTACATATCCTTTGCCTTGCCTCCACTTTATTACCCTCAGAGCCTGGGGTCCATCTTGTAATGGTCATAAAACAAAATGAAGCCATAATAATTTTTCGCTCCCATAAAATGTGTAACTCCTCCCACCCAAAAAAAACAAACAGAATTGTGTTTCAGAGGGAGTTGGGAACTCCACATTTCTGGGCCCCCTATATTGCAAGGGCTGCTCCCCCATAGTTAACCCCCTGCTCTGTATGGACAGAGATAAGAAGTGGAGACCCTCCATGGCCCTGGCCCTCCCTTGTCACTGCTCCCTCTGTAGATATCTGGTTACCTTTGATGTAGGAGAACTATAAAGAAGCAGGCCCATTGTGCCAGTTGGAAATATCCCTGCTTTGTTGACTTGTAAACAATGTGGACCACTGGAATGTTGTGTCTATATAAATGTTACATTGCTAACTGTGCATAAGTGCAACAAACATAAATCCAATCTGCAGCACTAGCTAACATTTATTTCTAATCTCCTAGATAAAAAAATATACATTATTATAATGCCTCTTTTACAATGTGAAAGGTGACTATGTATAATAAAGTGTATTATACTCACAGACACAGGAAAAGAAAACCACTTGCAATATACACAGTTCTATTTAATAACACAGAGGGTTAACCAGCAACACTGCATGGTAAGCCTCAAAAATCCAATTACAGTTTTACCCATAACGATGAGAAATAGCCTCATCAGCTGTCAGTGCAAACGTAATTATAAATGATCCTTGGGAATATTTGTTACGTGATAACTGAAAATAACAATGGAAATGCCACTCTGCTCCCAGAACCATAAGCGTGGAAGCTGCATACTATTATTAATACAATCCATACACCGCTGCTTTGTCAAATGTACTTCCATGTCATTCATTAGGGTAGTCTACCTACTGCTTCACCTTTCCGTTGTGAACTCAAGGATACTTTCATTGCTGGAGGAATGTTGTGCTTTTATATAAGGCATAAGAGGAGAAGAAATGAAACTCTGTACAGTAAAAGAAAGGAAGAACTGCACTAAAACATAGTTCCAAACGAAGGCAATAAATACAACACTGCAGCTAAAGCCCGGATCTGATTCCTGAACAGGAGGCAACAAAGATTTATAGAGTGTATGCAACAAATTGTAGATTTCTATAATCAGGAGAAGATATCACAGAAAGGAAAAGGATGGAAAGAAAGAAATAAGGAAGGAAGGAAGAGAGGAAGGGAGGAAGGAAGGAAGTGGTTGGGCCCCCTGATGGGGGACTTGGCACTAGGTTATGCACGCAATGCAATATTACTCTAATTGTGACAGCTCCAACCATGTACTGCAATAAAAACAACAACCTTAATATAGGCGATTTTTATGGGTAACTCAAATGGGCCATGTTCTCATCAAGGTCTGCTCCATCTGCAACATGCCAATGAGCTCGTTTGAATCATAACCAGTGGCAAGACCCATCGGTGGAAACCTCACATTCAGAAGCACACTGCTCTCATTTCTGAAACAGCCTTTGAAATGTGCCTAATACAGGTTAGCAGTAGACTGCTCTTTTTATATCTTGTGCCTTTACAGTAGAGTGCTGCATTTTTTGCATGTCACCATCTCTTCTGGGTTTCTGTGCAAGATGAACTTCAGAGAACTTGTTCTTTGGCTCTTTCTTTGCTATTTTAGAAATGCCATTCATCATCATGCCTGGGCAAAGATGGTATCTTTCATTATCACATTTAACATGCAATTTCAGACAAAGAGCTCTTAGAAGACATCCATCTTCCCAAGCCGGACAGAATTCTGCAAGGGATGCTAAACAACTGAGGTTTTCTACACCTGACATCTGCTTCTGCTCCTACTCCATGTGCCATCTTGCTCTGCACTGTATTATTAGCCTGTGCTCGGTGTCTCCATAACATTCAAGAACTTGTCAACACCACTGTTATTCATTACAATACCAACGAAGAAAAATAGATGTATTTTAAATTGGATACACAACCCAGAAAGCAGATATACTGTACATAGCAAGAGAAGGCGAGCTGCTGCTTCGACTGCATAGAAAGTTCAGTAAAATGCATATTGTTTTATAACCATCCACTAATGGGAGCCATTTTAAAGCAAATCTGTACGGTTTTTGGCATTTTAGTCTCTTTTACAGCTTATTCTTCTAACCTGTCATGTCACCCTGCACATCATAAATTAGATGTAAATCAAAAGGGTTAGTGATTGATTTCTTCCACAGAGTTTAGGTTCCTTCAGCCAATGATGTTGAAAGCTCACTAGGAGGAAGTCCACTTTTAACCAGCATATCTTAATTGCCTCCAAACTTGTATGACTTTGTGTGGGATGAGCATGAGCAAGTGTCCTGGCCAGAAGCCCTATTCTGCAGTGAATAGAGAAAGACACAAGAAAACTAGTTGTATTCTGCTCCTATACAGTTGTCCCTATTCAAGACCCTTTTCAGTACCTCCCTTGCCCAACTTTATTGTTTGCAAACATTCTATGAAATCCCTGGCCTCAACATTGACCTTGACAAAGGCTGTGGGCTGATCTAGTCAATGGGATCTTTGTTAACTGTTACACTTGCTATATTCTGGAGTTTTTAATGATGTGGATAAGGTTGTGTGCAAAACGTAGCTGCCTTCATCAGCTCTGCTGTGACCCGCAGAAAACACACACTCTGGGAAAACCCGTCGCCAAGTGCAGAGCAGACAAATTAAGAAATGCAGCAAAATCTCATCTAGAAATCCTCTCTTCTATTAGGACTCCCAGTTCCCTGTCCATTCATCTTGAGCCTTTTCTTCTGACAGTAGCATTCAAATTTAAACCAAGTCATTCCCACAACCCACCAGATTAGCAGTCTATACTGACCCATGGTCCACACAAAGAGGAGGAAGACCCATGTCATATGACAATGCACCTTTCACCCTTGCCTGAACTACACAACAAGACGCAACAAGGACCAGAGTTGTTAATGGGGAACCCTTTGCTAAACAGAACTTTACCATTACAGTGCACAATAATTACCATCACTGCATTAGTGTTTAGTTTATACACTGCAGTACTAATGATGTCAGGTTCATCTTACTATTATTTTAAGCTTGGATTAAACTTTTTTTTCTCCTCTGAGATCTTAGTCACCCACATAATCCCCTATGCTAACCTTATAGCACTGCCTATGGAAAAAACATGTAGCTGTGCACTTGCATCACTGTTATCTGCCTACAGTGTCAGGATGCCTTGGATGGGCTGCATGTATTTTTAATTGACAGCACTGCTGTAGTGGTTCTGATGGACCAGAGATTGAGCAGGGAGCTGATCCTGCCAGCTAGGGCTCTGTGCTGCTCATTTTCCTTCAACAGCTTGCAGCTATATAATTTTCCTGCAGAATCTGCAGAAATAATTGCATACCAATCCATACCAATACACTTAATGTCATTTAACCTCCTGCTGAATGAAAAGAAAAAATGGCACACTATGATAAGTGCTGGAATAGGTACATATATATAGATATATAGAACCCATGCAGAATGCTGCAGCTCAATAGCATATATATATATATATATATATATATATATATATATATATATATATATATATATATATATATATATATATATATATATATATATATACACACACACACTGTATTGCCCATCTTATATATGCAGATAACAGTGGCACCTCCCATCCATGTATATTACATTAACCTTTGATACAGATATACATGCTATATAATCCAGGGCAATGTGATGCATGACAGTATAAGGCTATGTGCCCTCTGGTCACACCAGACATGATCAAATGTTATCTGCAGCTGTCGATTTCCCAATCTCTTCCAATACATTCAAGGCTCTGCAGCAATCAGGGAGTCCCCTCTTCCTCTCAAGCACCCAAGTTTCAGTAGTTAGACCACTGCATGCTTTTTTTTTTTTTTTTCTAGAGACAGAAAAAGGAAATCTTACCCACGACGATCTTCCAAAAGATTCTGCTGCTGGGATCAGTCAGCAAGGTGATAATTGGTCATCACAAATGCTTACTCAGCAGATCCTGCCTTTAATTCCCTCGGAGGTGAACGTGGAAAAAAAACCTATAGATTTCTGCTGCTGCTAGCAATCGGTAAAAGGATCCCCATTCACGAGTGCCAACTTCACCACCATGTAGGATAATTCCATCTAGACGGAGGATGTTGCTCAAGACCTGCAGGATGCTCCAGCTCTGAAAGTAACCAGATAGGTTCAGTGAGAAGATCCAATCCAGGTGTGAACCAAAGGCATCAAAAATAACTAGTATTGTAAAAAAAGAGGGAGAGATAGAAAGCAGAGCCACAGAAGTCTCTTATCAACAGGGAGAGAAGAAGAAGGGGGAAAAAAAGATCTTCACTGCGCCTGCAGCCTTTCACAGCAAAGCTCCTCTATACATAGATCTCTCCATATTCAGGAAGATGCAGCAAAGGGGAAAAAAAGAAGAAGCAATGTATATGTATTTCACAAGTATCCTGCAATAACAGATCCAATGGGGTTTTCCTTCCACTGTACCGCTATGTGAAAGAACTCCTGCTGCTTGAAAGGTTGTCTCCTGGGTCCTAGCACTCCCAAATGAAGATGATGATGAAGAAGAAGGTGGTAAAACAGGAGGAAGGGATTAAAATCAGTTGTCTGTTAGCTCCCGAATGATGCTAATCTCCAATAGAGAGGACAAGTGCACACACCATAGAAGCAGGAAACTTGATCAACAGCCAGCATCCAGAAAACGAGGGACCAGAGAGGAGAGAGGGGAAGGCAGAGAGGGAGGCAATAGAGAGACAGAGATAGACAGAAAAAAAAGAGGAGAAACTGCAATGCATAAATGAATCCAGTGTTTCAATAAGATCTCATTTGATTGAATGCATTCCCGAGCCTGCTGCAACTGCAAGTCATAAAAAAGATACTGTTACTGCCACCCAATGGATATTTCAGTCCTAGCCAATCCTCGGCTCCAGCTTTTCCTCCCTCCAGTTTAGTAGGCAGAATTAAAACAGGAAACCCTTAGAAGGAATGAAGAAAAGTGTTATAGATTAGCTTCTGTGGCTTCTGCTCTGTGTCGTAGCAGTGCCAGCAAGTGCATTCATTGTGCTGCTAGGCTGCATTTTTATCTTTTATGTATTGTCTTATTTATTTTACTGACAGTTGCTACAGACACAACTTTAGAAGTGGATGTTCAGGAGCAAGTTGTGCGTTTATAATGTTTATGATTGCAGCTGTTTTTTGAGCAGTTTTCAGCACCTGATATTTGTCACACAAATTCAAGCTGCAACGTTGCTATGGAATCCCCATCTTTGTTCAAACTAAGATGTGTGGAAGCATCTGCCTCCTTTCCACTCAGTTATATCTATCTATCTATCTATCTATCTATCTATCTATCTATCTATCTATCTATCTATCTACCTACCTATCTATCTATCTATCTATTTATCTATCTATCCATCTATCCACACTAGAGATGGCCAGAACGGTTTGCTGGCGAATGGTTCCAGGCGAACTTCCGGGGTTCGCGATTGCAGAGAACCGCAAACTTTTCCGGAAGTTCGGTTTGCCCCCATATTGCATCATGAGGGTCAACTTTGACCCTCTACATCACAGTCAGCAGGCACATTGTAACCAATTTGGCTACACTCCCTCCTGGAGCCCCCCCCCCCCCCCCCATCCTTATAAAAGGCAGACAACGTCAGGCTTTTTACTCACTCGTGTGCCTGCAGTAATCATTGAAGGGGTAGCTGCTGCAGACTCTCATAGGGAAAGCTTAGTAAGACTCTTGTAGGCTTCTTAGCTTGCTCCTTGATCATTCTTATTGCTAAAAAAGCACCCCACAATAGCTTTTTTGAGAGCTAATCTTGTTCTTGTGATCTATTTTTTTTTCTGTGTCCCCCACTGACACTTGTGTTGCATAGACAGCCTTGGTAATCCCAGGCCACTGCCAGGCCAGCACATTCAGTGACTACTACCTGTGTGTGTGACAGGTGCACACATTGTAATACCCACTGCATATACCTACCTGTTGTTCACTGTGCACCCACCCACCTACGTGAGCGCACGCAGTGTCGCTGTCAGGGTTGCTCGTAAACTACGCCAGTGCGAATCTACATGTCGTAGTCCGCAACTACGCATCGTAGTTCATAGATGGAGTTTAAAAACATTGTGTGCGTATTTCCGCGTAGTCATAGTACCGCCATTCGAAGCTTCGCCCGCTACGCATAGTTGACGTATGTATTGCGAAGTCAACTACGTGTGCGGTAACTGCGTCTATAGGGATCATTGCGCATGCGCAGAAATAGTATTGCCCTTCTATACTAATACAATTCCGCATTGGAAGGTGGAATGTACGCATATATTGGTTCACCCATGCGCATATTTAGCGGATTATTGTGGACATTTTTCCGCATAAGGGCATAAGCGTCCGCATACACTACGCTTTGCACTACGCGAAGCTTCCGTATTTTAACACATAGTCTACGAAATGCAAACGTAGCGAAGTTTCTGATTTTGAAACAGTAGTTTGCGAAACGTAATTGCATAGAACTACGCGTAGTTCCAGCGTAGCGAAGTTGGCTGACTATGACCATCCGCCTGTCCGGTACCTGTATGTGGGACAGGTGCACGTTGTAATACCCACTGCATATACCTACCTGTTGTTCACTGTGCACCCACCCACCTACTTGAGTGCACGCAGAGTCACTGTGCCTGTCCGGTACCTGTCTGTGTGTGACAAGTGCACATTGTAATACCCACTGCATATACCTACCTGTTGTTCACTGTGCACCCACCCACCTATGTGAGCGCATGCAGTGTCATTGTGCCTGTCCAGAACCTGTCTGTGTGTGACAGGTGCACATTGTAATACCCACTGCATATACCTACCTGTTGTTCACTGTGCACCCACCCACCTGCTCGGATACCCCTTTTTTTTAAATCCCCCCCCCCCCCCCAAAAAAAAAATGGCTGTCAATTAACATCAGGACTAGGTTCCAGGAAGCAGTCGTACTGCTGCAGTTGGGGCCTCCCCACAACTTGGACAGCACAGACACCTCCAAAAAAATTACACAGCTATTGTGTTCAGAGAATCGCTATGGCACCCAGTGTTGGTACCACGGCACAGGTAAAACATTACAAAAGGAGAGGTTCCAGGAAGTGGTCGTACTGCCACAGTTGGGACCTCCCCACAACTTGGACAGCACAGACACCTCCAAAAAAATTACACAGCTATTGTGTTCATAGAATCGCTATGGCACCTAGTGTTGGTAGTACCATGGCACAGGTAAAACTTTTTAGGGTATATGAGGCATGTAGCATCATTATTTTGTAAAGGGGAACACTAATTGATGATGTGGGGACTTAAAGGAGTCATCAGCTTGCGCAGGTGCAGTACAGAGCGACCTGGAGGTCGCTCTGACGTCATTGCCGGGGACCGGGACGGAGCTTCGGCGAACGGCTGTGGGCAGAGCTGCGGCGAGGGACATGCTGGGAGCTTGGGGCTGGAGGAAGCCCCCGGTAAGTAGCACCCGTTTTACATTGTTTTCTCTGATGACTCCTTTAAAATCCCCCCCCCCAAAAAAATGGCTGTCAATTAACATCAGGACTAGGTTCCAGGAAGCAGTCGTACTGCTGCAGTTGGGGCCTCCCCACAACTTGGACAGCACAGACACCTCCAAAAAAATTACACAGCTATTGTGTTCAGAGAATTGCTATGGCACTTAGTGTTGGTACACGGCTGTAAAAAAAATTTGAACCTGGCTTAATGAAGATGGAGCCAGGAGGTTGTGGTGGCATAGTAATTCCTACTCAGCCACTTCATTTCCCCCTCTTGCCAACAACAGGGGCCAGGAACTCACCAACCACCCAAGCCTGGTTCATTTTTAAAAGTCAGTCTGTCCACAGACTCGGGGGGACAGACAAGAGTGCTTCTCGGTGACCATGCCACTGGCCGCACTGAAGCACCTTTCTGACAGCACGCTAGAAGGCGGGCAGGACAGCACTTTCAGGGCGTACTGCGCCAGCTCGTTTCAGATATCCAGGTGCTTGACCCAGTAATCCAAGGGGTCCACAGGGGTGTTGGTGTTAAGACCGCTGTACGACCCCATGTAGTAGGCCACCATCCGGGTCAGGTGCTGGTTCTGGCTTTGATAGCCGGATGCTGCTGTAGGCACCTCCTCAGTCGGCAGCAGTACTGGCGTGGTGTAGAGCACCTTTGTCAGAGACAGCAGGTTTGTTGGGCATCTGCTGCTGCTGGATGCAGGCACCTGCTACTGTGCTGGCTGGACTGTGACAGCAGGGGGTTAGGAGTCTGGGGGAAGGCTTCCTCCAAGCGCCGAACCAGAATCTGCTGCAAGTCCCTCATTTGGCGCACAGGGTCTCCTCCTACAGGCAGGAACTGAGCCAGCTTCCCCTTCAGCCGTGGGTCCAGCATCAGGGTGATCCAGATGTCCTCCCGAGCACGCATCTGCTTCACCTTTGGGTCTTTGCGCAGGCACTTCAGCATGTGCGCTGCCATGGGGAAGAGGGCTGCCATCTCTGCTGACACATACTTGTCTTCATTACCCCCAGTGCTGTCCTCCTCCTCTGATTCCTGCTCCTCCTCCTCCTCTCTCCACCCCCACACCACTTCAGCTGCACTCCGCTGTGCCCCCTCCTCTTCAAGGTCAGGGACCTCCAACTCCTCCAAGTCCTTAAAATGTCCTGCCGCACAGAGGTGGACTGTGAAGGTTGCTGCTGCTGCTCCTGCTGGATCAAGGCTGCCTCTCCCACTTCCAGCAGAGCATCGAGGGCCTTGTCCAGCATGCACACCATGGTCACCCACTCACACAGCGACGCATGGTCCTGGATGACCATGTTGGTGGCCTCCAGGAAGGGTGCCAGCACCAAGCCCACCCACTTGCATTTTTCCCCACTCTGCAGGGCGGATGATGTCCGGGAGGTGGGCGGTGCTGGTCCCGGACAAGTTGGCCTCCATGGCGGCTTTGGCCAGGTAGCGGTTGACAGCCTGCCTCTGTTCAACCAGATGTTCCAACATTGCCAGGGTGGAGTTCCAGCGTGTTGGAACGTCTATGATGAGCCGGTGCCGTGGGAGGTTTAGCTACAGCTGCATGGCTTCCAGGGATGCTGTGGCACCACCCGAGCGGTGAAAATGACCCACGGTTTTCCTTGCCGCTGCCAAAAGAGTGTCCATCCCCTGGTAGGTGCGCAGGAATTTCTGCACCACCAGGTTCAGGATGTGGGCCAGACAGGGGATGTGGGTGAGGTTTCCCCGGTGGATGGCGGCAACCAGGTTTGCCCCATTGACGGCCACCACCTTTCTGACTTTCAGGCCTCTAGGGGTAAGCCAACTCCTCTCCTGCTCTCGGAGCTTGGCCAGGATGTCGTCTGCCGACAGTCTATTCTTCCCCAGGGTGACCATCTGCAGCAGCGATTGGCAGTCTTCACGCTGCTGCTGAGGTGGAGGATGGAACCGGATCAGAGTTGGAACCTGCTGCACTTCCCCTGACCGTGCTGCGGGGTGGCACCAGACACTGGGGTGATGATGCTGCTGTCCCCTCCTCACCCCCTTCCACCAAACTGACCCAGTGCGCCGTGAAGGACAGATAGCGGCCTGTCCCGAACCTGCTGCTCCAGGAGTCCATGGTCACATGGACCCGCTAACCTACCGCATGATTCAGCCCATGCTCCACGTTGGCCTTCACAAACCGGTGCAGTGCTGGGATGGCCGTGTGTGCGAAGTACTGCCAGCTGGGGATTGGCCAATCCAGCGCTGCGCACTGCAGGAGCACACGCATCTGGCTCCCCTCCTGCACAAACGAGTACGCTAGGAGCTGGGAGGACATGGCCCGTGTAAGCAAGCCGTTCAGCTGGCGTATGCGACGGCTGCCGGGAGGCTGAGCCCTGACCACAAATGAGTCACTCAGCAGGGTCTGGTGGTGGTGGTGGCATTTTTGGCTTGCACAGGAAGCCGAGGAGGGAGCAGAGGAGACCACTGAGGAGGACTGGCTGCCTGAACAGGCTTCAGTGTCGGCAGGAGTGGCAAAGTGGGTTATGGTGCTCTGACCACTGCAAGGGCCTGTGCCAGCTCCCTTCAGCCTCTTGAATTCCTTGTGCTTTGTTCGGTGTTTATTGGCCAGATGGTTGATGAAGCTGGAGGTGCCAAAATTGGAGGGGTTAGTTAGACCCTCTTCTCATCTTTACATGGCACACATTACAAGTTACAAACTTACTATCAAGTGAGGGCAGATGAAAAAACTGCCATGTTGGGGATTGCAGTTTGCCCTTACGTCGCTCAGAATGGGATGCTGCTGCTGCTTTTCTCCCAGTGGTGGTTGGGGCCTGGGGTTGAGTGGTGCGGCTGGTGGTAGTAGTGGCAGATGGAGCAGCAGGCTGTGGGTCATGTATTCCATGCCCACTGCTGCTCCTGCCAATCCCTGCAATGCTGATCCTCCGTGCCAGAACCACTGAATCATCCTCCTCATCAGCCAGAGCTGACATCCCCCTCCTGTGTATGGTAGTCCAGGTCCTTCATCTCGTCATCATCAACATCAAACACCCCCTCCTCAAACAACTGCTGGGATGATGAACCCGCCCCAAACTCCTCTTCTGCTGACACATCATGGACGATGGACTCCCCCCCAACAATTACTGTCACCATCTCAGACTCTTCCACAAAGCCCATTGCATCCAGAATGTTTTTTGTAGGGCTGGTGGTGGCCTGCTTGTCATCCACCATCAGCTGCATCACAGGCACGGCGTCTTTCTCCTCCAATTTGCGCCGCTGACCCTGCTTGAAAATGGCCGCTACACGCTGCTGCGTCTCTGCAGCATGACTCCCCCTAACAGCTGGATGGCCAGTGGGTAGCGGTGGAATGGAGACTGATGCGGCAGAACTGCTGACGGAGGCCGCAATGTTGCTCCTTCTCCTCTTGGCCTTGCTGCCCCTCCCCCGGCTGCCAGTGCCAGACATAGTACAAGATATGTGTTGATGTCACAGATAATGTGTGGGGTACTTGTACTTTATTAGCAAACTTGGACTGTGAATCAGCACGGAGTGACAGACAGCAGAGTAGAGTACAACAAGACACACTGACACTGCTCACTGCTCAGTCAGCAGCACAGCAGCACTGCAATAATCTGTAGTAGCTAACACAGTACTACTCTGACTCTCTAACAACTATAGCACTGCACTAACTACACAATATAACACAGTAATCCTACCTACCTATACTGTACTACTAGCTAGCTAAGGCTAATAGCAGGCCAGCCAGCAGCAGGAGGTCTAGACTGTGTACAGCACACACAGAAACAGACACAGGACCAAACTAGCAGGCAGCTGCTACAGCTCAAAGTCTGACTGACTGACACTAACAAATTATACAGACTAGCTAACTACAACACAATATAACAGTAGTGTATTGAAGGTGTTTATGTGTAAAAACGCTGGGTTTATCACTGAGTTAATGCACTTGCTTTAGCCAAACCAGGGCCAGATTTGTACTCTACTCTACCGCCCAAGGCCAATTTCACCAGCCGCCCCCCTTCAGTATTAGAGTTGGGCCGAACGGTTCGCCTGCGAACGGTTCCATGCGAACTTCCGTGGTTCGCGTTCGCATCCCGCAGGCGAACGTTTGCGGAAGTTCGGTTTGCCCCATAATGCACCATGGAGGGTCAACTTTGACCCTCTACATCACAGTCAGCAGGCCCAGTGTATCCAATTAGGCTACACTAGTCCCTGGAGCCCCACCCCCTTATATAAGGCAGGCAGCGGCGGCCATTACGGTCACTCGTGTGCCTGCATTAGTGAGAGTAGGGCGAGCTGCTGCACACTGTCTCTCATAGGGAAAGATTAGTTAGGCTTAGCTTGTTCCTAGCTGCATACCTGTTCTGTGAACCCACCACTGCATACCTGTACTGTGAACCCACCACTGCATACCTGTACTGTGAACCCACCACTGCATACCTGTTCAGTGAACCCACCACTGCATACCTGTTCAGTGAACCCACCACTGCATACCTGTTCAGTGAACCTGCCACTGCATACCTGTTCTGTGAACCCACCACTGCATACCTGTTCTGTGAACCCACCACTGCATACCTGTTCAGTGAACCCACCACTGCATACCTGTTGTGTTCAGTGTGAAGCAGTACCTTAATTACACTACCTGATTGATGTATACACATGCAAGATGTTTTAAAGCACTTTAGGCCTGTCATTTAGCATTCAATGTGATTTCTGCCCTTAAAACGCTGCTTTGCGTCAAATACAGATTTTTCCCGGGGACTTTTGGCGTGTATCCCACTCCGCCATGCCCCCCTCCAGGTGTTAGACCCCTTGAAACATCTTCTCCATCACTTTTGTGGCCAGCAGAATTTTTTTTTTCCAAAGTTCGCCTCCCCATTGAAGTCTATTGCGGTTCGCGAACTTTTCCGCGAACCGAACGTTCCGCGGAAGTTCGCGAACCTAAAATCGGAGGTTTGGCCTAACTCTATTCAGTATAGGTAGCGAGATGACCCCTCCCCCTTCCCTCCAGTATAGGTAGCGAGATGACCCCTCCCCCTTCCCTCCAGGATAGGTAGCCAGATGACTCCTCTATCCTTCCCTCTAGTATAGATAGCCAGATGACCCCTCCCCCTTCCCTCCAGTATAGGTAGCCAGATGACCCCTCCATCCTTCCCTCTAGTATAGATAGCCTTAGGACCCCCCTCCAGTATAGGTAGCCAAATGACCCGTCCCCTCTTTCCCTCTAGTATAGGTAGCCTGATAACCCCTTCCACTCCCCCTCTAGTTTAGGTAGCCAGATGACTCGCTTAATCCCTCCCTTTCCCACTCCCCCCTTTCAGTACAGCTTGCCTCCACACAGCAGCAGCCATCAGTGTCACTCACTTCTCTGCTCATCTCCAGTGCAGAACCTTCCTCTTCCCCTCCGTCTCCAATGCTGCCCAAGTCCGTAGCCGCACGCCACAACGCCAACGTGCACAGAGAGCAAGGTGGCTGCTGCAAAGGTGGCTGGCAGCAGGGAGATTAGGCGCTCACTTGATCTCCCTGCATTGCAGCATTTGCAGTCTTGAAAATAGTGCACCAGTTTAGTTTGCTGCTTTGTTGCCCTTGCTCCTGTGGTGCCCTAGGCCATGGCCTAGGTGGCCTAGGCCTAAATCCGGCCCTGAGCCAAACACACTGGAGTTGTCTCTCGGTGGCAGTCACAGCAAGGACAAGATTCTCATCATGGCCCCCCTATTCATATACAGGAGGGACTGGCCAAGGTTCCCCTCTGTGATTGGTTGCTTGGGCTTAGGCTGGGAGCCCTCTGATTGGCTCAGTGACATCATGGACGTCATCTCCATGGTAACAGTAGCCGGATTCGGATATCGGACCGGTATCCGCGGATATTCGGGTATGCGACCAAATATCCGCGGTTTGCTATCCGGATTTTGGCCCAGGTATCCGGAATCCGAATCCAGTCGGATAGCGTAAAAAAGTTTGGATATCCGGGTTACCTGGATATCCGGAATCCTGATGAGCAGCCCTGCTGTCCGGTACCTGTCTGAGTGTGACAGGTGCACATTGTAATACCCACTGCATATACCTACCTGTTGTTCACTGTGCACCCACCCACCTACGTGAGCGCACGCAGTGTCACTGTGCCTGTCCGGTACCTGTCTGAGTGTGACTGGTGCACATTGCAATACCCACTGCATATACCTACCTGTTGTTCACTGTGCACCCACCCACCTACGTGAGCGCACACACAGTGTCACTGTGCCTGTCCGGTACCTGTCTGTGTGTGACAGGTGCACATTGTAATACTCACTGCATATACCTACCTGTTGTTCACTGTGCACCCACTCACCTACGTGAGTGCACGCAGTGTCACTGTGCCTGTCCGGTACCTGTCTGTGTGTGACAGGTGCACATTGTAATACCCACTGCATATACCTACCTGTTGTTCACTGTGCACCCACCCACCTACGTGAGCACACACACAGTGTCACTGTGCCTGTCCGGTATCTGTCTGTGTGTGACAGGTGCACATTGTAATACCCACTGCATATACCAACCTGCTGTTCACTGTGCACCCACCCACCTACGTGAGTGCACGCAGTGTCACTGTGCCTGTCCGGTACCTGTCTGCGTGTGACAGGTGCACATTGTAATACCAACTGTATATACCTACTTGTTGTTCACTGTGCACCCACCCTGCTATGTGAGCGCACGCAGTGTCACTGTGCCTGACCGGTACCTGTCTGTGTGTGACAGGTGCACATTGTAATACCCACTGCATGTACCTACTATTACCTGTTGTTCACTTCAGTGCACCCACTCGCCTACGTGAGCGCACGCAGTGATATACCACTCTGTGCATACCTGTTAACTGCACCTGTGTGACTGCACATTGTATTACTCAAGTCAGTGCATACCTTTCACTCCATCCCCCCAATATGGACAAAACAGACAAAACAGGTAGAGGCAGAGGTAGAAGCAGACCCAGAGGAATGCCACCCTGCAGGTCTGTGCGAGGTCGTGGTGATGTGATTTTGTGCGGCCCTGGACCAAAGTACAGTGCTCAGAAGAAGGCACGTCCCATCAACTCCCAAGATTGTCAGGGCGTGGTTGACTATTTAACACAGAACACCTCATCTTCCGCAGCCACCAGCGCTACTCCAAGTACCACATCCACTACATTTGACTGTTCGCAGGAGTTATTTGGTGGGGAAATCACTGATGCACAGCCATTATTGTTACAACCAGATGAAGGCGCTAAGCAAGTTACACCACCTCATATGTCTGAGTTAGGCGACACTATGGACGTAACGTGGAGGGGGATGATGAAGTACCCGCTATTGGTGCAGTTTTGGAGGTGTCTGAGGCAAGCGAAGCTGGGCAGGATGATTAAGATGATGACGATGATACGGATCCCACGTATGTTCCCAATACAGGAGATGAACAGAGGGACAGTTCAGAGGGGGAGTCAGAGAGGAGTAAGAGGAGATGAATTCCTGAAAGAAGCAGGGCAAGCTCATCACCAGAAACAGCTGGTGGCAGTGTCCGGCGCCATGTATCGCCACCTATGTACAGCCAGACAACATGCCCTTCAATGTCAGCTGCTGACGTGCCATCACCCCAGGGGGGGCTCAGCGGTTTGGAAATGTTTTAATGTGTCTGCCTCAGATCGGAACAATGCCATCTGTTCTCTCTGCCTCCAAAAATTGACACAGGGACAAGTGCCTTATGAAGGCACATGGAGAAAAGGCACAAACTGCAATGGGAAGAGCACCTGAGCAAAAGCAGCACACAAAAGAAAAGACACCCTCCTTCTATTCTTCCTCCTTCAGGTGCATCATCTTCAGCCGCTTTCTCCCTTGCACCTTCACAGCCACCCTCCTCCACTCCACCTCTGACCTTGAGCGGTTCCTGCTCCTCTGCCCACAGCAGCCAGGTGTCTGTGAAGGAAACCTTTGAGCGGAAGAAGCCAATTTCTGCCAGCCATCCCCTTGCCAGGCGTCTGACAGCTGGCTTGGCTGAACGGTTAGCTCGCCAGCTGTTACCATACCAGCTGGTGGACTCTGAGGCCTTCCGTACATTTGTGGCCATTGGGACACCGCAGTGGAAGATGCCCTGCCGCAATTATTTCTCTAAAAAGGCGATACCCAAACTGTACCGTGAAGTTGAAAGGCAAGTGGTGTCATTTCTGGCACACAGCGTTGGGTCAAGGGTCCACCTGACCATGGATGCCTGGTCTGCCAAGCATGGTGAGGGCAGATACATTACTTACACAGCCTATTGGGGCAACCTGGTGACCGATGGAAAGCAGGGAGTACGTGGCTGTGCAGCGGACCAACTTGTGACACCTCCACGGCTTGCAGGCAGGCCTCCTGCCACCTCCTCTCCTCCTGCTACATTCTCTTCGCTGTCGTCATCCTCCTCCTCCTTGACTGAGTGGCAGTTCAACTCTAGTGGTGCTGTGATCTCCTCTCCAGCTACACAGCCTCGG
Organism: Hyperolius riggenbachi; assembly: GCF_040937935.1. Classification (NCBI taxonomy): domain Eukaryota; kingdom Metazoa; phylum Chordata; class Amphibia; order Anura; family Hyperoliidae; genus Hyperolius; species Hyperolius riggenbachi. Next base: position 434,909,802 of record NC_090647.1, read on the forward strand.
CTCCCCAGGGCCTATGCTACATGCCAGGTACGACGGTGTCACGCCATCTTGGACATGTCTTGCCTCAAAGCGGAGAGTCAAACTGGACCAGCTCTCCTGGCTGCTCTTAACAAACAGGTGGATCAGTGGCTGACCCCGCACCAGCTGGAGATCGGCAACGTGGTGTGTGACAACGGCAGCAATCTCATTTCCGCGTTGAATTTGGGAAAGCTGACACATGTACCCTGCATGGCACATGTGCTGAATCTAGTCATTCGAAGATTTGTGTCAATGTACCCAGGCTTAGAGGACGTCCTGAAACAGGCCAGGAAGTTGTGTGGGCATTTCAGGCAGTCTTACACAGCCATGGCACACTTTGCCGAGATTCAGCAAAGAAACAAGTCGGTGGTGAGACGCCTCATTTGCGATAGCCCGACTCGCTGGAATTCGACCCTCCTTATGTTCTCTTGCCTGCTAGAATAGAAGAAAGCCGTTACCCAGTACCTCTACAATGTCAGTAGAAGGACACAATCTGGGGAGATGGGGATGTTCTGGCCCAACCACTGGACACTGATGCGAAATGCATGCAGGCTCATGCGGCCGTTTGAGGAGGTGACCAAACTGGTGAGTCGCAGTGAAGGCACCATCAGCGACTTGATCCCGTACGCTTACTTCCTGGAGCATGCCGTGCGTAGAGTGGTGGATCAAGCTGTGGAGGAGCATGAAGAGGAACAGTTACAGGAGGAACAGTTGTGGGAGCAATTTTCAGCAGAGCCAGATGTTTCCTCAACACCTGCGGCAGCACAGAGGGGGGAGGAGGAGGAAGAGGAGTCAGACTTGGATGATGAGGAAGGTGTTTCTTTGGAGGAGGAGGAGGAATGCGGCGGCAGAAGAACAACCGCAGCAGGCGTTGCAGGGGGCTTGTGCTGCTCAATGTTCCTGTAGTATTGTTCGTGGCTGGGGTGAGGAGGAGGACTTACCTGATGTCACTGAGGAAGAGCAAGAGGAGATGGATAGTATGTCTGCATCCAACTTTGTGCAGATGTCATCTTTCATGGTGTCCAGCCTGTTGAGGGACCCCCATATAAAAAAACTCAAGGGGAATGAGCTGTACTGGGTGGCAACGCTACTAGACCCTCAGTATAGGCACAAAGTGGCGGACATGTTACCAACTCACAAGAAGGCGGAAAGGATGCAGCACATGCAGAACAAGCTGGCAACTATGCTTTACAATGCGTTTAAGGGTGATGTCACAGCACAATGCAATAAAGGTACCACTACCGCTTGACTGCCTGCTCCGCCACCACCAAGAAGGTCCAGGACTCCAGGCGGATTCCTGAGTTTTTTAGGCCGCTGCTAGCAGTGGCCGCTATAATAATTTTTCTGGTGCGTGTACATGCCTGCGCACCGGGTGCCAGGCTAGGTGATGGTGACAGGTGAGGAAATGGGGAGAGACAGTAGGAGCCAGCAGCTATGCGTCCCAAAGGACGCACTCTATGCTATGTGGGGGGCATCGGAGATCTTCAATCAAGTTAATTAAAAATCGCAAGATGATTGCAAGAGGATACTGTATTCATTGGATCGTTTACCGAGGATATTGGCGTGGGAATTTTTTTTAAAGGTACAGGTAAGTATTTATGGTTAATTTAGAATAATAAAATACTTTTCTCATGGTTGTGTTTTTATTTCATTTAACCCTTTGTGGAAATGGGTAAGGGGTACTTTGTACCCCTCCACTCATTTCTCCCGGGAGGGGGGGTGGGCATCTGGGGTCCCATTCTTAAAGGGGACTCCCAGACGCCACCATGAACCCCCCCAGGGTGTCATTGCCCCCACCTCCTACTGGGGCACCGGAGGTGGGGAATTGGACATGGATTGGACAAGGGCTCCGGGGGGAGGGGAAGGCTTGGTCGCCCCTCCCCCCGGAGCCCCCCATACCATGGACCATGTGGGCTGGTACAGCTCAGGGTCCGAAGCCCCAGTCGGCCGGGGCTCCGCATTCTAGCTATCCCAGCCTGAATGGGGGACAAGGGGTTACAGAGGCTCGGGAGGGGGGACCCAACGTCATTTTTTTCAGATTTCCCACTCTCAGCACATAAAAATAATATTTTTTTTTTAAAGGACTTCCGAGGCCACAAATGTGAAAAAAGTTAAATACCTTTTCATAACCCAGACCCATGGAGGACGCCATGCGCCCTCCCATTCATTCCGTCATGGCTTCCGCAGTAATACCGGCCCGGTCGGGTCCCGACCCCTCCGAACGGGTCGGGTTCTCATTCCCCCTTCAATATGGCTGCCACAGATTGCTGTGGCTGTGCAGTCCGCATAGACGCGATTGCAGCTAAGCAGCTCTAGGGCCTCCTCCCGCCGCGTCATCAATATACGTGCATACATCGGACGCATCGGGAGGAGGGCTTAGAGCTGTGCAGCCGCAATCGCGTCTATGCGGACTGCACAGCCGCGGCAATCTGTGGCAGCCATATTGAGGGGGGAATGAGAACCCGACCCGTTCGGAGGGGTCAGGACCCAATGGGGCCGGTATTACTGCGGGAGCCATGGCGGAATGAACAGGAGGGCGCGGATGGCGTTCTCCATGGATCTGGATTATGAAAAGGTTTTTAACTTTTTTCACATTTGTGGCCTCGGAAGTCCTTTAAATATTGTTTCCTGCTATCTTTTTAACATATCCTGCAAATTTGGTGTTGCTAGGATGTAAGGGGCCTTTGCTATTAACTGCTAAAGTCGGCGGGTGATAACCAACCAGAGTTATAGGGGTGCAAAAGCGCTGAATTCTGCCATTGGCTTTTATTGGGCTCCCTATTTCACTTTCAAAAATCCCAAATCTTTTCAAAGGATGATGGCTCAGCTGTGGCACATTTTCTAGCATTGTAAGCACTCTTAGGGGGATCATGACTGGTGAGTTTCGGGCCCCTAGGCCAAAGAGGTCATAGCCTAGGGTCACAAAAACCTGTTCATTTTGGCAATGTTAATGGTGGCGATTCTGACGAACATAAATCGCAGCCATGGCCATTAGCAAAGTCTGAATCTCACGACATGTCTCACGCAGGTAGAAGGCATATTGTTGTACTTGCACTCCAATGCTGGGTTCCCTACATCTCTGCAAACTAGAGTTATGGGGGTGCAAAAGTGCTAAATTCCCCCATAGGCTTTCATTGGGCCTCCTATTTCACTTTCCAAAATCTCACATTTTTTCAACGGGTGACGGCTCAGCAGTGGCGCATTTTCTAGCATTGTAGGGACACTTAGTGGGATCATGACTGGTGAGTTTTAGGGCCCCTAGGCCAAAGAGGTCATAGCCTCATGGCTCCCGCAGTAATACCAGCCCCGGTCGGGTCCCGACCCCTCCGAACGGGTCGGGTTCTCATTCCCCCCTTAATATAGCCGCCACAGATTGCTGCGGCTGTGCAGTCCGCATAGGCGCTATTGACGCGGGGGCCTCCTCCCACCGCGTCATCAATATGCGTGCATACATCGGACGCATCGGGAGGAGGTCCTAGAGCTGCTGTGGTGGCCATATTGAGGGGGGAATGAGAACCCGACCCGTTCAGAGGGGTCGGGACCTGACCGGGGCCAGTATTACTGCAGGAGCCATGGCGGAATGAATGGGAGGGCACGGATGGCGTCCTCCATGGATCAGGATTATGAAAAGGTATTTAACTTTTTTCACATTTGTGGCCTTGGAAGTCCTTTAAAAAAAATGTTTTATTTGTTTTTATTATTTTTATGTGCTGTGTGTGGGAAATCTGAAAAAAATGGCGTGGGGTCCCCCCTCCTGAGCCTCTGCAACCCCTTGTCCCCCATGCAGACTGGGATAGCCAGAATGCAGAGCCCCGGCCGACTGGGGCTTCGCAACCTGAGCTGTACCAGCCCACATGGTCCATGGTATGGGGGGGCTCCGGGGGGAAGGGCGGCTAAGCCTTCCCCTCCCCCCCCCCCGGAGCCCTTGTCCAATCCATGGACAAGGGGCTCTTCCCCACCTCCGGTTCCCTAGGTGGAGGTGCGGGCGACGACCCCAGATGCCCACCCCCCCTCCCGGGAGAAATTAGTGGAGGGGTACAAAGTACCCCTTACCCATTTCCACAAAGGGTTAAATGAAATAAAAACACAACCACAAGAAAAGTATTTTATTATTCTAAATTAACCATAAATACTTACCTGTACCTTTAAAAAAAAAATCCCACGCCAATATCCTCGGTAAACAATCCAACGAATACAGTATCCTCTTATCTTGCGATCTTCAATTAAGTTGATTGAAGATCATCGACGCCTCCCACATAGCAGAGAATGTGTCCTTTCGGACGCATAGCTGCTGGCACCTGCTGTCTCTCCCCACCTCCTCACCTGTCACCCTCACCTAGCCTGGCACCAGGTGCCCCATGGGTGCACCGGGTGCCAGCCTAGGTGAGGGTGACAGGAGACAGCAGGAGCCGGCAGCTATACATCTTGCTCAGGACGCCTTCTAAGCTATACTAACGGTTCATGAATCATCCATTTCTTTTTAATGAATCGGTTCTTTTTTTAATGAACCTTAAAATCGATTTTCTCAAAAAGTATAAGGTCTTTTTGAAACAATTTTTTTCCTCTTGTAGTCACTGCCCTCCTCTACATACCCTGCACATTTGGTGTTTTTACTATGTAAGGGGACTTTGCTATTAACCACTAAATTCAGCGGGCATTAAAGTCTATGGGCGAACCAAACTTTTTTTTAAAAAAAGTTTCTGGTTTACTGCGAACGCGAACCACCCAAAGTTCACCTGGTACCATTCACCGGCAAACCGTTCGGGCCATCTCTATCTATAAGGCTGCATACACATTTTTCAGCATATATTGCCCGCCAAGAATCAGGAACTGATGTCCTTGGGCAACATCGCTGGGCCAGGCTGCACACGTGTGTCAGCTGTGTAGCTGACGATGTGCTGTATTGCTATGCAAAGGGGAAGGGGAGGGGTGAACTTGTGACGTGATGTCATGTGGCAGGCTGGGGCAGCGATGCAAACAATGGTATGCAGCGGAGGGGTCGGCATCACTGGGGTTGAGTAGATACAACCAGTGGATCGCTCAGGGGTTGGCTGAGGGAATCGTTATCAGCCACCTCAGTCAACTTAAAGGATACCTTAGTGCAAAATTAAATGTACTTCCTGGTCGGGGTGGTCACGGTTGACTGTGTAGGCGCTGCCTGGAAGCAGGGGTCCTTGATTGCGTTGCTAGGAGAGCTCTGTGACGTAGTATACCCACGCAGAATGCCACCGATTAAGGACGCGCACTGCTGGGCAGCACCTGCGCAGTCAGCCGCAACCACCCCAACCAAGAGGTAAGCTCGAGGGGATCGGACAGTAGACAGTACCGAAGGGGGACAGTGGAGAAATGGGAGAGCGGTGGGCATGAACCCACTAAACATGCCTAATACCCACCCCCGTTTTTTTTTAATTATTACTTTGCGCTAAGGTATCCTTTTAAGTCTGGCGTGTGTAAGAGGCTTAAGTCAGGTGATACCTGGTCTGGGCACACATCTTCTTCTTTCTCCAAGGTTGCACATTTATACTTAGCTGGGGCTTCCTCCAGCCCCCCTTCGGGGCATGGACTCCCTTGTCATCACTCCAAGCCACTCCAGGGGAAGCAAAGCCAGTTGCCTGGCTGCCCTGCTGATTCTCTGCCTCTAATCCTTTTAGCCATAGACCCTGAACAAGCATGCAGCAGATCAGGTGTTTCTGGCACTATTGTCAAATCTGAAAAGACTAGCTGCATGCTTGTTTCTGGTGTGATTCAGACACTACTGCAGCTAATTAAATCTTTTAACAGCATGTCCCTGCCAAACAGCACTAGTGATGTCTGCAGTTCTGATGAAAATCCTTCCTGCCATTTCTCCTTTCCCACCAGGCTCTCTGTCTTGTGCCTCTTCATCTTTAACCCCCCCCCCCCTCCTAAGCATCCCCCTCTTTCATATTTTCCTCTTTCCTGACCGTCCTTAGGGTATCTCACAATCTAATCCTACCATAGTCATAGTCTAATGTCCTGCCATATTATTATTGTGTATTTATATAGCACTGACATCTTCTGCAGCACTGTATAGAGTACAGAGTTTCATAACGCTTAGCTCCATCCACATCCTGACAACTTATTTTCCACACAAATCCCCAAAATTAGCATCTACTCGCTCGGAGCCCCAACCCTTGCATAAAAAAATGTTGTGTGTGTGTGTGTGTGGGGGGGGGGGTTCTGTAAATAATCAGCACCGGGTGTCAAATTCCCTAGGTACGCCACTGGTTCCTGTTAGACATAGATAGGGGAGGGTTCCTGTTAGGCATAGATAGAGGCAGGTTCATGTTAGGCATAGATAGAGGAGCAGTGTTGCCAACCGCCCGTAAATTTACAGGCAGCCCGTAATTTTTGATACAAATTAAGCTGCCCGTGAATTCCGTAAGGAATTCAGCAGCGGCCGATTGGCCGCCCGCTCTGTTGCAGGAGGACAGCAGCGCAGTGGAGGGAGAGCTGTGGGCAGTGGTGGAGAAGGGGGGCAATCCCCCCCCCTTCTCTCACCTAAGTGCTCTCCCTGCCTCGCTGACTGTCCCCCTCCTGATCTAAGTGACGAGTGGCTGGCAGTGGCGTTTGGCAGTGGGCAGGACTTACCTTCCGTCTCGCTCCTGCGCCGAAAGTTCTGCTGCTCTGGTCTTGACCAGACCAGAGTAGCGGCAAATCATCCCGCGCCGGCGACGAGACGCAGGTAAGTTCCACTCGCTGCTGCCTGCCACTGCCAGCCACTCAGTCACTTAGTTCAGGAGGGGAGAGCGAGCTGCTCCCCTCCTGCTTTGGGGGGTCACCTGGCAACCCATGGGCACATATACATCTGGCTACATCTACTGGGCACATATACATCTGGCTAAATCTACTGGGCACATATAACCCTGGCTACATCTACTGGGCACATATACCTCTGGCTACATCTACTGGGCACATATACCCCTGGCTACATCTACTGCGCACATATAACCCTGGCTACATATACTGGGCACATATAACCCTGGCTACATCTACTGGGCACATATACCTCTGGCTACATCTTCTGGGCACATATAACCCTGGCTACATCTACTGGGCACATATAACCCTGGCTACATCTACTGGGCACATATACCTCTGGCTACATCTACTGGGCACATATAACCCTGGCTACATCTACTGGGCACATATAACCCTGGCTACATCTACTGGGCACATATACCTCTGGCTACATCTACTGGGCACATATACCTCTGGCTACATCTACTGGGCACATATAACACTGGCTACATCTACTGGGCACATATACCTCTGGCTACATCTACTGGGCACATATAACCCTGGCTACATCTACTGGGCACATATAACCCTGGCTACATCTACTGGGCACATATAACCCTGGCTACATCTACTGGGCACCTATAACCCTGGCTACATCTACTGGGCACATATAACCCTGGCTACATCTACTGGGGACATATAACCCTGGCTACCCATGGGCACATATACCTTTGGCTACATCTACTGGGCACATATACACCTGGCTACATCTACTGGGCACATATAACCCTGGCTACATCCACTGGGCACATATACCTCTGGCTACATCTACTGGGCACATATACCCCTGGCTACATCTACTGGGCACATATACATCTGGCTACATCTACTGGGCACATATAACCCTGGCTACATCTACTGGGCATATATACCTCTGGCTACATCTACTGGGCACATATACCCCTGGCTACATCTACTGTGCACATATAACCCTGGCTACATATACTGGGCACATATACCTCTGGCTACATCTACTGGGCACATATAACCCTGGCTACATCTACTGGGCACATATAACCCTGGCTACATCTACTGGGCACATATACCTCTGGCTACATCTACTGGGCACATATAACCCTGGCTACATCTACTGGGCACATATAACCCTGGCTACATCTATTGGGCACCTATAACCCTGGCTACATCTACTGGGCACATATAACCCTGGCTACATCTACTGGGGACATATAACCCTGGCTACCCATGGGCACATATACCTCTGGCTACATCTACTGGGCACATATAACCCTGGCTACATCTACTGGGCACATATAACCCTGGCTACACCTACTGGGCACATATAACCCTGGCTACACCTACTGGGCACATATAACCCTGGCTACATCTACTGGGCACATATAACCCTGGCTACATCTACTGGGCACATATAACCCTGGCTACATCTACTGGGCACATATACCTCTGGCTACATCTACTGGGCACATATAACCCTGGCTACATCTACTGGGCACATATAACCCTGGCTACATCTACTGGGCACATATACCTCTGGCTACATCTACTGGGCACATATAACCCTGGCTACATCTACTGGGCACATATAACCCTGGCTACATCTACTGGGCACATATACCTCTGGCTACATCTACTGGGCACATATAACCCTGGCTACATCTACTGGGCACATATAACCCTGGCTACATCTACTGGGCACATATACCTCTGGCTACATCTACTGGGCACATATACCTCTGGCTACATCTACTGGGCACATATAACCCTGGCTACATCTACTGGGCACATATACCTCTGGCTACATCTACTGGGCACATATAACCCTGGCTACATCTACGGGGCACATATAACCCTGGCTACATCTACTGGGCACATATACCTCTGGCTACATCTACTGGGCACATATAACCGTGGCTACATCTACTGGGCACATATACCTCTGGCTACATCTACTGGGCACATATAACCCTGGCTACATCTACTGGGCACATATAACCCTGGCTACATCTATTGGGCACCTATAACCCTGGCTACATCTACTGGGCACATATAACCCTGGCTACATCTACTGGGGACATATAACCCTGGCTACCCATGGGCACATATACCTCTGGCTACATCTACTGGGCACATATAACCCTGGCTACATCTACTGGGCACATATAACCCTGGCTACACCTACTGGGCACATATAACCCTGGCTACATCTACTGGACACATATAACCCTGGCTACATCTACTGGGCACATATAACCCTGGCTACATCTACTGGGCACATATAACCCTGGCTACCCATGGGCACATATACCTCTGGCTACATATACTGGGCACATATACCTCTGGCTACATATACTGGGCACATATAACCCTGGCTACATCTACTGGGCACATATAACCCTGGCTACATCTACTGGGCACATGTAACCCTGGCTATATCTACTGGGCACATATAACCCTGGCTACATCTACTGGGCACATATAACCCTGGCTACATATACTGGGCACATATAACCCTGGCTACATATACTGGGAACATATAACCCTGCCTACATATACTGGGCACATATAACCTTGCCTACATATACTGGGCACATATAACCCTGCCTAAATATACTGGGCACATATACCCCTGCCTACATATACTGGGAACATATACCTCTGGCTACATATACGGGGCACATATACCCCTGCCTACATATACTGGGGACATATACCTCTGGCTACATATACTGGGCACATATATCTGCTGGCTACATATACTGAGGACACTGGCTGTTTGCCATTATGTGCATTTACTGGTGAAAAGCTGTCTCTTATGTGCATTTACTGGTGAAAAGCTGTCTCTTGTGTGCATTTACTGGTGAAAAGCTGTCTCTTATTATGTGCATTTACTGGTGAAAAGCTGTCTCTTATTATGTGCATTTACTGGTGAAATGCTGTCTCTTATTATGTGCATTTACTGGTGCAAAGCTGTCTCTTATTATGTGCATTTACTGGTGAAAAGCTGTCTCTTATTATGTGCATTTACTGGTGAAAAGCTGTCTCTTATGTTCATTTACTGGTGAAAAGCTGTCTCTCATTACGTGCATTTACTGGTGAAAAGCTGTCTCTCATTACGTGCATTTACTGGTAAAAAGCTGTCTCTCATTACGTGCATTCACTGGTGAAAAGCTGTCTGTCATTACGTGCATTTACTGGTGAAAGGCGGTCTCTTATGTGCATTTACTGGTGAAAAGCTGTCTCTTATGTGCATTTACTGGTGAAACGCTGTCTCTCATTATGTGCATTTACTTGCCATGCCCACTTTAGTCGCCGCAAATTTCCTCGAACATGTTGCCCCCTACCCATTTGACTGCCCCCTCATATGTGCCAGTCTAGAACCGGCCCTGTACCCCTGCCTACATATACTGGGCACATATACCCCTGGCTACCTGTTCTGGGGACATCTCTCCCCCTGGCTACCTGTTCTGGGGACATCTATACCCCTGGCCACCTATTCTGGGGACACCTATAGACCTGGAGCTACGTATTTTTGGGGAACCACTGCTGTCAGATTAAATGTATTTTGGGGAACTGCTGCCAGATTATGTGTATGTTGGGGGAATCGCTTCGCTGCTGCCAGATTACATCTATTTTTTGGGAACCACTGCCAAATTATCTGTATTTTGTAAGAACCTCTGCCAGATTACGTGGATTTTTGGTGAAATGCTGTAAGATTACATGTATTTTGGGGGAAGGGGGGGAAACACTATGGCAGAGCTCAAACTTCCCTGGCAGACCTTTCACAGCAATATTAAAATCATGTATATTTGGCCCCACCCGTGACCACGCCCACATTCTGTTGCATGGCCACGCCCATTTTTTCGGCAAAAAATCTTTTGTCAGTAAATTTTTAGGTATTTTTCAGTAAAAAATAACGTGAAAGGTTGGCAACACTGTAGAGGAGGGTTCATGTTAGGCATACATAGAGAAGGGGTTCATGTTAGGCAATAGGCATAGATAGAGGAGGGTTCATGTTAGGCATAGATAGAGGAGGGTTCCTGTTAGACATAGATAGAGGAGGGTTCATGTTAGGCATAGATAGAGGAGGGTTCATGTTAGGCATAGATAGAGGAGGGTTCATGTTAGGCATAGATAGGGGAGGGTTCATGTTAGGCATAGATAGGGGAGGGTTCATGTTAGGCATAGATAGAGAAGGGGTTCATGTTAGGCAATAGGCATAGATAGAGGAGGGTTCATGTTAGGCATAGATAGAGGAGGGTTCCTGTTAGACATAGATAGAGGAGGGTTCATGTTAGGCATAGATAGAGGAGGGTTCATGTTAGGCATAGATAGAGGAGGGTTCATGTTAGGCATAGATAGGGGAGGGTTCATGTTAGGCATAGATAGGGGAGGGCTCCTGTTAAGCATAGATAGGGGAGGTTTCTTTTTAGGCATAGATAGGGGAGGGCTCTTGTTAGGCATAAATTGGGGAGGGTTCCTGTTAGGCATGGACAGGAGAAGGTTCCTGTTAGACATAAACTGGGTTTATTTAGTGTTGAGAAAAGACTCCTTAGAGGGGATCTAATTAGCATGTATAAATACATCAGAGGGCAATATAAAAGCTTGGCGTATGAGCTTTTTGTCCCTAGGCCTTCTCAAAGGACTAGAGGACATGATTTGCGCATGGAGGAAAAACGTTTTAGCCATTTATTTAGGAAAGGGTTCTTTACAGTAAGATTGATTAAGATGTGGAATGCATTGCCACAGGAAGTAGTTATGGCAAATTCTATGCCTGCATTTAAAGGGGGCCTAGATGCTTTCCATGCGTTGAAAGACATCCATGGCTACAACAATTACTAGGTAAGGCCCAGTGATGTTGATCCAGGGATTTTATCTGATTGTCATCTGGAGTCGGGACGGAATTTTTTCCCTTTTGGGGTTAATTGGACCATGCCTTGTAAGGGTTTTTCGCCTTCCTCTGGATCAACAGGGATATATGAGGGAGAAGGCTGGTGTTGTGCTTTGTTCTCTGGTCGAACTCGATGGGCAAACTATATAGATATTGGAGGGTTCTTTCTAGGCGTAGATAGGGGAGGATTCTTGTTAGGCATAGATAGGGGAGGGCTCTTGTTAGGAATACATTGGGGAGGGTTCCTGTTAGGCATAGCTAGGGGAGGGTTCCTGTTAGGCATAGACAGGGGAGTGTTCTTGTTAGGCATAGATAGAGGAGGGTTCCTGTTAGGCATACATAGGGGAGGCTTCCTCTTAGGCATAGATAGGAAAGAGGTACTGTCAGGCATAAATAATGGAAGGTTCCTGTTAGGCATAGATAGGTGAGGGTTTGTGTCAAAAAGTTAGGGTACAGAAGGACATAGCAGTATGATAGTATGATAGCCAGTATTCTACAACTACTATTTTGTGCCCATTTTTCCTCAAGCGAAAATTGATTCAGTCACCCTGACCTTTTATTACTCTGTTGGGTAGATGTAACACTCACATATCCAGCCAAGGTGCTTTCAAAGATGGACATGAGTCAGCTATGGCACTGAGACTGCTCTGATTTGGCTGCATAGCCATATCAGCAGCAAGCTCTGATGCACAGTTTTCTGACACTTCTCTCATTGCCAGCAGCCCAGCATTACATGTTTTATCAAATCTTGCTATAGCATTGCCTTTGTGAACCAGATGGGCTCACCATGCACATTTAAGTTTTGGACACCTTGTGATTGGTTCACTGATTGTCCGTTTTTGGGCCACATTTAACAAGTAAATGCTAACTATTGTATTCAGTGGTGTAGCTAAGGAGCTGTGGGCCCCGATGCAAGTTTTACAATGGGGCCCCCCAAGCACTCTATACATAACTATTGATACGGCGCACCAAAACCTGCCAATGGCAACTACAGTGTCAAAGGTGCAAGAAGGGGACGGGGAACAATTTGTTAATGACTGCTTTTATTCAAAGCATCTATAGAGGTCATTTTTATTCTGAGCACAGGACCAATAGAGAGCTAATTCTGCAGTTGAGGGAGGGCCCCTCTAGCCCAAGGGCCCCGATGCGGTTGCATCCTCTGCACCCCCTATTGCTACGCCCCTGTTTGTATGCCTGGATCACCACAAATAACCTGATGTTTTGGGGATCCTCTGAACCTATCACAATTTGCCTCATCTTCAAAGTTATTTGGATCCTTCCATTTGCTCATTTTATATACTTCCAACACACAAATGACTGTTCACTCGCTGCCTTTTATATACCACCCCTTAAAGAGAAACTCCGACCAAGAATTTAACTTTATCCCAATCAGTAGCTGATACCCCCTTTTACATGAAAAATATAATGATTTTCACAAACAGACCATCAGGGGGCGCTGTATGACTGATTTTGTGCTGAAACCCCTCCCACAAGAGGCTCTGGTACCGTACGGTACTCTGGGCAAACTGCCACAATGTAACAATGTTCACAGACAGGAAATGGCTGTTTCTAGCTGTTCTGGCCTTGCAGACAGTTGTAAACAGGTACATAACCTGCCCACAGTAAAAATGTCACCATGTAATACATGTCAGAATGTGAATCTGGGAGAGGAAAGATTTTACAATGAGCAAACCCTGCCTAAATCATTTATACATAATTATGGAAAAAAAGAAGCACTTTTTTTATTACATTATTTTCACTGGAGTTCCTCTTTAACAGATGCCATAGTAAAAGATAATCTGTGTCATTCACTTCACCTGTAAGTTATTGTAATGTTGTGGCTAATCAGTGTAGATGCTTACTGATATATTCCCTTTAGGAAGTTAACTTGTTGCCAAGGGAACCACAACTATTTTCAGAAACGCCATGTGTGAGGTCCAGTGATTATGTAAAATGTCTGTCACAGTTTGCTTGGGCAGAAATTAAATGAAATTGCAAAGGCTTCTGATCCGGACTACTATAGTTATTAAAGGACTATCGTGAAAAATTTTAAAATATAGACTACACTAGACTTTAGGCCCCTTATATAACGGGCGCTAGAACCTAAAAGCAGCAGCATCATCTCACATTTGTCCTTCTCCCCACAAAGTCCACTCTGTCCTGGGTTCCAGATGCAGCAGACAGGCATTTTATTATATACGATATATATATAAAATGTAGATTTCCCCCAGACTAAAACGTGCTATGAGTTACTTTTTTACCTACCGTATGTTGCTGTCACTTACAGTAGGCTGTGAAAATCTGACTAGTGCATCTCCTCATGGGGGATTCTTAAAAGGATACTGTAGGGGGTCAGGGAAAAATGAACTGAACTTACCCGGGGCTTCTAATGGTTCCCCGCAGACATTCTGTGCCCGCGCAGCCACTCACCAATGCTCCGGCCCTGCCTCCGGTTCACTTCTGGAATTTCAGACTTTAAAGTCTGAAAACCACTGTGCCTGCGTTGCCGTGTCCTCGCTCCCGCTGATGTCACCAGGAGTGCATTGAGCAGGCCCAGTATGGTCTGCGACTGCGCAGTACGCTCCTGGTGACATCAGCGGGAGCGAGGACACGAAAACACAGGCGCAGTGGTTTTCAGACTTTAAAGTCTGAAATTCCAGAAGTGAACCGGAGGCGGGGCCAGAGCATCGGTGAGCGGCTGCGCGGGCACAGGATGTCTGTGGGGGACCATTAGAAGCCCCGGGTAAGTTCAAATCATTTCCCCCGACCCCCCTACCGTATCCCTTTAAGTATTTTTTTACAAAAGCACTTACTGAACAGCAGTTATTCAGTTCAACTACCAAAATAGCATTTAAAGGGGAACTGAAATAAGAGGTATATGGAGGCTGTCATATTTATTTCCTTTTAATCAATACCAGTTGCCTGGCAGCCCCGCTGGTCTATTTCTCTGCAGTAATATCTGAATAACACCAGAAACAAGCATGCAGCTAGTCTTGTCAGATCTGACTTTAAAGTCTGAAACACCTGATCTGCTGCATGCTTGTTCAGGGGCTATGGCTAATAGTATTAGAGGCAGAGGATCAGCAGGGCTGCCAGGCAACTGGTATTGCTTAAAATGAAATAAACATGGCAGCCTCCATATACCTCTCTCTTCAGTTACCCTTTAATCTAATAGGGAGGCTGGCCGGCATCTTTTGTATAGATCAGTGTTTCTCAAACCTGTCCTCATGACTCCCCAGCAGTGCATGTTTTGCAGGCAACCTCACCTATGCACTGTTATGGGTAATTAGTGTCTTAGCTACATGGAATCCACCTAGCTGAGACACTAATTACCCCACCTGTGCATAGGTGAGGTTGCCTGCAAAACATGCACTGTTGGGGAGTCACGAGGACAGGTTTGAGAAACACTGGTATAGTTCCTTCCAGGGAGCTTCTTTGCACAGAATGAAGGTAATATTGAAAAATGGCCATGAGAAGATGGACTATTCCAAAAACCTGTCAGATCTTCCAGCTTTTTTACTTCCTACTGTATGTGACAGCAACATAGGAAAACAGCACTTTATAGTGCATTTGGAAAACTTTAGCCAAAAGGGCAACTGAATGTATTATATTGTATAGGATAGGCAGAAGCTGTCTAATGCATTTTAATGTTAATATTGAATATTCTATGTAAGCAGCACAGACATTTGTAATGTGCTTGGTGAATTCAGACTGTGCAGGTGTTTTAAAATGCTTCAGAGTTTTTAAAATGCTTCACATAAAATTGGCAATTTGTTAAAGAGGCACTGCAATGATGCATAGAATAAAACTATACAGTTTTCAGCATACAACAATTCTAATTATCTTGAAACACTTCCTGTATCAATATATTGCTGTAAGGGCAGTTTCTAGGCTAAATTTCACCCAGGGTGAGGGTGTAAAAATCGCCCCCCCCCCCCCCACCGTGGAGCCAGGTATAGGTGCCCACAGTATAGGTTAGCTACGTAGGTGCCACCAGTATGTGTTAATTAGCAAGGTGCCTGCAGTATAGGTTAGATAGGTAGATGTCCCCAGTATGGGTTAGATAGGTAGGTGACTGCTGCATAGTTTAGGTAGGTAAGTGACTGCAGTATAGGTTAGATAGGTAGGTGACTGCAGTATAGGTTAGGTAAGTAAGTGACTGCTGTATAGGTTAGATAGGTAGGTGCCAGTACAGGTTAGATAGGTAGGGGACTGCAGTATAGGTTAGGTAGGTAAGTGACTGCTGTACAGGTTAGATAGGTAGGTGACTGCAGTACAGCTTAGATAGGTAGGTGCCAGTATAGGTTAGGTAGGCGACTGCAGTATAGGTTAGGTAGGTAAGTGATTTCAGTATAGCTTAGATAAGTAGGTGCCTGCTGTATAGGTTAGGTAGGTAGGTAGGTGCTGCAGTATAGATTAGGTAGGTAGGTGCTGCAGTATAGGTTAGGTAGGTAGGTAGGTGCTGCAGTATAGGTTAGGTAGGTAGGTAGGTGCTGCAGTATAGATTAGGTAGGTAGGTAGGTAGGTGCTGCAGTATAGATTAGGTAGGTAGGTGCTGCAGTATAGATTAGGTAGGTATGTGCTGCAGTATAGGTTAGGTAGGTGCTGCAGTATAGATTAGGTAGGTAGGTAGGTAGGTGCTGCAGTATAGATTAGGTAGGTAGGTGCCTGCAGTATAGATTAGGTAGGTAGGTAGGTGCTTCAGTATAGATTAGATAGGTAGGTGCCTGCAGTATAGGTTAGGTAGGTGCTGCTGTACAGGTTAGATAGGTAGGTGCCAGTATAGGTTAGGTAGGTGACTGCAGTATAGGGTAGGTAGGTAAGTGATTGCAGTATAGCTTAGCTAAGTAGGTGCCTGCTGTATAGGTTAGGTAGGTAGGAAGGTGCTGCAGTATAGATTAGGTAGGTAATTATGTAGGTAGGTGTTGCAGTATAGATTAGGTAGGTAGGTGCTGCAGTATAGGTTAGGTAGGTAGGTAGGTAGGTGCTGCAGTATAGATTAGGTAGGTAGGTAGGTGCTGCAGTATAGATTAGGTAGGCAGGTGCTGAAGTATAGATTAGGTAGGTAGGTGCTGCAGTATAGATTAGGTAGGTAGGTGCTGCAGTATAGGTTAGGTAGGTAGGTAGGTAGGTGCTGCAGTATAGATTAGGTAAGTAGGTGCTGCAGTATAGATTAGGTAGGTAGGTGCTGCAGTATAGATTAGGTAGGTAGGTGCTGCAGTATAGGTTAGGTAGGTGCTGCAGTATAGATTAGGTAGGTAGGTAGGTGCTGCAGTATAGATTAGGTAGGTAGGTAGGTAGGTGCTGCAGTATAGATTAGGTAGGTAGGTGCTGCAGTATAGATTAGGTAGGTATGTGCTGCAGTATAGGTTAGGTAGGTGCTGCAGTATAGATTAGGTAGGTAGGTAGGTAGGTGCTGCAGTATAGATTAGGTAGGTAGGTGCCTGCAGTATAGATTAGGTAGGTAGGTAGGTGCTTCAGTATAGATTAGATAGGTAGGTGCCTGCAGTATAGGTTAGGTAGGTGCTGCTGTACAGGTTAGATAGGTAGGTGCCAGTATAGGTTAGGTAGGTGACTGCAGTATAGGGTAGGTAGGTAAGTGATTGCAGTATAGCTTAGCTAAGTAGGTGCCTGCTGTATAGGTTAGGTAGGTAGGAAGGTGCTGCAGTATAGATTAGGTAGGTAATTATGTAGGTAGGTGTTGCAGTATAGATTAGGTAGGTAGGTGCTGCAGTATAGGTTAGGTAGGTAGGTAGGTAGGTGCTGCAGTATAGATTAGGTAGGTAGGTAGGTGCTGCAGTATAGATTAGGTAGGCAGGTGCTGAAGTATAGATTAGGTAGGTAGGTGCTGCAGTATAGATTAGGTAGGTAGGTGCTGCAGTATAGGTTAGGTAGGTAGGTAGGTAGGTGCTGCAGTATAGATTAGGTAAGTAGGTGCTGCAGTATAGATTAGGTAGGTAGGTGCTGCAGTATAGATTAGGTAGGTAGGTGCTGCAGTATAGGTTAGGTAGGTGCTGCAGTATAGATTAGGTAGGTAGGTAGGTGCTGCAGTATAGATTAGGTAGGTAGGTGCTGCAGTATAGATTAGGTAGGTAGGTGCCTGCAGTATAGATTAGGTAGGTAGGTAGGTAGGTGCTGCAGTATAGATTAGGTAGGTAGGTGCCTGCAGTATAGATTAGGTAGGTATGTGCTGCAGTATAGGTTAGGTAGGTACTGCAGTATAGATTAGGTAGGTAGGTAGGTAGGTGCTGCAGTATAGATTAAGTAGGTAGGTAGGTGCTGCAGTATAGATTAGGTAGGTAGGTGCCTGCAGTATAGATTAGGTAGGTAGGTAGGTAGGTAGGTGCTTCAGCATAGATTAGATAGGTAGGTGCCTGCAGTATAGGTTAGGTAGGTAGGTAGGTGCTGCTGTACAGGTTAGATAGGTAGGTGACTGCAGTACACCTTAGATAGGTAGGTGCCAGTATAGGTTAGGTAGGTGTCTGCAGTATAGGTTAGGTAGGTAAGTGATTGCAGTATAGCTTAGATAAGTGGGTGCCTGCTGTATAGGTTAGGTAGGTAGGTAGATGCTGCAGTATATATTAGGTAGGTAGATGCTGCAGTATAGGTTAGGTAGGTAGGTGCTGTAGTATAGGTTAGGTAGGTAGGTGCTGCAGTATAGATTAGGTAGGTAGGTAGGTGCTGCAATATAGATTAGGTAGGTAGGTGCTGCAGTATACATTAGGTAGGTGCTGCAGTATAGGTTAGGTAGATGCTGCAGTATAGATTAGGTAGGTAGGTGCTGCAGTATAGATTAAGTAGGTAGGTAGGTGCTTCAGTATAGATTAGATAGGTAGGTGCCTGCAGTATAGGTTAGGTAGGTAGGTAGGTGCCTGCAGTATAGATTAGATAGGTAGGTGCCTGCAGTATAGATTAGGTAGGTAGGTGCTGCAGTATAAATTAGGTAGGTAGGTAGGTAGGTAGGTGCCTGCAGTATAGATTAGGTAGGTAGGTGCTTCAGTATAGATTAGATAGGTAGGTGCCTGCAGTATAGGTTAGGTAGGTAGGTGCTGCAGTATAGGTTAGGTAGGTAGGTAGGTGCTGCAGTATAGATTAGATAGGTAGGTAGGTGCTTCAGTATAGATTAGATAGGTAGGTGCCTGCAGCATAGGTTAGGTAGGTAGGTGCTGCAGTATGGATTAGATAGGTAGGTGCTGCAGTATAGGTTAGGTAGGTAGGTAGGTAGGTAGGTGCTGCAGCAGTATAGATTAGGTAGGTAGGTAGGTGCTGCAGTATAGATTAGGTTAGGTAGGTAGTAGGGATGGTCGGAATGCCAATTTCCGATTCCGCGGTAAATCCGCATTCCGCCTTTGCCAATTACCGATTCCGCTTTCCGCTACCAATTTCCGCATTCCAATGCGGAATTTCCGCCGGAAATTGCGGAAATTCCGCCCGACTTTAACATCGATTTTCTCAAAAACTATAAGGTCTTTTTGAAAAAAAATGTTGCATCCTGTTTAAAAGATTCGGTTTAATAAACCCTGGAAATTTGGTGTTTCTAGGACTTACAGGGGATTTGCTATTACCCGCTAAAGTCGGCGGATTGTTACTGTAATGTAAAATGCAGAAAATAGCCAGGTGCAGATTTCCTGCATTTTACATTACAGTAAAAATCCGCCGACTTTAGCGGTTAATAGCAAAGCCCCCTTAACCACTTGCCGACCGCGCACTCATACCGAGCGTCGGCAAAGTGGCAGCTGCAGGACCTGCGATGCAGTATTGCGTCGCCAGCTGCAGGCTGATTAATCAGGAAGCAGCCACTCGCGCGAGCGGCTGCTTCCTGTCAATTCACGGCGGGGGGCTCCGTGAATAGCCTGCGGGCCGCCGATCGCGGCTCGCAGGCTAAATGTAAACACAAGCGGAAATAATCCACTTTGTTCACATTGTACGGCGCTGCTGGGCAGCAGCGCCGTAAGGCAGATCGGCGATCCCCGGCCAATCAGCGGCCGTGATCGCCGCCATGTGACAGGGGACAGCCTGTCACTGGCTGCACAGGACGGATAGCGTCCTGTGCAGCCCCGATCACCGGGGATGAGCAGATAGGAGAGGGAGGGGGGAATTTCGCCGCGGAGGGGGGCTTTGAGGTGCCCCCCCCCGCAACATGCCAGACAGGAGGAGCGATTAGACCCCCCCCCTGCACATCATCCCCATAGGGGGGGAAAGGGGGGGGCGATCTGATCGCTCTGTGTGCCAGCTGATCTGTGCTGGGGGCTGCAGAGCCCACCCAGCACAGATCACAAAAAATAACGCTGGTCCTTAAGGGGGGGTAAAGGGTGGGTCCTCAAGTGGTTAAGTCCTAGAAACACCAAATTTTCAGAGTTTATTAAACTGAATCATGTGAACAAGATGCAAAACAAGTTTTCAAAAAGACCTTATAGTTTTTGAGAAAATCGTTGTTAAATTCGGGTGGAATTTCCGCGATTTCTGGCGGAAATTTCCGCATTACCGATTTCCGCATTCCGATGCGGAAATGCAATTTCCAATTGGAATTTCGGAAATTGGATTTCCGCGGAATCCGAATGAGCATCCCTAGTAGGTAGGTGCTGCAGTATAGATTAGGTCAGGGCCGGCGCTACCATTGAGGCAGAGGAGGCAGCTGTCCCAGGGCCCCAGAGCTTGTAGGGGCCCCCAGTGGCTACAAGAGGAAAAAAAATTTCAAATCGGCCTTATAGTTTTTGAGAAAATCGATTTTAAAGTTTCAAAGGAAAAAAATACACATTTAAAAACCTGCCGACTTTAATGGTTGATAGCAAATCCTCCTTAAATGCTAGAAACCCTAAATTTGCAGGATACGTTAAGAAGATCATTAGGAATAAGAGGAAAAAACAATTTTTCAAAAAGACCTTATAGTTTTTGAGAAAATCGATTTTAAAGTTTCAAAGGAAAAAAGTATACTTTTAAATGCGGTAAATGTCACTTTTAGTAGCAAACCTAACGGTAGTGTAATTTTACATGCACCAAACGAAAGCGTAATAAATTTCCTGACGGGGTTTCCAGGGGGTCTATATGCAGCTGCAGTGCTTTGGCCAGGGATCGCTATACAGCCGCAATATGGCTGCATGGAGATCCCTGGCATTTTTTTTTTATTTTCCCAATTTTTTTTGTATGTTTAGAATGTGGGAATTTTTTTTTTTTTTTTAATTATGTGGGGTCCCCTCCTGAAACTTTTTAACCCTTTGTCCCCCATGCAGGCTGGGATAGCCAGAATGTGGAGCTCTGACCGATTGGGACTTCACACCCTGACTATACCAGCTGCAAAAAAGGTCCCCTAATGCGGATTTTTGTTCCGGGGTATATGTTGGGGGGGCCCCCCAGGTTTATTTTGCCCTGGGGCCCCAATGTTGCTTAAACCGGCCCTGGATTAGGTAGGTAGGTAGGTGCTGCAGTATAGATCAGGTAGGTAGGTAGCCGGGTGCTGCAGCGTGATGAGAGCAGGCATAGTAATAACTCACCTTCAGCAGAATAGCCGATCTCACGCTGCTTCAATGTACTTCCTTTCCCGGCATCTGTCTCAGTAACAGCGCCCCCTGTGTTGACATGCGGAACATCATCATTACTGAGACAGATGCCGGGAAAGGAAGTACTTTGAAGCAGCATGGGATCGGCTGAACGAAGGCGACTTATTATTATACCTCCCACCACCTCTGCACCAGCTCCTGCTGCAATAATCCAGCACCCCGGGCGATTGCACGTATCGCACGCCCATAGAAACGGGGCTGATTGCGGTATATGAGCATGTAACCCTGCCCTCCCAGTGATGTTTAGCCTAGGCTATGTTGTCATGAAACGTTCTCCTCCCATTGAACTTTGGGAGAGCAGGTGCTGTTTCTACTTACTACAGATTACAGAACACACAATCAATAAACTTTGCACAGCAGTAAAGATGCTGCCACCTGTGATAAATTAAGAAAAAAAATGCTTTTGCAATGGGGGAATGTTAACTAAATAATTTCTAAAATAATATTGTAAAAAAATAAACATTTTTATTCATTAAGTTATAATTTTGTGTTTTAAAGAGTACCTGTATTCAGGGAAAAAAGTTAAATGTGGACTCCCCTGATCTTCTGATGCTCCTACATACCTGAGCTAGGACCCTCTGCAATATTTGCCAATAATGTTGAATAATGCCCACAGCCTCACTCTTTACAAGCACGGCCAAACTGCTCAGACACAAAATATGGCTAGTGCCTGCACAGCAGCATGGCTTTTTCTCCATGCCTGTGCGGTTACATGTTACTGTGCTTGCGCAAATCAGTTGGCACCTGCACAGTGCTACCATGCACATACACGAAGGGGAGCGTGGCCGTGAAGTTAAAGGGAACCCGAGGTGAGAGGGATATGGAGGGAGACATGTTTGTTTCCTTTTACATAATACACATTGCCTGGCTGTCCCGCTGATCCTCTGCCTCCAATACTTTAAGCCATAGCCCCTGAACAAGCATGCATATAAGATGTCTGTCAAATCTGACAAGATTAGCTGCATGCTTGTTTCAGGTGTGTGATTTAGATCCTACTGACCAGAAAGATCAGCAGCACTGCCAGGCAACTGGTATTGTTTAACTTCAAAACGTCGATGGGCGCTAACGCGGCAGCAGCCCCAGGACTGCCTAACGCCAATTGGCGTGAAGTCCTGGGGCGGGGATTTGCAGGAGATCGTGCTCGCAGATGCATCTCCGCTCCATCATCAGTCTCCCAGCGGCGATCGCAGCTAGGAGACTGTTAGACGGCAAAACTGCCATCTAATAACACTGTACAGCGCTGCGATCTAAGGCAGCGCTGTACTGGGGACAGCCGTGTGGCATGGCTGTCCCCCTGAGACCCACAGGAGCGATCCGCTGTCATAGGCTGAAGCCTATGACAGACGATCGCTGTCATTGGCTGGTGGGGGGAGGGAGGGTTAGGAAAATAATAATAAAAATTACAATAAATATTTACCCCCCAAAAAATAAACCTCCTGGGAGCAATCAGAGCCCACCAACAGAAATCTCTGTTGATGGGCAGAAAAGGGGCAGGTAATCACTTGTGTGCTGAGTTGTGCGACCCTGCAGCGACCCCTTAAAGGGAACCTGAAGTAAAATTATTTAAAATAAACTCATGATGTAAATGAATATTACCGGTACATACTTACCTTGCTGCCAGCTCCTCTCAGAAGCTCACCATTTTCTTCTTACAGTGATCCCTTCCAGTTCTGACAATATTTTGTCAGAAATGAAATATACCAGTTACTGTCAGTTATATATTAGCTGCTGTCAATTACAACTGAATGTGCAAGGTAATGTCCATGTTTCCCTATGGCTCAAGTGGGCAATATTACAGTTTAACAGTGTGCTGCTGCTGACCAGGAAGCTGTTATAGGGTAATGGCCATTTTCTAAATGGAGGACAGAGAATTATAATAATCACAGTGGACAAACGGGATGCAGGAGAGGAGAAAGAGATTGAGGAGTAGACTACACAGGAGGTAAGTATGACGTGTTTACGTTTATTTAGACTTTTAATTTTCCGTTCAGGTTCTCTTTAAAGCTGCAGTGGCCTTTTTTGGGGAAAAACGGACCGGATGTCCGGACCGGACCCGTACGGTTCCTATCCAGATCCGGGTCCGTTTGCATACGTTTTCAATCAGGTATGAATACGGCTGCGATCCGGATCCATTTTTTTAAAGAGATAACACACTATATAAATTCCTGGGGTCTGGGAGGTCAGCAGAAGCTGCACCTGTAGAATCAGGTTCTCCGCTGTGTAGGGCCTCACCTCCACATCCGACATACTGCCAAACAGCTCCAGCACAAAGTCACTGCTGCTCCACTCCAGAAATGCTGTGCCCATGTGTCCCCATTCAAAATGGCCGCCAGAAAAAGCATAGGAAGTGGGGTAGAACGTCTGGTTTTTATAGCCAGTGTGTTCTGTGCTTTCCGTTTCCAATTGGTTTCTATTGCCGGACGGTGCAGTCAGGCTCCGGTCCGGGTGCGTCGGCCGGATGATCCAGACCTTAAAAATAGTGCATGTTGGAAAAGTGTCCAGAGTCCGGATCCGGTCCGACTCCGGTCCGTACGGAACGGACACGTGTGTATGGTCGCATAGACTTTGCATTGCTATGCCGAACGTCCGTTCCGTTTGTACAGTATACGGTCCGGATCCGGCCCGGCGAATCCGGACAGCGAACACTAATGTGAACCGGGCCTTAATTGTGAAAACTAGCCTGGTCACCTGTCTACAGGTTTGCTTTAAGCTGTAACCTATATTGTATTTACTTTCTTATGCAGATGTTCAGGCTAGGTACATGGCCTGCATAGAGCAGGGGCATAATCAGCACAGACTGGAATCCAGTAGAGGATAGTTTATGAAGTGTGTATATGTATAAGATGTGGGAGGGACACCACTATGTGACTACAACATGAAAGTATAGGAGAGGCAGAAGGTCATATGCTTGAACTAGGTACTGCATTTCTGAATATTAATTTATCAGGTTAACAAACACATTATACAAATATTTGACTGTAGGATACCTGGAGGTGTGGAAGAGTCTATAAGATCCATGGATACAATGAAGAGACTTCCATATGCTGTGTAAAATAGAATCAATGACACATAACTTAATGGATAATTTATTTTTCCCCTTTGGGGTTTTTGTAAACAAGGGGAATGATCAAAGTGTAATGCACATCGTTTGAACAGACTAGAATGTCAGCAGGTTAATATACTAAAAGAAGCTTGTAAAACACAGTCAACCTTGAATGAGCTTGAGATCTATCATTAACAGGAACTTTCAAATTCTGGGTTACTGGCTGGAGGGAGTGTAATTTGTCAGTTTTTTTTTTTTTCATCATTTTCTGGAGCTTATGCAAGTTCCTAGAAGCACCAGAAAGCCATGGAAATGTCATAGAGAGAATGTGAAGGCTTCTTTTCAGTTGTTGGCTAGGAAGTGGTGTAAGTTTGGAAACCTCTCACCTAGGTCACTTGGATCATCCCCCCTTAAGGTGACCACTAATGATCCAATCTTTTCAACCAATCTTACCATTTCTATGTAATATAAGGGAAAGCCTATAGTATTCATTCAATATATTCACTCAGTTTACTCTTCTACTACATAGATTGGATGAAAAAGATTGGATCATTAGTGGCCACCCTTAGAAAGCTACACCATCCTTTCCACCCACAGACTGTCTCTTTCACACTAGGAGCTGTTCTGTCCATTTTGAGGGAACGCACCTTGGATGTGGTAAGAAAGGCCTATTGACTTTCATGTTACCGTTCACATTAGGCAAAGCGTTCAGAGCGTTACGTTGTGACGCCTCTGGGAGCTTTTAATCGTATGACGCAAGCAATTTCCTTTTGGGTGAATTAGAACTAGTGCTGCTAATAACCAATGAACCACAGCTTCCCGTTGTCATGCCATTCATCATAACGCATGCACAAAATCTGGTAGCTAATTTGAAAGGGCCCTTACAGCACCCCTGTTTAGGGTCCTTTCACACCGGCGGCTGCATTCCGTTTGGTTTTTGAAAAGGCTTGTGTGTTTCCAAACGTACGTACAGTAAAGTAACAAGTGGAATTGTGGGAATGCATGCATACTGAATGCGTTTCTGAATCTTCTAAAAAGGCAAACGTAGTTCCGCTACATTCTTCCAGCATTTCCATTGAGGCCAACATAGTGAAAATCTCAAAACACGTTTGCAATTGTGTTTTGTGATTTTTGGAATGAAAGAGCCCTCGAACTTACCCAGTGGCACAGAAAAAAGTTATCATACAAATAATCGAGGTTAAACCTCCCCCGTACATGCCCCTAACGGACACTTAGATTCTGAGGCATGGAACCCACTGAAAACCGCAAACGCAAAACGCAACCGCTAGCGTTTTGTCTGAGCGGTTTGCAAGCGGATTCATGCGCGTTTTGGGTCGTGTTTTGCAACATTGTATTTTTTTCCCCAGCGGGTGCCTAGCGTTTTGCGTTTTGCATTTTTATCCTGATTGGTCCTGTGAATTATTTTTCATTTTGTTACAGTGTGCTGAACCGCAAAACGCTAGCAAAACCGCCCAGTTTAGGTTTTGCTGAGCGTTTCCGCTAGCGGTTCAATACTTTACATTGAAGCGCTAACGCTCCCAAAATGCTGCATGTCCTGCGTTTGCGTTTCTGAGAAACGCAAACGCTCCTGTGGAAGTTGCCCCATCCATTAACATTAGCCCAGCGTTTTGGCAAACTGCTAGCGTATCGCAGTGCTGCCAAAACGCTGCCAAAAGCGCTCCTGTGGGTTCCAGCCCTGATTCATGTACTAACCAATTTATTTATTGTATTACTGTTACCTCATCAACAGGCTTTTATTTTGGATGCAGGACCTGCGCTCAGCGACTGGTACACCTGAACCATTTGGGGTTTTTAATAATATCATGGGTTTAACCAGTATTGTAACCATAAGTACATATTTAGCTTTAATATACATTGATGATAGACATTTGTTTAAACATTTTTAATTATTCAGATATTTACTTTTCATAACTATTTGTACTATTCTTGGTTTGCTTATGAGTTTTTGCAACACTGCTGACAGAAAATTGGGAGAGATTAGATTATTGAATTATCTCTAATAACACATTTCCTAGCACGGCTGTAATAAATATTCTAACCACCAATTATAATTAACAATACTATTGTGAATTCTGCCAATTTCATCCTCATGAATGGGCTCTGCAGTAGTCTTCTGTATAATGTGACATCAGGATTGCCACAGCTGCCTCTAGTCAGGCATTCTAATCCCTTTGGAAATTGCTATTAGGGGTCATGCACTATTGTAACAATCCCTTCCTGACTACTAGCACCTCAGATGACTTCTTTGCGCAATTTAACAGCCAACAGTGAGCTAACAATAGGAGTTTTCACCCTCTCTATGTACTGTTAAAATGGTTTTAATAACACCTAAGGTAAGGATTAAAAGTTTCCATGGGAAGAAAACCCTTTATAGACAGCTATCAAAGTAAGACTTGCTCATTGCCATTTAATGTTGCTAAATATGATGTTGATTATGATTATTTTTAATAATTATCATAACGACAATAACAAAAATAAATATTATTATTTCATAAAAATGATGAGCATACAACATCATCATCACAACAAAATTAATGGGAACCTGAGCAGGTGATAAAAAAAAGAATTTACACTTACCTGGGGCTTCCTCCAGCCCACCGTAGGCCGTGAGGTCCTCCTGGCGTCCTCCTGGCTCCTTCACTGATCCCGGTCCTGGCTCCGGTTAAAGGACGACTTTGGAGAGTTCTGCTCATGCACGGTTCAATCTTAGAGAACCGCATATGCGCAGGACTCTCACGCTGGCAGGCGTGATGACACATAGCCGGCCGGCGTAATGGCACAATCCATGGAAGCGGGAAGCAGAACTGACGACTTGAGGCCAAAGTCGTCCTGTAACCGGAGTCGGGTCCAGGGAAGGAGCCAGGAGGATGGGCTGGAGGAAGCCCCAGGTAAGTGTAAATTCTGTTTTTATCAGCTACTCAGGGTCCCTTTAACTTAAGTACAGTGTCAAAGTGGTTTGCAATATTGCAATCAGAGTTTTTGTATTCTTGGTCTCTTTAGGTTTATAAGGTTTAAGGCCCTTTTTAAATTACAGCGTTGCATTGCTCTACCGTTGCATTGCTCTACCCTGCTGCAGAGGCCATTGATCTCTGTAAGACAGGTCAAATTACCTACAGCGAAACGCGATGCGACAGAAGTGGTTCAGGTGACGCAGAGGCTACAGAGCATTGCCAAGTAATGTGAGTCGTACTGCATGGCACACAGTTGCATGAGAATCAATGGTATTGCAACAATCTATAAAAAGAGGGGTGTGGCACACATTCGCATAGTAAAAAAAAAAGATTGACGCACTTCCTGTCTGGAAGTGTGCATATGATATGACTGAGGGGTCAGACATTTCTGACGTCTGACATCAGTGACGTACACGTTGGTGTGGGGGGGCAGGAGCATGCAGATTTCCATGTTGGTGCAATCTGTCGCAGGGACCAACCTGAATGCAATGGTGTGATGTACTGAAGTAGGCTCTTCTGCCACGTGTACGGAACGTGTAGTCGCTTCCTGCCCGCCCACTGAGATAGGTAATTACAGGAAGCATACTCGTAGGGACCCGCGGGCAGCAATCGGGTAACAGCGCGGGAAGAGTATGACGTCTCAGGTAGGGGGGCCCCACACTTAAGTTTGCCCCAGGGCCTTGGGGCCCATTAAACCGACCCTGATTTAGTCATAAAGCTTCAGAGTTTTTTCTTACACAGTACTTCACTATATGTCACTTTTATGAACTTAATTGCACTCCCTGATATACTAATGACCACCAGAGACTACTAACAATCTGGCAGAAGCTCTAATAACAAAGCCAGTTCTTCCACTAACAGACATGTGCTGCTTTATTTCCCAGCAAGAGTCATTCATAATTTTATATCAGCTGGTGACAGCATACGTTTTTTTAGATAACTATTTGTCATGTTGAATGTCTCTTTAACAGTATAAAATAAGATGATATCGAAATGTACCAGTCTGAAGTGGGCCTGAAACACTGTTTGCCACCAATACCAGATTTGTGTGTTGTGTTTTTAACCTTGTTTTTGATGTGTGTCATATACATTTAACTTACCTAACCTTGCTATGACAGTTCTGAAAGTATGCAGTACACTTGTATGGTGTCAGATGGCATACATTTAAAAAAAGGCACCTGAATTCCAATAGTAAAATATAGGTAATATTTACCAATATTTTACTATTGCTAAACCTAACCCAACTCTCATACAGAACCCTCCCCCTACCGATGCCTAATTCTAAGACCCCACCCCCCCCATAACAAAATTAATTATTCTGAATTGTCGCCTAATTTCGTTTCAACAGGCGAATTTTCAATCGAATATTTTGCCCATTATTTTTGCGTTCAATTCGTAGTTCATCGCGTACGTATTTCCGCGTAGTCGTGCTATGCAAAGCTTCGTCCGCTACGCGTAGTTGACGTATGTAATGCGAAGTCAACTACGCATGCGGTAACTGCGTCTATATGCATGTATTAGTGGATTATTGCGGACATTTTTCTGCATAAGGGCATAAGCGTCCACATACAGCGACGTTTCTTGCGGATTATTGCGGACATTTTTCCACATAAGGGCATAAGCGTCCACATACAGCGAAGTTTCTTGCGGATTATTGCGGACATTTTTCCGCATAAGGACATAAGCGTCCGCATACAGCGAAGTTTCTTAAATTTTTGATGCTGGTCGAAAAACGCGAATATTTCTGAAAATTTTCGCGGAAATTCGCCGAATTCGAAAACAGGATTTTCAATGCGAAAATGACTTGGGCGAAAATTCGCAGGCAACACTGCTGGTGGTGCCTAATCCTAATCCCCCCCCTTTGGCGCCTAATACTAAAGCCCCCAAACCTTTCCTCTTCCCTCTGCCACAAAGCAGCAATATGCGGCAAACAAGGTAAATTTTGCCACATACAGGTGCCCGATTAGCGGTAGCGATTTAAAATAATTTATAGATAGAATCCCGGGTGCCTGTGCTTGCAAAAATGCAAATAGTGGCATTGCATAGTGGGCGCACTGCTTTATAATAGGCACATAAGGCGGCGCCTTTTTTCTGAAAGGGCTCCTGCGCCCTTTTTTTCTTGCTTCGGTCAAATGGGCTATGCCGGTATTACATTTATGAATACCAGCCTGTATACAGAACAAGCAGGGGTGGTCTGCCAATGACGCCACCTGAACGTCTTGCATCAGAGAGGGACACCCTGCGCCCCTCCCTCCCCGCGGCCACTGCTCTTTTTACCTTCTAAGTCGGCGACCGCCTCCTCAATGACAGTCCCTGGTCCTGAGATCAGCGATGACCCGTTGCACCACAGTTATGAAGAAACAGGAGAGCATCTCCCGTAGTGGCTAGTGTTGGGCGAACAGTGTTCGCCACTGTTCGGGTTCTGCAGAACATCACCCTGTTCGGGTGATGTTCGAGTTCGGCCGAACACCTGAAGGGGTCACGTGGTTCGGACCCGAACGCGCTCTGATTGGCCGAACTGTCACGTGGTTTGGGTAAATAAATACCCGAACCACGTCATATTTCCGCCATTTGTCTGTGGGTTTAGCCTTGGGTAGGCAGGCAGGGTAGTTCGCGCTCCAGCCACGCTAGCCAGGGTCCCCCCAGTCATTGTGTCGCTGCTGGGAATAGTAGTACACCGCTCGCTCAGCATTCTGTTTACTGCCACTCTGTGTACCTCGCTCAGCCACACTATATAGCATTCTGTTTACTGTTCTGTGTCTGCTGGGAATAGTAGTACACCGCTCGCTCAGCCACACTATATAGCATTCTGTTTACTGCCACTCTGTGTACCTCGCTCAGCCACACTATATAGCATTCTGTTTACTGTTCTGTGTCTGCTGGGAATAGTAGTACACCGCTCGCTCAGCCACACTATATAGCATTCTGTTTACTGTTCTGTGTCTGCTGGGAATAGTAGTACACCGCTCGCTCAGCCACACTATATAGCATTCTGTTTACTGCCACTCTGTGTCTGCTGGGAATAGTAGTACACCGCTCACCCGCCACTGTATAGCATTGTGCTCTGTGTCGCTGCTGGGAATAGTGGTACACCGCTCACCCGCCACTGTATAGCATTGTGCTCTGTGTCGCTGCTGGGAATAGTGGTACACCACTCACCCGCCACTGTATAGCATTGTGCTCTGTGTCGCTGCTGGGAATAGTAGTACACCGCTCAGCCACACTATATAGCATTCTGTTTACTGTTCTGTGTCTGCTGGGAATAGTAGTACACCGCTCGCTCAGCCACACTATATAGCATTCTGTTTACTGCCACTCTGTGTACCTCGGTCAGCCACACTATATAGCATTCTGTTTACTGCCACTCTGTGTCTTCTGGGAATAGTAGTACACCGCTCACCCATCACTGTATAGCATTGTGCTCTGTGTCGCTGCTGGGAATAGTGGTATACCGCTCACCTGCCACTGTATAGCATTGTGCTGTGTGTCGCTGCTGGAAATAGTGGTACACCGCTCAGCCACACTATATAGCATTCTGTTTACTGTTCTGTGTCTGCTGGGAATAGTAGTACACCGCTCGCTCAGCCACACTATATAGCATTCTGTTTACTGCCACTCTGTGTACCTCGCTCAGCCACACTATATAGCATTCTGTTTACTGCCACTCTGTGTCTTCTGGGAATAGTAGTACACCGCTCACCCGCCACTGTATAGCATTGTGCTCTGTGTCACTGCTGGGAATAGTGGTACACCGCTCACCCGCCATTGTATAGCATTGTGCTCTGTGTCGCTGCTGGGAATAGTGGTACACCGCTCACCTGCCACTGTATAGCATTGTGCTGTGTGTCGCTGCTGGGAATAGTGGTACACCGCTCAGCCACACTATATAGCATTCTGTTTACTGTTCTGTGTCTGCTGGGAATAGTAGTACACCGCTCGCTCAGCCACACTATATAGCATTCTGTTTACTGCCACTCTGTGTACCTCGCTCAGCCACACTATATAGCATTCTGTTTACTGCCACTCTGTGTCTTCTGGGAATAGTAGTACACCGCTCACCCGCCATTGTATAGCATTGTGCTCTGTGTCGCTGCTGGGAATAGTGGTACACCGCTCACCCGCCACTGTATAGCATTGTGCTCTGTGTCGCTGCTGGGAATAGTGGTACTGTATAGCATTTCTGTACTGCCACTGTACTGCTGCCAGTCAGCGTGTACTGTAAGGATAAGTGAAATGAGGAAGAAATCCGGTGAAAGAGGGAGGGGCAAGGGAAGAGGTGTTTCCCCTGACGGTTCACGTACAGGCCACAGGGGAGCACCCAAGAAAACCCACTCAATACCGCCCATGTTGTCCAGGACAACAACCCTCACAAATCCAAAAGAACAGGACCAGATAATTACTTGGATGACCTCTCAAGCGTCCAGCAGTGGGTTAAGCAGCACCAGCACATCACGCACGAGGTCCGAGTCCTCAGCCAGTTACAAGGAGCCAGTGGGCACAAAGCTGACACAACCGGCAGCGACACCACGCACACAACTGCCAGATAACCAGTCCGATGAATTACCTCAGGACACAATGGGGTATTCGCAGGAGCTATTCCCAGCCCAACAAACTTCCACCTTTCAAAGGTCAATGGAGGAACAGCCAGAAATGTTGTGCCTGGATTCACAACCGTTAACTGTGGGAAATGCACCGCGCACTGAAATACAAGGCGAGTCCGAAGAGGACTCGGAAACCCAAATCCCAGAGCAATTTGGGCAGGAGGGGTTGCAATTGCAGGAGGCCGGCCGACAAGATCTGGAAGATGACGTTGGAGTGAGCTGCGCAGAGGTTGTTCTGGGAAGCTCTACTCCACGGCGGCGGCCCCCCACAATGACATATGACGAGTTTGAGGAGATGGAAGAGGAGGGTATGGACAATGTGGACAGAGACCCAGATTTTGTTTGTGAACGAGAACATCGCCGTCGTAGCAGCAGCACAGATGAGTCTGTTGAAGAACCCACTGCTGCACGAGTTCACCTTGTGCCACAAGGTAGGCGGCGCGCAATTTCAGGCACCACAAGCGTGGAAGTTCAAGTGAGAGGCAAAAGAGGAGCAAACAGAAATCGCCAGCAAGGCAGGTGCTCCAAAGTCTGGGCTTTCTTTGAAGACTGCACTGAGGATGTTACCATGGCGATTTGCAAAGTGTGCAAGACCCGCCTGAGCAGGGGGAAAAGTATTAACAACCTCTCCACCACCAGCATGAGCCGCCACATGCTATCCAAACATCCCACTCTGTGGGCAAACTCGGCAGGACAGGGTACCAGCAACACTGCCTCCCTTGGGTTCACCAGACTCACCACCAGACCCGCCTCAGCAGCAGCGGTAGCCCAGCCATTGCGTGGTTCACAACATTCACAAACATCAGACGACGCTGACACTGTCACTTTCCGGAGTAGTGCTCTTGAGGTCTCCCAGTCTTCATCAAACATAACAACCAACAGCCCTTCCGTGTGCAGCGCTATGGTTCAGTTGTCTGTGTCGGAGATGTTTGAGCGCAAGAGGAAATTGCCAGCAAATGACCCCCGGGCCGTGGCAGTAACAGCCAGCATAGCCAAGCTTCTGGCCTGCGAAATGCTGCCATATCGAGTGGTGGAGACAAACAGCTTCAAGGGCATGATGTCAGTGGCCATCCCACGTTACGTGGTTCCCAGCCGCTACCACTTTGCGCGCTCTGCAGTGCCTGAGTTGCATGAGCACGTGGTCAGCAAAATAACCCGAAGCTTGAAGAATGCCGTTGCCTGCAAGGTTCACCTCACCACTGACACCTGGACGAGTGCGTTCGGCCAGGGTCGATACATCTCCCTTACCGCGCACTGGGTGAACCTTGTGGAGCCTGGCAGCGATTCCTCACCTGCTACGGCGCGGGTGTTGCCCACGCCGCAAACAGCTGCACCGCCGTCCCTCCCACTGGATAACAACAGCAGCACCTACCTCTCTGACTCCTTCTCCTCCAACGCATCTCAAAGCTGTACCTCATCCGGAAACGCTAACCCAGCAGCAGTAGGATCGTGGAAGCAGTGCAGCACAGCTGTTGGCATGCGTCAGCAAGCGTTGCTGAAGCTGATCTGCCTTGGGGATAAGCAGCACACAGGGGAGGAAATTTGGAAGGGAATAAAGGAACAGACGGATTTGTGGCTGGCACCGCTGGACCTGAAACCGGGCATGGTTGTGTGTGATAATGGGAGTAATCTCATTTGCGCTTTAAAGTTGGCTAAGCTGACACACATCCCTTGCCTGGCGCACGTGATGAACCTAGTAGTTCAGCGGTTCCTGAGGACATACCCAGGCATGGCCGATCTTCTGTTGAAGGTGCGTCGAGTGGCCAAACATTGTAGAAATTCCAGTACTGCTTCGGGGGCACTCGCCAAGATGCAGGAGCGCTTCAATCTCCCACACCATCGCTTGCTGTGTGATGTCCCTACGTGCTGGAATTCTACGCTGCACATGCTAGCCCGCTTTTGTGAGCAGAAGAGTGCAGTGGTCCAGTACATGACGGCGCAGTACCGAGGCGCATCCGGACAGCTGCCAAGCTTCTGTGGATCCGATTGGGCCAACATGTTGGACCTCTGCCAAGTCCTCCAAAATTTTGAGCAATCCACGTTGCTTGTGAGCAGTGACAACTCTTCAGTCAGCATTACCATACCACTGCTGTGTTTACTGAAGAGGTCAATGTTGAAAATCAAGGAAACAGCTGTCATGATGCAACTGGGGGAATCTGAAGGAGAAAACGATCAGCGTGATGGTACCAACATCAGGCCATCCGCCTCAGGGAACGCTGGCCCCAGCAGCTGTGACGAAGAAGAGGAGGAGGAACAGCTGGAGTTGGAGCAGGAATTTCATGCCACCACTGACGAGGGCCAGAGCGGTGCACGTTGGACTTCCACAATTCAGCGCGAATGGTCAGCAGAAGCAGACCAGGAGGAAGGTGACGACTATGATGCATCACAACAACTATCACAACGCTCACAAGAGGATGATGAGGATTCTGGTAGGACTTTGGCACACATGGCTCAATTCATGCTAGACTGCATTGAACGTGACCCACGCATTGTGCGCATTTTGGACAACACCAATTACTGGGTTTATACCCTTCTGGATCCACGGTACAAACACAATGTTCCAAAACTCCTTGAAGAAAGAGTCAGACAGGTCAAAATGGAAGAATACCAGCAGGCCCTTGTGGAGACTTTAGAGAGGAGATTGACATCCTCCCCCTCCTCTAGCCAGTTGTACGCCGACAGACTGACTTCCGCAAACTGAGGACGACCAGGAGGGCAGCAAACAACGCAAGCCGCAACTAGTGCCCAAAAGGGAATGGTATCGGCAGTGTCCTTGGAGTGGGAAAATTTTCTGACACCCATGCAGCAGCAGCCCACTGAACAGCAAGCGTGCAGATCCACCTCCAACACCGATCGCCTGGAGAAGATGGTCAAGGACTACATGTCAGATGACGTAGCTGTGTCGAACAATCCATCTGCACCCTTCAACTATTGGGTATCGAAGCTAGACACCTGGCACGAACTGGCAATGTACGCAATAGAGGTGCTGGCTTGCCCGGCAGCCAGCGTTATGTCGGAACGCTGTTTCAGTGCTGCCGGAGGCATCGTCACAGATCGGCGTATCCGCCTCTCCACAGAAAATGCAGACCGTCTGACTCAAATTAAAATGAATCAATCCTGGATTGGAAATGACTACGCAACACTCCAGGACCCCAACCAAGTAACATGACCAATGAACATCTGGGATGGTGTAGCGTTTCCGGTCCCTGTTTATTGAACCTCTCATCTGTATTACATTTATGACTACATGGCGGCAAAAAGCATTGCTGCTATATCCGCACGCTTTTTGTCCTCATGCAAGGCCTGGGTTGTTGTGTCTCACAAAGCGTGGCCTTCTCCTCCTGCGCCTCCTCCTGTTCCATCACGTCTGCTGCTGCTGGGTTAGCGTTGCCGCGTGGTCCCTGTTTATTGAACCACTTATCTTTATTACATTTATGACTGCATGGCGGTACAAAGCATGCTATCCGCACGCTTCTTGTCCTCATGCAAGGCCTGGGTTGTTGTGTCTCATAAAGCGTGGCCTTCTCCTCCTGCGCCTCCTCCTGTTCCATCACGTCTGCTGCTGCTGGGTTAGCGTTGCCGCGTGGTCCCTGTTTATTGAACCACTTATCTTTATTACATTTATGACTGCATGGCGGTACAAAGCATGCTATCCGCACGCTTCTTGTCCTCATGCAAGGCCTGGGTTGTTGTGTCTCACAAAGCGTGGCTTTCTCCTCCTGCGCCTCCTCCTGTTCCATCACGTCTGCTGCTGCTGGGTTAGCGTTGCCGCGTGGTCCCTGTTTATTGAACCACTTATCTTTATTACATTTATGACTGCATGGCGGTACAAAGCATGCTATCCGCACGCTTCTTGTCCTCATGCAAGGCCTGGGTTGTTGTGTCTCACAAAGCGTGGCCTTCTCCTCCTGCGCCTCCTCCTGTTCCATCACGTCTGCTGCTGCTGGGTTAGCGTTGCCGCGTGCTCCCTGTTTATTGAACCACTTATCTTTATTACATTTATGACTGCATGGCGGTACAAAGCATGCTATCCGCGCGCTTCTTGTCCTCATGCAAGGCCTGGGTTGTTGTGTCTCACAAAGCGTGGCCTTCTCCTCTTGTGCCTCCTCCTGTTCCATCACGTCTGCTGGTGCTGGTGCTGGGTTAGCGTTACCGGTCCCTTTTCCTGGAACCTCTTCTCTGTATTACATTTATGACTGCATGGCGAAATAAAGCATGTTACCTGTGCAAAGAAACATGACATTTTCCACATTTAAAAGACACTTTTTCCTTTGAAACTTTACAATCAATTTTCTCAAAAACTATAAGCTCTTTTTCAAATATTTTTTTTCCTCTTGTACCCACTCCCAAGGTGCACATACCCTGCTAATTTGGGGTATGTAGCATGTAAGGAAGCTTTACAAAGCATGAAAGTTCGGGTCCCCATTGACTTCCATTATGTTCGGAGTTCGGCGCGATGTTCGGCGAACGTTCGCGAACCCGAACATCTAGGTGTTCGCCCAACACTAGTAGTGGCGCATATACAGCAAGTACTTACTTCCTGCATATGGGCTGTTACCAGGGGACCCACTCTCTTGTTTATTCATCACTGTATCACAGCCGGTCACTGCTGATCTCAGGATTGGTAGAGAAGGGGACCGGGAACTGTTGTAGAGAAGGACTAACCAATACTATGGGATACTATACTTGCTACCTGTAACGATCGGTGTCAGCACGCAGAGAGAATCCGATTATTGGTGATCTGCAGAATCACCAAGAATGCAGATATACACCTGATTATCGATGATCTGCAGAAATCAGCGATAATACAGATGTATTACTAACCTCTGGACACCAGAATAGTGAGAGTGTTTGGTGTAACAGTAACAACTCTGAGGGGGGACCACCAGAGGAGCTGGCGGCCTAAGACTAGAGTTGGGCCGAACCTCCGATTTTAGGTTCGCGAACTTCCGCGGAAGGTTCGGTTCGCGTTAAAGTTCGCGAACCGCAATAGACTTCAATGGGGATGCGAACTTTGAAAAAAAAAATAATTATGCTGGCCACAAAAGTGATGGAAAAGATGTTTCAAGGGGTCTAACACCTGGAGGGGGGCATGGCGGAGTGGGATACACGCCAAAAGTCCCCGGGAAAAATCTGGATTTGACGAAAAGCAGCGTTTTAAGGGCAGAAATCACATTGAATGCTAAATGACAGGCCTAAAGTGCTTTAAAACATCTTGCATGTGTATACATCAATCAGGTAGTGTAATTAAGGTACTGCTTCACACTGACACACCAAACTCCACTGAACAGAACAGGTATGCAGTGGCGGGTTCACTAAACAGGTATACAGTGGCGGGTCCACTGAACAGAACAGGTATGCAGTGGCGGGTTCACTGAACAGGTATGCAGTGGTGGGTTCACAGAACAGGTATGCAATGGTGGGTTCACAGAACAGGTATGCAGTGGCAGCAGGATCACTGAACAGGTATGCAGTGGTGGGTGGGTTCACAGAACAGGTATGCAGTGGTGGGTTCACAGAACAGGTATGCAGTGGCAGGATCACTGAACAGGTAGGCAGTGGTGGTGGGTGGGTTCACAGAACAAGTATGCAGTGGCAGGATCACTGAACAGGTATGCAGTGGTGGGTGGGTTCACAGAACAGGTATGCAGTGGCAGCAGGATCACTGAACAGGTATGCAGTGGTGGGTGGGTTCACAGAACAGGTATGCAGTGGTGGGTTCACAGAACAGGTATGCAGTGGCAGGATCACTGAACAGGTATGCAGTGGTGGTGGGTGGGTTCACAGAACAAGTATGCAGTGGCAGGATCACTGAACAGGTATGCAGTGGTGGGTGGGTTCACAGAACAGGTATGCAGTGGCAGCAGGATCACTGAACAGGTATGCAGTGGTGGGTGGGTTCACAGAACAGGTATGCAGTGGTGGGTTCACAGAACAGGTATGCAGTGGCAGGATCACTGAACAGGTATGCAGTGGTGGTGGGTGGGTTCACAGAACAAGTATGCAGTGGCAGGATCACTGAACAGGTATGCAGTGGTGGGTGGGTTCACAGAACAGGTATGCAGTGGCAGCAGGATCACTGAACAGGTATGCAGTGGTGGGTGGGTTCACAGAACAGGTATGCAGTGGCAGGATCACTGAACAGGTATGCAGTGGTGGTGGGTGGGTTCACAGAACAGGTATGCAGTGGCAGGATCACTGAACAGGTATGCAGTGGCAGGATCACAGTACAGGTATGCAGTGGGCTGAGGGCTCACTGAACAGAACAGGTATGCAGCCAGGAAGAAGTTAAGCCTAACTAATCTTTCCCTATATGAGAGACTGCAGCAGCTCGCCCTACTCTCACTAATGCAGGCACACGAGTGGCCGTAATGGCCGCCGCTGCCTGCCTTATATAAGGGGGGTGGGGCTCCAGGGGCTAGTGTAGCCTAATTGGCTACACTGGGCCTGCTGACTGTGATGTAGAGGGTCAAAGTTGACCCTCAGGTGCATTATGGGGCGAACCGAACTTCTTCCGCAAAACGTTCGCGTGCGGTACCCGCACGCGAACCACCTAAGTTCGCGCGAACCACGTTCGCCGGCGAACCGTTCGGCCCAACTCTACCTAAGACTCCTGGGGAATTCACCCCTGACTGTGGGTGATATTCCTGTAGCCTGTGGACCCCTGGGCGAGGGACCGAGGCTGGATTGCAGGAATAGCAATATCCTAGTCTTGGGTGTGAGGTCCGTAGTCACAACACCCTGGAACTAGTCTGGAGCATAACATGAATGATAATACAATTCCCTAGTCTTGGGTGTGAGGTCCGTGATCATTAACACCCTGGAACTAGTCTGGAATATAACACAAAGACAATACAGTTCCCTAGTCACCCTGGAACTATGCTAGAGAATACACAGAAAATACACAGTATTCCTAGTCTGGGGTGTGAGGGCCTTGATCTCAACACCCTGGAACTGGTCTAACAAATAATAAACAACAACAGTACAATAAAAAAGAGAGAAATCGAAAGCCCAATATGGTGTAGTATGTCAGAGATACGAAGGGAAATGAATAGGTGAGATGGTTATACTCACAAACATGGGTTACCGCTCAGGCAACCACTGTATAGGCAGGTGAGGAGATTAGACCTGTCCTCACTCAGGATTAAGAAGTCGCTCTCTGTAGATCAGAAAAAATGGGGTAGGGTCACCCCTCCACCTGGGGTGGACTCAAGTATACTGGTAGGTGATCAGAGGCGCCAGCAGAATAAAATTAATATAAAATTGTTAAGAATTGCCAGGAGGGAAAGTGGTGGACTTCCCCTCAATAATTAGACACCAAGGTCTGTCATCGAATCAAACGAATACATTTATTCAATAGTACCCCAAAATCTGCAACGCGTTTCGTGGGAGCAGACCCACTTCTTCAGGCAATAAAACGGGGACAACAAACACAGCAATCAATGTGCAGTGAATTTAGCACCTCTGTGAGGTGCTAAATTCACTGCACATTGATTGCTGTGTTTGTTGTCCCCGTTTTATTGCCTGAAGAAGTGGGTCTGCTCCCACGAAACGCGTTGCAGATTTTGGGGTACTATTGAATAAATGTATTCGTTTGATTCGATGACAGACCTTGGTGTCTAATTATTGAGGGGAAGTCCACCACTTTCCCTCCTGGCAATTCTTAACAATTTTATATTAATTTTATTCTGCTGGCGCCTCTGATCACCTACCAGTAAACAACAGTACAAGGTAATCTGGCTCAGTGTGAATTCCCAGGTCCACCTGGTTCAAACACACTGTAATGATCTGACTATGGTCTGAATGCTTCCACAAAAGTGTTTGCAATGGCAGACAACCAGTGAATGACCAGCACCCAGTATATAGAGCACAGCGCTCCCCAGCGCCTCCCCTAAGTGCTGGACCAATGGGAACTGGTACAAGCGTCAGCTGACCGGCCAGGTCAGCTGATTCCCTTCTGGCTGTCATAAAAGTTCTGCCTCTCAGCGCGCGCGCGCGTCCTTCTGAACTTGTGTGGACTATCAGTCCCAGCCACACCAGACATATGTTGTGTACCACCCGCCGCGGTGGACGCGGAACCAGCCGCACCGCTATCAGGGCATGCGCCGGTTTCTTCGCGTTCGGCCATACTAACAGATGTAGGCCTACGCGTGCAAACCGCCGCGTTGAACACGGAATCAGCCGCCTTGCTTTCAGCACACGTGGCGGCTTTTCCGTGTTTTCTCACACTACCTATATTGGGGAAAACTATACCTGGCTGACCTATACTGGGGGCACCTATACATGGCTAACCTATCCTGGGACAAATATGCCTGGCTACTTATACTGGGACACCTATACCTGGCTAAAATATACTGGGGGAAACCTATACCTGGCTATACTGGGGGCACCTATACTTGGCAACCTATATCGGGGGTACCTATAACTGACTTCCTATACTGGGGGCACCTATACTAGGCTACATATACTGGGGGCTCCTATACTTGGCTACCTATACTGGGGCATCTATACTTGGCTTTCTAATCTGGGGGCACCTATACTTGGCTACCTACACTGGGGACACCTATGCCTAGCTGCCTATACTGGGGACACCTATACTTGGCTACCTACTTACCTATACTGAGGGTGTTTTATTATGGTCGCCACGCAGCTATAATGTGCAGTGCAAATTGACGGGTGCAGTGCGATCATTACAAATCCAGGGGGGACATCCTCTCACTTATCCCTGCAATCTCCAGATGTGTTTTACAGCCTTTTTTCAGCATTTTACTATTTTGCACATCTTTTTACTAATTATCATGCACATTTTTGCACTTTGTATGCTATAATTTCAATTTACATTAACTTGTATTGCATGCAGTGAACATACTGTACATGTTTATTATTATTTTGCAGGAAATTCAGATACAAAAATGTATACTTAAAAATTTATATTTAACGCATGTCAAATGCAATACCAGCAGACACAAATTCGCAAAAATGGTATTCGCAATGAATTTGGAGATGTGTGAAAGGCTGTTAAGTCATCAAACCCTGTAAATAATAGAAGCAGGAATGCAAGTAAAAAAAAATTGCTTTGGTGCCTAACCAGAAAATAAGGGATACTAGATCCATTCAATTCAATTAGATTTGGCTAACATGATAAAATTTTCTACTGCTACTACTAGATAGATTCATTCATAAACGCATCTAAAAAAATGTAAAAGATCAGGGGCCAGCCTCCTGCATACAGCCTCGTTCATCACACCTACATCTAGTGCCTTTAAAGTCCTAGTTTAATTATCTCCACTTGCGTTTTCAATGTGTTCTTAGGTACAGACTAACCAGCAAGCTCATGGTGACCCAGAACTCATTGGAGTGTGTAAGGGGCTACAATGGTCCTAAAAGCCCCCTTACTAAAATGCTACGGAAAACAAAAGTTTGCTTTCTTAAAATGTGTTCTTAGGGACTGATTTGCAGCATCCACTGAGCATCCAAGTCATGCACTTCTATGTTGATAAATAAGGCTGTGACTTTCAGCTGTTGGGCGTATACATTCTTTTACCATTAACTCACTATCAATACTCCTACAGTACGGAGAAATCAACTGCACTTTTTACGTTTCAAAAGCAAATATGGTATACCATAGCCCTGCTGCTTAACAAGTGACCGCCCGCCCACATCACAGAGGGCCCATGCCGCCTGACGCAAATGCGTCACTTGGCGTCATTGGCAAACCGCCCCTGACCGCTGGTAAACTGCAAAATACATTCTCAGACTGCTGAGGTATATGGTAGTAAACATCCTCATGTAGTAAGCTTTGTTGCTAACCGTACAAAATTGACTCTGTCACTAGAAGCTGTCACAGACTGTATAGGCCAATATGCAATTATTTTTTTCTCCCTACTTTTCTCTGGGGTGATATTTTCTAAATTGTCAATGAAAGCCCCTCCACCAGCAAGCAAGAAAATACTCAAAATAATTTTGATAGTACTTTTTCACATACTTTTTGGTACTTTTTCATTTGCAAAGTGCTGAAAAGTTATTTTAGATAGAAGATGAAAAAGAATCCCCTGGAGGAAAAGTTAACTGCATATGGGCTACAGAGTCTAAGTAGCCACCAGTCTCCATTGAAGCGTTCTGCAAGTGTTCATGGATCCCTCACCTAGTAAGTAACATACTGCTTTGTTAAAAGTGAATCCCACATAACAGTGACCCCTGGAATTACCCAAATAATGACGGGAGAACAGGTGACCATGTGGAGAGATAGAATGCAGAGGTGAAAAGTGAGACACATACCTATATGTCTGAAACACGTCTTCCATGTACCAAGAATGTATGTGTTATAACCTCCATTTATTAAGAAAGGCATTAAATCCCTGTATAACTTTTTATTTTGCTTATACGGTCTGTATACACTGTATACCTACAGTATATTGCTTGGACTGTTGATATTCTTTAAATCCAATCAGTGGCGTACCTACCATAAGGCTACAGGTGCTCATGGCACCGGGTATTAGCCATGGCTAGGGGTGCCGCAGTGGTGCTCAGTCACTGTCTTCTTCCACCTAAGACCCTTTTTCATGGTTTAGACAACATTCTGGAAAATAGCAGCATGCAGTGCATGGGACTATAATACTTCTTGCACTAGATGTAGCACCCCTTCACCTTCCTGTCGCATAAGCAATGTGTCTCCTCTCTCTCTCTACACACAGCCTGCAGTGAGTGAATGTGCAGAGCAGTGGGGTGAGTAGAGAGAATGATTGCTGTGCTGCAGCTGGGACATCAGCAAGGAGAGGTGGCAAGAGGTGTTTAGTGCTTCAGAGGTTGCCTGTCATTAGTAGCCATGTGCACTAGCTGCTGTAATACCAGAGTGCCTTAGACTATTGATTATTTATCCTGATCAGAGTAATTAATCAATAATGCAGGGCAGTCTGCGGTTGCAGAAGACTGTGATACAGGTGCTGACAGCCGAGAGCTGACTTCTGTAGTGAGCAGAGAGGCAAGCTCCAGGCAATTTAGATTAGCATGATTTCAGGTAATCTTATCTCTTTTCCCAGCTCCCCCTCCCACCCTGTTGTCTTCCCCATGACCCTTTACCTTTTTTTGGATTTTAGCAGCTTCTTCTAACAGCATGTCCCTGCCAAACAGCACTAGTGATGTCTGCAGTCCTGATGAAAGTCCATCCTGCCATTTCTCCTTTCCCACCAGGTTCTCTGTCTTGTGCCTCTTCATCTTTAACCCCCCCCCCCTCCTCCTCCTATGCATCCCCCTCTTTTGTATTTCCCTCATTTCTGACCATCCTCAGAGGATCTCACAATCTAATCCTACCATAGTCATAGTCTAATGTCCTACCATATTATTATTGTGTATTTATATAGCACTGACATCTTCTGCAGCACTGTATAGAGTACAGAGTTTCATAACGCTTAGCTCCATCCACATCCTGACAACTTATTTTCCCCCTCAAATCCTCCAAAATTTGCAGCTACTCGCTCGGAGCCCCAACCCTTGCATAAAAAAATGTAGTTTGGTGGGGGGGTTCTGTAAATAATCAGCACCGGGTGTCAAATTCCCTAGGTACGCCACTGAATCCAATAAAAAGGATATTTGAAGAAGGAAAAAAAACAGGAATAGAATTGGAGGGTCACGAACATAACAGGGAAGAGGAGCCTAGATAAGATAACATATGTTAAAATCCTTAAAATTAGTGAACCTGAACCAAATAAAATTTAAAATTGAACACATACTTACCTCAGGGCCGGCACTACCATAGAGTCTTT
Source organism: Hyperolius riggenbachi (assembly GCF_040937935.1). Lineage (NCBI taxonomy): Eukaryota > Metazoa > Chordata > Amphibia > Anura > Hyperoliidae > Hyperolius > Hyperolius riggenbachi. The sequence goes on from NC_090647.1 coordinate 434,953,441, forward strand.
GGCAGAGCAGCATCTCACCTGTGCTAGAGGGCAGGTGAAACACTACACTGCCAAAGACTCTGCAGGGCCCCAGGGAGCACAGTTAAGTTGGGAGGTGATTGAGAAGGGGGGTCAGGGGCCCAGGAGGGAAATTTGTTGCAAAAAAGGGCCCCTAATGCCGCTTTTTGGTCGGGGGTGTCTATTGGGGGGGGGGGGGGGTTCCTTAGATTTATTCTGCCCCAGGGCCCCACTGTTACAAGAACCGGCCCTGATGTATCTTGCCATCAGTTCCTCTCAGAAGCTCACCATTTTCTTTTTACAATGACTCCTTCCATTTCTGACAAGATTTTGTCAGACTATCAGTTATATACAGTATCAGTTGCTGTCAGTTATAACTAATAGGACAACTGATAAGCAGGCTAATGTTTCCCTGTAGCTCAAGTGGGTGATATTACAGTTTAAAGGACCACTATCGCGAATAAAGTAAGCAGTTAAGTGCTGACATAACCGACAGGTTTTAGACCAGTCCATCTCATCATGGGGGATTCTCAAGCTTTTCTTTAATTTCAATTTGTAATGGTGCCTATAAATGGTACACTTTTTTTAATCCAATCTTACCATTTCTATGTAGTATAAGGGTCAATTAAGTGAATATCCTGAAAGGATAATTTAGGCAGTTCCCTTATAGTACATAGAAATGGTAAGATTGGATGAAAAAAATGGTACCATGTATAGTGATAAGCAACGGATGAATTCCGAACAGGTTTCATTCAGAATTCATTCAGGTAATTAGCACACCTGAGCGGTTGGGGCGCGGGAGGGTTAAACTTACCCAGGAGCCTTCTGCTTTAATCCGTCCCACGGCGCGTTCCACGCTCTGTTTCAATTCACGGTCGCATAACTACTGCACTTCCTCCTTCAACCCAAAAGGTGTAATAATTACCTGGATGAATTCCAAATAAAACCTATTCAGAATCCGTCCATTGCTCAGCACTAACCATGTATGAAAATTGCGCAAAAGGTGGTAGCGCACCCAGGCTATGCGTATACATAGGTTAGGATTTAGTTAGTGTTAGGTCCCCCCCCCCATAGGGGGATGACTTCTCCGCAGTGGGAGGGACGAATACTTAAAGAGAAACTCCAACCTAGAATTAAACTTTAACCCAATCAGTAGCTGATACCCCCTTTTACATGAGAAATATAATGATTTTCACAAACAGACCATCAGGGGGCGCTGTATGACTGATTTTGTGCTGAAACCCCTCCCACAAGAAGCTCTGAGTACCGCGGTACTCTGGGCAAACTGCCACAATGTAACAATAATCACAGACAGGAATTAGCTGTTTACAGCTGTCTCTAACAGCCAAAACAGCTAGGAGCAGCTACATAACCTGCCCACAGTAAAAATGTCACCATGTAATAAATGCCAGAATGTAAATCGGGGAGAGGAAAGATTTTACAATGAGCAAACACTGACTAAATCATTTATACATAATTATGGTAAAAAATGAAGCACTTTTTTTACTACATTATTTTCACTGGAGTTCCTCTTTAACAAGTTGCATGCAAGCTGTTACAGGAAAGGAACATCCTTCAGTGGTAGACAGGTCATGTGTATTCTAGGTGTGTATTTTATCCCACAAGTGGGGCTTGCACTCTCTTGCAGGTAGGCACTTATCTGTTTTTAAGTAGCGCTGTTCATTTCTTTGCTATGTACTAACCATGTATGGGCACCACACATAAGTCTAACTTTATTTTAGTTGAGTAGACTAACTTTAACTTTAATTTTAGTTGCTAAGTCTGACTGCCAAAATAGTGTGCAAGTGAGTAGGGAGGCTGGCTGGTATCTTACTGTTTTGGCAGTTAAACTACCTTCTGAAAACAAAGAAAACCCTGAGAATCCCCATGATGAGATGGAATAGTCTAAAACCTGTCCGCTCTGTCAGCTTTTAACTGCTTACTTTTTTCGCGATAGTGGTCCTTTAACAGTGTGCTGACCAGGAAGTTGTTATTGTGAGGTAGTGATCATTTTCAAAATGGAGGACGGAGAATTCCTTTGCTTACAGTGGACAAACAGGATGAAGGAGAGGAGAAAGAGATTGATAAGTAAACTACACAGGAGACAAGTATGACATGTGGATGTTTATTTTGTCTTTTCATTTTCGGTCCAGGTTTGTTTTAAAGAGAAACTGTACTCTAAATTTCTTACAATAAAAAGCATACCATTCTATTCATTATGTTCTCTTGGGCCCCTCTATGCTGTTTCTGCCACTCCCTGCTGCAATCCTGGCTTGTAATTGCCAGTTTTAGGCAGTGTTTACAAACAAAAGACATGGCTGCTAACCAGCTTGTGATAGGCTGAGAGAAGCTCAGTCTGTGACTCACACAAAGCCTGCGGGGGGCCTGGAGAGGGTGTGTATAGCTTATATCCTATCACAAGCAGAGCAGCACATTCCAGCCTGAGTGCCTGAGCCCAACAAAGCCGTCAGAGGAAAGAAGATTAGATTATAAAACAGAGATAATACAGCCACTGTGCAACTAGGAAAGGCTGCAGTAAGATGGACCACATTAGAACAGGTATAAGAATTTATAGGATAGAAGAAATAAGGCTGAAAATTGTATTACAAAGTCTCTTTAAAGCCACATCTACACGCGTAGATGCGGCCGCGATGCTCCTTATCAATCGAGCCGCTGATGCGGCTCGATTGATAAGATCCGACAGGACGGATCTTGCTTCCCGCCGATTGACTGCTCGCTCCCCGCTAGCGGACAATGGCAGGGAATCGAGCGGAAGATAAGCGGCGCGGCGCGGGGACGAGCGGGAATCGAGCGGGTATTGATGCCGGTGCACGCGCGGCGAGCGGGGACGCGGCGGGCACGCGGAAGAGGCGATCCGGCGGCTAATCGAGCCGCCGGATCGCTGCAATGTCCCATCGTGTAGATGGGGCTTAAGGTTTGAATAAGAGGTGGCTTATCTTAGAGATGACACAAAATAGTCTATGTCAATTCTGACGTAAGTCACCTCTTATTTCAATTTTAAGAATTTTCACTTTTTTTTTTTAACTATTATTATTCTATGTTCTCCTCTTTCTCCCATTGTATTCAACAATTAGTTAATTATAGTATTTCCAGTCCAGTGTTCTAAATGTAGCCACACATCTGAAGATTATGGGCAGATGCAACAAAGAGACAAATTTATCTCTAATCGAATCTGATTAGAGATACATTTTGTTTCTTTGTCAAAGCTGTCTATATACTGCAGGCCGATACCCGACCGATTTCAGCATGAAATCTTCAGGGAATCGGCTTCCCCACCACTGCCCTCCTAATGAATAAATATGCCCCCCCCCCCGTGTGTGCATTTATACATTACCTGTCCTGTGCTGGCATATGCATATATATAGAACCCAGAAAGACGGATGGACACCACGTGAAGGCTGACACAGGACAGGTAATGTATAAATGCACATGGGGGGCACGTTTATACATTAAGAGGGCAGCGGCAGGGGTTTTCTTTGTTTTGTCGCTCATCATGAAATACCGTCGCACACCTGATCAACCAACTCAAGCCTGACATCTTACACCAGGCGCGATCGACTAACGCGACCAACTTCGGTTCAAAATAGGTCACATCATCGGATGGGCCTGCACTTGGCGGCACTGCTTTTCAACCAATTCGATAATAATAATCAAATTGGTTGGTCGATCGGTCGCCAAAGTCGCCTGATGTATGGGCAGCTTAATACTGGACTGGAAATCCCATTAAAGGTGGCCATACACTAATAGATTTGATGCAGATTCGACCATTAGATAGATTTCTGTCAGATGCCTGCCAGGTCGAATATGACAGGAATCTATCTGATGTGTGCCACATACTAAGAATAGATTTCCAACAGATTTCAGAATGAAATATATTGCAAATCTATTGAAAATCGATCTAAAGGCATTAATGCACCATTAGATCCAATGCAACTCTATGAGCCATCGATCTGCTGCCAGCAGCAGATCGACCTAGATCTTCCATCCTGTCAGATAGACCAAATCGATCGAAATCGGCTGCAAATCGATCGATCAATCAATCGGCAATCGATTTCCAATCGATCGATCAATTTGATTGAATCAATTGAAGGCTGAAATCGACCAGTGTATAGGCCCCTTTAGGGATAAGACAACAAATTTTCCAGAGTTCATCATCTTTGGTTGGTCTGTAGTTTTTTCAATATTCCACTTTTTCTTAGATCTTAGCATCAACATCAATACAATAAACATACTACAACTATTCAGTCTGGGACAGGCATAAAATAAATCAGATGTAGAAAACATACTTTTAACACTATGCAGTACATGCAAGAGGAAAAAAAAAACAATACAACTCTGTTAATGAAAAAAAAGAATGATTCATTATCTATTATCTGTTATATTTCAGTTGAATGGGGATTTGAGCACTTTTCCGTAAACCATCTGAGCCCTATGCATTCTGTGTATTGTAAGGGCTTATTGTGTTTGCTATGAATACTGTATCCTAGTAACACAAGGTCTCGTGAAATTAGGCATTCATTATGTATTATGTTCTGATGGGTTTATATTTATTCTACAGCAAAAAAAAAAGGATAATAATAAATAATAATAATCATATCCTGATCAATAATATTATTATATTAAGTTACTGATTTTGATCCCCTGAAGAGATCTGACAGCCCTGTAAATGCCTTTTGCTTACAAACATTTTCCCATTAAAAGAGCACTGTAAGAAAGTGCTACCTTTCTATAGCACTGCTGTAGTCTGCCTGGCTGACAGCTTGCCTGCATTTCTGTTGGCTTTCATTATTTACATATGATACTCAGGTGAGCCCGTTGTGGTTCTAACAAAGCTGCATAGATCCTGAGTGTCACTCTGCATGGGAAGAGTGAAGGTGTTGAGAGTGTTTTTATTCGTGCAGCTATGTAGTGTATGTATCATAGACTAGGGCAAATATAGGGGGAAGCCAACTAACTTATCTGTATGTTTTGGGGATTTGGGAGGAAACTAGAGTGGCTGGAGTAAACCCACACAGACATGGGGAGAACATACAAACTCTGTGCAGATAGCACCCTTGCTGGGACACGAACCACTGTGCTGCCCAGTGCAGTTATCAAAGTCACATTGCCAGCGGCGTAACGCTTGATTTTGCCAATCTATTCTCCCGCTCGATCGATTCCCCGCTCGTTTCCACAGGCGATTCTCTTATCTTTCACTCTTTTTTCTTATCTTTTTCCATTGTGTTCAATGCAGAATCAAGCGGCGTAACGATCGGGCCAGAGATCAGACATGTCAAAAATTCTATCGAGCCATCTAAATGGCTCAGAATCGAGCAGTGTATTCCCAGTATAAGGCAGCTGAGCAGGGTAAACGTGTGAAGGTTCCTACCTCATCCTCACAGGGAGTAAAAATCCCAGCCAGAACTGAAGCCTGGCTGTGACCTCATGGACACAGTAGCACGCAAATGTACACATAGAGGTCTCCTGGGAGGGGACTGTACAGTTTCCTCTTGCACAGACCTGGGTTCCTGAAGTCTGGAAGCATTATAACATCAAGTTACTTTTCTGAGCATTGTGTAAGGGGGCAGAAGCAAAATTAACTTTTTAGGGCCTATTTTAACTGGGGTGTTGAATCTGCTTCTGAATCAAAAGCTGCAGCAGAGTTGCTAAAGCCGTATCCATGCACGGCTATCGGCATTCAGATACATGCCGTAGTAAACTGCAGAATGTCATCTGAATCACACCAGCATTTTGACGGAATAGACAGCGTTTTCCAACTCTAATCGATGGTGGGAGAACCCTGCGGATTCCACAGTAGGATTATGTAGGTAAGTCCCTTAAAGCAGATCCGAGATGAAAAACTAACTATAACAAGTAACTTGTCTATATATCTTATCTAAAGTATAATATAGCTGCAAACAGCTTTAATACAAAATGATAATTTTTTCCTGTGATACAATGACAGCAGTCATGTTGTTTGTAAACATTACACAGAGGCAGGCTTAACTGAATCCTGATCACTAAGCCTGTGAAAAAAACCTAATCCCTCTCCTCCCTCCTCCCCTCTGCCTCTGAAATCAATGGCTAGTAATACCTCCTCCTCCTCCTGCCCAGACTGAGCTCCCATGAGCCCTTGCTACTGCCAAGGCTCTCTAAAAAACCTGTGGGCGTGGTTTATTTAGTTTATAGGGAATTAGAGTATTAAAACAAAAACCAAAAAGTATTTGGCTTGAGGAATGCCCTATAAACAATAGGAAAGGAACACAATTATGCAATGAGTAAAAGTTCACCTCGGATCCACTTTAAGGAATTATTTTTATGCAAAATGCAAACAGTAAAAGTTGGATGGATTGGTAGATAGGTAGGTTGATAGATGGATAGGCAGATAGATAGATAGATATTTAATATTTGTAGAACGAATACAGCAGCTGAAGATTTACTGTCGTGTTTTAGGCTTCCTCAGGCTGTAGCTCTGGCACTCTAGTCTCCACTGGATTTAAAATTGATTGCACTGGATAGATAATGGATTTGGTAGTGCTTAAGATCTTTGTTGCCAGGAAACTGGATGCTTTCACAAGATGTTTGGCAGGACCTGAGTGCAAACAATTTGGAAGATCGGAGAAATACCATGCAGATTTATTTTCTTGTATTTGATTTTTTTTTTTAGAAGAGACATTTTATTTTTGCTTTGTCATCTTTAGCTAAATACATTTACTCATTGAAAATTTGGTTATTAAAATAATAAAGTTCTGCATTCTGATGACTGTAACATGTCAGGGGGTGCATTATTTGGACCTAACCCCATTTGTTAATGTTAAATACAGTATAATATAATATTATATATGTTGAGCTGCAGCACTCTGCATGGGTTCTATGTATGTACCTAGTGTGCCATTTTTTCTGAATATAATCAAAATAAGAACATAATGCTATGGTTTATGCATTGTTTACAAAAAAAAGCAAACATAAACATAAAGGCAACATTAAATGTTAAAACTAAAAACTCAGAAATCATATGGTTTGTGAAAAATGTATGGTCACTTTGACAGTCATGCTGGCAACAAGTTTCAAAACATTGAGAACTAGGAAAAAACAAAAACAATAAGGCATACATAAATAAAATCCAAAAGCATTACTGTCTGTTCTGAGCCTGAGTGCACTGAGGCAGAATAGAAACTGTCCTCTGCAGTGGCGTACCTAGGAAATTTGACACCCGGTGCTGATTATTTACAACCCCCCCCTACTACGTTTTTTATGCAAGGGTTGGGGCTCTGAGCGAGTAGCTGCAAATTTTGGGGGATTTATGGGGAAAATAAGTCGTCAGGATGTGGATGGAGCTAAGCGTTATGAAACTCTGTACTCTATACAGGGCTGCAGAAGATGTCAGTGCTATGTAAATACACAATAATAATATGGTAGGACATTAGACTATGACTATGGTAGGATTAGATTGTGAGATACTCTAAGGACGGTCAGGAAAGAAGGAAATAGGAAAAAGGGGGATGCATAGAAGGAGGGGGGGGGGGGGGGGTTAAAGATGAAGAGCACAAGACAGAGAACCTGGTGGGAAAGGAGAAATGGCAGGAAGGACTTTCATCAGGACTGCAGACATCACTAGTGCTGTTTGGCAGGGACATGCTATTAAAAGAAGCCACTAAAATCTGAAAAAGGGGAAAGGGTCATGGGGAAGACAACAGGGTGGGAGGGAGAGCTGGGAAAAGAGATAAGATTACCTGCAATCATGCTAATCTTTATTGCCTGGAGCTTGCTTCTCTGCTAACTACAGAAGTCAGCTCTCGGATGTCAGCACCTGTATCACAAGCTTCTGCAACTGCAGACTGCCCTGCATTATTGATTTATTACTCTGATCAGGATAAATAATCAATAGTCTAAGGCACTCTGGTATTACAGCAGCCAATATACATGGCTACTAATGACAGGCAACTTCTGAAGCACTAAACACCTCTTGCCACCTCTCCGCAATCATTCTCTCTACTCACCCATGCTGCTCTGCACATTCACTCACTACAGGCTCTGCGTAGAGAGAGAAGAGACACATTGCTTATGCGACAGGAAGGTGAAGGGGTGCTACATCTAGTGCAAGAAGTATTATAGTCCCATGTACTGCATGCTACTATGTTCCAGAATGTTGTCTAAACCATGAAAAAAGGTCCCAGATGGAAGAAGACGGTGACTGAGCACCACAGCGGTACCCCTAGCCATGGCTATACCCGGTGCTGCAAGCACCTGTAGCCTTATGGTAGATATGCCACTGGTCCTATGGTCTAAAAACAAATACATTTGGGCTAAAGAGAATAAGGCATATCTAGATTGTAATCAGCACAATGGGCTTTATACATTAAGCTGCACTGTTAAGTATGGCTCGAATGGTTCGCATGCGAACATATTCATGCGAACATCGGTGGTTCCGCGAACTAGAGTTCGACCCGTCCCCTATACTACATCATTCGGCTCAACTTTGACCCTCTACATCACAGTCAACAGACACATGGTAGCCAATCAGGCTAAACTCCCTCCTGGAGCTCCCCCCTTATATAAGGCTGCTGTGTCGGCCATTATCCTCACAGTGTGGCTGTAGTAATTAGAGAAGGGAGAGGTTGCTGCAGAGACATAGTGAAAGCTTAGTTAGGCTCTTGTTAGGCTTGTTAGCCTGTAATTAACTGATATACAGCCATTATTGTTACAACAAGATGAAGGCGCTAAGCAAATTACACCACCTCATATGTCTGAGTTAGGCGGCACTACGGACTTAAGGTGTGAGGAGGAGGATGATGAAGTACCTGCTGTTGGTGCAGTTTTGGAGGTGTCTGATACAAGCAAAGCTTTGGAGGATGATTATGATGATGATGATGATGATACTGCCATGGATGCCACGTGGGATCCTAATAGACAAGATGACCAAGGGGACAGTTCAGAGGGGGAGTCAGAGAGGAGTAGGAGGAGATGAGTTACTGAAAGAAGCAGGGGTAGCTTGTCATCAGAAACAGCTTGTGGCAGTGTCCGGCACCGTGTATCGCCACCTATGGACAGCCAGCCAACATGCCCTTCAATGTCATCTGCTGACGCCACCATAGTGCCATCACCTCAGGGCTCAGCGGTATGGAAATTTTTTGGTGTGTCTGCCTCAGATGAGAGCAATGTCATCTGTAGTCTCTGCCGACAAAAATTGAGCCATGGAAAGGCCAACACCCGCGTAGGGACAACTGCCTTACGAAGGCACATGCAGAAAAAGCACAAACTGGGAAGACAACCTGAGGAAAAGCAGCACACAAAAGCAAAGCCACCCTCCTTCTCCTCTTCCTCCTTCAGGTGCATTATCTTCAGCCGCTTTTTCCCTTGCACCTTCACAGCCACCCTCCTCCACTCCACCTCTCACCTTGAGCGGTTCCTGCTCCTCTGCCCACAGCAGCAGCCAGGTGTCCATGAGGGAAATCTTTGAGCCAATGTCTGTTAGTCACCCCCTTGCCCGGCGTCTGACAGCTGGCTTGGCGGAACTGTTAGCTCGCCAGCTGTTACCATACCAACTGGTGGACTCTGAGGCCTTCCAAAAATTTGTGGCCATTGGGACACCGCAGTGGAAGATACCGGGCCGCAATTATTTCTCAAAAAGGGTGATACCCAAACTGTACCATGAAGTTGAAAGGCAAGTGGTGTCATCTCTGGCACACAGCATTGGGTTTAAGCATCCATCTGACTACGGATGCCTGGCCTGCAAAGCACGGTCAGGGCAGGTACATTACTTATACAGCACATTTGGGTCCTTCCTTGGATGTGTGGTGGTAGCCACTCCGGACCGGAATAGAACCCGGATTCCCCGGCCATTACCCGTGGTCACCATGGTACTGAGAAAGTAATATGGAAAGTTTATCACGCAGTTGAATGAATGGCAGACTTGCCCTCCATAACAGATTCTCGTTAAAGGTACTGAACAGCCAGCAGACAAAGTAATTTAAAAAAATAGATGTAAGCTTTAACAATGGTAGAGAAAGAACCATTGAAAGTTGATATGGCAGTCAGACATTACCTGACATCACTGAGGAAGAGCAATCTCGCCATGGTGCGCACCAGTCCAGCACGGCCATCACTACACAAACAGCTGTTTGTGGTGCATTACACAGTGAGTTTGGTCTGTCAGTGTGAAGCAGTACACTAATTACACTACCTGATTGATGTACACACATGCAAGATGTTTTAAAGCATTTTAGGCCTCCAATTTAGCATGAAATTTGATTTCTGCCCTTAACCACTTGAGGACCCAGCCTTTACCCCCCATAAGGACCAGCGTGGTTTTTTATGATCTGTGCTGGGTGGGCTCTGCAGCCCCCAGCACAGATCAGGTTGCAGGCAGAGCGATCAGATCGCCCCCCTTTTTTCCCCCCTATGGGGATGATGTGCAGGGGGGGTCTGATCACTCCTGCCGGCTGGCATGTTGCGGGGGGGGCACCTCAAAGCCCCCCTCCGCGGCAAAATTCCCCCCCCCTCCCTCTCCTTCCTCTCACCCCTGGTGATTGGGGCTGCACAGGACGCTATCCGTCCTGTGCAGCCTGTGACAGGCTGTCCTCTGTCACATGGCGGCGATCCCCGGCCGCTGATTGTCCGGGGATCGCCGATCTGCCTTACGGCGCTGCTGTAGCAGCAGTGCTGTTCAATGTAAACAAAGGAGACAAACTTCTCCTGCGTTTACATTGTCTGCGAGCCGCGATCAGCGGCTCGCAGGCTATTCACGGAGACCCGCTCCGTGATCTAACAGGAAACGGCCGCTCGCACGAGCGGCCTTTCCTGATTAATTAGGGAGGCACCTGGTGACGCAGATGTGCGTTGCTGGTCCTCCAGCTACCACTTTGCCACCGCACGGTATGAGTGTGCGGTCGGCAAGTGGTTAAAGAGACTCTGTAACAAAAATTTTAACAGTATTTCTCATATCCTACAAGTTCCTAAGGCTGTTCCATTGTGCTCTGGCTTACTGCAGCACTTTCTACTTGCACCATCTTTGTAATAAATCAACTTATCTTTCCCCTGTCGGATTTGTCACCTGTGTCTGGAAGGCTGCCAATTCTTCAGTAATGTCAACAAGTTAACTCCTTCCAAGCACCTCCAGTGCTTCTGTGATGATTATTCCTCACAGACAATGTCCCTGCTCTCACTGTCAGCTTGTGTGCTATCTGTGAGGTTGATAAACACAGACTGATAAACTGAACAAAGAATAGCTGGCTGAGGAGGAAGCTGCCTGTCAGGCTGACACCAGTGCAGAGCCAAGACACGGCTTGTCATATTTCATTGACACAGAGCTCTTTCAAAACTTGCACATAACCTCTGGAGACTGGATTCGATGTTTAACTCACTGAATTCTCTGTGTACTCACTGTGTATTAACTGAGTTCACTGCTCTGCTGATGTACTTCCTGTTTTGGTGGCCATCTTTTCTGTTTACAAAACAGTTTATAAAACAGTTTTTTTACCCTCTTTATTGCAGCGGAGAGCAGCAAAAATATTACAGAGGGGGCTAGGAGATGACCTCAAACAGGCAGGTGTGTTTGTTTATACTTCATTTTGTGAATTCAGATTCTCTTTAAAACCCTGCTGTGCATCAAATCCGGATTTTCCCCCGGGACTTTTGGCGTGTATCCCACTCCGCCATGCAAAACTCCAGGTGTTAGACCCCTTGAAACATCTTTTCCATCACTTTTGTGGCCAGCATAAATGTTTGTAATTTTCAAAGTCCGCCTCCCCATTGAAGTCTATTGCTGTTCAAAAGTTTGCGCAAACTCGAACTTTTTTCGCATGTTCGCGTTCAAGGTTCGAGAACCTAACATCGGAGGTTCGAGCCATCTCTACTGTTAAGCAGTGCACATTAATGTGAAGGAGCAGTCCCTAATGCATGCCTTACATGCATTGCTCAGTGGCGTAGCTAAGGAGCTGTGGGCCCTGATGCATGTTTTACAATGGGCCCCCCCCCCCCCCAAGCACTCTATACATAACAATTGATACAGCGCACCAAAACCTGCCAATGGCAACTACAGTGTTAGAGGTGCAAGAAGGGGATGGGGAACAGTTTGTTAATGATTACCACTATTCAAAGTATCTATAGAAGTGTTTATGATGAGCACAGGACCTATAAAGAGCTAATACTGTAGTTAAGGGATGGCCCTTTGGGGCCCCTCTGGCCCAAGGGCCCTAATGCAGTTGCTACCTCTGTACCCCCTATTGCTACCCCCCTTGCAGCACTCGCTGCTATGTAAGGAGTGTGCCTTCCTTAGGAGCGTGCCTTCCCATACATAGTTATAACAATGCACCAATGCACAACTCGCCTACTCCTGGATCCCTTTGCTGCCTTTTCCACCCTGCCAGCTCTTTTGTTTCGCCGCCTTGTCCTCTGTATCAGCCAGCATCCTTACCGCTATGCCGCTGATCCAGAAGTATGGTTTACTTCCGGATCAGCACCATAGCGGTGAAGATGCCGGCTGATACCAGAGGAAGTGGGGGTGAAACGGAAGAGCTGACAGAATGGAAAAGACAGCAAAGCGATCCAGGAGTTGTGCTTTTTTTTTCTTTTACAGGTTTTACAACTACAGCGATACAAAGGGGCGTGATCGGAGAGGATAACTGCCAATTCCTCTCCGCCCATATTCTATGTTCTTGTCAGTCGAAGATTTCCACTGACTACAATTGGAGCCCCTGGGAGCACTGAATTGAGAGAATGGTGTTGTGACATATATCATAGCACTATTCACAAGAGGGCACCTACATCAATCAAACCCCTTCCCAGTCTAGGGGTACTTTTAAAGAGATCCTGAGCCAAAGCTCGAGTTCAGGAACATATACCTAAGGAGAGAAAAACCAGAGAAAAAAACAATCGAGAGCCCCTAATAGTGTATTATTGATGGTGATGGAGATAATTATAGCAGCAAACGAAATATACTCACAAGTATGGGTTGCCAAGGTGCAGGCAACCACTATGTGCACATGGGGGGATATTAGACCTGTACCCATTGAGGTTAAGAAGTCGCCCTCCATAGAAGGAAACAAGGGTGTGCACACTAGGGATGATCGGAAAGAGCAAATTCCGTTCCGCCGGAATTCGCAGATTCCGCCAGCGCTGAATTCCGTCGCTATGAAAATTCCGCCGGATTTTTGCTAAATTCCACAGAATTCTGGATTCCGGTGGAAAAATTAAAATAAATGCAAATAGAACCTTGTTTATGCTATATGGTAGCTGTAGGGGTCATCGGGGCTGGGTATTAGATGGGAGGTACATTTCCCTGGTATTTGGACTGTGGTCCCTTTAAAACCTTGTGTGGTCCTAGGAAAGGAGTCCAGATTTTGGTGGCAGCAAGCAGTTGCTGCTTGTGTTTTTTTTCTATTCAGGGCCGTACTCCTGGGATGGGAGGGAAGGAAGGGCGGGCCTTCCCATCCCACCTAGGTACACACCTGGTTGTCAGTGGGGCTGAGAGCCTCACTAATGTGGTGTTAATTAGATGCTAATTTATGCATAAGAAGCAGCCTCACAGGCAGTCTAGAGAGAGGTGTTGGAGCAGTAGCATGTCTGCTACAGAATCTCCTGACAAGGAATATTGGAGATCACTTGATGGAAGCCAAACCATACACTGGCCGGTTGTTAGTATGGCATTGGCCTGATGGAAAAATGAACTTTGTTTAAACATGCTGGACTTTATACTACAAAGCTGAAGTAAGCTGGCTGTTTATTTACCCTTTTTTACTGCTGAACTGAAGCTGTTTATCTTCTGCTGCACAATAAACGGACTTTATTTTATACATCTGTGTACTGCATGCTGGCTGTGACCCCTCTAAACTTCACATAGCACATAGACCCTATTGACTGTTCCCTTAGTCCTTTTTATCCTTCCTCCCTCTTCCTCCTCCCGGATGGAGGAGGGTCTCGTCTTCCAAGGAATTGTAGGATTTCACAAGCCAGATTACATACCTTGGCCAGGAATCAGCCCAGGTCTAGTGCTTGGTAGACATCTCTCTTCACCACTACACCACCACCGACACTACATGCTGAAGCAGCCTAGCATGTACCATTATGATATATCCAAGAGAAAAATGAGCTTGCTTAGGGATTTGGAGGATGTCAAAAGCCAATACATTGGGCAGGAATTGAACCCAGGCCTACTGCTCTGTAGGCTGCTATTCTAACCATTATACCACCAACGCAACACACTACAATGCTAAATGCTGAAGCCAGCCTAGCATGTACCATTGTGATATATCCAAGAGAAAAATGAGCTTGCTTAGGGAATTGTAGGATTTTAAAAGCCAGCTTACATACATTGGCTGGGAATCGAAACCAGGTCTTGTGCTTGGTGGCCTGCTATCCTAACCATTATACCACCAACACAACACAATGCAATGCTACATGTTGAGGGGCTGTGGCTAAAAGTATTAGAGACACAGGATCAGCAGGAGAGTCAGGCAACTGGTATTATTTTAAAAGGAAAAAATCCACATCCTTCTCAGTTTAGGTTCTCTTTAAAAGGATTTCTGTAAATTTCCGAGGTATTACACAGTCTCATTTGAAACATCGTATTTGAAACATCGTAGGCCATGGGACCTAGAGGTTGTTCCACGGCAGTCATCACAATTTTTTTTTTGTAGCAGTAGGAGTTGTCGTAGGCCATGGGACCTAGAGGTTGTTCCACAGCAGTCATTATAATTTTTTTTGGAGCAGCAGGAAAAGTTGTAGGCCATAAGACCTAGAGGTGGTCTCATAGCAGTCATTATATTTTTTTTTTTTTGGAGCAGCAGGAGTTGTCGTAGGCCATGGGACCTAGAGGTGGTTCCACGGGAATCATTACAATTTTTTGGGGGGGCAGCAGGAGTTGTCGTAGGCCATGGGACCTAGAGGTGGTTCCACAGCAGTCATTACATTTTGTTTTGTAGCAGCAGGAGTTGTCGTAGGCCATGGGACCTAGAGGTGGTTCCACGGCAGTCATTACAATTTTTTTGGAGCAGCAGGAGTTGTCGTAGGCCATGGGACCTAGAGGTGGTTCCACGGCAGTCATTATAATTTTTTTTTGAGCAGCAGGAATTGTCGTAGGCCACGGGACCTAGAGGTGGTTTCACAGCAGTCATTACAATTTTTTTGGGAGCAGCAGGAGTTGTCGTAGGCCATGGGACCTAGAGGTTGTTCCACGGCAGTCATTACAATTTTTTTTGGAGCAGCAGGAGAAGTTGTATGCCATGGGACCTAGAGGTGGTTCCATGGCAGTCATTACAATTTTTTTTGGGAGCAGTAGGAGTTGTCGTTGGCCGAAAGCATAGGGTTAGGATAGAATATAACATCGGACAGCTGCAAAAGCTGCATTTGTATGATCTTAAAAAGCAAACATATGCGATGATAGTGATAGGCAGCAGAGTTTGAGAGGGAGACCCCTTGAGGCTTGAAAAACAGCAACATTTTAATTTAGTCTGTCTAATCTTCATCATGAATCAGTGAGAGGGGCCTTGTAATCACTGATCCATGACTCATTTATTTTTATGAACATTAGTATGTCCACATTGTCTGTGGACAGACGGTCCGTTGGTCGGTGACCACCCCACCTGCAGCACTAAATACTCGCTCAGAAAGAAAACTGGCGGCGGGGCATGGAAGAACCTCCAGTGCATACTGAGCGAGTTCAGGCCAGGTATCCAGTTGTTTTGTCTAATACTCAATGGGGTCATCATTACTCTCCATATTGTCTGGAGCATTGGCCAGGCTACTTTGCCTGCTGGTGGTGCTGCTGCTACAAGGAGTATCTGGCATTGGCTGATACAATTCCTTCAACATACTCAGCAGGTTCACAGATTGGCTAATGGTGCTGCTGCTAGGAGTGGGACGACCAGACCTTTGCTGAGTATGATGAGGCTTGGAAGCTTGGGCCCGGGAGACAGGTTCAGGAAACGCATCTTCTACCCAACGAAGAAGGGCATCACGGATGTGGCTCATCCTGACGTCTGCTTGGGAGGGGGGTATGAACTGCCGCATTTTCCCCTTGCACCGGGGATCAAAGATGGTGGCCACCCACATGTCGAGCCTTGATTTTAAAGTTTTAATCTGGGGGTCCTTACGGAGGCACTGGAGCATTGGAGCGTATGCTCAGCCATAGGGAAGAGATGTCTGCCATTAATCACCTCTTCCTGGCTGTCAGAACTGTCGTCATGCTCCAGCTCCACAGCAGAATCTTCTTCCCACCCCCGGACAATGGGCTCTTCCGCTTCCACAAACTCTGCCTCCTCATCCAGGACTTGAGCATGCTCACTCACTCCCCCACTTGACTGACCACTGTTTAATAGGGCTTCCTCCCCCTGTCTGAGCAGTTTGTCAAGAGCCTTGTCCAGCATGAAGACAAGATATTGCACTTCTGATATGCTGTAGTGCTCCTCACTGAACAATTTTGTTGCCTGCTCAAATGGCTCCAAGACTTTACACACCTGTCCAATCAGCTGCCACTGGTCCCCCCACTAATGTAGTCCATTGGCCCTGTTCTGGAGGAAGATGTCTGAGACAGGTATAGCCTGACCGCCATTCGCTGCTCCCACAACCTCTCCAGCATGTGGAGGGTGGAGTTCCAACGGGTCGGACAATCAGAAATAAGTCTGCGCTGTGGTAGACTATGGCGGCGCTGCAGCAGTTTCAAGGCCGCGGTGTCGTTTGCGGAGCGACGGATTTGGGCTGACACTTTTCATGCTGAGGCCACAGCATCCTTCAACCCATGAAAAGTGCGTAAGAACTTCTGGACTACAAGGTTGAAGACATGGGCCAAGCAAGGTAAGTGAGTGTAGTCAACTTCAGAAATAGCGGCCAGTATATTGGCACCATTATCAGACACCACTACACCTGTCTCCCGTTTTCGGGGGGACAGCCACTGCCAAATCTGATCCTGTAAGGCTGCAAGGATTACAGATCCAGTTTGCCTGTTCTCGTCCATGGATTCAAATTTCAGCACTGCTTGGCATCGATGGTGCTGTAGACCAGTGTAGGAGCAGAACCACTTGCTGAGAGGCTCAGCAATGGCTGACTGGCCTTGGACCGAACAGGTAGCAGAGGGAAGTAGAACAGGCCTCCCCTTCAACCCACGTGGCGGCACCACCAGCTGAGATGCCCCAGATCTTGCACCCTCCTCAGTGCCATGGAGGGTGACCCAATGGGCGGTAAAAGTTAGGTACTTTCCCTGCCCATGCCTGCTGCTCCAGCCATCCATAGTGAAGTGCACCTTGCCACCGACAGCGTGATCCATAGACCCAAAGACCGGCCGACACACTCCACAATGTGCTGGTGAAGAGCAGGGATAGCATTCCTGGCAAAATAATGGCGGCAGGGGATCCGCCATTGTGGAGCAACACTGTTCATCAGTCTGAGGAAGGGGGCACAGTCCACAAACTGGTCGGGCAGCAGCTGTTGACCCAACAGCCTTGCCAGGAGTGCATTACTTTTGACAACAAACGGATCAGTTGCAGGGAGCATCCGCTTCCTCTGCAACATTTCTGGCACAGAGGCCTGAAGCTGGAACACTGGTGATTCAGAGGAAACCAACAAGGGTGATGATGAGGTGCTTGCCAAGGTCTGGAGCCCTCTTCCAGCCTGGCATGCAGAGGGATTTGAAGTAGGATGGGACTGAGCAGGTTGGATAGGGACAGGACGACTAGAAAAAGGCAAGCCAGCCTGGCATGCAGAGGGATTTGAAGTAGGATGGGACTGAGCAGGTTGGATAGGGACAGGACGACTAGAAAAAGAAGAGAAGTGTTTTCTGGCCAGGTCTGCCTGTCACATGATTGCATGTATTTCTAGTCAAATCTGCTGACATGATTGCACGTATTTCTAGTCAAATCTGCTGACATGATTGCACGTATTTCTAGTCAAATCTGCTGACATGATTGCATGTATTTCTAGTCAAATCTGCTGACATGATTGCACGTATTTCTAGTCAATTCTGCTGACATGATTGCATGTATTTCTAGTCAAATCTGCTGACATGATTGCACGTATTTCTAGTCAAATCTGCCGACATGATTTAATGTATTTTCTGGGCAAATCTGCTCACATTACGTGTATTTTCTTGAGAAAACCTGCACAATTATGTGAATTTTCTGGGGAAAGGGTCACCAAAACTTGGGCCCTCTGTCTTTTTGTGTTGCACTTTTAAAGGGAACCCGAGGTGAGAATAATATTGAGGCTGCCATATTTATCTCCTTTTAAGCAATACCAGTTGCCTGGCTGCCGTACTGATCCTCTGCCTCTAATTCTTTCAACCATAAACCCTGAACAAGCATGCAGCAGGTCAGGGGTTTCTGACAATATTGTCAGAACTGACAAGATTAGCTGCATGCTTGTTTGTGTAGTTAGTACTATAGTACTTCAGTCAGTGCTAGTAGTTGTTAAAGTAGTAGTATTACTGTGTTAGCTTACTACAGAACTGCTGTGCTGCTGAGCAGTGCCAGTGTGACAGTTAGTGTCTTCTCCTCTGCTGTTTGACTGTCACTTGGCACGTGGCACTTGGCACTTTGCATTTGGCACTTTGCGCTTTGCACGTGGCACTTTGCACGTAGCACTTTGCACGTGCCAAGTGCCACGTGTCAAGTGCCACGTCCGGCATGCTCCTAGCAGACATTACACCTGCTGCTGTTGCATTGCCCTGCTCCTGCTGCCTTTGCTGCTCCCACCATCAGGGTGCCACAAGCCACTGCTGCTGTGCTGATACCACCTATATTTAACCAAAAACACAATTGCTGCATAATTTTTTGGAGGTGTCTGGGCTGAAAACTGCCATGTCCCAGTTGTGTGGTTGGACTTTGGACACAATGTAGGCTGCACGACCGCCAGTGGCGTTCCTATAATAGGGTGGCAGGGGGCGCCCCGCTCCGGGTGTCAGGCGCCCCAGGGGGTGTCATCAAGGCCTCTCACAGAGGCATGTGCAGGAGGGGGAAGCAACACAGAATGAAGGGGTGGTGGAGAAAGCGTCGGGGAGGGGGGACGGACCCCCACCTCCCTCACCTGGGTCCACTCCTTCTTGCGCTTCCCCCCCTCCTAATTAGTAGCAGCTTTAGATATGCGGGCAGGAGCGGGCAGAGAGGACTTGCTCACCTGCTTTCTGCGTTCCTGGCGATGGCGCACAGCATCATCGTCGCGTGACGCTGCTCTCCGCCTTCTCCACCGCCCACTGTGCTTCCTGATTAGCGGAAGCACAGTGAGTGACAGAGAAGTCAGAGACCAGCGTCACGTGACGATGACGTGTGCGCCATCTCCAGGAAGCAGGTAAGGCAGTATTGTGTACCCATCGAGCTGTTATAACTATGGCTGGTGGCTGGTGCGGGTTACACTGCAGCCCGTTTAATTGGGTGGCCTTTGTCAGGGGACTCTGAAGTATTCTTTATTAATGTGCTTTATTAATGTGCTTTATTAATGTGTGGAAATTATGTAAAAAAAAAATTGCATGTGAATTACATTCAAATAAATTGTGTTTTAAGAAAAATTGGGTTATGGTAATAAAAGCTGTGGCCAATCTTACAATCCAAATGGTTTTCGCAGTCTTTTATTTACCAAGTCAAAGGGAGGACACAGATTGTCCCCTATCCAGGTCAAGTGACATGCACCAGGACACAGCTCATCTCTGCTCCACCACCTTTTCCTCTGCAGCTCTGTCACTCAGTCTTCAGACACCACTCTGATTACAGCAAGTCTCCTGCGCCTGCGCAGTAGAGCAGACCCGACGGAGATCAGCTATTTCTGCCCATATCCGTCAGAAGAGCTGCAACAGCGCCCCCGCTGGACCCT
The DNA here is from genome assembly GCF_040937935.1 of Hyperolius riggenbachi. NCBI lineage: Eukaryota > Metazoa > Chordata > Amphibia > Anura > Hyperoliidae > Hyperolius > Hyperolius riggenbachi. The sequence goes on from NC_090647.1 coordinate 434,973,232, forward strand.
GGAAAGGTAAATATTGAACAGGCTGTCGGGTCTGTCGGGCCGCTGTTCGGAGGGCTGCAGCGAGACCCCCGTGGGACAGAGGAGGATGGGGGAAGCCTCATTAGGATCCGGAGGCTTCCCCCTCCCGAGGTGAGTACCCCCTGGGGGACGTTTTTATTGTTACAGAGTCTCTTTAAGGAGGAGTGCAGGCCCAATCAGATTATCACAAAGCCCAAAGCCCTTGTTGGTAATTTTTGGAGGGTCTGCAAGCAGCAATGAGGGACTGGAGGATGCGTGGGAAGCCTCATTAGGATCTAGAAGCTTCCCTCTCCTTAGGGAAGTAAGTAATCTTGTACCCAAGCTTCTTGGGTACATGTAAGGCTTGGTGGTGTATTCTCCACAGTCAGCATGCAACGCATGAGCTGGCGTGGAGGAGGTACACACACTAGCACAAGGAAACAGGCTATCCCTAGTATAGTGGAGGGGAGGACTGACTCCAATAGGAGATTGTGGCACACAGAGCCGGTGCAGATCTGACAGCCACAAACAATGCTTTCGTTATAACGTCTCAGCGCAAAGTAGCGCTGAGCGCATAAACCAGAACTGAGGAGATCAGGACAGGTAGACAGAATGAACGCTTGCTAGCTAGCGGCTACTTAGCGACAGCAAGCGTCCAAAACCAGACAGACTGGAATGAGGCAGCCAATGCGTTGCGGCGATGGCGTGCCTCACAAAGACAGGACAGGATAGTCAGAAAATAGCAGGATTAAGATAGATGAACGTAACACAGATAAATATACAATAAGTATGTTTTCCTAGCGTATTACAATTACAGCTATCAATGAAACTATTTGTAACGTCTGACTAACATATGTATATATCGGCAATGAACCGATATATGACATAAGCAGGAACGCTGACTAGTAATGGAGTAACACAGGGAACAGGACTCAGAAGGATTCGCTATCTCTTCGCAGAGATGAACGCAATCCACAACCGGAACAGAACAGGATTCAGAAGGATTTGTTATCTCTTCGCAGAGATGAACGCAATCCACAAACAGTAACAGAACAGGATTCAGAAGGATTCGTTATCTCTTCGCAGAGATGAACGCAATCCACAAACAGAACCAGGAACAGGGTAACTACCTCAGCACGGGTGGTCACGGTACGCGCAACCTACCAAAACGTGCTGGAAAGCTGACTAACTGCACACAGGATATAAACAGTTTGTGTACGTATACATCAGCGACACTGATGTATCAACGTAACACAAATACAAGAAAAATAATAAACGTGCTGGTATGCATATATATTGGCAATGAACCAATATATGATGCAAAGACCAGCAAAGTATCTTTATAACAAGAAACACGATCGGGGGCTAAAGCGACAGCAAGGCAGGCTTAAGCTGAAGCTATGAAAACCCAAGGAAACCCTGCAGGAAGCAGATCTTTATACTGAGGTCATCCAATGGGAGCAGACATGCAGATTCCCACACAGGTGAATGATAATCAGTCACAAGCTGACAGCAGGGAAAGACAGACAAAGCTATGCAGCTTGCATGGAAATAGATCAGAACTGCCTGAGCTGCAGCACTACTACTTCCAGCAATAGCTGCTGCAGCAGCGATCATTACAGTACACTTTAAAGTATTATAGGCAGAACATCAGCACGGAAGTCATGCAACTGGCATTGTTTAACCACTTGAGAACCATAGGCTTACACCATCCTAGTGACCAGGCTATTTTTCACAATTTAGGCCACTGTAGCTTTAAGGCCTCGCTGCAGGGTCGTACAACCCAGCACAGAAGTGACTCCCCCCCCCCCCCCCTTTCCTGCCCACCAACAGAGCTTTCTGTTGGTGGGTTTTGATCGCTGTTGAAATGTTTTGTTTTTTTCAATAAATATTTGTTTTATTTTTAACAAATATAGCTTTTTTAAATTATTTTTATTTTCCTCCCTCCCCCGCCAGCCAATCACAGCGATCGTCTGTCATAGGCATCAGCCTATGAGAGCCGATCACTCTCATGCCTCTCAGGGGGACAGCCGAGTAACACAGCATAGCGCTGTTGTAGATCACAGTGCTGTATAATGTAAATAAATCTAACAGTCTACTAGCGGTGTTGGCCGCTGGGAGACTGATGACGGAGCAGAGCGATCCACTGAAATCTCTGCCCCCAGGATGTCATGCCAATTAGCGTTGAGTGGTCCAGGGGCTGCCTCCGTGTCCATGCCTATTGGCGTGGATCGGTCATTAACCAGTTCACCCCCAAGGGTTTTTACTCTAACGGACCAGAGCAATTTTCACTTGTCAGTGCTCCTCCCTTTTATTCCCTAATAACTTTATTACTACTTATCACAAGAAAATGATCTATACCTCGTTTTTTTCGCCACCAATTAGGCTTTCTGTGGGTAGTACATTTTGCTAAGAATTTTTTTATCCTAAATGCGTTTTAATGGGAAAAAAACAAAAAAAATGAAAAAAAATAATTATTTCTCCGTTTTCAGCCATTATAGTTTTAAAATTAAACATTCTCGTGTGGTTAAAACAAACACCGTTTATTTGCTTAGTTGTCCCGATTATTAAACCGTTTAAATTATGTCCTTATCACAATGTATGGCGACAATATATTATTTTGAAATATAGGTGTTATTTTCCTGTTTTTTTTTTTTGTTCTGGCCATAATTACCAGCCCCTATATAATAAATTAAATAAAATATAGATTAAAAAAGCTGAGTCCCTAAGGCAACTATTTATTTATTTATTTTAAGCTAATTTTTATTTCCAAGTGTTTTTTTTTGGGGGGGGGGGGGGGAGGGTTGGAAGTGTTATTTTATTAATTTTATTAATAGTGTGTAAACTGTGTATGTACTTGTGTGTATATATGTGTAATATACTTTTTGGCCACAAGATGGCGCTAGTGAACACTCTCCCGTATAGGAAGTGATCACTTTTTTTTTTACTCTTTATTAAACTGTAACATTTCCTGTTTTTATGAATGGACGCGGCCGCTGTTTGCGGTCGCGTCCATTCACTCCAGGCAGTGCGATTGGGTAGAGGACCGCTCGGTCCTCTTCCCCAATCACTCAGCACGGGATCCCGACGGTAATGGCGGCGGTAGCGGCGCGCACACGTGTGGAGCGGCGGCGGGAACGCGCGACGTATTAAAACGTCATGTTGCCATTAACAGGCAAAAGCATGACGTTTTAATACGATACATTGCCATTAAATGGTTAAGTAGTTAATAAAGAATGAAGATAGCAGCCTCTGTATTCCTCTCATTTCAGGTTTCTTTTAATCAAGCAGAAGCAGAGGACACTAAGTGGTATTTGTGCTGCTCTGATTTGATTGTGGAAGACAGTGAGAATAGGGTTAGGTTTAGTTGTAGTAAAATATCTATACATTTTACCGATATTTTACTAACAAGAAAGAGGTTTGAGGATTATGACATCTAATTCAGTGGAACTGGTTAAGCAAAACAAGTGCAAAGAAGATGGCAAAAAGGCAAAAGTCCTACAGCTGCCCAAAACAGCCTATCAGTGTTGGATTTTGCAACTTATAGCTTGCCTGGTGCCGCCGCATGACTTTTGTTCCAGTTTGTATTGCAATGGTGTTTATAAATTAGCGTCACTGTGTGAGTCAAAGTAGATGTGCAGGGAAGCAGTAGGACTATTTCACCGATATTTTCAAGCATCATATTGTGTATACATTTAAGCAGCAGGGCTAGATTAACAACCACAGTGAACACTGACAGGTTTGCTTTAAAGAGTAATTATCTCTGTCCTCAGTCATAGATACTATTGTGCTACTGCTGTTAAGTTTGCCTAAAAGTAATTTTGGTTTCATTTGGGAATTTTTTTGACTTGCTCATATTTTTATTACTTTAAATTTACAGTATTCCCATTTTTAATACCAGTCTAGGAGAAATTGCCATCATCACCCTTGCTGAATGACTGCTGCAACCCAATCAGTTACAGTATCACCATCTAAAGAGAATATTGTTTTCAGCAAAAGCGTGATTTAAGTGCGTAGTTTGTTAAAGTGGGTTATGAGAACAGTAAAGCCAAGGGTGGCAATGCAATGAGCAAATATGGCAACCATTATATACTGATTTAATCGCTAAAAATTAGTTACTTGTCAGTTTCATGGGGAGTTTCATGTGAAGCCAGATTTTCAGTTAAAATTGTACCACTTCCCTTTTGTAAATAGTTTGCTTAAATGAGCAATTTCAGATGTTAAATAAATATCTAGATCGGGACCATTTTCTTATTGGCTACTTGAAATGGGGAATACACATTTTTTTTTTTACTACAGGTAGCCAATCACAGCTTTTATTTAAAATGTGTTGCATGGATATGTGTCATTTTAGTTTTGGGATATGTTGACCTGTGTTTTGATGTCAATGACATTATTCCCACTCTAGAAGTAAAGAATACATGTCAAGGAACAAGTCAATGTTGTAAAACGTAGCTTTTAATTTAAATCTATTTACATGGGCAGGTATAACGCATGCGAAAAAAAAAGTCCACATCACTCTATAGTGAATCAAGCCCAATTTCTGCTCACCCCCCCCCCCCCCCCCCCCCCCTCAAGGTAGCAGTGTGCAATGCTCTCCTGTTAATATGGACCAAAAATCTCTGAAGGATGCCATGAAGAATTAAGGCAGTTCTGATGGCATACTCGGTACTAGCTGGACATACCTAATAAAATGCCTCGTGAAATACAGGTAGTCCCCAGTTAAGGAATGAGTTAGGGACTGTAGGTCTGTTCTTAATTTGAATCTGTGTTTGAGCCAGAATACTGTCACCTCGTGTCCCCTGTGCCTCTTTTGTTCCCCCTGTGCCTCTTTTGTCCTTCTCTGTTCCCCCTGTACCCCTTTTGTCCCCTCTGTGTCACCTCATGTCCCCTTGTGTCAACTCTGTTCCCCCTGTGCCACTTTTGAATCCCTCTGTGTCACCTCTGTTACCCCTGAGCTTCTTTTGTCCCCCTCTGTATCACCTCAGTTCCCCATGCCTCTTTTGTCCCTTTGTTTCACCTCATGTCCCCCTGTACCTCTTTTGTTCCACGTGTCTCTTTTGTCCTCTTCTGTTCCCCCTCTACCCCTTTTGCCCCCCCCCTCTTTCACCTCTTGTCTCCCACTCTGTCACCTCTTGTCCCCCCGTGTCACCTCTGGTCCCCCTGTGTCATTTCTTTTGCCCATCTGTGTCACCTTGCCTCCCTGTGTCCCTGTGCTATGCTCTGCAGCCTGCAAGCACGGAATCTCATTCCTCTCCTGCTGGCATCTTAGCTCCATTCGCCATGGTTACTTTCAGCTGGTGCTTTGACGTCATGAGACACCAGTTGGAAGTAACCACGGTAAGGTCAGTAAGGCCCATTTCTACTACATTCGGCGGCTGTAGTTAATCAAGGGGCTGGTTTACACTGAATGCATTTTTTCATGCACAGAAAAAAAAACTAACACCATGTTGTTTTTTTTACAGACATCACATGATTTACCTATGCAATACAATAGACCTGCAGTGGAAAATACATGTTTCTCTATACAAACATGCATGGTGTCCAGGAAGCCATATATGGGCCTTAAAGTTAAAGATAAAAACTTCTGTGTTCCCAGTGTGTTGCCCTCCTCCTCCAGCCTGATTGGCCAGAAGCAGCAACATCTTATCTCTCTGCATGCTGCTTCAGCTACTACAGTTATTGCCTGACTGCTTGATGCAGGGCAAAGCTATGGGCCTCAATATCCCTCCTCTCCTGTCCTGCCCATGGGTGGTGCTACACTGGGGCATGCTGGGGCACTGGCCCACCTGGGAATCACTGTGCCCCCTACCTCAGTAACATACAGTTAACTGTTTCCAAGTTCCAGCAGTGTATACTGAACAGGATAGGGGCAGTAAAAAACTCTCCGGCCCGGTTCACATTAGCGTTTTTCGGCGGAGCCGGCCATAAGGATCCTGCCATCTGGATCAGAAAAAAACTGTCAGTATTTACAGCCAGTGTGCTGTAAACTGCCAGTTTTCTATTGTTACTATGTAGCTGCAAAACCTTCCGTGTCCGTTCTGCTGAGCAAAACGGGCTGGAAAATTGGGTCCTACAGCATTTTTTCGTCCGCTCAGCAGAACGGACGACGGAACCGTACGGCTGGTTCCGTTGGCAAACGCTAATGTGAACCGGGCCTAAATGTCAGCTTGAGTCTATACAGGCGTTAAGAAAACCAAGGGTGTTATCTATTTGCCATAAATACCTGTATGACACTTATAACTGCAAACAAATCTCTCAATCTCGCGTCTCATTGTATGTTCTAACATTGTCAGTCAACAGGAATAGGGTCTGAAGAAAGCTTACAAGCTGAAAGCTTACTGTTTTTCTTTTAAATTAGCCAATAAACTAGAGCTTGTATTTTACAGACAGGAAGTTTTGAATAAGGAACTTGATTTTGTTTTTAAATAGGAGATCTTGATTTAAAAAGATTTGTCTTTGATCTGCTCACAAAGGAGAAGCTAGTAAGTAAGCATTAAAACATGCCAGAAAACTAGCCAAACACATCTGTAAGTATCTTTTCTTAAATAATAGCACCATCAATTGGACAATCTGCTCTGCTCAAAAGCCTCTGAATTCTGTGTGTAATGTTTACAATTGGTTCTGCTCACTGCTGAACTAGTTAGCCTTAGTTTTATCACCTGAGTTAGGCAAAATGTATCTAAAGCTTGCCATACACACACCCAAATGTGCCCCACCAGCCAGCCATCATGCCTTCTTTTTTCCCCTGCAAAAATTTGAGGCTGGAGCCGCCACTGGTCCTTCCCTCATCACACAGAGATTTTTTTAACAAGTCCAATCAGACTTTCAATTAATAAATGCATACAATTTATTGAAAGTTAATTTATTGGATATATATGAGCAATGCATTACTGGCAAGTTCAATCGAAATGATCAAAATTGATGTGTGTATTGGAAACATTAGATATGGTTTGCCTAACTCAGGTGATGAAATTAAGGCTACTTAGTTCAGCAATGATAGGAACTGATTATGAACATCACCAACAAAACTTCAAGGCTTTTTAGCAGAGCAGGGCTTGTAGAGAGATAAAGTGTAGAGAAACCGAGAGCTAACATATAGTGTAGTATGTTAAGCATAAATGAAGTAAAGGTTATCGTGAGAAAATTATACTTACAAACGTGGGTTACCACAAAGGCAACCACTGTATAGGCAGGTGAGGAGATTAGACTTGTCCTCACTCAGGGATAAGAAGTCGCTCTCTGTAGATGCCAAAGGCCGGTAGATCACCCCTCCACCAGGGGTGGACACGGTATAGCAGTAGGAGAACAGAGGCACCAGCAGGATAAAAGCGGATAAAAACTTTAAAATTTGCTGGGAGGAAGCGGTGGACTTACCTCCATAAAGCAGACACGAAAGACTGTCTGAATAGTAGCAATCACATTTATTAACTAGCACCCCAAAACAGTGCAACGCGTTTCGCAGGCCCAGCCCGCTTCATCAGGCAATAAACATGGGGACAAGACAGAATTTCAGCAAGGCTGCACCTGCTATTGCTGAAATTCTGTCTTGTCCCCATGTTTATTGCCTGATGAAGCGGGCTGGGCCTGCGAAACGCGTTGCACTGTTTTGGGGTACTAGTTAATAAATGTGATTGCTACTATTCATTCAGACAGTCTTTCGTGTCTGCTTTATGGAGGTAAGTCCACCGCTTCCTCCCAGCAAATTTTAAAGTTTTTATCTGCTTTTATCCTGCTGGTGCCTCTGTTCTCCTACTGCTATTTTAGCAGAGCAAATTGTCCAAATGATGGTGCTATCATGGAAGAAAAAGTTACCTACAGTCTACAGATATACTTGGCTGACATGCTTCAAGTATTTCTCACTGCCTCCCTTTTCTTCTCACAAATTGATCTTCCTTGTCGGTACATGTGATTGCTGCTGCAATTTTTTTTTAAATTCAAAACAGCATTTTAAAAAAAATAAAAAGCCAATTTTTTGTATTATTCAACCCCCCCCCCCCCCAAAAAAAAAAAAACAAAATTGGCCCTGCACTACAATCCGGATTAGCAAGTCAAAATTACACCATACATTCAGTACATAGGCATATGCCTATGATGATAGGGATTCGATTGTGAGCCCCTCGGTGGGACAGTTAAGTGACAAGGCAACATACTGTGCAGCGCTGCGTCAGATGGCAGCGCTACACAGAGACATTTCACCTCCCCAGTGACGATCTCAGCTTGCCAGCCACGATCGTGGCTAGCAGGCTGATCATGGAGCCCCGCACTGTTTGTTTACGAGCGCAAGCTCCCGTCTTATCCCGCGAGTAGCAAGAGGATGCCGTATGGCGTGACGGAAAAATAAGGGAGCCACTCTGTGGCCGTCATCCTGTGTTAGGCGGTTGCAGAGTAGTTAAAATGAGCTAGTCTTACTTTTTGATGGCCTTTAGCTACCCCCAGTTTTCTAAGATAAAATATCAGTCCAAAAGAACCTTCTGCCTCTTCACTGTGGCCAGTCAAATGTATTATTATTTTAACATCAAGGACTTATCCCAGTTTCTTCTTCTTGCGTAGTATGATCTACCATATTTATTCTTACAACTTCAAGGACTCCTTCAAGGGACAGCACTATTATTATTATTATATTGTTATAGAAAAAGTAACCATTTCAATTAATATTAGCAATCTCTCTGTCTAGATTTCAATGTCTTCTTATTTATTATCGAGCTTTGCCACTAGTGAAAGCTGCATAATAAAAGAAAACAAAGTATAAGAAACAAAGTCTTATTCCCATCACAAATGTGACAGTGTGCTGGCAGTGAACGCACAGTACTGGATTAGTACCAATCTTTTTGTCTTACAAAGTTGTTTGTAGATTTTTGACAACTTAATAAGAATTTCTAAGAGTCGCTCCATATGACTTCATAAGCTTTTGGTAATAAAAATCTTCTTTCAACCATGTAATTATTCAAATTATCTCAGATGCTACATTTCCTATTTGATCTTCATTTCATATGCTAATCACCCCTTTAAAGTAGGCAATGGAGCAAGAAAATATATTTGCCTTGTCAATGCACAATATTTGACAGTGTGATGCTCAGAAATGTAAAACTTAAAAATGGAAGACTGGAACACACGGCTACATTTGCACAGTGCCTTAGATGACAGACAGATGATAGATCCAGTTGTGTAACCATGCACTAACTGTGTCTTGCTTCTTCATACAATGCAAACATGTTTTTATTACTTCTGTCTATATCATAGGATTCATTTTTGATCACTGATAATTTTTGCGCATTAATTACAATAACTGTGCCCTAAACAATAAAGCTACTGAGACACGTCCTAGGCTATAAACGCCTCTCTAAATGGATTTTAATTACAATTCATCACATGCATTAATGCAAGAAACTTAAAGTGGAGATGAACTCTCCAGCCTTCTGGTTTCAAACAAGTTAGCAGCCACTTTAGCCTATACTCAAACTAAACTCCAGACTGATTTTAAAGAGAACCTGAACTAAAAATAAAAAGTCAAAAAACCATATGCAGGTCATACTTACCTCCTCGCTTCAAGTTCCCTTTAAGGCCATGGATATGACCTGGCAGGTTCAAACTACATAATTGAACTACTTTTAGGGATGGTACTCTAATCACTCAATAGATCCCAGAAAAAAATACTCTGAAAGGATGCTGAAATTGCTGCAATCACACTGGGAATATCCAATGCCTGTTTTAGCAGTTATAAGAACCTGAAGTAAGGGGAATATGGAGGCTACCATAATTATTCTATTACAAACAATGCCAGTTACCTGACCTCTGTGCTGATGCCCTTTTCTAATACTTTAAGTCACCCAGAATGATGCCTAGATGCACGGCGCCGTTTCACTCACCTGTTCTCAGCATTCCAGCGATGGAATTCCCACCTGCCCCTCCAGAGTCCTGTATCCATGGCTGCAGCAGTGCCTCATGTGACCTGTTACATGCTTCTGTGGTCACATGAGGTACCTGTGTAGTCAGAGAGGAAGCAGGACTTGTGTGGCTGGTAATCCCATCGCTAACCTGCTAAAAACAGGTGAGTTATGTGGCGCTGCTGCAGCACATATATACAAAACACTAGGCTGCCGCTCTGGGAGTACAAAAATTTAACCACCTTTATTAATGTCGCTTAGAGTATCAAAAAAGCAAAATACAATACTGCCCTAAAAACACTTAAAACAGTGCGGAGCGCTCCTCACACTTCAACATAAAGCCATCCACATTCACTCTGGAGCCGGTACCAATTGTCCTTAATCTTTAGAGTGTGGAGATAGGTATAGCTGCCTGATGATTCGGAGGTAGACCATATGCTGGCACAGCACAGACAAACAAAAGTTCCAGTTATAACCAACCACTGTAGTGACAGGCTAGGTGCCTCTTGAATCTTACCACCCCGCAGACAGGGACAGCTTCTCCAAGCCACGGTCACTTCCTGGTGCTCCTGGATACCACTCCTCTCCTTTCTCACCCATGTGGCTTTTGGCAATGCAATAGGGAGCTTGTCTGGCCGTTACATCAAGATGACTGCTGGGTCTCTCCTCCGCTCAGCTCACAGCTCTACTCTCCAGACAGCCTGGCCCGGGGAGGCAGGAGCAGTGTGATTACAGTTAGCTTGCCGCGCGGCCGGCCTGCCGGCCAGTTCCAGCGCTCAGTACACACAACGGGGTGTAGCCCCGCCCACCGACGCGTTGCGCCCGCCCACTGCGAGCTTCGTCAGGATGCGTGGCGTGGGGGGCAGTACAGTAATTTATGCGTACGTAAATACGCCTAGGAGGCGTGGCTATTGCGTCACCCATAGTCCTTGCTACGAATATCACCGCATGCTTGTCTCCATAGTAACATGATACATTTCCCACAGCTCAATGCAATTCCGCCTGCTCTTCCATCCGGATTAGCACTCAAAGTTCTATTATCACATGCTTAATATATATGTATGATAGCAGTCACTGCTTAAGTCTGTTCACAAAAATGGGGTGTAGCATAATTCCTGATTTAACCCATTCAGGGCCAGTGAATCCAACAGGTAAATCAATCTACACTTATGTTGCAAAAGCAGCCTCTCCCTATCTCCACCTCTCCTGTTCCCTTGGAGCTTATATATGCCTTTGAACCTAAATTCAGACGTTGAACCCCCATGGGTCTCACAGAAATGTTCCACTAAGGAGCTTCTATATTCTCCGTTTAGTTTTTTGCCACAGTTGATGTTGCTCACATGTTCTGACATTCTCTTTTTCAATTTGAAAGTGCAGCACATACCCGGCATCCTGGGGATCAGATGCTGTGGGCCAGCAGCAGGGCTGTTTCTTGGGCAGTGCGGGCAGGGCGACCGCCCTGGGCTCAGACCGGCAAGTAGAAAAAGGGGGCGCAGGCAGAAGGACATAACCGCTAGGGAGCTGATGGCGCACCATGCAGCCAAATGGAAGAAGTAAGATTGCCAGCACACTCACCTTCCTCGACTCCTCCTATGCTGCCTGCATCAGACATCAAGTCATCATCATGTCACCACCGCGTGATGACACCTGATGTCCTACAGCAGTACTGCAGGCTGTCAGTGCGCAGCGCCCATGGAGAAGTCGGCTTTCCGGGCTCTCTTCACCTGTGTGTTTTCCTGGTCCCTGCTTCCTCCTGGATAAGCGACTGGTCACTAGTAAGTAGTGGCTGTGTGACTGTCCCTAAAGATTAAAGGTTTGCGAGTCCACAGGGGTGGATGGGGCGCAATTTTTACACCCTTGCACTGGGTGCAATTAAGCCTAGACACTGCCCTGGCCAGCAGGGAGTAGATGCTATCTTAGAGGAAGAAGAGGGAGTTAAGTGTAGTGCCAGTGGCTTCAATGCATAGCTCGATGTGTCTCTCCTCTCTGTTCTGGCTTTGCATACACACATAGGGGTGCGGAGGGTGGGAGGGTTGGCATCCTCACAATGTATTGCTGCAGGTGGCAAAAGCTCTATAACCGGTCCTGCTTACATCTCACTTGAATACATATAGAAATTAGAAATGACTCGAACCTCCGATTTTTGGTTCGAGAAAGGTTCGGTTCGCGCACACTTACCCGAACCACAATAGACTTCAATGGGGAGGCGAACTTGGAAAACTAGAAACACTTATGCTGGCCAGAAAAGTGATGGAAAAGATGTTTCAAGGGGTCTAACACCTGGAGGGGGGCATGGGGGAGTGGGATACACACCAAAAGTCCCGGGAAAAAATCTGGATTTGACGCAAAGCAGCGTTTTATGGGCAGAAATCACATTGAATACTAAATTGCAGGCCTAAAGTGCTTTAAAACATCTTGCATATGTATACATCAATCAGGGAGTGTAATTAGAGTACTGCTTCACACTGACACACCAAACTCACTGTATAACGCACCGCAAACAGCTGTTTGTGTAGTGACGGCCGTGCTGGACTACTGCGCACCATGGCGAGATTGCTCTTCCTCACTCAGTGATATCAGGTAATGTCTGACTGCCTTATCAACTTTCGATGGTTCTTTCTCTACCATTGTTAAAGCTTACATATATTTTTTTTAAACTTTCTGTTCAGTACCTTCAATGAGAATCTATTATGGAGGGCAAGTCTGCCATTGTGACCACGAGTAATGGCCGGGGAATCGGGGTTTGATTCCGGTCCGGAGTTGGAGCCTGAGAAACGGCTACCACCACACACCCAAGGAAGGCAGCAGGCATGGCATGCACGTCCCGATGTAGCGACCAAAAATAACAATACAGGAGGACTTTCGAGGCCCTGCTGTATATGAGATGGATCAACTTTAAATCCTTTAACGAGAACCTGTTATGGAGGACAATGATTACACCACTTGCTTTTCACGAGAATCATATTATGGAGGGCAAGTCTGCCATTTTGACCACGAGTAATGGCCGAGGAATCAGGGTTTGATTCCGGTCCGGAGTTGGAGCCTGAGAAACGGCTACCACCACATATCCAAGGAAGGCAGCAGGCATGGCATGCACGTCCCGAGGTAGTGTCCAAAAATAACAATACATGAGGACTTTCGAGGCCCTGCTGTATATGACATGAATCAACTTTATATCCTTTAATGAGAATCTGTTATGGCGGACAAGGATGACACCACTTGCTTTTAACGATAATCTGTTATGGAGGGCAAGTCTGCCATCCATTCAAGTGAAAGGTATGCACTGACTGCCAGGTATAATACAATGTGCAGTCACAGATGCAGTGAAAAGTATGCACTGACTTAACTAATACAATGTGCAGTCACACAGGTGCAGTTAACAGGTATTCACAGAGTGGTATATCACACTGCGTGCACTCATGTAGGTAGGTGGGTGCACTGTGAACAACAGGTAGGTAGGTATATGCAGTGATGAGTATTACAATGTGCACCTGTCACACACAGACAGATACCGGACAGGCACAGTGACTCTGCGTGCACATTTAATTATATATATATATATATATATATATATATATATATATATATATATATATATCTTTTTTTTGCAAAAAATGTGGGGGTCAACTATTGGGGAATGTGGGAGGTAAGGGGTTAATTTTAGATGTTAAAAAAAAGTGTTGATGTAATTGTACTATTTGGCCGCAAGATGTCCTCATGTATAAGTAATGCGTGGACGTGTAAATATCATTTTTTGTGAATGACGGCACCATCTCATTTATGGCAGCTGTCATTCACATGGGGACTTAGATCAATGAATCGGAACTGTGTTCCCATTCATTGATCCCCCGTCTAACAATCGGTGGTAAGGATGAGCACAGGGGCATGAGCGGGAGTGTGCGGCAGCAAGGGACGTAATAGCTAAGTCCCTGCGAGAAGGTATGGGAAAATGCAGGGATATAGTTACTCATCCCGGGGGAAAGGAAGTGGTTTAGGCTGGGTTCACAGTGCTCAGTTGCATTGCAGAATAATTCTGCATACTAACTCACTGCCCATACAATTATATGGGGCTGTTCACAGTAAAGCGTTGTAACTGATCACGTTTTTCTAACTTGCTGCATGCAGGCTTTGTATTAAAGTCTATGCCCAGTCTCCATTGTAGCTCACATACATTGAAACGCATTATAATGCGTGCGTTATGCACCTGACCACTGTGAATCCAGCCTAAACGGTGATAACTGTGGTATAAACAGACGCTTGTCCATACCTGATGAAGTATATTGAATATTACTTACATGTTTAAATGTAGATTGCAAACAAAGAATATCAATGCTCTTTGTGTAGAATTGGTATATTCATTTGATTATGGCTGCCTAATGTGATGCTTTGTAAAGATACTGGTTACACATTTACCACCACTGAATTCATCTTCATAGTAGCATTTAGCAGTTGTTGCATACTAAATTTTAAAGCACCCAGATAGAAATTATTGCTTAATCTGTTGAGATATTTCAGTGAGTTGGAAGTTCCCTGCAACACATTTAATCACCAGAACTATATTTGTTTAGAGTGCAGCTGAGAGTGCCAGTGTATAATTGGATGCTGGTCTTGGGTCCTTTCATTAATATGCAAGAGAGCATAGTTGTGTGTGTGTGTCTGCATGTGTGTGTATATGAAGGTGCATTGCTATCATATTCTTTATACAGACACTAGAGTGCTCTACGTGTTTGATTATTTTTAGGGTTTTCACATTCGTTTTTCTGCACATTATTCAAGTGCAATAGCAATATTCTCAATACAATTAGGGTTACAGCAGCCTGCATAAGTGACAAGGGGCAAATAAAGCCATTGATTGCCCATTTACTACACATTCAAGGTGGTTATGAATTCAACTAATTTTCTTTATATAACTACAATTCATTTATTTTTGTACATCACATTCTATGTGCTCATAGCCTAGGTTCTAGCTACTGTGGCTGCTCTGGACGTAATGTTCTTGCCCATATTAAATTTCTCAGGACCTACGTATTGATAGCTGTTAGGAAGTCCAGAGACAAAGGGGTGAGTTGTTATTTATACGCTGTCCACTGTCCTTCTGATCTGTCAATAAGTTGGGTTCATCCTGTACCATGCTTTAGCTGACTCTTTAGCTGTGCATATGTGCCTGGTCAGCTGGAGAGTAGTTGCTTTAAAGACACGGTATTTGGGTGCTGGACTCCCAGCCTTCCCTGCTCTTGCCATGGTAGTCCTGCCTTGCTGTGCCGACAGCTCAGTACCCAGTACCTTGATCCTGTCTTACCTTGCCTTGCCATGTCTTGTTTGAATGAAAACAAAGAATCCTGTGCTGCCTCAATTGACTGATGGTGCCTTAGATCAGGGGTCCCCAAACTTTTTTGGTCAAGAGCCGGGTCAACAAATACTTCAAACTGCTGGGGGGCCAGAACATACATACAATGATGTTAAAAATCATTACATTGAATCTACGTATTGATTTCCCCAATCATGCACGGAGGAGAACTCCCAGCAGCAGCCATTCAGTCATGCGGTGCCCGAAGAATGTCTTTGTGCACCAGACAGTGAAGCATACCCAGGTGACAACCTGCTGTCCAGTTAGACAGCAGTGTCACCTGATGCAGAATTGGATTGGAAGCTAGCGAATGATTGCTTGCTGGCTTCTACAGTATGTCGATAGGTGGTGCCAGCACTGCTATTCTATTTGCGGGCCGCCGATATTTAAAGGTGCAGTGGGCCACATCTATAAGTTGTACATTTTGTGTTTGGGGGCTAGTGAAACAGCCTCGGGGAGGGGGGGGGCGTGTTCGGCCCGTGGGTCCTAGTTTAAGGACCACTGCCTTAGATGGTTACTGCTGTAGGTGCTTCTCCCAGTGCAGGGTGGTGCCAGTATCCGAGGCTCTCTCCAGCGATGACTGTGCACTCCCGTGCACATGTCTTGTTTGAGCCTGGTTGCATGCATCTCGGATGCATGCATTCTGAATCATGTGTCCAGCCTAGTCTTGTTTTGTCTGGAATCTAAGTCCGGCATTTCCTGTTGCATTACTCAACTGAGTCCTGCATATCCTTGCATGAATCCTCTGAGTCGTGGATATCCTGTTTTTTTGAACATTATTCGGAGCATCTGCCATGTCATGCAGAGCTTGGCTAATCCTGACAAATACATTATTCAGAATACTCATTTTTACATTAACCACTTGATGACCCTGGGCTTAACCCCCCCCCCCCCTAGTGATCAGGCTATTTTTAACAACAGAGGGCTGTGCAGCTTGGTCAGGTTGCTGCACAGCCCTACAGCTCGGCAAACAAATGATTTTTACCTCCCTTTAGTGTCCTTAATAGGACACTCTGTCGGAGGTCTCTGATCGCTGCTGTGATCTTTGCTTTTTTTTTTTACTAACAAAAGGGAAGTTGTTCCCTCCCTCCTTCCTTCCTCTCTCTCCCTCCCCCATGTGCCATCCTAATCGCCACAGGATGGCAATCGGCACTCATCCCCGCCTCTCAAAGGCATCAGCCTATGAGAGGCCACACAGATTGAGCTGCACTGAGGGACAGTCCAGTGTCCTGCATACAGCGCTGCAGGAGATAGCAGTGCTGTACAATTGTAAACAAAGGGGAATTCTTTCCCCTGTTGGCTCTCAACAGTCTGCTAGCCGTGATCGCTCTGTGAACTGGCACGAGCGTTCCCTGGTAAACTGCAGCTCCAGGACTTAATGTCAATCGGCGTTAGGCGGTCCTGGGGCTGCCGCCACAGGGAAGCTCATCGGCCTGATGTGGTCATTATGTAGTTAATTATCCAGGTTTCAGGCCTGGGGCCCACTAGCAGTGCTTTTCAAAGTACTTATGATTTGAAAAACTCTTGCTATTGTAATGCTCTGGGGGATTTAAAAAAAATTTGCATCCTTCAAGTGGGATTACACCCATAGCATTACGTTAGCAAGAGCTTTTCAAATCACAAGCGCTTACAAAAGGATAAGAAAATCAATGCTAGTGCGTCCCAGGCCTATAAAATGCCTTCCCAGTGTTGATTAGCCTAGACCATGATGTCACACAGCACTTCTGCCCCAGAGCCCTCTGGGAGGTTAAGTGTTCTTTCTGCTCACTTTAGAACACAAAACAAAAAACCTTCCTCATTTATGCACCTTGCCAACTGTAAAGATGTTGCCACTTGAGATAAATTTAAAAACGTAAATTAGGGCAGGGATGCTTATCTGGATTCCGGATATCCGGGTAAACCGGATATCCAAATTTTTTTACGCTATCCGATTCGGATTCGGATCCCGGATTTTTTATAAAATCCGGATAGCTATCTGCAGATATTTGGCCGCATAACGCCGATATCAGCGGATATTGCGGATATCCGGATCCGAAATACTGTAACTAAGGAGATAACTTCCTGGAGCCAATCAGAGGGCTCCCAGCAGAAGCCCTAGCAACCAATCACAGAAAGGAACCCTGGCCAGCCCCACCTGACCTCATTGAGCCAATCAGGGGGCTACCAGCCTAAACCCTGGCACCCAATCACAGAAAGGAACACTGGCCAGCCCCCCTGTGTAATAAGGAGGTCTGCCATGATAAGACATATCGTCTTAGCTTGCTGAATGCTCACTGAGAGACATGCTCCAGTGCTGGTGGCCTAGCAAGGACTGTACACAGTTATAAATCTAAAGTTGTTCAGTGATTAACCTCTTCACTACTATCACTACACTATTGTTAAATTGTTAATTAGCTTGATTGATGTCATAGTCTGACAGTCAGAGTGTGTGCTCCAGTGCTGCTGGGCCTAGCAAGGGCTGTACACAGTGATAAACCGAAAGCTGTTCAGTGAATAACCCCTTCACTATCACTACACTATTGTTAAATCATTAATTAGCTTGATGTCATTTGTGTGACATTCAGTGTGTGCTGCAGGCAGCTGCTATGTGTCTGTGTGTGTGCTGTGCACAGACCAGGCCAGCTGCTGCCTGCTGGCCAGCTATTAGCCTTAGGTATAGGTTAGGTTAGGGATTGGGGGATAGGATTACTGTGTTATTGTGTAGTTAGTACTGTAGTACTGCAGTCAGTGGTAGTAGTTGTTAGAGTAGTAGTACTACTGTGTTAGCTTTCTACAGAACTGCTGTGCTGTGAGCAGTGCCAGTGTGACAGTTAGTGTACACTAGTGTCTTCTCCTCTGCTGTCTGACTGTCACTCGGCACTTGGCACGTGTCATGTGGCACTTGTCACGTGGCACTTGTCACATAGCAAGTTGCACTTGGCAAGTGCCACGTGACACTTGACAAGGCATGCTCCTGGCACACGTTACACCTGCTGCTGCTGCATTGCCCTGCTCCTGCTGCCTGTGCAGCTCCTACCGCCAGGCCAGGGTGCCACAGGCCACTGATACCACCTATATTTAACTCAAAACACAATTGCTGCATAATTTTTGGGAGGTGTCTTGGCTGAAAAGTGTCATGTCCCAGTTGTGCAGTTGGACTTTGGACACAGTGTGGGCTGCACGGCCGCTGTCTGGAACCTAGGCCTAATGTTAATTGACAGCCATTTTTTTTTGGGGGGGGGGGAGATTGTAAATCCCCACATCATCAATTAGTGTGCCCCTTTAAAAAATAATGATGCTACATGCCTCATTTACCCTAAAAAATGTTTTTAAAGCAATTTAAAGGGCACTTCCTGTTTTTCTATCCGGATATCCGAATCCACCCGGATAGCCCGGATAATGCGTTCAGATATCCGGATGAACGCGGATATCTGAAAGTTCGGATTCGGATATCCAATCCGGATATCTGGGTATCTGGATCCGGATCAATTCGAATTTTGAAAAGGGGTATCCGAGCACCCCTGAATTAGGGTGAGGTAATCTTTTATAATGGACAAAAAAAGGCTGTCCAAGCATAAGGACAGTGCGCCGTGTGAGGATTGAACTCGTGACCTTCAGAATAAGAGACTGACACACTACCTACTGTGCTAACTGCAACTGCGCAATCCTTACACGGAGTCTTTATGCATGGACAACCTTTTTTTTTTATAATAGGCAAACACTGAATCAATGCATTATAAATTAATACATTTAAATATTAAGCAAATGTATTTTATTATTATTATAATTATCATTATTATTATTTAAAGTTCCTATTTAAATGAAATTTTTTAAATTAAAGCAGCTCCGGAAATCCCTCAACCCATTACCTTATTTTCCTTCAAATTAAGTGCAAGTGTCTAATGTCTTTCAGATAAAAGATACAAAAACTGAAAGGGTATTGAACAGGATCACAGAGCCCCAAGGCTGAGACACCAAAGTGCGCCCCCCCCCCCCAGCCCTCCCACTCCACCCATCACACACTGATTGCTGAAAGGCGCCCCAGGGCCCCAAACTCCCACCAACACCCTAATCTCTAGTTATCTGCCTTGCAGTCACTGCCATGTATCCCCTTTTCTTATTGCTCTGCTTCAAACACAATAGGGGAATGATAGCTGAGTGAGTTGTGCTCCCCCTCCTACACTGCGCTCTGAAGCTGGAGCCTTTGCCTCGGCCCGGCCCTGGGTTCAGAAGAACTATTCCTTTACCTCTGAGCCTTACAGCAGGTGTCATGTGATAAGCATAGCAGGAAGAACATAGACTATTTATATGCAACTTTTTCATTCTACAGCTAAATTAAGTTTATGTGGCATCTGAAAACTAAATTTGTAAATTTATAAATTAAAATCAACCAATCACCACTTACTAAAAACATTGTTTTGTACTGCAAAAATAGGAAATCACGTTAGGCACTTTGTAGTACTCCACTTTGCACAATGGCATTTCTCTTTGCTTGGCCTGGTTAAATAAACCCAATTGAAACTATTCAACACAGGATCAAAAGAAAAAAAATCAAGCCATGAACTGGTTCATCTCCTTGTTCAATTTTCTGTATATTCTTACCTGTCTTATCTCTCTTTCAAAGGACCCCAAGGCCCTGTCTCGTTTTAACATTTCCTCACTTCTATTTCTTAGGAATTCTGTTCATTGTGTAATATGTCAAGTATTAGCCACATCAATGTTCACAATGTTCAGATACTGCAGCAGATGCTTACCAATGGAATCTACAACAATAACTGCAGTGCTCATTCTATCCTATATGCCTTGTTACATCTTCCATTATCTATTTAGTCTGTAAGCACCGCAGAACATTGCTGTTCTTTCACCTTTTCGTTTGATGTCTTTGCATGCATAGTGGCTCAGAGTAAAAAGACCTGCAAAGCAGTCAGTATAGAGAGTCCACACAATGCAATTTATGCACAGGAGAGGGGAGAAAAGGACAATATAGCCTTAAAGCCGGTATGTTCCATTCCAGACATTGCTTTGAGTCAGGAAAGCACAATGGTCCTCTTTGCGGTATGAGATCAACAAATGCTTTCCAAGAAAAAAGGATTAAAGCAGAGTTGGATTAAAGTAAATGAATCTGTCAAATTCAGCAGAGAGAATTGATTATTAGACTAGCTGGAAAGCAAACACTTTCTGTCCTGCAAGGATCAAACAACTATAACTCAGCATTGCTGACTTTTCCACTGATACTATAAGGAGACTGAATAATTCTTCTTGGGGACACACACAATTATATAAAAATCTCATTACACAATCTACTGCTGTGCAAAGTGCTGATAAAATAGTGGGCTATAACTGTATAAGCAATATAGAATATTTGCCTAACACAATAAATGACTAATATGTCCTGTCTCATGTCTGTTCCATGGATTAGTTCTGCTATTCATAGAGATGTAAAAAATATGAAGGGGAAGACAAGACATAAAATGAACATTAGTGGTAAAGCGAACTTGTAATAAGCAGAGTATAGATGTGGATCTACCTTTACCTGGCTGTGCAACTTCAGGAGCTTCATTGGTCTAGAAAAGGGTTTCTCAACTCAGTCCTAAAGTACCTCCAACGGTGCACATTTTGCAGAAAACCACAAACATTCACAAGCGGGGTAATTAGGGTCTCTATAGCGCTCATTAAGTAGCTCTGTGGATTTCCATAAAGCATGTACTGTTAGGTACTTAAAGACCAAGTTGAGAAACCCTGGTCTAGAACAAACATTCATTAACCATCTGCCATCAAACACTCACAACAAGCTG
This sequence comes from Hyperolius riggenbachi, assembly GCF_040937935.1. Lineage (NCBI taxonomy): Eukaryota > Metazoa > Chordata > Amphibia > Anura > Hyperoliidae > Hyperolius > Hyperolius riggenbachi. The sequence goes on from NC_090647.1 coordinate 434,994,237, forward strand.
GAATTCTAGTAATGTTAAACACCACTTGAATGCAAGTTTTATTTGGTTGCACTGATGGATTATATTCACAATGGTTTTCATGCAAAAGCATTCCATACTAGACCCTTTGACCAGCACAGAGGCTCCTCCAAGTTGAAAGGATCCTTACTCTACCCACACTAGTCATCGAGGAAGCAAACATTTCATTCTGATGAACCTGGGATTCACACTGAGGCCTGGCTGGTTCTACCATTCTAGGGAACACATGCATGCACATGATCAGTCTAAGATATCCAGGAGAGATGTCAGTGTTGAACTGCATCTCTTGCTCTGCATATGTGTTCTGTCTCAGTATTGTCTCTGAGGATTCGAATTAAAGCTGAAAAACATGAAATAGCGTTTGTTATACTCCCAATGACAAGTGAATTCCAAAGGGATATTTTAAAGGACTACTGTAGGGGGGTCAAGGGAAAATGAGTTGAACTTACACGGGGCTTCTAATGGTCCCCCGCAGACGCCCTGTGCCCACGCAGCCACTCACCGATGCTTCAGCCCCGCCTCCGGTTCACTTCTGGAATTTCAGACTTTAAAGTCTGAAAACCACTGCGCCTGCATTGCCGTGTCCTCACTCCCACTGATGTCACCAGGAGCGTACTGCGCAGGCCCAGTATGGTCTGTGCCTGCGCAGTACGCTCTTGGTGACATCAGCGGGAGCGAGGACTCGGCAACTCAGATGCAGTGGGTTTCAGACTTTAAAGTCTGAAATTCCAGAAGTGAACTGGAGGCGAGGCTAGAGCATCGGTGACTGGCTGTGCAGGCACAGGATGTCTGCGGGGGACCATTAGAAGCCCCGGGTAAGTTCAACTAATTTTCCTCCGACCCCCCCCTACAGTATTCCTTTAAGACTTCTTTGGTCTACTTAGACCAAATGTTTAGATCTCTGCTTTTCAGGTATTGTTGTTGTTCAAATATGGCATTATTGGTTTTGTAGACCCTAACACAAGCAGTCAGCACCATTTCAGCACCAAACAGCTAGACGGGGTGCATTTCTTTTAGCTCTGATACTTCCTCCTTCCAAGCTGGAAGCAGGAAGTACTGTAACTAAATAAAACACACCCCATCCAGTTGTTCGGTGCTGAATATGTGTGTTTGGGTCGTGAAAACCATAAGGCCAAATTTGAGCAACAACAACATTAATTAAATCAGGCAACCCCACAAACCTTCTGATCATTTAAAACAAAGCCCTGGAAATGTATTTGCTTTCTACTCATAAATGTTATCGTTTAGTAGGCATTAGAAGATCCCTCAAGTGACTTACACCGTTAGACTGGAACTTTGAGTGCCAGCTTTGGAATCCAGGTCAGGAGTGCAAGCTTGAAATCGCTGAAACAGTAATACTGTATATCAGAAAGATACTTCTGGCAAGATTTTTTACCAGAAACCTTAACAAAGTTGGTATTTTTTTCACTACTTTGGCTTGTTCTGTTGATTGGGAGCTTGCCCTCTGTTTTTGTAATGTGATATGTAACATTTGGAACATATCATGTTGCAGACTTGCAGTTTCTGCTGTCATGTCTGACTAGTGATTACAGATTTAAAATGCATGCTTGTTTGCTGGCCATCAGGGGTGGTTCTTCCATGAAGCAATGTGAATCACGTGCTTCAGGGTGGCAACAATTAGAGGGTGGCAAGAGGCAATTCCCCTCCCCAAAGGCCCCCTCCTTGCACCATCTGTCTCCCCCTCCCTAGATGCTCAGCACTGCTTCGCTTGCCTGCTCTCAGTCTTCCAGCAATGGGACCTCCTTCTGTCCGTCCATCGGCCTGTATTAGTGTTGGGCGAACAGTGTTCGCCACTGTTCGGGTTCTGCAGAACATCACCCTGTTCGGGTGATGTTCGAGTTCGGCCGAACACCTGATGGTGTTCGGCCAAACCATTCGGCCACATGGCCGAACTAAGAGCGCATGGCCGAACGTTCCCCGAACGTTCGGCTAGCGCTGTGATTGGCCGAACGGGTCACGTGGTTCGGACCCGAACGCGCTCTGATTGGCCGAACTGTCACGTGGTTCAGGTAAATAAATACCCGAACCACGTCATATCTCCGCCATTTGTCTGTGGGTTTAGCTTTAGGTAGGCAGGCAGGGTAGTTCGCGCTCCAGCCACGCTAGCCAGGGTCCCCCCAGTCATTGTGTCGCTGCTGGGAATAGTAGTACACCGCTCGCTCAGCCACACTATATAGCATTCTGTTTACTGTTCTGTGTCTGCTGGGAATAGTAGTACACTGCTCGCTCAGCCACACTATATAGCATTCTGTTTACTGCCACTCTGTGTACCTCGCTCAGCCACACTATATAGCATTCTGTTTACTGCCACTCTGTGTCTGCTGGGAATAGTAGTACACCGCTCGTTCAGCCACACTATATAGCATTCTGTTTACTGCCACTCTGTGTACCTCGCTCAGCCACACTATATAGCATTGTGTTTACTGCCACTCTGTGTCTGCTGGGAATAGTAGTTCCTTTGAAACTTTACAATCAATTTTCTCAAAAACTATAAGCTCTTTTTCAAATATTTTTTTCCTCTTGTACCCACTCCCAAGGTGCACATACCCTGCAAATTTGGGGTATGTAGCATGTAAGGAAGCTTTACAAAGCACGAAAGTTCGGGTCCCCATTGACTTCCATTATGTTCGGAGTTCGGCGCGAACACCCGAACATCGCGGCGATGTTCGGCGAACGTTCGCGAACCCGAACATCTAGGTGTTCGCCCAACACTAGCCTGTATCCACCCAGTGTTAGGGAGTTCTTTGGGCAAGACTCCCTAACACTGCTACTGCCTATTGAGCGCGGGCTCTAGTGGCTGCCTCGCAAGCACTTTGAGTCCAACAGGAGAAAAGTGCTATACAAATATAGGAATTATTAGGAATTATTATCCATGGCTACAGCGGTGCCCAAGTGACCTGTTGCGTGCTGAGGGTCACATGAGGTGCCACTGTAGTCAGAGAGAAAGCAGGACTTCACATGTGGCTGGTGATCCCATCGCTAATCTGCTGAGAGAGGGTGAGTGAAGCAGGCGCTAGTGCAGCACATATCTGGCATCTTGGGGATTAGATGCTGCGGGCCACCAGTGAGGAAATGCAGTCTTTGAGGAAGCAAGGGGGGAGGTAAGCGTAGTGCTAGTGCCTGTAATACACAGCCTGATGTCTCTCCTCCCTTGTCCGGCTTTGCACACACCATAGTTCACTAGCACAGCCACTACTATGCAGTAGCAGCCATGCTACTAAAGTATCGCGGTAGTGATACATCACTACCGCACGGCTATTATAAGCAGCGGTTGTTGCTTACTTATGCACACTATGCTGACACTAGCGCGTATAGCGTGCTGGGAAACAACATTAAGGTGTGCTGATTTAATAGTGCAAATAACAGGAGGTTGCTTGCACTATTTCCTTTAATGAATCAACCCCTATCATGTCACATGTCATTTCTGGCACACTTAAAGAAAACCTGTAACTACAAAAAGTTCCCCTGGGGGGTACTCACCTCGGTAGGGGAAAGTCTCCGGGTCCGATCGAGGCTTCCCCCATCCTCCTGTGTCCCACACCGGTCTCGCTGTGCCCCTCTGAACAGCGGGCATGTAAATATTTACCTCCCCGGCTCCAGCGCAAGCGCAGTATCCGCTCTCCGCTCGGAGATAGGCGGAAATACCCAAATCGCTATTGGCCCGCTCTACTGCGCAGGCGCAAGTCTCCTACGCCTGCGTAGTAGAGCGGTCCCGACAGAGATCTGGTATTTCTGGCTATCTTCGTATGGTTTGCCGCAGCAGCGCCCCCGTTGGAGCCAGGAAAGGTAAATAAATCAGCGCTTATCAGCGCTTGTCAGGCTTGTCGAGGGAGGATTGCCGGACACTTCATGGGAAGAAGCGCTGGACTGCCTGCAGCTACAGCGGAGGGATAAGCCTCATTGGGACCCTGAGGCTTCCCCCTACCGAGGAGAATACCCCCCAGGGGAATTTTTTGGGGTTACAAAGTCTCTTTAATAAAGCTGGCTATGATGAAAAATAATGTCCTTGCCATAGCTTACCATTAAACTGAGCAGCAGTGGTTAGAAGAACCTCTTCTAACGAAAAACACAAAGATATTAAAGGTGAAAGCAATAAGAAATGTATGATGGTGTTCAGCACTAGAAACTGATACAAAAAGTGAGACGAGTGATCTCTCTGTATAAAACAGGAGCAGACTATGTTCTATCCATAACTTTGCTGCCCATCTCCACTGTATACATAAGTCTGACAGAGACATTAGTCTGCCGAAGCCAGGGAGGGATAGGATTAGCTTTATATAGTTTGCAAAGTAATATATCGGTACTGGGAAATAAAAATAATAAACAGAGTGGGATCAGGGCTGAGGCACCTTTTTTTGCAATGCTATACTTCAGTAATCAGATTACAAATGGATTTTAAATTAGAAAAAAAAATACACGTAGCGAAGTAAATATTTTTTAACAAAGATGAAAGAGGATTATCTTGGAAATAATACAGGAGCCATAGTGAAGGAGCTCATCCAGTACTCCCTGGGGCAAGATATACTGCACAGTCTACAATGATTTCTGTTAATACAATAATTGTACTCACCATTTCCAGGCTTCAAAATACAATTTTTATGTCTCTATTGTGTGTATATATTTTACCTTTTTACAGCAAGAACCAAGTCTTTTTCATTTCAGTTTCGAATTTGCTCTTGTTGTATTTTTTTTCCCTATTTTTGTATGTCTATTTAGTTCGGTGTGCAAATAGACCTTAACAGGGCTCAGGCACAGTAACAGTTACAAATAGTAACAGTAGATGTTGTCATAGCAATTGCTAGGCAAGCCTGGATTTTCAAATTAAAGCAGAGAATTGCTTATTCAGCCTCACCAAGCACACAGAGCATTGGTATTTCGAAACTTAACAATAGATTGTGTTTATTGAGGAACCGTTTATTCAATCGCACACTTAGGTTGTAAATGCAAGAGGGTATACATCACCAGAGCATCTGCCTTTTCATAGATTCTTTATAAAGTCTCACATAAATATTAGTTGTTTATCATGAGAAGGCTTTTAAGACTTTATGGCACATTTCATGATTATAAAATACTTTCAGCTCAATACAAATGAGAAAAAAAAGTAAAACAGACTGTGAGGAGCAAAAGGAAAAACAAAAAACAAAAAAACATTTGAGTAAGTATTGCTTTTAAGAGGTAACTAGTATTTCTGCAGTTAATAAAAAAAAGGAATTATAAATACCTAGCAGTATTTTTTTTTATTATTATTACTGAGCTGGCCATATCTTTAAACCTTATCAGAACCAAAAATATAAATTTTCAATGTCATCTGGCTCCTACTGCTCTTTGTAAGTAGACTCCTCCCAGAACAATAATCAGGAGAAAACAACAGTAAAGTAAATCAATAATCTGATTGCTGCCATCACTATGGCAGCATATTAATGGGTAACAACATGCAAAAAAAAAAAAGGCATTTGTTTTTTTTAAGGCCCGAGCCCACTAAAGCAGTTGTGCGCTGTTGTGTCTGCTTTTCAGCAATACATCAATGTTACAGATGCTGAAAAGCAGACAGAAGCGGACACAACTACGTTAGTGGGCTCAGGCCCAAGATAAATTGGAGGGAGCAAAAGGACATCACAGCTCTAGAGTGTTGTGAAGGGCTGAAGGAGAGAGAGGGCTTAGAGGAGAGCATGCTTAGAGGAATAGCGTCACTAATGAATCTACAGATGTTATCTGTACAGTGTCTGTAGGATTTCCAGAGTGAATGCTGTTATTCTTACCCCCGACATTACATAAAGTGGCAGCTGGTCGCCATTACACTGATCTATTCTGTAGATGACCTGCCCATCAGCACATATGTGTCCTGTTAGTCTGCTATGTGTTGGCAAGAACCAGAAGCCTGGCTCAGTAGGGTGAACATCCTGCTTACATGTCCTTCACAATCTCACCCGAAGTGCATGTCCAAGGTGGCTGTGTGCTCCTGGATTTCCTGTGGAGGTGTGCATGTCCAGGTGGAGCTGTAAGATTCAATGTGTAGGTGTGCATGTCCAAGGGGAAATTCTAATTAAAATACATAGATTTGGTGGTGGAATTCTGAATGTCAATCTGTGACCTTCTTAAATGGTTGAGTCCAAAAGTATTTTATTTTTATTTCGCACAAATACATTCCATGTTTAATTCAGCCTGTGCTTTACAAGACCTGTATGGGGGCAAATTCTCAAAAGGTGTACATTTGAATTATCTAAATTTCAGCGCAGAGTGAAGGCAAAAGAGTGCACACCCTGCTGCAGGCAAACTCCTGGGTGGTGTTAATTCTATTACCCCCCAAGTTGTATTAACTCAGGATGAATACGTAATTTGAGCCTCGGCTATTGCCGGAGACTGAATTACCTTTTTTTTCTAATTTGAGCTTGAGCTGTTTCTGGTGCCCAAATTAATCACTAAGCGCAGCTATAGCAGTCATTTCCATCATGGCCTACTTTTTTGCTTGGGGTTGGGTTAGCCAATTAACTTATCTGTATGTTTTTGGGATGTGATAGGAAACAGGAGTGCCTGGAGGAAACCCATACAGACACGGGGAGAACATACAAACTCTGTGCAGATAGTGCCCTGGCTTGGCTTCGAACCTTGGAAACCAGCGCTACCCAAGGGGTAGTGTTGGTGTTTGAATTTGGCATAGCTGATTCAGAACGCCTGAATACTCCCAATTTCACATGAAATGTAATGTGACTCACAAGGCAGTAAGCTTCTTGTGATCTTGTTCACTTGTTTGATGCTGAACAGATGCTGTCGAGAGAATTTGGGTGTTCCAAATCAGCTATGCTGAATTCAAACACCAACACTACTGTGGGGGAAAGTTAAAAGAAATGCTTACCTAGATGATATATAAGCTCTTCAGACACCTTCAGGCTTCTTATTGTACCCAGTCTTACCTCTATCTTGCTGCTGTAGCTCCCATTAGTAGCTGATGCTGGGACCAGGCACATGCACAGCCCCCTCCCACTGTCCTGGGTGTGTGCAAGTTGAAACAATCATAACCAGACATGTCCAGAATGTTCCTAGTGATGGCTGCTACATGCCTGCAGAGGGCGCATGGATGGACTGTGTATATGCCCATCAGAGTTTAGATTGGAGGTTACAGCAGCAAGATGGAGGGGAGGCTGGATGCAATAAGCAGCCTGGAGGTGTCTGGAGAACTTATAGGTAATGATGATATGTCTTTTAACCTTCTAATCTTACCCCCCCCCCCCCCCCCTGTTTATTAGGACCATAATATTAGTTGCTGGCGAAGGTGACATTATTTGGCAGTCAACCTTTTCTAATTAAAACACGTGATTGAATACGAACATTTGACACACGTGCACACATAATTAGCTTCTTGCCTAGCTCTTGGCTCAGCCAGTGACTTTGCCACAAACTGAGTTTGCTACCCTGTCAGGCTTGCAAGACTTTCTCATCACTTTTACTTTATGCACATTCCCCAGAATTCCCTCTGCTCCATACTGCTGATAAGCTGAAGCTAAGAGGGCTAAGATAATCCCACCCAGGCTGCAACCCTACTGTGAGAATGCCGATCTGCTTGTGCTCATCGTATGTAGCCTGTAATGGGGGGAAAAATTGACATTTTCACAAACATGTTGTCTTTTTTTTTTTTTTTTTTTTTTTTTTTTTTTACAAAATCGATTGCGAATACTTCATAGAAAAAAATCAGTTTAAGGGCTGATGCACACCAGAGTGGTTCATAAGCGTTTTTAAAAAACCCTTGGGGTTAGAAAACCGCTTGGCTAATGTATTTCAATGGGCTGGTGCACACCAGAGCTGTTCGCTTTTTCCACAAACGCAAACTCGGGGGGTGCAGCATTTTTTAGATTTCTGAGGTGTTTCTGCCTCAATGTTAAAGTATAGGAAAGTGGAGAAACGCTCTGAAAAACGCTAGATCAGAGCGGTTTTCCAGGCGTTTTTGTTACAGAAGCTGTTTAGTAACAGCTTTAATCTAACAAAATATGACATGATATCTGCTACACTAAAACCCTCCAAAAAAACGCTAGGCACGTTTAGAAAACCTCTCTAAACATGCCTACAATCGCTATGAAAATCTGCTTCAAAAATCTCTAGCGTTTTGCGGATCTGCTAGAGGTTTTTGGTGTGCACTGGCCCTTAAAGTCAGCAAAATGACATTATGCAGCAGAATTCAGAATGTCCTTGCTCTGGGGCTGCTTTACTTAATATAGCAAGTCCAGGGCTAAGATTGAGATCGATGTGTGTGGTTCTGACTTTAAAAACTTAATTTAACTTAATATTTAAATCGATTTTCTCAAAAACTACAAGGTCTTTTTGAAAAATGTCCCTTTTTTTCCTTGTGATTCCACTGTTCTCCTTCCCAAACCCTGCACATCTAAACCAAAGAGTGCCATTATGGGATTGAGGCAGCATGTAGTATTTACAGTATATGGGGTATATTCACATAACTGTAGTTAAAGAGAGACTGAAGCCTCGAAAATTAACAGTTTTTATTAGACAGCCCTTTTCAGCATTAATGGCATAGATGAAAGCCACATTCCTGCAGCTAAGCGAGGCCTTAATCACTCTGAAATCCCCGGGGCAAATTGAGGGGCACCTTCCTGTTAGAGGCAGAGCTTTGTGCAGTAGCTCTGCCTCTATTCACGTCAATCCCCGTGCATCGCCACCTCCTCCCGCCCCTCTCAGTCTTCTTTCACTGAGAGGGGCGGGAGGAGGTCGAGATTTGCGGGGATTGATGTGAGTGGAGGCAGAGCTACAGCCCAAAGCTCTGCCTCCCCCAGGCAGCAAAATCTACGACTACGACAGAAAGTTGTGGAATTTTGCCCCAGGATTTTGAGGTGATAAAGGCCTTGTTTAGCCGCAGGAATGCAGTATTTCATCTATGCCATTAATGTTGAAAAGGACTGGCTTATATAAATAGGTAATTTTTGAGGCTTCAGAATCTCTTTAAATTGCCATCCACATGCAGTGCATGGCAAGTTTACCATTGCCAAGCATCTCTCCAGGTAACACAAGTTGCGTTACCTGTGCTGCACTACGTCATTGGTGAAAGTATTGCTAAAATTTAGGGTTTTATCACTTTTACCGAAGGTACATGAACACATCCTTACGTTGCCTACAGAAATATTCTGTCTCTTGTCAAAATTAGGTACCATAATTTTTGAGCAGCGCCACCAAAAATGAAGGTTAAAGCTTTCTCCAGCCCCTCATCTCCAGTAACCACAAGTGTTGATGGTTCTTATTTTTGCTAGCCTGGAGGGATAGAGATACCATCTGGAAACTAATTTCAATTGTTTCAATTGTAATTGTTTATTTTGGATGCTCCAGATGTCACTCTATAATATATTAGTGGAAATGATGTCTACCAATCCCTTGTGTCAGAAATATTATCAAATAGGAAAAGTAAATAATGAATACAAAAAGAAAGTTGACACAAGGGAGTCCTACACAATATTAGGCAAGTAGATTTAATGTTTGGATCTATTTTTTAAAAGGACCTGGAAGCTGTAATGGTAGTTAACGGCAATGCAATCTAAACTGAAGAGACTTGCTCATATACAAACTGATATCTGCCTCCGATTTTTCATTTTATTAGTTTATTTTATTTGTATTCTATTGTGGAAGAAACAGGACCTGCACACAAATCAGCAATTCAGCTGCACCTTAGATCTATATTTACCAAGATTTTTATTGTAGCTTTAAACAGAAAGTCTATTTCTTATTCATACTCAGAGAAAAAAGAGAAAAGACAGAGCAACAGTATTGCAGTAAGAGGAAAGTCTAGGGGCCTGACATACACTTTTAGTTGTTAAAGGGAACTAAACACCCTTTCTTTCACTGAATTTCTACTGGCATAGAAGCTGCCATGTTCCTTCCTCCCTTTCTCATGGTCCTTATTTGCAGTCAGAGATGCTATCTTGACACATTCACTCTAGACAATCTCTTTGAAGAAACTGTCCTAATTACCCACCCCCCTCTTTTGTTGAAAAGGTACTGTTTACTTTTTGGTAATGACTACAATAAAACAATTAGCTTCCTAAAATCTCTGCTGCCTGGGACAGAAGGGCAGGCCCGCGGAAGTAGGCAAATAAATCTTAATTGCTAAACTTTGAATGTAAAATGAAAGGTAAAATGGAAGTTTATTTTAATAATGAGACATATTGTTGGCATGCCTTTTTCATGTGCTATTGAGATGCCCTGGGTGCTAAATATGGTACTCAGTTCACTTTAACCAGCTGAGCGGTCTGGACGAGCTCAGCTCGTCCAACACCGCCAGCGGCTGCCGCTCAGGCCCTGCTGGGCCGATTTTAACGAAATAAAAAGCAGCACACGCAGCCGGCACTTTGCCAGCCGCGTGTGCTGCCTGATCGCCGCCGCTCTGCGGCGATTCGCCGCGAGCAGCGGTGAAAGAGGGCCCCCCTAGCCGCCTGAGCCCAGCGTAGCCGGAACAAAAAGTTCCGGCCAGCGCTAAGGGCTGGATCGGAGGCGGCTGACGTCAGGACGTCGGCTGACGTCGATGACGTCACTCCGCTCGTCGCTATGGCGACGATATAAGCGAAACAAGGAAGGCCGCTCATTGCGGCCTTCCTTGTTTATTCTGGGCGCCGGAGGCGATCGGAAGATCGCCTCCGGAGCGCCCTCTAGTGGGCTTTCATGCAGCCAACTTTCAGTTGGCTGCATGAAATAGTTTTTTTTTTATTTAAAAAAAACCCTCCCGCAGCCACCCTGGCGATTTAATCAGAACGCCAGGGTGGTTAAGGACACAGAGAGTGTATCAAATTCCCATTCAGGCACAATAAGGTTTGGGCTGAGCCAGGGATGATCAGCTGCCACAGTTTGGAATAAGAACTAGAGATGCTCAAATCCGAATCCGGGTAAAACCCGGATAGTTGCTATCCGGATTTCACCCAGTAAACCTCACCCGGATTCGGATTTGAGCATCCCTAATAAGAACAATTAAATATAAACCACTTGCCTATGTACCTTTCATGCAAATAAGATTATTTTGGCTCTTAGAACCAAGGTGGGCATGCCCACAGCCTTAATTTTATGCTGTGCAAGGCACATAAGAGTAATTAGGGGATCTGGCGATTGCCAGACTTACATCTCCCTCCGAGTTGCTACAACTCGGAGAGGGAATAGTATTTAACATCGCTGGGGAGTTTAGCTACAGCAAGGAGAGCCATCATTCGGCCCACCCTGCGCCCAACTTAGCGACAGCCAGATAACACTTACGCCCATTAATGGTCAACACAGTATCTCAATATCTACTGTGGTTTGGACTCTGAATGCTCAGCATAATTAATGGTAATATTGTGCTCCTTGTGTATCAGACTTTTGTACATATGTCCTTATGTTACAAAAAGGTGGGTCCTCTAAGTACCCTGGTTTTAAAAGAAACTTTCAGGTTTGCATTGCAGACCTCTAAAAAAGTATGTCACAATCTTGGCAAACAGACCATCGTGGGGAAATTTAGAAAAAAAAATGTCACACCAATTCACACCCCCTCCCCCCCCCCCCATATCCACTCCCTACAGGTACTAGGGAAGTAACCTAAACTTATTTAGCCCTAGAACTCCTAACTATTAAATCAGAGGACTCACACTCTAATCCCTACCATAGTCATATGTCTATATTGTGTAGTGTATGTATTGTAGCCTAGGTCCGAGTTAGGGGGAAGCCAATTAACTTATCTGTATGTTTTTGGAATATGGGAGGAAACCGGAGTGCATGAAGGAAACCCACACATACACTGGAAGAATATACACACTCCTTGCAGATAATGCCCTAGCTGTGATTTGAACTAGGGACCCAGCACTACAAGGCAAGATTGCTATCCACTTCTCCACAATACTGTCCATCGTGCTGAGTTGAGGTTAAAATAAACTACATCTATTTTCAAGTACAAAATTCCTGTTTGACTTTGACAATATTTCTAGTACTATTGTGAATTTAAAGAGGAACTGTAGTAAGGTAAATTTGCTGATTTTTCCCCATATACATCGTATTATATAATATAATATTCATTTTTAATTTTTTTTAGTCAATGTTTGCCTATTGTAAAATCTTGCTCATCTTGATTCACATTCTGAAATGTATCACAGGTGGTGACATTTTTGGCCCTGTCAGGTGATCTTTATGGAATGTTTGTTTACTGAGAGTTCTGAAGCCAGTATAAAATATACTTGGTCTCCCAGAATGCTTCGAGGGGGTGGCATGGGGTATTCTGCAGACATAATCAGCCTAGATTAAGCATTACTTGGAATTCCGAAATTCAGCAATATATAGATACAGGAAGTTTTTCTGATACTGAAACCAGGAAAATTACTGTAAAAGTAGGTATTCTGAATAATTTACTGCATTCTACTATGTCATTACAGTGCCTCTTTAAAGAACACGAGATATCATATATCTGGCATAACGGTTAACTGAATGCACATTGCCATTTCAATCAACAAATATAAAGAGCATACCGTTTACTTGTTACACCGGCTACACCTGTTAGCTTATGTATACTTTTCGTTTTTCCATGTATTTGCTATTTTGCTTTGCTACTTGTTTTTATTTAAAAAAAAAAAAAAAGTTTTGGCATTTCAGGTTGCCTAGCAACAGTGTGACACTTTTGAACTAAATGGTGATTATAAATATCAAGCTTGCACGTCCTTTAAACTCTGTGTGCTATTCATCCCATCAAATGTAATAATAAAATCAAATAATTACTATGATTCTGATGCTTCTTTTTTCACTTTGGACTTTGATATTTTGCATAAAAGTGTTTAATTAGGTAACACCAATGGAATCTTTAAAAAGTGCAATCACTGCACCAACTCGCATTATATTCCACAGCAGCATTTTAATGTTTGCTTCCGTTGCTAAGCAACAAACACCATCTTGCAGAAGGAAGTTAAAGAATTTAACTATAGCAAGTCTGTATTTCTTTTTCAAAGATTTCTATTTACAGTGATATTGCAGATGAGAAAATCAGTTTATCTGAAGTAATATTCAACAAGAAACAGACATTATTTACTAGAGGGGAAATGTTGTGCAATCTTGACATTGTACAATAAACATATACTAGCGGACCCGCGGTGTAGCACATGCCGCATAAGAGGATAGCGGGCAGGAAGGGGGTATTGGACACCTCCCTACCCTCACCTGGGTTCTTCATCTGCGCTCCCCCTCCAGCTTAAAGAGGAACTCCAGTGAAAATAATGTAGTAAAAAAAGTGCTTCATTTTTTACCATAATTATGTATAAATGATTTAGTCAGTGTTTGCTCATTGTAAAATCTTTCCTCTCCCAGATTCACATTCTGACATTTATTACATGGAGACATTGTTACTGTGGGCAGGTTATTTAGCTGTTTCTAGCTGCTCTGGCTGTTAGACAGCTAATAACAGCTGTTTCCTGTCTCTGAACATTGTTACATTGTGGCTGTTTGCCAGGAGTACCGCGGTCTTCAGAGGTTCTTGTGGGAGGGATTTCAGCACAAAATCAGTCACACAGCGCCCCCTGATGGTCTGTTTGTGAAAATCATTGTCTTTCTCATGTAAAATGGGGTATCAGCTACTGATTGGGAAAAAGTTCAATTCTTGGTTGGAGTTTCTCTTTAAGGCCAGCAGCAGCCGCCGACGCTATTAGTAAGAGGCAGCAGGCGGGGATGACTCACCTCTTCCGTGTTCCACTGTCGTCACTTCCTGCAATGCCGCCCACTGTATTGTAAGTGGTGTCGTCACTTCCTGCAATGCCGCCCACTGTATTGTAAGTGGACGGCATTGCAGGAAGTGAGTACAGTGGAACACACGCTGGAACGCGGAAGAGGTGAGCCATCCCCGCCTACTGCTTCTTACTAATAGCGGCAGCTGCTGTTGAACTTAAGCTAGAGGGTGAGCGCAGATGGGGAACCCAGGTGAGGGAGGGGGGGGGTCCGACCCCCCTCCCCGCCGCTGTGCCCAATACCCCCTTCCTGCCCGCTACCCCCTCCAGCTCGGCGGCAAGTGTAGGACCGCCCCTGGGGGCAGGGCGCTACTTCTTCTTCTTGCTTGGACCGGCCCCTTCTTCTTGCTTTGACCAGCCCTGGGGGCAGGGCACTACTTCTTCTTCTTGCTTGAAGGTTGAGGCACTTAGCCTATTATATATATAGATGCTGTATGAGTAGTCCAATTGATACCAACCTTGCATCTGATATTGTCATTTGAAGGTCACATTTATATAAGCAGTTGTAGCAAGAAGATGAAGAAAATAACCTCTTTCAGTAAAAAGCCGGCACCGGAATAAAAGTTTCACCGACACGTTTATCTGCCGGAAAACTTACCCCCAGGCTCCTAGCTGAGATAACCTGGAGATAGATCTCCCTCCTCTCTTCTTGGATTGGTTGCCCATTGCCCATGCACTGCCAGCCAATCACCAGTGAGGATTCTTGGAAAGGAGGAGGAGCCGAGCAAACTGAGACTGAGAGTCTGTGAGCCTTCCCTCCCTGAGTAGCGCGCGTCCTGTGAATTGTGCTCCTTGCATGTCTAATCAGCTGCTAAGCTCAGTCACAGGCTCAGTGTGTGTGGAGGGAGAGAAGCAGTCAAAAGTACGGAGACACATGTCTTCATCAGTAAGAGCCAGTACATGATTAATGTGCTTCTGTGTGAGCTGGCCTGGAATTTGCAGGAGAGGACAGGTCTGCTATCATTCCTGTGTGGTGTGTGCAGTACGATGAGCCAGCCCAGCCTCCTAGGCAGCAGCAGACAGCAGTGATAAATAGTGATGTCGCGAACCTCCGATTTTCGGTTCGCGAACCTTCACGGAAGGTTTGGTTTGCGTAAAAGTTCGCGAAACGCAATAGACTTCAATGGGGAGGCGAACTTTGAAAAATAGAAAAAATTATGCTGGCCACAAAAGTGATGGAAAACATGTTTCAAGGGGTCTATCACCTGGAGGGGGGCATGGCGGAGTGGGATACACGCCCAAAGTCCCGGGGGAAAATCTGGATTTGACGCAAAGCAGCGTTTTAAGGGCAGAAATCATATTGAATGCTAAATTGCAGGCCTAAAGTGCTTTAAAAAATCTTGCATGTGTATACATCAATCAGGGAGTGTAATTAGAGTACTGCTTCACACTGGCACACCAAACTCACTGTGTAACGCACCGCAAACAGCTGTTTGCGTAGTGATGGCCAGGCTGGACTGGTGCGCACCGTAGCGAGAGTGTAGGCCGTGGCGGTTTTCAAGCCCATATGGTTGCCGGGCTGTGGTAGCTCAATGATAGAACAACAGTGACTGTCCAGCTGATCAAATTTGGTCTGACCACAATGAAGCAACAACCTTATTATCTTTTGTGTCCCACCCCCACCCGAGACACTCAAATAGCCGGTGGTCATTGCTTCATTGTGATACGCAAGCCCCTTCACCGCGGCAAGGTAATGATCACGAAGGGGGATGGGCACATGTACATGCCTTTTGTTTTTTTGTTGCAGCCGCCCACAGTGCAGCCAGAAAAATTAGGCAGGCATGTACACGTACAAGAAAAATTAAAAATTCAGGAATCCGCCTAGAGTCCTGGACCCTGTTGGTGGTGGCGGAGAAGGCAAGTGGCCTGCAGGCAGAGATGCTGTGTGTGGGGACTGACCTAGTCTTCGGTCGTGCAGTAGCCCTTTGTGATCCATGCCTCATTCATTTTGATAAAGGTCAGGTACTGAACACTGTCGTGACTTAGGCGACTTCTCTTCTCAGTGACAATGCCTCCAGCTGCACTGAAGGTCCTTTCTGACAGGACGCTTGTGGCAGGGCAAGAGAGAAGTTGTATGGCAAATTGGGACAGCTCTGGCCACAGGTCAAGCCTGCACAACCAGTAGTCCAAGGGTTCATCGTCACTGCACGCAGTGTCTACATCCACACTCAAGGCCAGGTAGTCGGCTACCTGCCGGTCCAGGCGTTGGTGGAGGGTGGATCCGGAAGGACTATGGTGAGGAGTTGGACTAAAGAATGTCTGCATGTCCGACATCACCCTGAGATCACTGGAGCATCCTGTCCTTGCCTGCGTGGACTTGGGAGGAGGAGGGTTACTGCCAGTGGTACCTTGATTGCGTTGTGCTGCCACATCACCCTTAAACGCATTGTAAAGCTTCATCCTTTCCGCCTTGTGTTTAGTTGGTAACAGGTCCGCCACTTTGTGCCTGTACCGAGGGTCTAGTAGCGTGGCCACCCAGTACAGGTCATTCGCCTTGAGTTTTTTGATACGGGGGTCCCTCAACAGGCTCGACAACACGAAAGAGGCCATCTGCACAAAGCTGGATGCAGACTTACTCTCCATCTCCTCTTGCTCTTCCTCAGTGATGGCACGCAACTCCTCTTCCTCCCCCCAGCCACGAACAATACCACGGGAACGTGGAGCAGCAGAAGCCTCCTGTGATGGCTGCTAGTGTTGGGCGAACAGTGTTCGCCACTGTTCGGGTTCTGCAGAACATCACCCTGTTCGGGTGATGTTCGAGTTCGGCCGAACACCTCATGGTGTTCGGCCTTTTAAGTTCGGGTTCGCCCCGAACTTCTGTATGCCCCCGAACAGGGCCGAACAGGGCCCCTGTTCGGGCGAACAGGGCCCTGTTCGGCCGAACAGGCCGCAATACGGCCCCCCTATGGGGTTGCAGGCATAAGGGGGGAGCATGCCCCGATCGCGGGGGGGGTCGGAAATTCCCCCCACCCCCTCCGCTAGCGCTCCCCCCTCTGCCCGCTTCCCCATTCAAAAGTTTCAAGAAGTACCTGTATAGCGGATGGCCTGGCAGTGGGCGGCACTGTGGAGTGAGGAGGAGGAGGAGTCCGGAGAGTGACGAGTTGAGGGAGGCCGGGCAGCGGGCGTGAGGTCAGAGAAAGGGCGGAAGTTCCGCCCTTTCGCTGACCTCACGCCCGCTGCCCGGCCTCCCTCAACTCGTCACTCTCCGGACTCCTCCTCCTCCTCACTCCACAGTGCCGCCCACTGCCAGGCCATCCGCTATACAGGTACTTCTTGAAACTTTTGAATGGGGAAGCGGGCAGAGGGGGGAGCGCTAGCGGAGGGGGTGGGGGGAATTTCCGACCCCCCCCGCGATCGGGGCATGCTCCCCCCTTATGCCTGCGACCCCATAGGGCCCCCAAAATAGGGATGTTCGGGAAGTTCGGGGTTCGGCCCGAACATGCCGAACATCTCGGCCATGTTCGGCGAACTTTCCCGAACCCGAACATCCAGGTGTTCGCCCATCACTAATGGCTGCCACGGTTGTTCTTCTTCCGCCGCCTCTTCCTCCTTCACAGACACACCTTCCTCATCATCATCATCAGAGTCTGACTCCTCTCCTTCCCCACACGACTCCTCTTCTTCCTCCTCCTCCCCCCTCTGTGCTGACGCAGGTGTTGAGGAAACCTCTGGTTCGGATGAAAATCGCTCCCACGACTCCTCCTGCCGTAACTGTTCACGTCCCTCCACAGCTGTATCCACCACTCTACGCACGGCACGCTCCAGGAAGTAAGCGTAGGGGATCAAGTCGCTGATGGTGCCCTCAGACAAAACAAATACATACATGGAACTCACTAGCGATGGCTGTGTGACACCCCAGAGATCTGGGGGAGCACAAGGCGGATAGATATGGATATAGCTAAAGAAAATAGTTCCACCTCTGCTTCAATGTCACTTACAATATCTTTATTAAAGGTATATCACACTATGCATGTTACTTCTGTATCAGTTTAAAATCATAAAACACGCTGCTTGTTGCCTATAGCACAGCCGGCTGAACTCATGCATTCCGCACTATCACACCTCCGCCACACGTGGGATCCCATCAAACACAACACTATTCTAATGTAGGGCTTATAATCTTCCCAATCAGAGTCCTGTGTTCCCCCTGCGATTTGGGGATTGGTTACTTTAAGCTCAAGTCAAATGACTCACAGGTACCAGATGCCACTTCAATTACAATTTGTGTGTTCAACACCAATATGGCAGTCATTACTGTTAACAACGAGCTGTCTGCCTCAACAGAGGCTCTCACCACTCCATTGTAAGGTCTTCAGCCATCAGGTGCTAGTCCCTTGTAGCGCATTCATGAACCTTCATCACATGCAGAGTCCCAGGGATAGTGTTGCCGATGTGGTCTCCCCTGGTGGTAGTCAGCTGGTGTGTATGTGCCTGCATTGGCTTACAGCCGGAATCTGGTCAGTCTCTCATCCCCTCTTGTAAGCGGCCCCTGAATTTGTCCGGCGCCGGACTCGCATAAGGGCTCCTGCAGGGAGGACAGTCTGGCGTGTGCTAGGCCGCAGCGTGAGCCTCCTCACCACGCGTATCGGCCGCTTCCGGCCTTAATCATGTGATCAGTGGGGGCAGCTTCAAGTTCCGGTCTTTATAGCGTTCGTATCAGCATTGACTCAGCTTTCCTCCATCTTGTGGTTATTTCATAGATTGCAGTTTATACGCATACGTGGCTTCAATGCGGCCATACGGCCGCATGGTGTCTTCCGCCATCATGTGGTTTCCTTCAGTATTACATGCCTCATATATGACTCGGATGTGGCTATTTCACAGCATCATGTCTAGCCCCATCTTGTGGATTTCTCAGGCATTACACCACTCAATTAGTTGAAGCTTCACACTAAGTGAGACCATGTTCTGGCAGTGGACATTTTTGATTTATGCAGCAGATATGGAATTTGGGGCGTACGTTATAGTACCATTCAGCACTCGACTAACAATGTTGAGAACATTTAGTCCTCTCATCGCCCTCATTGCTTTACCAGCAGTCAGTCCATCTCCAGGATTCATTGCCCAACATATTTAACCACTATTCCCATCTCATATTAGTCTGTATAATAGATCAATCAACAGTACACATTTTTTCCCTCATACACCACTCGGACATGGCCGATCACCTCCTACCCACTTACATATATCGACAGCTACTTTATTATCTATCTCAGCTCCACCAGCTCATTATAGAAATGATGTGAAACTAAATTCAGTATTCAAGCCATGGGGGGGTTAGAGTCCCTAGCTGGTAGATCCACCTTGTTTCGCTTTGTCTAAGCTTTTTATCTAGATCTCCACCTCTGGATGGAACTTCCATCCTATAGATTCCCTTGAACTTTAATAGTTCCGGGTTTCCACCATGAAATATGTGGAAATGTAATCCAACTGGTGACTTATCATAGTTATCTTTACTTCTGATGACTGACATATGTTTCTGGATCCGTTTTTTCAATTCATTGGTTGTTTTTCCCACATACAGTAAACCGCATGGGCATTCTAGGACATATACAACAAATTTCGTGTCACAATTAATAAATCTCATAATGTCGTACACACGACTGTTCTGAGCATTTCTAAACGTCGTTGAGCGATCTACCAATCCACATACGTTACATTTTCCACATGCATACATGCCCCTCGGTTGTATGTGGGGTCCCAACCATGAACTTTTGCTTTTTATTAGGGATGGGTTGTATTCTGACTTAGTGAGGATGTCCTTGAGGTTTGGGGCCCTCCTCGCTGTCAGCTGTGGTCGTTCCCCTACTACCTCTCGTATCGTCGGGTCTAATTGCAAGATATGCCAATTTTTGGCCAATGTGCGTCTCAATTGCGACCAGTGTGACCCATATTTGGTCACGATCCGCACTGGTCCTTGCTCTTTCTTATTGTCCTGTATTTTCTTATTTAGTAATTCCGACCTTTCTGTCCTCTCTGCTCTTTCTCTAGCCTCCCTTACTGTCTTCAAGTCATAACTCCTCTCCACAAACCTCCTTTCAGTCACATCTAATTCTCTCTTCAGGTCTGAGTCAAGTGTGCAATTACGTCTTGCCCGTAGCATTTGTCCCACTGGGATCCCCTTAATTAACGATGGGGGGTGAAAGCTACCCGCATGAGGCAATGTGTTGCCCGCTGTGGGTTTTCGATATGTTTTAGTAATGAGTGTATCACCACATTTTTCTATTGTCAGGTCCAAGAAAGTAATCTTATTCTTGTCAATGTCATATGTCAATCTAATGTTTCTATTATTTCTATTTAGTTCATGCAGGAAGGAGATCAATTGTGGCAGCTGTCCCCGCCAGACCAGGAGCACGTCATCGATGAACCGAATCCAGAGGGCGGCGTGGGCCCCGAACCCCCCATGCCTATATACCTCACTGCGCTCCCAAAAGCCCAGATGTAGGCAGGCATAGGCCGGGGCACACGCCGCCCCCATCGACGTGCCCCTGATCTGGCAGTAGTAATTCCTGGCAAATCTGAAGCAGTTGTATTGGAGAATGAACTCCAATAGTTCCACAACGAACTGAGTCCTCAATAGTGGCATTCCTCCCACCTCTCTCATAAAGTACTCGACCGCAATAATCCCTACATCGTGAGGTATGGATGTATATAACCCTTCAACGTCTATCCCTACCATCAGGTCAGACTCCTGTATTTTAAACCCATCTATCAATCTGATCACATCACCCGTATCCTTGGCATATGATGGGAGTTCTGCCACTAGGTCCTTCAAACACTTGTCCACAAAGATTGAACAGTGTTCAAGGGGGCCCCCAATGGCAGATACTATCGGTCTACCCGGGGGTAGGGTACTGTTCATATAAATCTTTGGAGTTAGGTACAGCACTGGGGTTGTATAATGTTCAATTCTCATAAATGCATGTTCATCTGCACTTATTGCCCCCGTGAGCACCCCTTCATCCAACATCTCATTAACCTTTTTCACAATATCTGGGAACGGGTTGTTGCTTAACTTTAGATAGACCTGATCGTCCTGTAGCTGTCTCAATGCTTCATTTACATATTTTTCCTCCTCCCACAAGACAACATTTCCGCCTTTATCACTGGGTTTCTAAATGAAATCCTCACCTCGGCGTAACTCCTCAATCGCCGAGCGCTCCTCTTTAGGTATGTTGTCATGTGAGGGGGGTCTCCAGTTAATTCTAGCCAGATCACGTTCTACTGCCTCATTAAAAACTCTCAAATGTCTATTCAGACTGGTAGGTGGGAAGAAGGATGACTTTTTTCGAAGGTCAGTGTATACAATATTGTCCTCACATCCACTGGTATCAAGAGTGCCCTCATCCCTTAGTGCCCCAAGATCAATCAGAGTTTTCCTATCCCTTAAATCAAACACAACCTCATCTCCATTATAACTTCCTTCTCTCAAATAAGGTTTCTTGTTTAGGTTCCTTTGTTCCTGATACATACATTTTAAATTTACTTTTCTTAAGAAGAGTTGGATGTCCTTGTACACTTCAAATTGGTCACCATGGCTGAATGGGCAGAATAATAAACCTCTATTTATTAGGTTCAGGTGTGCAGGCTGCAGCTGAAAATTGGACAAATTGATCACATTTTTATCATTTTCACCTTGGGCTGTCGCCACCCTTGAATCCAAGCTACACTTTACTGCCGTCCCTGGTTCTTCACCTGTCTTGGTAGTATTTCCCTCTTCTTTAGGATTGGTTTGTTCACTGTCTGACTCCTTTTGGTGGGGGATAACGATATCTTTCCCTGAGGCTTTTTGAACTTCCTCTTGTACTTTTTTCTCTTTGTGGCCTTTATTTCTGCCTCTTCTTCCTCTGTTTCCCCGTCCTGGCTTCCTTCTAAAAAATTCACTGATCTTTCAGAACCAATAGCCGAACCACTACCCACCGTTTTGTCATCCTCTGACTTCTGTGACTCAGATCCATATCTAGTTCGAGGGAAGTTAGGTTTACACTCAAAATATTCCCCATCATTCCAATCCTCAATATCCTTTAGAAACTTTTTTCTTTTTATATTTTTGATCTTTATCTGGCTAGTCTCCACCTCTTTCTTTAATTGGGCATTGAATTTGTCAAACTCAGGGTGGGCTTTATACTCCTCCATTAAAATTACACTTTGCACAATATCCTCCTCCAACTCATCCATTTGTAACTTCTCTTCTTCTACCATCATTT
Organism: Hyperolius riggenbachi; assembly: GCF_040937935.1. Classification (NCBI taxonomy): domain Eukaryota; kingdom Metazoa; phylum Chordata; class Amphibia; order Anura; family Hyperoliidae; genus Hyperolius; species Hyperolius riggenbachi. Next base: position 435,016,198 of record NC_090647.1, read on the forward strand.
CCATAATCTCAATTCCTCTCCTAATGCAACCTGCTTTCCATTTTACAATAAATCTTTCATTAATCAATTGACCAGATGGTCGTACCTTCTCCCTAATTCCCCATGGAATCACTTTTTTTATCGATATAAGAGTAGTGTTGGGCGAACAGTGTTCGCCACTGTTCGGGTTCTGCAGAACATCACCCTGTTCGGGTGATGTTCGAGTTCGGCCGAACACCTGACGGTGCTCGGCCAAACCGTTCGGCCACATGGCCGTACTAACAGCGCATGGCCGAACGTTCCCCGAACGTTCGGCTAGCGCTGTGATTGGCCGAACGGGTCACGTGGTTCGGGCCCGAACGCGCTCTGATTGGCCGAACGGTCACGTGGTTCGGGTAAATAAATACCCGAACCACGTCATATCTCCGCCATTTCTCTGTGGGTTTAGCTTTGGGTAGGCAGGCAGGGTAGTTCGCTCTCCAGCCACGCTAGCCAGGGTCCCCCCCAGTCATTGTGTGTCGCTGCTGGGAACAGTAGTACACCGCTCGCTCAGCCACACTATATATATAGCATTGTTTACTGCCACTGTGTACCTCGCTCAGCCACGCTATATATAGCATTGTGTTTTCTGACACTCTGTGTACACGGCTTAGCCTGGCTATATAGCATTGTGTGTACTGCCACTGTGCACCTCGCTCAGCCACGCTATATATAGCATTGTGTTTTCTGACACTCTGTGTACACGGCTTAGCCTGACTATATAGCATTGTGTGTACTGCCACTGTGCACCTCGCTCAGCCACGCTATATATAGCATTGTGTTTTCTGACACTCTGTGTACACGGCTTAGCCTGACTATATAGCATTGTGTGTACTGCCACTGTGCACCTCGCTCAGCCACGCTATATATAGCATTGTGTTTACTGCCACTCTGTGTACACCGCTCAGCCAGACTATATACCATTGATTACTGACACTCTGTGTACACCGCTCAGCCAGACTATATACCATTGTTTACTGACACTCTGTGTACACCGCTCAGCCAGACTATATACCATTGTTTACTGACACTCTGTGTACACCGCTCAGCCAGACTATATACCATTGTTTACTGACACTCTGTGTACACCGCTCAGCCAGACTATATACCATTGTTTACTGACACTCTGTGTACACCGCTCAGCCAGACTATATACCATTGTTTACTGACACTCTGTGTACACCGCTCAGCCAGATTATATAGCATTGTTTACTGACACTCTGTGTACACCGCTCAGCCAGACTATATTGCATTGTTTACTGACACTCTGTGTACACCGCTCAGCCAGACTATATTGCATTGTTTACTGACACTCTGTGTACACCGCTCAGCCAGACTATATACCATTGTTTACTGACACTCTGTGTACACCGCTCAGCCAGACTATATACCATTGTTTACTGACACTCTGTGTACACCGCTCAGCCAGACTATATACCATTGTTTACTGACACTCTGTGTACACTGCTCAGCCAGACTATATACCATTGTTTACTGCCACTCTGATTCTGCTGGGAACAGTAGTACACCGCTCGCTCAGCCAGACTATATAGCATTGTGTTTACTGCCACTCTGTGTACACCGCTCAGCCACACTATATAGCATTGCGTACTCTGCCAGTCAGTGTGTATATTGCTGGGATCAATAATACTCCACTCACCGTCAACCACTATATGAGCTCAACATGAGTTCCCCAGAGACCTCCGCTGTGAGCAGCACTCCCAACAACAGCAACAGCCAACGCCCCACGCAAGCTATAACATCCACCCCAGCAGCCAGTTGTGAGCAGCAGCCCTCCCCGGAGGAGAACGTTGTGTCCATCGGTCCGTCGCCAGAGCGATTAATGAGGGCTGCCATTGAGGAGATGATGGGGCCTGATGTGGAGGAGGAGGTCTGGCTCAGGCCAGCATCCCAAGTTAATGTTGAGGACGATGAGGGGTCTGTGTCTGGGGATGTTGGGGTGGCAGAGGTGGTGGGTGGGTCAGACTCAGGAGAAGAGTTGTATGATGAGGATGATGATCGGGACCATCTGTATGTGCCTCAGAGTCCGACCCCGGAAAACATGTTGTATCGTGTGTTTAGGTACTAAAATCTGCGTTCCCTCCCAGTAGTGTTGGGCGAACAGTGTTTGCCACTGTTCGGGTTCTGCAGAACATCACCCTGTTCGGGGTGACTATATAGCAGACTATATAGCATTGTGTTTAATGCCACTCTGTGTACACGGCTCAGCCACACTATATAGCATTGTGTTTACTTCCACTCTGTGTCTGCTGGGAACAGTAGTACACCGCTCACCCGCCACTGTATAGCATTGTGCTCTGTGTCGCTGCTGACAATAGTCGTACACCGCTCACCCACCACTGTATAGCATTTCTGTACTGCCACTGTACTGTTGCCAGTCAGCGTGTACTTTAAGGATAAGTGAAATGAGGAATAAATCCGGTGAAAGAGGGAGGGGCAAGGGAAGAGGTGTTTCCCCTGACGGTTCACGTACAGGCCACAGGGGAGCACCCAAGAAAACCCACTCAATACCGCCCATGTTGTCCAGGACAACAACTCTCACAGATCCAAAAGAACAGGACCAGATAATTACTTGGATGACCTCTCAAGCGTCCAGCAGTGGGTTAAGCAGCACCAGCACATCACGCACGAGGTCCGAGTCCTCAGCCAGTTACAAGGAGCCAGTGGGCACAAAGCTGACACAACCGGCAGCGACACCACGCACACAACTGCCAGATAACCAGACGACGTTGGAGTGAGCTGCGCAGAGGTTGTTCTGGGGAGCTCTACTCCACGGCGGCGGCCCCCCACAATGACATATGACGAGTTTGAGGAGATGGAAGAGGAGGGTATGGATAATGTGGACATAGACCCAGATTTTGTTTGTGAACGAGAACATCGCCGTCGTAGCAGCAGTACAGATGAGTCTGTTGAGGAACCCACTGCTGCACGAGTTCGCCTTGTGCCACAAGGTAGGCGGCGCGCAATTTCAGGCACCGCAAGCATGGAAGTTCAAGTGAGAGGCAAAAGAGGCGCAAACAGAAATCGCCAGCAAGGCAGGTGCTCCAAAGTCTGGGCTTTCTTTGAAGACTGCACTGAGGATGTTACCATGGCGATTTGCAAGGTGTGCAAGACCCGCCTGAGCAGGGGGAAAAGTATTAACAACCTCTCCACCACCAGCATGAGCCGCCACATTCTATCCAAACATCCCACTCTGTGGGCAAACGCGGCAGGACAGGGTACCACCAGCAACACTGCCTCCCTTGGGTTCACCAGACTCACCACCAGACCCGCCTCAGCAGCAGCAGTAGCCCAGCCATTGCGTGGTTCACAACATTCACAAACATCAGACGATGCTGACACTGTCACTTTCCAGACTAGTGCTCTTGAGGTCTCCCAGTGTTCATCAAACACAACAACCAACAGCCCTTCGGTGTGCAGCCCTACGGTTGAGTTGTCTGTCTCTGAGATGTTTGAGCGCAAGAGGAAATTGCCAGCAAATGACCCCTGGGCCGTGGCAGTAACAGCCAGCCAGCATAGCCAAGGTTCTGGCCTGCGAAATGCTGCCATATCGAGTGGTGGAGACAAACAGCTTCAAGGGCATGATGTCAGTGGCCATCCCACGTTACGTGGTTCCCAGCCGCTACCACTTTGCGCGCTCTGCAGTGCCTGAGTTGCATGAGCACGTGGTCAGCTAAATAACCCGAAGCTTGAAGAATGCCATTGCCTGCAAGGTTCACCTCACCACTGACACCTGGACGAGTGCGTTCGGCCAGGGTCGATACATCTCCCTTACCGCGCACTGGGTGAACCTTGTGCAGTGGTGCTCAGCAGAGCTCGAATATTCGAGTAGCTCGAATATTCGAGCTCTTTTTCAGCTATTCGAGCTCGGTATTCGAGCTCCGAATAGCTGCAGCTATTCGAATGGGCTATTCGAGTAAACGCGAATAGCCCATTCACTATTCGAGCTATTCGAGCAAACGGCGCTATTCGAGCTCGAATACCGAGCTCGAATAGCGTCATAGCCCAGATTGATGTCCTTAGAGCCAATCAGAGGGCTCCCAGGCCCTCTGACGGCAGCCAATCACAGAGGGGGACCCTGGCCAGCCCCTACCCTATAAATAGCGGCCGCCATGTTCCGTTTCTCCGTCCTTGCCTGAGACTTGCATAGAGAGAGAGTTGCTCCTTTGTGCTTTGGCTTAGCAAGAGCTCTATTGTGGTCATTTACCTAGCGTTTTTGCTCACATACACCTCCTATACACACCTATATTGTTGTTAGTTAGATAGACATTGTATTTTAGTTAGTAGCTTTTGTGTTACATAGAGAGAGACTCAGACAGCTGCTGCAGGCTTACAGCTTTAGGCCTCAGGGCCTTGCCTGTGTGGGCAGCTGTCCTCCTGTCCTCTGTTAGTTTATTTCTCATTAGTATTTAGACAGTATTAGATAGTATTAGACAGTATTTCTGCTGTCCTCTACTACTTAGTGATTGTATTTTGTATTGTAGTTATATACTGTAACTGTACTAGGACACTCACTGACTGTCACTGTTCATAGGCTAGCTCCTGCGTGTGCTTGCACTCACTGTCTGTGTACACACACTCTATTTCCTTCTGAATAGTTATATACTGTAACTGTACTAGGACACTCACTGACTGTCACTGTTCATAGGCTAGCTCCTGCGTGTGCTTGCACTCACTGTCTGTGTACACACACTCTATTTCCTTCTGAATAGTTATATACTGTAACTGTACTAGGACACTCACTGACTGTCACTGTTCATAGGCTAGCTCCTGCGTGTGCTTGCACTCACTGTCTGTGTACACACACTCTATTTCCTTCTGAATAGTTATATACTGTAACTGTACTAGGACACTCACTGACTGCCACTGTTCATAGGCTAGCTCCTGCGTGTGCTTGCACTCACTGTCTGTGTACACACACTCTATTTCCTTCTGAATAGTTATATACTGTAACTGTACTAGGACACTCACTGACTGTCACTGTTCATAGGCTAGCTCCTGCGTGTGCTTGCACTCACTGTCTGTGTACACACACTCTATTTCCTTCTGAATAGTTATATACTGTAACTGTACTAGGACACTCACTGACTGTCACTGTTCATAGGCTAGCTCCTGCGTGTGCTTGCACTCACTGTCTGTGTAGTACACACACTCTATTTCCTTCTGAATTGTTATATACCTTAACTGTACTAGGACACTCACTGACTGTCACTGTTCATAGGCTAGCTCCTGCGTGTGCTTGCACTCACTGTCTGTGTAGTACACACACTCTATTTCCTTCTGAATAGTTATATACTGTAACTGTACTAGGACACTCACTGTCACTGTTCATAGGCTACTAGCTCCTGCGTGTGTGTGTGCACTCACTGTCTGTGTACTGTACACACACTCTATTTCCTTCTGATTACTGATTGATTATTGTAAATTCTACTTCCTGACAGTTACTACTTACTTACTGTAGTAGGGACACTCACTCAGTCACTGTTCATAGGCTAGCTCCTGCACGTGTGTGCGCGTGCGTGCACTCACTGTCTGTAGTGTACACACACTCTATTTCCTTGTGATTACTACTGATTATTGTAACTTCTAGTTGTACTTCCTGACTGTTACTACTTACTTACTGTACTAGGGACACTCACTCACTCTCTGTTCATAGGCCAGCTCCTGCGCGTGTTTGCGCGTGCGTGCACTTACTGTCTGTAGTGTACACACACTCTATTTCCTTGTGATTACTACTGATTATTGTAACTGCTAGTTGTACTTCCTGACTGTTACTACTTACTTACTGTACTAGGGAGTCGGGACACTCACTCAGTCACCTCACCCACCAACCCACTCCATTAAAGTACCCCACTTTTCACCCGCCCTTTTCAAAAACTTTTGTGTTTACGCCCAAAACATCGAAGATGTCTGGAAGTGGCAGCCAGTGCGGTTTGGGCAAGGGGAAGGGCAGAAAGGGAATCAGGAGGAGAGGGAGCAGCATTGTGGCAAGCCGCGGGCGCGGGCGCGCCACCATGCACAGTTCCGCAGCAGCAGCGTCAGTGGCTAACATTCCTCCCATAGCCACTGGCCGTGGACGCCTTGGGCGCCGCCCAGCAGGAGCATCTGCAACTCACGCTGCAGAGACACAGCAGCAGCAGCAGCGTGTAGCACCTGCTCCGATTTTCCTCCAGCCGGGTCGGAAACGTCCCATTGAGGAAAAGGATGCAGACACTGTGGTGCAACTGATGACGGAGGATGAGCAGCCCGCCATCAGCTCTGCATCCGAGGCCTCCACCCTCACCACCACCACCACCCCTGTTCGCAGCAGCCGCCCAGCAGGGCCTGGGGAGGAGGCCAGTTCACCGTCACTCGCCGACCTGTCATTCAGCAGTCTTTTGACCCCAGGCATCATGAGTAAATTGTCTGCTGTTGTTGGCGATCTTGAGGAGGAGATGCTGATGGGCACTTTGGAGGATGAGGGATTGGACAGCAAGACTGTGGTGACAGTCAAGCAGCCCATCCATGCATCAGGAGAGGAGTTTGGGGGGTCATCATCCCAGCAGGACATGTTTCAGGAGGGGGAGGATGATGATGACACGGTGACAGACAGAGACTGGGTGCCACCACCTCCAGGGGATGTCGTCCTCAGCAGCTCTGAGGAGGAGGAGGAGGATGCGCTTGTGGGCCTTGCAAGGAGGCGCATCATTGCAAGCATTGGCAGCAGTAGGCAGGTCCCACAGCCTGCTGGTGTCTCAGGCTCAGCAGCAGCAGCAGCAGCATCTGCCAGTACCACCACCAGCCGCACCCAAGCCCCCCCCCCCAACCACCACAGGGAGACAGGCAGCAGCGGTTCCATGCCGTAGGGGGTCGTTTTTGTCACCAATCTGGCGTTTTTTCACCATGCCCACAGTGTACAGCAAGTACGCCACTTGCAACCACTGTCAGCGGAAGTTGAGCAGAGGTGCAGACCCCTTAAAGTTCAGCACCAGCTCGCTCATCAACCACCTTGCTGCGAAACATTTCCACCAGCATGAGGAGTTCCAGAGGCTGAAGGCATCTGGTGCTGGCAGTGGCACCACACCCATCACTGCACAGCCTTCAGCAGCAGCAGCAGCAGCAACAGCAGCCACCCGCCCTCCTGCTCCTCCAGCAGCACCAGCAGGAGTGCGGAAACGCACTGCTCCTCCCCCCTCTGCAACTCCTGCCGCCGACACTGAGGCCTGTTCTGGCAGCCAGTCCTCAGTGGCCTCCTCTGCTGTGTCTGCTGATTCCCGTGCCAGCAAAAGGCCACGCCAGAGCCTTTTGAGCGAGTCCTTCTAGGGGGTGGTTAGGGCTCTGCCTTCCAGCAGCCGTCGCGTGCGGCAGCTGAACGGCTTGCTGGCACGGGCCATGTGCTCCCAACTCCTGCCGTACACGCTTGTGCAGGAGGGGAGCGACATGCGTGCGCTGCTTGCTTGCGCAGCCCCAGACTGGCAGCTCCCCAGCAGACACTTCTTCGCCCGCAAGGCCATTCCTGCACTGCACCGCTTTGTGATGGCCAATGTGGAGCGAGGGCTGGAGCACGCGGTTGGTGAAAGGGTCCACGTCACCATGGACTCCTGGAGCAGCCGCTTCGGGACAGGCCGCTACCTGTCCTTCACGGTCCACTGGGTCAGCTTGGTGGAAGGGGGTGAGGATGGGAGAGCAGCAGCGGGCACAGCAGCAGCAACACAGTGGGTGGTGCCCCCCCGCAGGGTCAGGGGAACTGCAGCAGGTTCCTCCGATCCTCTGCCATCCTCCGGCACACCTGGCCAAACCCCCCACCTCAGCAGCAGCGTGAAGGCCCGCCACTGCCAAGCGCTGCTGCACTTGGTCAGCCTTGGGAAGACCAAGCTGACGGCAACCCATGTGTTGGCCAAACTCCAGGAGCAGGAGAGGATTTGGCTGACCCCCAGAGGCCTCAGAGTCGGAGAGGTGGTGGCCGACAATGGGGCCAATCTGGTTGCCGCAATAGACAGGGGAAACCTGACCCACATCCCCTGTCTTGCCCACGTGCTGAACCTGGTGGTGCAAAAGTTCTTGCGCACCTACCAGGGGATGGGCGAACTGCTGGAAACGGCAAGGAACGTTGTGCGTCACTTCCGGCGCTCGGCTGCAGCCTGTGCGAGCCTGGAAGACGTGCAAAAGGAGCTGGAGCTGCCACGCCATCGGCTGATCCTTGACGTTCCGACTCGCTGGAACTCCACTCTGGCGATGTTGGAGCGTCTGGTTGAACAGAAGCACGCTGTCAACCAGTACCTTGCCCTGGCCACTGTTTCCGCCGCTCGGAGAAGGGACAAGACCAGCAACATCCCGTCCATCGTCCCCGATGATGACTGGAGGCACATGCAGCAGGTGTGCTTAGTGCTGGCTCCCTTTCTGCAGGCCACTAACATGGTGAGCAGGGACCATGCTATGGTCTGCGAGTGGGTGCCCCTGGTTTGTCTGCTGAACAGGGCCCTCGATGCTTTGCTAGAACAGGGAGCGGCAGCCTTGGACCAGCAGGAGCGGCAAGCAGCTGCACAGTCCACCTCTGAGGGGGAGGAGGAGGAGGACTTGGTGGAGGTCCCTGACCTTGCTGCTGATGAGGGGGATCAGCACAGCGCAGCTGAGTTGGTGCGGGGGTGGAGAGAGGATGAGGTGGCAGAGGAGGAGGATGAGGAGGACAGCACTGCCGTCGATGTGCCAGCACACGTGGCCCGCCTCTTCCCAATGGCAGGGCACATGCTGGCGTGCCTGCGCAAGGACCCCAGGGTGATCCAGATGAAGCAGAGGGAGGACATCTGGATCAGCATGATGTTGGACCCACGCCTCAAGGGGAAGTTGAGCCAGTTCCTGCCGCCTGCAGGAGGAGACCCAGCGCAACAAATAAGGAGCTTGCAGCAGGCCCTTGTTGAGCGCTTGGAGGAAGCCTTCCCCCAGCCTTCCACCCCCACTGTCCAGCAGCCAGCACAGAGGCAGCAGCAGGTGCCTGCATCCAGCAGCAAGCGCCCCACAGACCTTCTGTCTCTCAGCCACGAGCTCTACAGGACTGTAGAGGCTCCGGCAGCAGTGACTAGAGAGGAGGTGCATGATGCAGCAGCATCCTCCTCCGGTCACAGCCAGCGCCTGACCCGCATGGTGGCTGACTACATGGGGTCCTACAGCGGGCTTGACAGCGATGCCCCTGTTGATCCCATGGAGTATTGGGTCAAGCGCCTGGAGATCTGGAGCGAGCTGGCGCAGTACGCCCTGGAAGTGCTGTCCTGCCCCCCTTCCAGCGTGCTGTCCGAGCGCTGCTTCAGTGCAGCTGGTGGCGTGGTCACCGAGAAACGCTCACGTCTGTCTCACAAGTCTGTGGACAGACTGACGTTTCTCAAGATGAACCAGGCGTGGGTGGAAGGCGAGTTCCTGGCCCCTGTTGTCGGCGAGAGGGGGACATGAACTGGCTAAGAACCATCGTTAATGTGCCTTACCACCCTTTACCACCTCCTGGCTCCTGCTCACTAAGCCAGCCTGGTTCAGTTTGACTATTACGTCGCCTGCAGCCACACATTTTACACCTACAGTGGGCTGCTGTGTACTGCCCTTCTGCTGTCTGTCTGTGTTTCCCACTGCCAGGGTACACAGAATTACATTCTGCTGCCACTCTGCCACCAGCTATTACGTCAAACAATAGCTATATATCTGTGTAATTGGTTGTACAAACAAAACCAAAAAACCATTAAAAAAAAAAAAAGGTTTAATTTTTCTGAGGTGCCCGGGTTGAAAACTGTGTTGTCCCAGTTGTGTATTGGACACGATGTGGGCTGCACGACCGCTGTCTGGGACCTCCTGTTGTGTTTATTTACAGCCCTGGTATCACCGCTAGGTACCAGGGCTATTATGTCACGCTGCCTGCCTGCTGCCACACTCACACTACTCCTCCATTCCTCCTGCTGCTGCTGTCTGTCTGTGTTTCCCACTGCCAGGGTACACAGAATTACCTTCTGCTGCCACACTGCCACCAGCTATTACGTCAACCAATAGCTGCTCACATTACTCCTCCATTCCTCCTGCTGCTGCTGCTGTCGGTCTGTGTTTCCCACTGCCAGGGTACACAGAATTACATTCTGCTGCCACTCTGCCACCAGCTATTACGTCAAACAATAGCTATATATCTGTGTAATTGGTTGTACAAACAAAACCAAAAAACCATAAAAAAAAAAGGTTTAATTTTTCTGAGGTGCCCGGGTTGAAAACTGTGTTGTCCCAGTTGTGTATTGGACACGATGTGGGCTGCACGACCGCTGTCTGGGACCTCCTGTTGTGTTTATTTACAGCCCTGGTATCACCGCTAGGTACCAGGGCTATTATGTCACGCTGCCTGCCTGCTGCCACACTCACACTACTCCTCCATTCCTCCTGCTGCTGCTGTCTGTCTGTGTTTCCCACTGCCAGGGTACACAGAATTACCTTCTGCTGCCACACTGCCACCAGCTATTACGTCAAACAATAGCTGCTCACATTACTCCTCCATTCCTCCTGCTGCTGCTGCTGTCTGCCTGTGTTTCCCACTGCCAGAGTACACAGAATTACCTTCTGCTGCCACTCTGCCACCAGCTATTACGTCAAACAATAGCTGCTCACATTACTCCTCCATTCCTCCTGCTGCTGCTGCTGTCGGTCTGTGTTTCCCACTGCCAGGGTACACAGAATTACATTCTGCTGCCACTCTGCCACCAGCTATTACGTCAAACAATAGCTATATATCTGTGTAATTGGTTGTACAAACAAAACCAAAAAACCATAAAAAAAAAAAAAAAAAGGTTTAATTTTTCTGAGGTGCCCGGGTTGAAAACTGTGTTGTCCCAGTTGTGTATTGGACACGATGTGGGCTGCACGACCGCTGTCTGGGACCTCCTGTTGTGTTTATTTACAGCCCTGGTATCACCGCTAGGTACCAGGGCTATTATGTCACGCTGCCTGCCTCATTGACTGCCTGCTGCCACACACTCATCCTCCTCCTCCTGCTGCTGAATTTACCTCCTGCTGTCTGTGTGTTTCCACTGCCAGGGAGCACATACAATGGCGCTTCCAACATGCGTGCGCCACCAGCTATTTGTTACGCTCAAAAATAGCTGCATTTCTGTAAAAAAAAAATTGAAAAGAGAAATAAGTGAAGAAGAAGACGATATAGAAGAAGATGAAGAAGATGAAGAAGAAGAAGATGAAGAAGAAGAAGATGAAGAAGAAGAAGAAGGAGAAGAAGAAGAAGATGAAGAAGAAGAAAATGAAGAAGAAGATGAAGAAGATGAAGAAGAAGAAGATGAAGAAGAAGAAGAAGAAGGAGAAGAAGAAGAAGATGAAGAAGAAGAAGAAGAAGAAGATGAAGAAGATGAAGAAGATGAAGAAGATGAAGAAGAAGAAGATGAAGAAGATGAAGAAGATGCAGAAGAAGATGAAGAAGAAGAAGATGAAGAAGATGAAGAAGATGATGATGAAGAAGATGAAGAAGATGATGATGAAGAAGATGAAGAAGATGAAGAAGAAGAAGAAGAAGAAGAAGAAGAAGAAGAAGAAGAAGAAGAAGAAGAAGAAGAAGAAGACAATATAGAAGAAGAAGAAGATATAGAAGAAGATATAGAAGAAGAAGATATAGAAGAAGAAGATATAGAAGAAGAAGAAGATAGAAGATAAAGAAGAAGAAGAAGAAGAAGAAGTATATACAGTACTGAACAAAATTCTGGACACAACTTCTCTTTTCACCTTTTTTTTTTTAAAGGAACATCCCCACATAATCACTTGCTGTTGTTACTTGGAAAAAAAGATGTTTCTTGCATCATTCACCCTCAAAACAAGTGTTGGAAGCTATTTAAGGCCAATTCGAATAGTGAGCTCGAATAATGAGCTCGAATACCGACTCGAATAGTGAGCTCGAAGTCCGAGGTCGAATCGAATAGTAAAAATTATTCGACTCGAATATTCGACTGACCTCGAATAATTTACTATTCGAATTCGACCAAACTCGAATTTTAAAATGGGGTATTTGAGCAACACTAACCTTGTGGAGCCTGGCAGCGATTCCTCACCTGCTACGGCGCGGGTGTTGCCCACGCCGCAAACAGCTGCACCGCCATCCCTCCCACTGGATAACAACAGCAGCACCTACCTCTCTGACTCCTTCTCCTCCAATGCATCTCAAAGCTGTACCTCATCCGGAAACGCTAACCCAGCACCAGCAGCAGTAGGATCGTGGAAGCAGTGCAGCACAGCTGTTGGCATGCGTCAGCAAGCGTTGCTGAGGCTGATCTGCCTTGGGGATAAGCAGCACACAGGGGAGGAAATTTGGAGGGGAATAAAGGAACAGACGGATTTGTGGCTGGCACCGCTGGACCTGAAACCGGGCATGAAGCTAGACACCTGGCACGAACTGGCAATGTACGCAATAGAGGTGCTGGCTTGCCCGGCAGCCAGCGTTATGTTGGAACGCTGTTTCAGTGCTGCCGGAGGCATCATCACAGATCGGCGTATCCGCCTCTCCACAGAAAATGCAGACCGTCTGACTCAAATTAAAATGAATCAATCCTGGATTGGAAACGACGACGCAACACTCCAGGACCCCAACCAAGTAACATGACCAATGAACATCTGGGATGGTTTAGCGTTTCCGGTCCCTGTTTATTGAACCTCTCATCTGTATTACATTTATGACTGCATGGCGGCAAAAAACATTGCTGCTATATCCGCACGCTTTTTGTCCTCATGCAAGGCCTGGGTTGTTGTGTCTCAAAAAGCATGGCCTTCTTCTCCTCCTGCGCTTGCTCCTGTTCCATCAGGTGTGCTGCTGCTGCTGGGTTAGCGTTGCCGCCGGGTCCCTGTTTATTGAACCTCTTATCTTTATTACATTTATGACTGCATGCATGGCGGTAAAAAGCATGCTATCCGCACTCTTTCTGTCCTCATGCAAGGCCTGGGTTGTTGTGTCTCACAAAGCGTGGCCTTCTCCTCCTGCGCCTCCTCCTGTTCCATCACGTGTGCTGCTGCTGCTGCTGCTGGGTTAGCGTTGCCGGTCCCTGTTTATGGAACCTCTTATCTTTATTACATTTATGACTGCATGGCGGTACAAAGCATGCTATCCGCACGCTTTTCGTCCTCATGCAAGGCCTGGGTTGTTGTGTCTCACAAAGCGTGGCCTTCTCCTCCTGCGCCTCCTCCTGTTCCATCACGTGTGCTGCTGCTGCTGCTGCTGGGTTAGCGTTGCCGGTCCCTGTTTATGGAACCTCTTATCTTTATTACATTTATGACTGCATGGCGGTACAAAGCATGCTATCCGCACGCTTCTTGTCCTCATGCAAGGCCTGGGTTGTTGTGTCTCACAAAGCGTGGCCTTCTCCTCCTGCGCCTCCTCCTGTTCCATCACGTCTGCTGCTGCTGGGTTAGCGTTGCCGCGTGGTCCCTGTTTATTGAACCACTTATCTTTATTACATTTATGACTGCATGGCGGTACAAAGCATGCTATCCGCACGCTTCTTGTCCTCATGCAAGGCCTGGGTTGTTGTGTCTCACAAAGCGTGGCCTTCTCCTCCTGCGCCTCCTCCTGTTCCATCACGTCTGCTGCTGCTGGGTTAGCATTGCCGCGTGGTCCCTGTTTATTGAACCACTTATCTTTATTACATTTATGACTGCATGGCGGTACAAAGCATGCTATCCGCACGCTTCTTGTCCTCATGCAAGGCCTGGGTTGTTGTGTCTCAAAGCGTGGCCTTCTCCTCCTGCGCCACCCTCCTCCTGTTCCATCACGTGTGCTGCTGCTGGGTTAGCGTTACCGGTCCCTTTTCCTGGAACCTCTTATATGTATTACATTTATGACTGCATGCCGACAAAAAGCATGTTACCTGTGCAAAGAAAACAGACATTTCCCGCATTTAAAAGACAGTTTTCCCTTTGAAACTTTAAAATCGATTTTCTCAAAAACTATAAGCTCTTTTTGCTAATTTTTTTTTCCTCTTGTACCCACTCCCAAGGTGCACATACCCTGTAAATTTGGGGTATGTAGCATGTAAGGAGGCTTTACAAAGCACAAAAGTTCGGGCCCCTATTGACTTCCATTATGTTCGGAGTTCGGGTCGAACACCCGAACATCGCGGCCATGTTCGGCCTGTTCGGCCCGAACCCGAACATCTAGATGTTCGCCCAACACTATATAAGAGTCTAGAGTGGCGACCGTCCATTTCTTTCTCAGCAATTTCAATGTCAGCCGTCTATGACGTCTTAAGACCCTCCTCCAGTTTTTATTATCCACACTTGTACCGTCCTCATCAGCTGCAGCAACTGCACATTCCCTGAAGGTATCGGCCATGTCCTCTACAAGGGCATCAGTGATAGCATATGCCATGTTCACCAGAACTCAAAAACCATTTAAAACTCAATCAGATACTTTTAAGTAACATGCAGTGTTCTCTACCATTGGGATACAGCAATTACAATCCCTTATTGATGCCTGGGTTCACATGAACAAATTTCCATTAGACAAAACAAATACATACATGGAACTCACTAGCGATGGCTGTGTGACACCCCAGAGATCTGGGGGAGCACAAGGAGGATAGATATGAAGCTGCCCCCACTGATCACATGATTAAGGCCGGAAGCGGCCGATACGCGTGGTGAGGAGGCTCACGCTGCGGCCTAGCACATGCCAGACTGTCCTCCCTGCAGGAGCCCTTATGCGAGTCCGGCGCCGGACAAATTCAGGGGCCGCTTACAAGAGGGGATGAGAGACTGACCAGATTCCGGCTGTAAGCCAATGCAGGCACATACACACCAGCTGACTACCACCAGGGGAGACCACATCGGCAACACTATCCCTGGGACTCTGCATGTGATGAAGGTTCATGAATGCGCTACAAGGGACTAGCACCTGATGGCTGAAGACCTTACAATGGAGTGGTGAGAGCCTCTGTTGAGGCAGACAGCTCGTTGTTAACAGTAATGACTGCCATATTGGTGTTGAACACACAAATTGTAATTGAAGTGGCATCTGGTACCTGTGAGTCATTTGACTTGAGCTTAAAGTAACCAATCCCCAAATCGCAGGGGGAACACAGGACTCTGATTGGGAAGATTATAAGCCCTACATTAGAATAGTGTTGTGTTTGATGGGATCCCACGTGTGGCGGAGGTGTGATAGTGCGGAATGCATGAGCCCAGCCAGCTGTGCTATAGGCAACAAGCAGCGTGTTTTATGATTTTAAACTGATACAGAAGTAACATGCATAGTGTGATATACCTTTAATAAAGATATTGTAAGTGACATTGAAGCAGAGGTGGAACTATTTTCTTTAGCTGATGGTGCCCTCAGCGCGACTCACCAGTTTGGTCACCTCCTCAAAGGGCTCCATGACCCTGCATGCATTTCGCATCAGTGTCCAGTTGTTGGGCCACAACATTCCCATCTTCCCAGATTGTGTCCTTGTACTGTAATTATACAGGTACTAAGTGACGGATTTCTCCTGGTCTAGCAGGCAAGAGAACATGAGCACTAATTCCAGCGAGTCGGGCTATCGCAAATCAGGCCTCTCACCAGCAAGTTGTTTCTACGCTGAATGTCCGCAAAACGTGCCATGGCCGTGTAAGAGCACCTGAAATGCCCACACAACTTCCTGGCCTGCTTCAGGACGTCCTCTAAGCCTGGGTACTTGGACACAAATCTTTGCATGACCAGATTCAGCACATGTACCATGCAGGGTACATGTGTCAGCTTTCCCAAATTCAATGCGGAAATGAGGTTGCTGCCGTTGTCACACACCACGTTGCTGATCTCCAGCTTGTGCGGGGTCAGCCATTGCTCCACCTGTTTGTTAAGAGCAGCCAGGAGAGCTGCTCCAGTGTGACTCTCCGCTTTGAGGCAAGACATGTCTAAGACTGCGTGACACCGTCGTACCTGGCTTGCAGCATAGGCCCTGGGGTGCGGGGGCTGTGTAGCTGGAGAGGAGATCGCGGCACCAGCCAAGGAGAAGGAGGAGGATGACGACAGCGAAGAGGATATAGCAGGCGGAGAGGAGGTGGCAGGAGGCCTGCCTGCAAGCCGGGGAGGTGTGACAAGTTGGTCCGCTGCGCAGCCACGTACTCCCTGCTTGCTGCCATTGGTCACCAGGTTGACCCAATGGGCTGTGTACGTAATGTAGCGGCCCTGCCCGTGATTGGCAGACCAGGCATCCGTCATCAGGTGGACCCTTGACCCAACGCTCTTCGCAATAGATGACACCACTTGCCTCTCAACTGCACGGTACAGTTTGGGTATGGCCTTTTGTGAAAAAGAATTGCGGCCTGCTATCTTCCACTGCGGTGTACCAATGGCCACAAACTTACGGAAAGCCTCTGACTCCACCAGCTTGTATGGTAATAGCTGGCGAGCTAATAGTTCCGCGACGCCAGCTGTCAGACGCCGGGCAAGAGGGTGACTGGCAGTCATTTGCTTCTTACGCTCAAATACTTCCTTTATGGACAGCTGGGTACTGCTGTGGGCAGAGGAGAAGGAACCGCTCAAGGGCAGAGGCGGTGTGGAGGAGGGTGGCTGTGAAGGTGCAAGGGAGAAAGCGGATGAAGATGATGCACCGGAAGGAGGAAGAGGAGAAGGAGGGTAGCTTTTCATTTGGGTGCTGCTTTTCCTCAGGTGTTCTTGCCATAGGTGTTTGTGCCTTTTCTCCAGGTGCCTTCGTAAGGCATTTGTCCCTACGTGAGAGTTGGCCTTTCCACGGCTCAATTTTTGCTGGCAGAGAGAACGTATGGCTTTGCTCCGATCTGAGACACACATGTTAAAAAATTTCCAAACCGCTGAGCCCCCCTGGGGTGATGGCGCTACGGTGGCATCAGCAGCTGACGTTGAAGGGCATGTTGGCTGGGTGTCCATAGCTGGAGATACATGGCGCCGGACACTGCCCCCAGCTGTTTCTGAGGACGAGCTCCCTCTGCTTCTATCATGGAGTCGTCTCCTCCTACTCTTCTCTGACTCCCCCTCTGAACTGTCCCCCTTGTCATCTCCTCTACTGGGAACATACGTGGCATCCGTATAATCGTCATCATAATCCTCCTGCCCAGCTTTGATTTCCTCAGACACCTCCACAACTGCACCAACTTCAGGTGGTTCATTATCCCCCTCCTCACACGTTACGTCCAAACTATCGCCACCTAACTCAGACGTATGAGGTGGTGTACCTGCGCCTTCTTCTTGTTGTTGCAGTAGTGGCTGTGAATCAGTGATTTCACCACCACCACCACCAAATAACTCCTGTGAAGTGTCAAATGCAGCAGATGTGGTGCTTGTACTAGCGCTGGTGGCACTGGCTGCGGGAGATGAGGTGTTCTGTGTTACATAGTCAAGCACGTCCTGATCTTGGGAAGTGATGGCACGTGCCTTCTTCTGAGCACTGTATTATGGGCCAGGTCCGCACGAATCACAGGAACACCACCTCGCACAGACCTTCCGGTGCCAGGTGGCCTTCCTCTGGGTCTGCCTCTACATCTCTGGGGGATGCTAGGTATATGCAGTGAGGTGGGTTCACTGAACAGTAAAGGTAGTTATATGCAGTGAGGTGGGTTCACTCAACAATAAAGGTAGTTATATGCAGTGAGGTGGGTTCACTCAACACAACAGGTAGTTAGATGCAGTGAGCTGGGTTCACTGAACAGTAAAGGTAGTTATATATGCAGTGAGCTGGGTTCACTCAACACAACAGGTAGTTCGATGCAGTGAGATGGGTTCACTCAACACAACAGGTAGTTAGATGCAGTGAGGTTGGTTCACTGAACAGTAAAGGTAGTTATATATGCAGTGAGGTGGGTTCACTCAACACAACAGGTAGTTAGATGCAGTGAGCTGGGTTCACTGAACAATAAAGGTAGCTAGATGCAGTGAGGTGGGTTTACTGAACAGTAAAGGTAGTTAGATGCAGTAAGGTGGGTTCACTGAACAGTAAAGGTAGTTATATGCAGTGAGGTGGGTTCACTGAAGAGTAAAGGTAGTTAGATGCAGTGAGCTGGGTTCACTCAACACAACAGGTAGTTAGATGCAGTAAGCTGGGTTCAATCAACACAACAGGTAGTTAGATGCAGTGAGCTGGGTTCACTCAACAGAAAGCTAGATATATGCAGTGATGAGGTGGGTTAAGTAAACACAACAGGTACTGGGTATATACAGTTCTGGGTAGTACAATGTGCAGCTCACTGTCACACACACAGGTAGTCACTGAATGTGCTGGGCTGCTGGCAAGCCTGTGTCTGCAACAAAAGTGTCAGTTTGACACACACACAAAAAAAGAAAAAAAAAGAACGGGATTAGCTCTGAAAAGAGCTGTTGAGGGGTGCTATTAAAGCAACAATAATCAGCCAGGAGCAAGCTAAGCAGCCAAGAACCTAACTAATCTGTCCCTAGGAGAACAATCTGCAGCAGCTCGCCCTAGTCTGTCTAATAGCAGGCAGACGAGTGACTCTAATGGCCGCCGGAGGCTGCCTTAAATAAGGGGGGTAGGGCTCCAGGGCTTAGTGTAGCCTGAATGGCTACAATGTGCCTGCTCACTGTGATGCTGAGGGTCAAAGTTGACCCTCATAGTGCATTATGGGGCGAATCGAACTTCCGCAAAAGTTCGCCTGGTCCAGGTGAAAGCGAACCACCAAAGTTCGCCTGGAACCGTTCGCCGGCGAACCGTTCGCTACATCTCTAGTGATAAAGAGTGGAGAGAGGTCACCCAGACGACTTGTCACAGCTGAAGTGCTGTGTTAAAACAAGGAAGCAGGTACCAGAGTGACACAGTTTCACACTCACAGTGTGTCTCTCTCTCTCTCTCTGTCTCTTTTCACCCCCCTCTCTCTCTTCACCCCTTTCTCTGTCTCTCTTCACCCCCTCTTTCTGTCTCTCTTCACCCCCTCTCTCTGTCTCTTTTCACCCCCCTCTCTCTCTCTCTTCACCCCTCTCCCTTTCTTTACCCCTCCCTCTCCACCTCTCTTTCTCCACCCCTCTCTCTCTCTTCACCCCTCTCTTTCTTTCTCTCTCTCTCCTCACCCCCTCTCTCTCTTCACCCCCCTCTCTCTTCTCCCCCCCCCCCTCTCTCTCTTTACCCCGTCCCCCCAACCATCTATCAGCCCCTATCCTCCCTTCCAGACTCTTAAAGTGGCCATACTTCAGGCGACTTGGTGGCCAATTGAGTTTCAAATTCGATTATTATAATCAAATTTGATGAAAATTGGTGCCAAAAAGTGCATGCCCGACCGACAATGCTACCAATTTGGGGATTAAAATTTGTCGTATCGTCGATTGCACATGCTGCAAGATGTCAGGACAAAATTGGTTGGTCAGGTGTGTGGCGGTACATCGGCCGATTTCAGAATGAATGGCCGCTGCCGGTGTAATTTAGTGTGCGTATTTATACATTACCCGTCCTGTAGCAGCTTCCGTGCGGTGTCCGTACATCTCTCCAGGTTGTAACAGCCTCATACATGCTGGTGGTGCATAGGCAGAGGCTGCTACAGGACAGGTAATGTATAAATGCACACATGGGGGGAAGGGGGGTGTCACAGTTATACATTGGGGGACAGCGGCGGGGTGGACACGGCGGGCTCAGCCGATTCCCTGACCCTGAAGAGTTCATGCTGAAATCAGACGGGAATCGGCCCTGCAGTATATGGGCAGCTACAACTAGAGACAAATTTATCTCTAATCAGATTTGATTAGAGATTTATTTGTCTCTTTGTCGAATCTGCCCATAATCTGCTGATGTATAGCTACCTTTAAAGTGCCCATAAATGATACAATTCTGCGGCTGATCCTTTCTGCGGTAATCAGGCAGAAATGATCAGTCATACCCATTATTGGCCAAATTCCTGCTAGCCAATTCGATGAGATCGATACGAAAAATAAGTCAATTCCGATAATCTGATCAACTTGGCTACAAGTTATTCGGTCATTAATGGGGTAGGACCATTGCATCCGATCGATAACTGCAGTGATTGTAAATGATCTATCGGTCATGGAATTGTATCGTTAATGGTCACCTTTAAAGTGTACCTGTAGGAAAAATGTGCCCCTAGAGGGAACTTATTTTGGGAGGGATATTAAAGAGGCTTCCCCTATCCTCCGCAGTAGAGGGGGTTCAGCACTGTGACCCCCCAAGATCTCCTTGTTGACATGTGTGCATGTGCATTAGTGCGCATTAGTTGATTCCCGCTCCGGTTCTGGCAGAAATAGCCAAGCCTGATTGGGTCCGATCTACTTTGCAGGCGCCTAGTGCCTGCGCAGTACAGCAGACCTGATCGGGCCCAGCAATTTTTGCTGGAGTTGAAGTGGAAAGCTGCTACTGCGCGCAGAAGCAACGGGGTCCTAACACTGTATCAGGCTGGCTGAAGAGGATGGAGGAAGCCTCATTTAGGATTCAGCGGCTTCCCCTTCCCGAGGTAAGTACCAACCAGGGGCAATTTTTAAACTTACCGGTGTTCTTTAAACTATTTAACATTTGTATTTATTTTTGTAATTTTTCTTGTACTATTTTAGGAAAAGGGTCGTAACAAATCCCTCCCACTTTTAGGCCAAACCCCAAAGCCGTTTTTTTTCCCAGTCAAAAGGTGGTAACCCTAGCCACGACACTGATCTGTTCTCTACCACTTCTGCCACATTTTCACTTTTTATTGCACTTTAGGAGGGTGGAGGAGGTAGGAAAATAGCGTACATCAAAAAAGGCGGGAATTTGGGCATCCAGAAAAGCCAATAGTAGAATATTGGTAAATTTACCATTATTCTACTATTAAAGTGGAAAAAATGATGGCACAATATTAGTATTAAATACCAATATTTTACTATAGTTAAACCTAAGCCCATTCTCACACTGAACCCTCCCTCTACTGATGCCTAACAGTAATCACCCTCCTACGGCTAACCTTAAGGCCCATACACACGTCAGACTTTTGCGAATGACGGGTCGTTTGAACGTCTCATCGTTCAGTCGTCCGCACGCCAAATCGGGCGTGTGTACAGACTGTCGTTCGGGTGATAAGACTGGTCTTGAGCGATCCGCCCGGCGGATATATATATTTTTTTTTACAGAACTCCATGGATGGATCCTGAATGGGCAATAAATGTTCCCCATGTTTGGCTTAAGTGCTATCTAGGCAGACAGCTTGGGAAAGAGTACAGGATAATGTGGCAACTTAGTTGCACATTTTTGTTTAAGATTTGAAGGGTCCCAAATTCTAGAATGGAAGGAAATGGATGAGCAAGCCTGGGGATAGCTGAATCAAGCAGATCACTGGCACACCATAGTTTAACCTCACCTGCAGGTGTGACTATAATATTCACTGAGGTCTGGGAAAGAATTGGATTCCTGAGCCTGTGTGTTGCTGCTGAGATGTGGAGACAAGCTGACAAACTGTGTTAAAGGCTCCTGGTTCCTGGCTGGACTTCCCAGTGCTAGAGGGAAAATAACCCTTTTGCTTAAAGAGGATCTGTAATATTAAAACATTTCCCTCTGGGTACTGACCTAAGGACAGGGAAGCCTCTGGATCCTATCAAGGTTTCCCCGTCCTCCTGTGTCCCATGGTGGTCTCGCTGTGCCCCTCCAAACAGCGGGCATGTAAATATTTACTTTGCCGGCTCCCGTGCAGGCGCAGTTGCGGCTCTCGGCTCAGAAATAGATGGAAATAACCGATACCAGTCGGGTCCACTCTGCTTGCGCAGTAGAGTGGACATGACTGAGATCAGCTATGTAAGGGGGCTTTGCTATTAACTGCTAAATTTGTTGGGTTTTGGCAGCTTTTTAATCACGCATACTTTTTGTTTTAAATTTTAAAATTGATTTTCTCAAAAACTAAGTTCTTTTTGAATTTTTTTTAAGTTGTAGCCACATCTCACCTTTTATAATCCATGCAATTTTAGTGATTGTAGCATGTATGGGGGCTTTGCTACTAGCCGTGATTATTGCTGTGAATTTTCATGATTACCTTATTCATGGGAAAAATCCAGGTCGAATTTGTGAGTCTGTTTCAAATCCGGATATTAAAGCGGACCCAATCCAAACATTTTTTTTTTTATTCAAAATATTTAGTTGCACCACTCGGACACATACAAAGATAAATAAACACTCCTTCAAGCCTATGAGCATTTCAGTGCATGCTTTTCACCCTCCTCTTTTCATAACTAGGGTTATACAGGTGGCAGCCATTACTTCTGAGCTTAGTAGGAGGTTTTAGATCATAGGTGTGTTTGTCATTAGCTACCCTCCCTCATAGGGGCGTCGCCTATGTGAAATCTCACACAAGCTGAGATCACCTCCCCTGTGACATCATCAGTAGCAGCCTGTGTTTTGTTTTTCGTTTTTTTATCTTCTACACCAGTCTGCCGGCTTCTGTCTTGGCAATATGAAAGGAAGGGAGGGGTTCCTCCAATAAATGTAAAATATTTTATATTTGTCATCATGCAGCTTAAAAAAGGTTGCTATTTATTATTATAATTTAGAAAATAGATTTCATTTCTGAAATCTTGTATTTTTAATTTGAGTCCATGTTAATCACGCCATTTCCGGATTTTTTTTTTTCAACCTCGGCCGAATAGGTCATATCCGTGATTGGGGGGTGTCCAACCATCACTGCCGAGAGCCACAAAAAAGCCCCCGCTGGAAATATTTTACACAGCCTGAAAAATTGTTGGCTGTGCATTCAGTGGGCTGCAGCGAGACCACCATGGGACACAGAAGGACAGGGAAGCCGCGATAGGATCCAGAGGCTTCCCCCTACCGAGGTGAGTACCCGCCAAGGGAACTTTTTTTTTATTACAGAGTCTCTTTAAAGCCAAACACTGAGGTATGTTAGTAGTTGGACAATGTACAATATTGTTTGCAAAGACTTTGAAGTTTTGGTTGCTAAAGAAAGTAGGATGATTTGTGAAGTTGAACTGCACATTTTTGTTTGGTTAAAGAAGTTGCTTTTTCTGTTTGTTTTCTGGTGGAAGCGCTGTCTCGAGTTGCAAATAAAAAGATTGTTTTGAACCATGAGACTGCCTAAGCCAGGGATGTCCAAACTTTTTAGGCCAAGGTCCATATCATTGTTCTTGAGTGTACTAAGTGGCCGAACTAGTGCAAAATTGAACACCTTTATTTTTTTGGGGGAGGGAGGGATAGTTATTTGCCTGTGACATTTTGTCAAATAAAACAATTCCATGGGAAATAACCCATATATCATGGGCAGTTAACACAGTGGCAGTTGCTTATCAGTGGCTGTTACTGCTGCTGTCAGGTGGCAGCTACTAAGGGAAGGCAGAGCGGTGACACAAGGTGACCCATGCATGCGGCACCGCCTTCGGGCCACATGGAATTAACAACTGTAGAAAGCTTTGGGGGCCACCAACAAAGGCATGGCAGGCTGCATTTGGCCCCAGGGACAGGGTACTCTTCTGATGTGGGTGAGCTGGTAGTAAAGCCTCAAATTCTAATGGCTGGGACACTAAAAACACTGTGCCGACTAGCACACTGACCCTGTTGAAGAGTTCTGTTACTACAACCATAAGCAGGCCACCACAGATAGTATGTTTGCTTATCCAAACTTAGCCAAACTGTTTTGGATTTGTTAAAAAAAAGTCCTGTCAGTATGCAGTTCATAGTACAGTAACATTTCAACAAAACGTTTTCATGGCCCATTGCAACTTGACGCCATCCTCCAACCATTTCAGATGATTCCTAATAAATTCAGCACAAAGTTTGCTTGATCACTTATGGTCTTCACTGTCATCCAATGTTCTAAAGTAAGAGAGAACCGTAGTAAAAAAAAAAGAGCTCATGCTGCTGTCTATTAAACAAGACCTTCCTAATTTATTACCTTGAATTACATGACTATTTGATTACATTTCCAGATTCTTTCATGCACAGATTCAGAAAAAAAAATCCTAAGGGTTTGCAAAAGTTTTTCTTACAACTGTAATTCATTGTATCTCTTGAAATGTAATCACTGCCTTGAAAAGGAATGACTTAACAAGCCCATAATGAAAACGGATGCCATGTTAGGTCTATGTTTTCCAATTACATTCTTCTTTTAGCAGAATTAGCACTGCCAGTATTTCTGATAGCACATTAGCATATAATGATATATGGAGGAATCAATTATCCAATAGTCTATGTAGATTTAACAAAAAGGTGTATCACATCTGAGGCCTTGGTCTTGCACACAAAGGAGTAATTGTGCCTGATAGTTATAGAGCATGTGACATTTTATGAATTAGATCAACTTTCAAGGATCTTGGGGATCTCAAACCATTAGTGTAAAGATTAATTGTAAGGGGATTAGGAGACTGCTTGTCTAATTGATTTTAAGAGTTTTGCATTTGCCAGAAAGAACACAAAGGTTCACACATTAACTGTGAAATAAACAGGCATATTTAAAATAGATGCCATTAAAATGGCAGTCTTTTTTGGTAACAGAATCTAAATCTGTAAACTAATTAATTTCATGAGATATTAGAAAGTAATGAAATAGGTTAACGGGTAAATGCGCTTACACTTAAAGAGAAACTGAAGCAAAATAAATAAATAAAATTATATATATATATATATATATATATATATATATATATATATATATATATGAAATAATGATGTGTATGTGAAGTACAGCTAAGAAATAAAACTTTAGGAGCAGAGACATAAGTCTAATATTGTTTCCAGCACAGGAAGAGTAACTCCAGTTGTTATCTATGCAAAAAAGCCATTGAGCTCCACGGCTTTCAAAGTCAAAGAGAGCTCTGTCTTCTGAAGCTTATTATCTCAACTGTCAGTGAATGTATTGTTTTTTCTTTTGTGCTGTAATATGTACGAACAGAGGCGCCAAGCAGAGTAAAACAATGTTCTAAAAATGATAAAAAGAGGGAAGTCGAGGTGGACTTACCTCCCTCTGGTAGTGGACATATACTCAAATGCAGAGTAAAAAATATACAATTTATTCACAGCTCCTTAAAATCGCAACGCGTTTCGCGGTCAACAATCCCGCTTCATCAGGCTGTACAGGAGCATATAAAACTGGTTCAGGTCCATAAAGCGTGTGAGCGCCTCTGTGAGTCCTCTGTTTTGTTTTGTTTTTACAAGTGTTTTTTCTTTTGCAGAGGACAGGTCAAAAGTTCACTAGCGTGCTCTGTAAAATCATTTAGATTGTGTGTCAACTGCAAATATTAAAGAATGATGCAATGTTATAAAAACTATATAACTGAAAATACAAATATGAGAATATTTTCTTTGCTACTAATGTTCTAAGAAGAAAGTCAGCTGGCACCGTCAGATATAATGCTCTTTTAAGAAATTTATTATAGTTCTGTCATCTTAATAGCATGAAGTTTCGGAGTAGCAACTCCTTTCTCAAATGAATGACAGGTTTGACACTTGCAGCGGTGATTGTGATTGGGGGTTAGGTTGGAACAAGCTATTGGCTGATTTGAAGGTTTGGTGGGTATAAAAAGAATCATGTTTGTATGTGAAGTGTCAAACCTGTCATTCATTTGAGAAAGGAGTTGCTACTCCGAAACGTCATGCTATTAAGATGACAGAACTATAATACATTTCCTAAAAGAGCATTATATCTGACGGTGCCGGCTGACTTTCTTCTTGCTACAGGAGTGGTATTCCTACAGCCAGGGCACGTCACCATTCAATCGTTGGACAGTGAGTGCATATCTACAACACTACTACTAATGTTCTAGTAATTATCCGTACTACACATACAATTTATTATATCATAAATTTTATTTCGCTTCAGTGTCTCGTTAGAGGAGCTCCAGTGAAAATAATGTAATAAAAAAGTGCTTAATGTTTACAATAATTATGTATAAATGATTTAGTCAGTGTTTGCCCATTGTAAAATCTTTCTTCTCCCTTATTTACATTCTGACATTTATCACATGGTGACATTTTTACTGCTGGCAGGTGATGTCAGTGGAAGGTGATGCTGCTTGCTTTTTTGGCACTTGTAAACAGCTGTTATTTCCCACAATGCAACAAAGCTCCCACAGTGTGATGTCAGTACCTCAGTGCTGTGATGCACTGACATCATTTGTGAGAAGGGTTTTACCACAAAATCAGCCATGCAGAGCCCCCTGATGATCCGTTAGAGAAAAGGAATAGATTTATCATGGGAAATGGGGTATAAGCTACTATTTGGGATGAAGTTAAATTCTTGGTTACAGTTTCTCTTTAAGGATGTTTAAAACAGCTTACACTGAGGCCCTGGTTGGCAATGCACCACTGTACCTTTGTAGCTGTCCTGGAACAGATGTTCACAAAAGAAAAAACAAATGAATAATAAACTTGAAATAATGTCCTCTGTCTTATCATGTCCTTCTTCTAGGAAGGGCCACATCTCCAGCAAAAGGCTGCAACACGTAAAGTTTCATACTTACTTAGATGCCTTATAGATACCCTCTCAAGATTGCTGAAGTTTCTTTATATTATGTGGAAATTTCATCAGTAATGAAAAAACAATGATGTGCAAGCTGCTTGAGAGTCTAACAGAGATGTTTTAAATAATGTACTGGTTCTAATGGAAATAAAACATATTGTGTTTGCCTATACGCATAGAAAACTCAGTACCACTATCGCAAAAAATTGTAAAACTTAAAACACATGTAAACATATGCAACTAAGAAGTATGTTTCTTCCAAAATGAGACATAAATTACTTTTCTCCTATGTTGCTGTCACTTACAGTAGGCAGTTAAAATCTAACAGAACCGACAGGTTTTGGACTCGTCCATCTCTTGATGGGAGATTCTCATCAGACATATTTTCTTTATAAATACATTCCCTTAAAATGATTTATACAGTGGTGCTGGCCCGCTTCCCTGCTTGCTGCACACTTTTTGGGCAGTTGGACGGACCAACTGTCATTCACCAAGTGCTTTAGAAACAAATCAAAGCCCTGAGAATCCCCTATGAGGAGAAGTGGTAGTCCAAAACCTGTCGGTTCTGTCAGATTTCTACTACTTACTGTAAGTGACAGCAACATAGGAGAAAAGTAATTTATAGCTCATTTTACTCTGGAAGAAACATACTTCTTATTTGTATGTGTTTACATGTATTTTAAATCGTACGATTTTTGTGATAATGGTCCTTTAAAGTAAATCTGGGAGACTGTAAAGGTAAAAATATATATACTTTCCTCGGGAGAGGGAAACCTCTGTCTCCTCCCCATCCATCCAGCATTCCAGCACTGGGACCTCTGAAGTTTGATGAAGCTTGCCTGCACTGCGCAGGAGCAGAGGGCTTGTGTGTGCGCAGTAGTATGGAGCAGCCAGTTGGGCTTGTTGGAAAAAGCTGAGCCTGTTTGTCTTCATGTTAGTGCACAGGCATGAGCCCTCTGCTTCTGCACTGTGCATGCAAGATCCAGCCCTCCTAATACCACGTTTTCCTTTCATAGTTACTCCACCCATCAGTAAATGCCACATCCCCCGGTCACACAGCTGTCATACTAGGCACACTCGTCCATACATGTGTAGATAAAGAACTGTTATTTGTTTTATCCAGCAAAATGCACAAATGTGGACAACCGTCAAATATAATATAATACTAAGCCTAGCAGGTGCCTTCCATGATTGGTGTCTCTAGACATGTGCCTACTATGCCTAATGGGAAACCCAGACCTGTTGATTTATGTATTTGGATATTCAGCAACCTTATGTTTGTGAGCAGCTTCACAAGGCAAATAATTGAGTTCAAATGTCTGTGTGTACATCAACATTAGACTCTTTTTGCTAGCATTTTTTAAGATCGTGAAAGCTCTAAATTACTTAATTGATATCAAGGGGGACATTCAGTTGTACTGTTACAAAGTTAGAAATAATGCATGTGCCAATATTTTGATTCCCTTTTCTGACATCAGTAGTGCCTTTTCTATTAAAATATGGTCTTCTGAATGAAGGTCCCACATGTCACTGCCATCTATGAATTTGTGTGTCAAATACTCAGTTCAATGTCAGTGCTAAGAATGTGGAAATCCTTTAAATGATATCATCAGACAATTTGAGATAAAACAAAGCTGTAAGGTATCAGACTACACTACAAAAGGTAAGCTAGCAGAGAGCATTTCTGAGGAAAGGGCCTGTCAGCTCAGCATGACATAGATAGGCAATCATGAGCTTGAACAAGTGTATTTGATGAGGCATTTCATGTTCACATATAGGCTTCTTGAATCTTACTAGGGACATTAGGAACTGCAGGATACCCATCTCAAGAGTCTACTGTCATGTCCTGAAAACTAGGGAGAATGCATGACTTAAGGAATGACTAATGCAGAATCTACTGCCAGGAAAAAAAACTTTCAAGAGGATTGAAGGTTGTAAAAATGTATCTGGTTTCTCTTCTTTCAAGCCAGATAAGGAGGTACCAACACAGTGTCCAATCACATATACTATATTAATTGAAAACACCTTGAGGGTGAATTAGATGTTTCATGGGTGGTCAGATTGTGCCATGTCCTATAATGTCAAATGTCAGCTTCATTTACTACTTCAGCCACTGATGATCATCTCATTATTATTTGTTTTTAATAAGGGGATAAACCCACCTACACTGATATACAAATGTGGATAAATGTGCTGGTATCCTCCATCAACTCACAACATCCTTTGACATAATGTCAAAATAATATACATAATGGGCACATATCATTGTGTATATTCATCAAAGTAGAACAAGAATAAAATAACATAAAAAAAGATGATGGGACCCTTTATATAACATTTTGATGCTCAACCTTTAGAAGCAGTCATTGTAAACAAGCATTCCTTGAAGAACCTTATCCCCTTGGGTGACAGCGCTGGTCTGGGATGCACACACGTGTGTCAGCTGTGTAGCTGATGACAAGCTGTGTTATGCTATGCTAGGAGGTGTCGGGACAATGGAGGAACGATGAACGGTGCATCCATGACATCACGCGGTGGGCAAGGGAACGGCGTGAACAATGAGTTCGGCATCACTGGGAGTGAGTAGATCCACCTGGTGGATTGCTTGCAGGGTGGGGGACGGGGGCTCACTGGTTGCCATTCTCACACCTGATTATCGGCTGAGACAGTTGTTTTTGGCTGCCTCAGCCGACTTAAGTCAGGCATGTGTACGAGGCTTAAATCAGCCTTTTGGACCTGTTGACTGGTTGTTTCCTGAGCACACCAGCTTTATAAGTCTGCACGTTTCAGCTGTTTCCAGAGTTGTTCGGTATAATCCAGATCACATCTCTCATACAGCCACTTCAAAACTGTACAATTTTTTTGTTCTTACTCTTGTGTGTAACATCCCAATCTCACAGGAGTTAGATGGGGTATAGGAAAGACCATTAATGACTGGGGCTATTGATTTAACAGAACATGTTTTATATATGTTTTATTGAAAAAAATGTAAAGATGTACATAATTGTGGTATTAGCCATAGCAGTCCTGAGCATCTCTTTATGTTTCTCAAAGGCATGTTTACTGATGAAGCAGTTTATACTACAAAATGCATTGTCCAAGGTGCATAACAAAGTGTAAAGTTTTTTTACCTTAACCGTGAGCCTCCTCCTTAAAGTGGATCCGAGATGAACTTTTACTCATTGAATAATTGTGTTCCTTTCCTATTGTTTATAGGGCATTCCTCAAGCCAAATACTTTTTTTGTTTTTGTTCTAATACTCTAATTCCCTATAAACTAAACAAGCCTCGCCCACAGTTTTTCATGGGAGCTCAGTCTGGACAGGAGGAGGGGGAGGTATTAATAGCCAGAGATTTCAGAGGCAGAGGGGAGGATGGAGGAGGAGGAGGGATTAGATTTTTTTTTCACAGGCTGAGTGCTGAAGATGCACATGTGTGTAATGTTTACAAAAACATGGCTGCTGTCATTGTATCACAGGAAGAAATGATCATATTCTGTTGAAGCTGTTTGCAGCTAGATTTGCTGTGTAAACTATCTAAACTTTAGATAAGATATATAGTCAAGTTACTTGTTATGGTTAGTTTTTCATTTTGGATCCGCTTTAACCAATTCCGGATCCTTGGTACGTATATATGCGCCCCTGTTTACTTCACTTGCAGATCAGGGGTGTATATATATATATATATGCAATGTTTACTTACCACCGACGTTCCTGATCACCACACCGTTTCCGTTCGCAGTCGCTGCAATCATGCCTTTCAGTGATCGGGGTACGAGAAACAGCTATTTCCATCCTCAATCACCGTGTCTGTGATGAATGGGAGCTTGTGGCATTGAGGTGCAGTTCTCATTCAAAACCGAAAGCAAGCTGATACATGCACTATTCCTATCTACTATTAACAGCAGACAGGAACGAAGTGTAGTGCCATCTTTTGGACAAAAAGTAAAATACAAATGCATCATAATACACTTTTATATAGAAAAATTTAATACATTTTTACTATTTTTAACTCCTTCCACTCCATCCCATAGTTACCAAAATAAAACATTTATATAAAAAATAACCCTACATAAATAGTTACCTTGGGGACTTTGTAATATGTATGTCATGAGTGTATATTACTGTTGCTTTCGTAAATAAAGGCTTGTAATTATTGTTATAATATAAAAAAACACTAAACGGAAAAACACACACCTTTATTTCCAAATAAAATATTATCGCCAAGCATTGTACTAGAGAATACAAATTAAAAGTAGTAACCAGGACAACTAGGCAAATCAAATGTGTCTCTTTTATCTACAATAGCACATTTCATTTTTAAACTACAATGGCCAAAAGCTGAGAAATTATGAATTTTTGCAATTTTTTTTCAATAAAGTTGTTGGTTAATGAATGGGATGAGAGCGATGTGCAAATTGCTTTGGTTTTGTAGGGGAAAAAACAGTGGTAGGGAAGTGGTTAAGGTAGGACCAGTTTGTCATTTCATTTTTCTGTTGGATCCATGACCTGCAAATGAAACAGAGTTATCTGTGAATGCAGCATATTTCATTACAGAATGTATTAATAGTCTTGAGAGTTCATTGTTCGCTGTGCAGACTCCTAGATGTAGCAATGCAGCCCCAAAACATAACAAAACATCTTCAAAGTTTCCTCTTTAGAACTTGATGTTCTTCTCTTTAAAAGTTTTTAATCTGTGGACATTGAGCTAAAATGTTTCAATTTGTCTTATCTACTCAAAGGACATTCTCACAGGAGCACTGTGGCTTTTCAGTAGGCATTTTATCAAACTCCATATTTTATGGTTTCAACATGTGAATCCTCCAGACATTCTTCCACTAAGCGCAAAAGAAGTGGGATCAGCGCATCACCAGGCCGCCTCTGAATGGCCTCAGCTCAGAGATGCGCTGAGCCCCCCCAGAAACTACAAACGCACCTTGAACCCAAACAGAGGCTCTGCATATACACCAAAGGAAAACTGTTAAGTGGGAGCAGCTGACCAGAAATAAATCAATCAAACATAGCAAAGAAATGAACAGCGCTACTTAAAAACAGATGAGTGCTTACCTGCAAAAAAGTGCACACCCCACTCATGGGATTCAAATACACAATGAGCATACACATGACCTGTCTACTAGTGTTGGGCGAACAGTGTTCGCCACTGTTCGGGTTCTGCAGAACATCACCCTGTTCGGGTGATGTTCAAGTTCGGCCGAACACCTGACGGTGCTCGGCCAAACCATTCGGCCACATGGCCGAACTAAGAGCGCATGGCCGAACGTTCCCCGAACGTTCGGCTAGCGCTGTGATTGGCCGAACGGGTCACGTGGTTCGGGCCCGAACGCGCTCTGATTGGCCGAACGGTCACGTGGTTCGGGTAAATAAATACCCGAACCACGTCATATCTCCGCCATTTGTCTGTGGGTTTAGCTTTGGGTAGGCAGGCAGGGTAGTTCGCTCTCCAGCCACGCTAGCCAGGGTCCCCCCCAGTCATTGTGTGTCGCTGCTGGGAACAGTAGTACACCGCTCGCTCAGCCACACTATATATAGCATTGTTTACTGCCACTGTGTACCTCGCTCAGCCACGCTATATATAGCATTGTGTTTTCTGACACTCTGTGTACATGGCTCAGCCTGACTATATAGCATTGTGTGTACTGCCACTGTGCACCTCGCTCAGCCACGCTATATATAGCATTGTGTTTACTGCCACTCTGTGTACACGGCTCAGCCAGACTATATAGCATTGTGTGTACTGCCACTGTGTACCTCGCTCAGCCACGCTATATATAGCATTGTGTTTACTGCCACTCTGTGTACACGGCTCAGCCAGACTATATAGCATTGTGTGTACTGCCACTGTGCACCTCGCTCAGCCACGCTATATATAGCATTGTGTTTACTGCCACTCTGTGTACACGGCTCAGCCAGACTATATAGCATTGTGTGTACTGCCACTCTGTGTACACGGCTCAGCCTGACTATATAGCATTGTGTGTACTGCCACTGTGCACCTCGCTCAGCCACGCTATATATAGCATTGTGTTTACTGCCACTCTGTGTACACCGCTCAGCCAGACTATATAGCATTGTGTGTACTGCCACTCTGTGTACACGGCTCAGCCAGACTATATAGCATTGTGTGTACTGCCACTCTGTGTACACCGCTCAGCCAGACTATATAGCATTGTGTGTACTGCCACTCTGTGTACACGGCTCAGCCTGACTATATAGCATTGTGTGTACTGCCACTGTGCACCTCGCTCAGCCACGCTATATATAGCATTGTGTTTACTGCCACTCTGTGTACACCGCTTAGCCAGACTATATACCATTGTTTACTGACACTCTGTGTACACCGCTCAGCCAGACTATATACCATTGTTTACTGACACTCTGTGTACACGGCTCAGCCTGACTATATAGCATTGTGTGTACTGCCACTGTGCACCTCGCTCAGCCACGCTATATATAGCATTGTGTTTTCTGACACTCTGTGTACACGGCTTAGCCTGACTATATAGCATTGTGTGTACTGCCACTGTGCACCTCGCTCAGCCACGCTATATATAGCATTGTGTTTACTGCCACTCTGTGTACACGGCTCAGCCTGACTATATAGCATTGTGTGTACTGCCACTCTGTGTACACCGCTCAGCCAGACTATATAGCATTGTGTGTACTGCCACTCTGTGTACACGGCTCAGCCAGACTATATAGCATTGTGTTTACTTCCACTCTGTGTCTGCTGGGCCTGGGAACAGTAGTACACCGCTCACCCGCCACTGTATAGCATTGTGCTCTGTGTCGCTGCTGGGAATAGTGGTACACCGCTCACCCGCCACTGTATAGCATTGTGCTCTGTGTCGCTGTTGGGAATAGTGGTACTGTATAGCATTTCTGTACTGCCACTGTACTGCTGCCAGTCAGCGTGTACTGTAAGGATAAGTGAAATGAGGAAGAAATCCGGTGAAAGAGGAAGGGGCAAGGGAAGAGGTGTTTCCCCTGACGGTTCACGTACAGGCCACAGGGGAGCACCCAAGAAAACCCACTCAATACCGCCCATGTTGTCCAGGACAACAACCCTCACAGATCCAAAAGAACAGGACCAGATAATTACTTGGATGACCTCTCAAGCGTCCAGCAGTGGGTTAAGCAGCACCAGCACATCACGCACGAGGTCCGAGTCCTCAGCCAGTTACAAGGAGCCAGTGGGCACAAAGCTGACACAACCGGCAGCGACACCACGCACACAACTGCCAGATAACCAGTCCGATGAATTACCTCAGGACACAATGGGGTATTCGCAGGAGCTATTCCCAGCCCAACAAACTTCCACCTTTCAAAGGTCAATGGAGGAACAGCCAGAAATGTTGTGCCCGGATTCACAACCATTAACTGTGGGAAATGCACCGCGCACTGAAATACAAGTCGAGTCCGAGGAGGACTCGGAAACCCAAATCCCAGAGCAAGTTGGGCAGGAGGGGTTGCAATTGCAGGAGGTCGGCCGACAAGATCTGGAAGACGACGTTGGAGTGAGCTGCGCAGAGGTTGTTCTGGGGAGCTCTACTCCACGGCGGCGGCCCCCCACAATGACATATGACGAGTTTGAGGAGATGGAAGAGGAGGGTATGGACAATGTGGACAGAGACCCAGATTTTGTTTGTGAACGAGAACATCGCCGTCATAGCAGCAGCACAGATGAGTCTGTTGAAGAACCCACTGCTGCACGAGTTCGCCTTGTACCACAAGGTAGGCGGCGCGCAATTTCAGGCACCACAAGCGTGGAAGTTCAAGTGAGAGGCAAAAGAGGAGCAAACAGAAATCGCCAGCAAGGCAGGTGATCCAAAGTCTGGGCTTTCTTTGAAGACTGCACTGAGGATGTTACCATGGCGATTTGCAAGGTGTGCAAGACCCGCCTGAGCAGGGGGAAAAGTATTAACAACCTCTCCACCACCAGCATGAGCCGCCACATGCTATCCAAACATCCCACTCTGTGGGCAATCTCGGCAGGACAGGGTACCAGCAACACTGCCTCCCTTTGGGTTCACCAGACTCACCACCAGACCCGCCTCAGCAGCAGCGGTAGCCCAGCCATTGCGTGGTTCACAACATTCACAAACATCAGACGACGCAGATACTGTCACTTTCCGGAGTAGTGCTCTTGAGGTCTCCCAGTGTTCATCAAACACAACAACCAACAGCCCTTCCGTGTGCAGCGCTACGGTTCAGTTGTCTGTGTCGGAGATGTTTGAGCGCAAGAGGAAATTGCCAGCAAATGACCCCCGGGCCGTGGCAGTAACAGCCAGCATAGCCAAGCTTCTGGCCTGCGAAATGCTGCCATATCGAGTGGTGGAGACAAACAGCTTCAAGGGCATGATGTCAGTGGCCATCCCACGTTACGTGGTTCCCAGCCGCTACCACTTTGCGCGCTCTGCAGTGCCTGAGTTGCATGAGCACGTGGTCAGCAAAATAACCCGAAGCTTGAAGAATGCCGTTGCCTGCAAGGTTCACCTCACCACTGACACCTGGACGAGTGCGTTCGGCCAGGGTCGATACATCTCCCTTACCGCGCACTGGGTGAACCTTGTGGAGCCTGGCAGCGATTCCTCACCTGCTACGGCGCGGGTGTTGCCCACGCCGCAAACAGCTGCACCGCCGTCCCTCCCACTGGATAACAACAGCAGCACCTACCTCTCTGACTCCTTCTCCTCCAACGCATCTCAAAGCTGTACCTCATCCGGAAACGTAGTAGGATCGTGGAAGCAGTGCAGCACAGCTGTTGGCATGCGTCAGAAAGCGTTGCTGAAGCTGATCTGCCTTGGGGATAAGCAGCACACAGGGGAGGACATTTGGAAGGGAATAAAGGAACAGACGGATTTGTGGCTGGCACCGCTGGACCTGAAACCGGGCATGGTTGTGTGTGATAATGGGAGTAATCTCATTCGCGCTTTAAGGTTGGCTAAGCTGACACACATCCCTTGCCTGGCGCACGTGATGAACCTAGTAGTTCAGCGGTTCCTGAGGACATACCCAGGCGTGGCCGATCTTCTGTTGAAGGTGCGTCAAGTGGCCAAACATTGTAGAAATTCCAGTACTGCTTCGGGGGCACTCGCCAAGATGCAGGAGCGCTTCAATCTCCCCCACCATTGCTTGCTGTGTGATGTCCCTACGCGCTGGAATTCTACGCTGCACATGCTAGCACGCTTTTGCGAGCAGAAGAGTAGTGGTCCAGTACATGACGGCGCAGTACCGAGGCGCATCCGGACAGCTGCCAAGCTTCTGTGGATCCGATTGGGCCAACATGTTGGACCTCTGCCAAGTCCTCCAAAATTTTGAGCAATCCACGTTGCTTGTGAGCAGTGACAACTCTTCAGTCAGCATTACCATACCACTGCTGTGTTTACTGAAGAGGTCAATGTTGAAAATCAAGGAAACAGCTGTCATGATGCAACTGGGGGAATCTGAAGGAGAAAACGATCAGCGTGATGGTACCAACATCAGGAGATCCGCCTCAGGGAACGCTGGCCCCAGCAGCTATGACGAAGAAGAGGAGGAGGAACAGCTGGAGTTGGAGCAGGAATTTCCTGCCACCACTGACGAGGGCCAGAGCGGTGCATGTTGGACTTCCACAATTCAGCGCGAATGGTCAGCAGAAGCAGACCAGGAGGAAGGTGACGACTATGATGCATCACAACAACTATCACAACGCTCACAAGAGGATGATGAGGATTCTGGTAGGACTCTGGTACACATGGCTCAATTCATGCTAGACTGCATTGAACGCAACCCACGCATTGTGCGCATTCTGGACAACACCAATTACTGGGTTTATACCCTTCTGGATCCACGGTACAAACACAATGTTCCAAAACTGCTTGAAGAAAGAGTCAGACAGGTCAAAATGGAAGAATACCAGCAGGCCCTTGTGGAGACTTTAGAGAGGAGATTGACATCCTCCCCCTCCTCTAGCCAGTTGTACGCCGACAGACTGACTTCCGCAAACCCAGGACGACCAGGAGGGCAGCAAACAACGCAAGCCGCAGCTAGTGCCCAAAAGGGAATGGTATCGGCAGTGTCCTTGGAGTGGGAAAATTTTCTGACACCCATGCAGCAGCAGCCCACTGAACAGGAAGCGTGCAGATCCACCTCCAACACCGATCGCCTGGAGAAGATGGTCAAGGACTACATGTCAGATGACGTAGCTGTGTCGAACAATCCATCTGCACCCTTCAACTATTGGGTATTGAAGCTAGACACCTGGCACGAACTGGCAATGTACGCAATAGAGGTGCTGGCTTGCCCGACAGCCAGCGTTATGTCGGAACGCTGTTTCAGTGCTGCCGGAGGCATCGTCACAGATCGGCGTATCCGCCTCTCCACAGAAAATGCAGAACGTCTGACTCAAATTAAAATGAATCAATCCTGGATTGGAAATGACTACGCAACACTCCAGGACCCCAACCAAGTAACATGACCAATGAACATCTGGGATGGTGTAGCGTTTCCGGTCCCTGTTTATTGAACCTCTCATCTGTATTACATTTATGACTGCATGGCGGCAAAAAGCATTGCTGCTATATCCGCACGCTTTTTGTCCTCATGCAAGGCCTGGGTTGTTGTGTCTCAAAAAGCGTGGCCTTCTCCTCCTGCGCCTCCTCCTGTTCCATCACGTGTGCTGCTGCTGCTGCTGGGTTAGCGTTGCCGGTCCCTCCCTGTTTATGGAACCTCTTATCTTTATTACATTTATGACTGCATGGCGGTACAAAGCATGCTATCCGCATGCTTCTTGTCCTCATGTAAGGCCTGGGTTGTTGTGTCTCACAAAGCGTGGCCTTCTCCTCCTGCGCCTCCTCCTGTTCCATCACGTCTGCTGCTGCTGGGTTAGCGTTGCTGCGTGGTCCCTGTTTATTGAACCACTTATCTTTATTACATTTATGACTGCATGGCGGTACAAAGCATGCTATCCGCATGCTTCTTGTCCTCATGCAAGGCCTGGGTTGTTGTGTCTCACAAAGCGTGGCCTTCTCCTCCTGCGCCTCCTCCTGTTCCATCACGTCTGCTGCTGCTGGGTTAGCGTTGCCGCGTGGTCCCTGTTTATTGAACCACTTATCTTTATTACATTTATGACTGCATGGCGGTACAAAGCATGCTATCCGCACGCTTCTTGTCCTCATGCAAGGCCTGGGTTGTTGTGTCTCACAAAGCGTGGCCTTCTCCTCCTGTGCCTCCTCCTGTTCCATCACGTCTGCTGCTGCTGGGTTAGCGTTGCCGCGTGGTCCCTGTTTATTGAACCACTTATCTTTATTACATTTATGACTGCGTGGCGGTACAAAGCATGCTATCCGCACGCTTCTTGTCCTCATGCAAGGCCTGGGTTGTTGTGTCTCACAAAGCGTGGCCTTCTCCTCCTGCGCCTCCTCCTGTTCCATCACGTCTGCTGCTGCTGGGTTAGCGTTGCCGCGTGGTCCCTGTTTATTGAACCACTTATCTTTATTACATTTATGACTGCATGGCGGTACAAAGCATGCTATCCTCACGCTTCTTGTCCTCATGCAAGGCCTGGGTTGTTGTGTCTCACAAAGCGTGGCCTTCTCCTCCTGCGCCTCCTCCTGTTCCATCACGTTTGCTGCTGCTGGGTTAGCGTTGCCGCGTGGTCCCTGTTT
This sequence comes from Hyperolius riggenbachi, assembly GCF_040937935.1. Classification (NCBI taxonomy): domain Eukaryota; kingdom Metazoa; phylum Chordata; class Amphibia; order Anura; family Hyperoliidae; genus Hyperolius; species Hyperolius riggenbachi. Next base: position 435,054,280 of record NC_090647.1, read on the forward strand.
ATTGAACCACTTATCTTTATTACATTTATGACTGCATGGCGGTACAAAGCATGCTATCCGCATGCTTCTTGTCCTCATGCAAGGCCTGGGTTGTTGTGTCTCACAAAGCGTGGCCTTCTCCTCCTGCGCCTCCTCCTGTTCCATCACGTGTGCTGCTGCTGGTGCTGGGTTAGCGTTACCGGTCCCTTTTCGTGGAACCTCCTCTCTGTATTACATTTATGACTGCATGGCGAAAAAAAGCATGTTACCTGTGCAAAGAAACATGACATTTTCCACATTTAAAAGACAGTTTTTCCTTTGAAACTTTAGAATCAATTTTCTCAAAAACTATAAGCTCTTTTTCAAATATTTTTTTTTCTCTTGTACCCACTCCCAAGGTGCACATACCCTGCTAATTTGGGGTATGTAGCATGTAAGTAAACTTTACAAAGCACAAAAGTTCGGGTCCCCATTGACTTCCATTATGTTCGGAGTTCGGCGCGAACACCCGAACATCGCGGCGATGTTCGGCGAACGTTCTCGAACCCGAACATCTAGGTGTTCGCCCAACACTACTGTCTACCACTTGGAGGATGTTAGTTTCCACTAACAGCTTGCATGCAATTTGTTAGGTACTCGTCCCTCCCACTGTCGAAGAAGTCTTTCCTCCATGGGAGGGGACCTAACACTAACTAAATTCTACCTATGCATATGCATAGCCTGGGCGCGCTACCAGTAAAATTGAGAATTGCGCAAAAGAAGTGGGATCAGCGCATCACCAGGCCGCCTCTGAATGGCCTCAGCTCAGAGATGCGCTGAGCCCCCCCAGAAACTACAAACGCACCTTGAACCCAAACAGAGGCTCTGCATATACACCAAAGGAAAACTGTTAAGTGGGAGCAGCTGACCAGAAATAAATCAATCAAACATAGCAAAGAAATGAACAGCGCTACTTAAAAACAGATGAGTGCTTACCTGCAAAAAAGTGCACACCCCACTCATGGGATTCAAATACACAATGAGCACACACATGACTTGTCTACCACTTGGAGGATGTTAGTTTCCACTAACAGCTTGCATGCAATTTGTTAAGTACTCGTCCCTCCCACTGTCGAAGAAGTCTTTCCTCCATGGGAGGGGACCTAACACTAACTAAATTCTACCTATGCATATGCATAGCCTGGGCGCGTTACCAGTAAAATTGAGAATTGCGCAAAAGAAGTGGGATCAGCGCATCACCAGGCCGCCTCTGAATGGCCTCAGCTCAGAGATGCGCTGAGCCCCCCCAGAAACTACAAACGTACCTTGAACCCAAACAGAGGCTCTGCATATACACCAAAGGAAAACTGTTAAGTGGGAGCAGCTGACCAGAAATAAATCAATCAAACATAGCAAAGAAATGAACAGCGCTACTTAAAAACAGATGAGTGCTTACCTGCAAAAAAGTGCACACCCCACTCATGGGATTCAAATACACAATGAGCATACACATGACCTGTCTACCACTTGGAGGATGTTAGTTTCCACTAACAGCTTGCATGCAATTTGTTAGGTACTCGTCCCTCCCACTGTCGAAGAAGTCTTTCCTCCATGGGAGGGGACCTAACACTAACTAAATTCTACCTATGCATATGCATAGCCTGGGCGCGCTACCAGTAAAATTGAGAATTGCGCAAAAGAAGTGGGATCAGCGCATCACCAGGCCGCCTCTGAATGGCCTCAGCTCAGAGATGCGCTGAGCCCCCCCAGAAACTACAAACGTACCTTGAACCCAAACAGAGGCTCTGCATATACACCAAAGGAAAACTGTTAAGTGGGAGCAGCTGACCAGAAATAAATCAATCAAACATAGCAAAGAAATGAACAGCGCTACTTAAAAACAGATGAGTGCTTACCTGCAAAAAAGTGCACACCCCACTCATGGGATTCAAATACACAATGAGCATACACATGACCTGTCTACCACTTGGAGGATGTTAGTTTCCACTAACAGCTTGCATGCAATTTGTTAGGTACTCGTCCCTCCCACTGTCGAAGAAGTCTTTCCTCCATGGGAGGGGACCTAACACTAACTAAATTCTACCTATGCATATGCATAGCCTGGGCGCGCTACCAGTAAAATTGAGAATTGCGCAAAAGAAGTGGGATCAGCGCATCACCAGGCCGCCTCTGAATGGCCTCAGCTCAGAGATGCGCTGAGCCCCCCCAGAAACTACAAACGCACCTTGAACCCAAACAGAGGCTCTGCATATACACCAAAGGAAAACTGTTAAGTGGGAGAAGCTGACCAGAAATAAATCAATCAAACATAGCAAAGAAATGAACAGCGCTACTTAAAAACAGATGAGTGCTTACCTGCAAAAAAGTGCACACCCCACTCATGGGATTCAAATACACAATGAGCATACACATGACCTGTCTACCACTTGGAGGATGTTAGTTTCCACTAACAGCTTGCATGCAATTTGTTAGGTACTCGTCCCTCCCACTGTCGAAGAAGTCTTTCCTCCATGGGATCAGCGCATCACCAGGCCACCTCTGATGCGCTGATCCCACTTCTTTTGCGCAATTCTCAATTTTACTGGTAGCGCGCCCAGGCTATGCATATGCATAGGTAGAATTTAGTTAGTGTTAGGTCCCCTCCCATGGAGGAAAGACTTCTTCGACAGTGGGAGGGACGAGTACCTAACAAATTGCATGCAAGCTGTTAGTGGAAACTAACATCCTCCAAGTGGTACACAGGTCATGTGTATGCTCATTGTGTATTTGAATCCCATGAGTGGGGTGTGCACTTTTTTGCAGGTAAGCACTCATCTGTTTTTAAGTAGCGCTGTTCATTTCTTTGCTATGTTTGATTGATTTATTTCTGGTCAGCTGCTCCCACTTAACAGTTTTCCTTTGGTGTATATGCAGAGCCTCTGTTTGGGTTCAAGGTGCGTTTGTAGTTTCTGGGGGGGCTCAGCGCATCTCTGAGCTGAGGCCATTCAGAGGCGGCCTGGTGATGCGCTGATCCCACTTCTTTTGCGCAATTCTCAATTTTACTGGTAGCGCGCCCAGGCTATGCATATGCATAGGTAGAATTTAGTTAGTGTTAGGTCCCCTCCCATGGAGGAAAGACTTCTTCGACAGTGGGAGGGACGAGTACCTAACAAATTGCATGCAAGCTGTTAGTGGAAACTAACATCCTCCAAGTGGTAGACAGGTCATGTGTATGCTCATTGTGTATTTGAATCCCATGAGTGGGGTGTGCACTTTTTTGCAGGTAAGCACTCATCTGTTTTTAAGTAGCGCTGTTCATTTCTTTGCAAAGTTTGATTGATTTATTTCTGGTCAGCTGCTCCCACTTAACAGTTTTCCTTTGGTGTATATGCAGAGCCTCTGTTTGGGTTCAAGGTGCGTTTGTAGTTTCTGGGGGGGCTCAGCGCATCTCTGAGCTGAGGCCATTCAGAGGCGGCCTGGTGATGCGCTGATCCCACTTCTTTTGCGCAATTCTCAATTTTACTGGTAGCGCGCCCAGGCTATGCATATGCATAGGTAGAATTTAGTTAGTGTTAGGTCCCCTCCCATGGAGGAAAGACTTCTTCGACAGTGGGAGGGACGAATACCTAACAAATTGCATGCAAGCTGTTAGTGGAAACTAACATCCTCCAAGTGGTAGACAGGTCATGTGTATGCTCATTGTGTATTTGAATCCCATGAGTGGGGTGTGCACTTTTTTGCAGGTAAACACTCATCTGTTTTTAAGTAGCGCTGTTCATTTCTTTGCTATATTCTTCCACTAAGCCAAGTCACAGTCAAAAAGTAATGGATGCTGTGACAAAATGCTCATGGAGCTTGGAAATTACTTTACATCTATATGGAAGTTGTGTGTAGTTTTTTGAATAACATTCTTACCACACTGCTGCCCATTCTGAGGTTGATTTCCTCATGCAGCCACTTCTTGGGAGGTTGCTTACAGCCTCATGAACCTTAAACTTAAAGAGAACCTGTACTGAGTAAAAATATTTAAAATAAACACATGAGGTAACTCCAAATGAACATTAAATAGTTACCTTGCCATCAGTTCCTCTCAGAAGCTCACCATTTTCTTCTTACAGTGATCCCTTCCAGTTCTGACAATATTTTGTCAGATCTGAAATATATCAGTTGCTGTCAGTAAAATATCAGTTGCTGTCAGTTATAGCTGAGAGGAAAACTGATGTACCAGGTAATGTCCATGTTTCCCTATGGCTCAAGTGGGCGATGTTACAGTTTAACTGTGTGCTGACCAGAAAGCTGTTATGAGTAATGGCTATTTTCAAAATGGAGGACGGAAAATTCCCTTGATCACAGTGAACAAACAGGATGCGGGACAGGAGAAAGACACTGAGGAGTAGACTACATGGAAGGTAAGTATGACTTGTGTATGCTTATTTTGACTTTTAATTTTCAGTTCAGGTTTTCTTTAATATTGTTCAACTATTGTCACAGGAACATCAAGCTCATACATGGTGATGGTCTTAAAGAGGAACTCCAGTGCAAATAATGTAATAAAAAAAGTGCTTCATTTTTACAATAATTATGTATAAATTATTTAGTCAGTGTTTGCCCATTGTAAAATATTTCCTTTCCCCGATTTACATTCTGACATTTATTACATGGTGAATTTTTTACTGTGGTCAGGTTATGTAGCTGCTGCTAGCTGTTTTGGCAATTGGAGACAGCTGAAAACAGCTATTTCCTGTCTGTGAACCTTGTTACATTGTGGGAAACTGGCAAAAGTACCTCGGTTCTCAGAACTTCTTGTGGGAGGGGTTTCACCACAATATCAGTCATACAGCGCCCCCAATGGTCTGTTTGTGAAAAGCAATAGATTTCTCATGTAAAAGGGGGTATCAGCTACTGATTGGGATAAAGTTAAATTCTTGGTTGGAGTTTCTCTTTAAAGCCTCTCTTTAAATACTTTTCTATACATTTTCTTTCTGCTCTCTTTAGACAACTCTCTCCATTGTGTTATTTGGACCATGTTTAGTGTGGGGACTTGTGATGAAATCATGCAGCAAAATCATTGAAGAGAAAGGCATTATGGGTCAACATATAGGAGAGATAGCCTTTCTCTTCAATGATACCTGGTACAGGCAGGTGTCAGGCATGGTGATGGGGACTTCAGTGGTTCCAACTTTTGCCAATATTTTCTTGGCTTATTGGGAGGAGAAATATATGTATAGCTCCTCGAACCCCTTTCGTCACGCCATCTTCTCCTGGTCCAGGTATATGGATGACATCCTGATGGTTTGGAGTGGAAGTAAATTTCAGTTCCTGGAGTTCGTGGATTGGATCTACATCAACAATCTCAATATGAGATTTACCGGTGTATGGGGCAGAACTAGGCTGGAATTTTGGAATCTGGTGATTTACCCCAAATATGGTAGACTTTTAAGCAGCCACAAATTCACTACATGGCCACAAATTCACTATAACTTTATTCCAGTTTCCACCCATGTCATGTCCTGAACTCTATCCCATTTAGCCAATTTCTCTGTTTAAAACGTAACAACACCAAACAGGAGGACTTTGAAATACAAAGTAAGGAGCTGGGGCTAAGATTTTTAGCAAGAGGTTACCCTCTCTCCCTTTTTGGTGGAAGCCTATGATAAAGCCAATGCAAAACCAAAGAGAAAAAACAATGGTCGAAGGAAAAAAGAATGACAATCCAGAGGTGGGAGGGGATCGGCAGTGTGTCCCTTTTATTTTTAATTTTCTCCTATGGCAGAAAAGATCCAGACCAGTATCTGTAGAAATTGGCCTGATCTAATGGAAAGCCCTGAATTGAAATCTGGATTGAGTGAAAAACCGTTAGTGTCATTCCCCATAGCACGCACTATTGGAGATGTGTTGGTACACAGCGAGTTCAGAACCACACGGAGTCTGACATGGCTTGCCTTGAGCAATTGAGACCGTCAGGTAATTACAAGTGCTAATGCTAAATTACACACACTGTAGCCTATTCCAGGCAAATTGGTCCATCTTGGAGGGTTTTCCCTCAAGGTTGGTGAATTCATCAATTGCAAATCAGGGCTCGTGGTGTATGCAGTGGTTTGCCTGTGTGATCATTTGTACATCAGGAAAACCACAACACAACTTAATACCAGATTTCAAGAGAATTGTAAGTCTGTAGAAATGAGTAAAGAAGCAGGAAGGCTGATAGCCGACGTTAAAGAGCAGCATGGGGGCACTGCCAATGTCCTTACATTTTTGGGGCTAAAACACATAGGAGTACCACATAGGGGAGGAAGCAGGGATCAGGTTTGAGGAAAGAAAAGACTAAATTAATCTCACTTACAGAGGCATGTGGGAGATTGGGACTCAATGAGCGCAATGAGCTATATTGCTTCCTTGATAAGCACTAACTTGCATCCTCTTGCTGGTAAATGTTTTCTCTGTTCCTTTTTGAGTCAACTTTCCTTCCTTGCAAATTGCAAACTTCAATTTTATCTATCATGTCCCCTGTAGTTTTGATAATGATTTAGTCCTACCTATTTATATGAGCATATTTCCAATTACAGTGTTTTTGACTAGATTTTGACAAGTAAAAGAGTGTGTTTTTGATAATCAATGTAAAATATGGTATTTTATAATTGCAACTGTATTTCTTAATGTTTTTAATTTTCTGTGTCTCTCTTTTCCCTGCAGGGGATTAACTTCAGCAATGCATTACCTTGGTTTTGGACCAAGCTGGAGCGCAACTGGCCTCCTATTGCTACCGTCCGAGAATGCACCGGCGTGTGGACTGACATCATCCGCTGAGAAGGCGGTGGCGATGAGTCAAGGAAACTCTCATTGAATTAGTCCCGGAAATGGGGCGGATCCGTATTCCCCGCCTGGCGGCTTGAACGGCTCGGGGCAGTGCGAGTGAAAAGCATGCTCGGTAATGGGTGGCTAATGGTAGCCGTGAGTCCCTCCCCCGTTTTCCCTCCTTCAATGTTATTTTTCAGTATATAAGATTGTATTGTATTAGTGTTTGGCTTAGTCTCTGAGGAAGCAGGTGTAGCTTGCAAAATGGCTGTCAGGCCGCCATTGTTTGTAGCTGTTGCATACTTAAAAAAAAGATCATCTGTCTGAGAAAAATTAAATATACATCTGGACCAGTTGTAACTTCCATATGTAAATCTTTATTAAGTACACCTTAACACAATAAAATCTAAAATCAACTAAAAATGAGAAAACACAGACAATGGGGGTTCTGGTACGGTCACAACATATCACGAAGATACCAACAACGTATCCCACCAACAATTGTAAATATATACTGCGGCACAGGCACAAAATATAATATCACATATCAAATCCAAGGTATAATACAACCTAATATAACTAACACACTATGTGCACACTACTAGTGTGCAAATATGCAACATATATTAATAAATATTCAACACTGACCAGGCTGAATGCTGTATACCCAGAAATATACAAGACCTCTTGCGTAAATGTCTATACATCACATGCACTTGTGCACACTTGAAACAGCCCTGTAGTTGTGAGAGTGTTAGATAGAGAGATTTGTTAAAAAAGTCATAATCATTACCTGCTTCGTGCTACAGCCAGTGATATGGGTCCCCCAAGTGTCCCCGCGTATCGCGGCGTCGCTGCTTTATCAAGAGGTTGCTTGTAGCTGTATCGGTCTCTGGTGGGATGTAATAAATTGGTGGTGTGCTTTGCAAACTCATCTGGTGCCGGGAAATCTCTTCTTCCTAAGTTTGATGTGACTGCTTTGTCCAGAGGCACAATGAGTTACCACATACCCCCCCAGAAGGTCTGCTTGTGATCTTGTGCCGATCTGACCTTTCTTCTACTTAACTGGATATTAACTGGAGACATGTGATATTAATTAATGAATACAGCTAGTTTTTAAAAATATTACTTTATCATAATTAATTATACTTTATATGCCCAGCCCATTCTGAAATATCTTTGTAGAATAAGCAGTATTTTATCTCTGTTTACTTTACTCAGTGACATATCAGTGACATCAGTGACAGATATACATAGGACAAAAGCATTTAATTTACTCATTTTCAACAAGCTTTAAGGATGGCAACATATACAGTATGTCTATGTATGTATGTGAGAGACGAATAATAGGCAAAACCTTTTGTTTACACTTGTAATGGCACTGATTTTAGTTGAATGCAAAATTTTGCAAGTTGTAAGCCTTTTTGCTCAAATCTCAGTTATAGTTGTTTGCTCTCTATGGCACTGATGTTACATATATTTATGGGATGTACTTTCAAAGAGTATGTTAAAGAGACACTGAAGCAGAAAAAAAATTATGATAAAATATAGTATATTGTGTGTGTAGTACAGCTAAGAAAAAAAAAAGCATTAGGAGCAGAGATATAAGTCTACTATTTGTTTCCAGTACAGGAAGAGTAAAGAAACTCCAGTTGTTATCTATGCAAATAGCCATTGAGCTCTACGACTTTCAAAATCACAGAGAGCTCTGACTTCTGATGGCTTTTATCTCAACTGTATTGTTTTTTTTTTTCTTTTGCAGAGAACAGTTCAGGACAGGTCAAAAGTTCACTGCCTGTTCTGTAAAAACATTTAGAATGCTGAGTAGGGTGTAAATGGCAAATATTAGAGAATGATGCAATGTTATAAAAAAAAAAAAAAGCAGTAAAACTAAAAATAAAAATATGAGAATATTTTTTTGCAACCAATGTTCTAGTAATTATCCATACTACACAACCAATTCATTATATCATTTTTTTTCCGCTTCAGTGTCTCTTTAAGTATAGAGAATGTAGATCTAAAGATGGTGTTCACTATATATTAAAAGCTTACTCTCTGAATCTTATAATGAACCTAGAAATGTTTCATCCTGATTCAAAACTTTCTTCCTTAACTGATGTTTAACACAGTCTAATTCTCTACTTACTGGTTAAAAAAAAGTTCCCTCTAGAGAGGTTGACTCTCTGAAGGGAAAGTTACTCTACTCTATTTGCAGAAAAGTAGTGCAACAACAAGTTCAAAATTATGTCCCTCAAAATGTGACCGCAAATAAATTGGTGGGTTCTTCATCTATAGCACATATTGTCATTAACCTATTCAGAGAACTGAGAAATCTGTACAAGCAGAGAAAAGTTAAAAAGTTAATATTGGATGGCCATGATCTACCATCATGTGTGATGGCAAGGGGTTGCATTGGCGTGGGTTGCTTGCACAGCTTAACTTAATAATAAATTATATATACAGGTTTCAGAGTAACATATGCTGCAATCCAGAAAGGTTTTTTTTTTCTTCCCAGAGAAGCCCTTTTTCTGCATGCTTTTAGATCCTAAAGCCTCGAAAAAAAATCATGCTGCTAAGGAGATCTGCAGCAGCCCAGCACTCACTCACCTCCCTGGGATCCAGCACTGCAGCTTTCCCTCCATCCTCCGGGTGGCGCTGTAACCCTGTAGTGAGTTTGCCGGCTGTCGTCATGGAGGAAGCAGAGCCTCGGAGGAGAGGAAGAAGAATGGCGGCTGATGTTAGGATCCCCGGGAGGTGAGTTAAGACGCCCACTGCGCGCATTGCTCTGCATAGACTTCCTGGCGGCTACCACAAGTTCAGCTCAGGGTTACCGCTCCTGGTATGTTTTTCCTACCCCGAGCTGAACTTGTGATTACCGCTAAGGAGGTTAAATCATTACTAGAATGCCAACCCACATTCTGCACATTTTATAACAGCAAGGCTGTCATAAATAGTTTTAGTTTGCAGTACAAACCTGTTACCCATTGAAAATATTTAATGGGTTACAAAAAAATAAAAAAAAGATAAAGAAGGCCCCAAGCTGATGAGAGGTGGAGATCCTGCACCCTACAAGATTAGACAACCTTTAAATAGGAACCCGAGGTGTGAGACCTATGGAGGCTGCCATATTTATTTCCTTTTAAACAATACCAGTTGCCTTTTGTACAGCAGGAGACATTGGCAGCGCTTCCAAACAGAGGCTACACCCGAATTGACTACCTGCAATAGATGTGCAGAGCTCCACAATTGTGGACTAAAATACACAACTTGCATTCAAAACAGGTACAGCAAAGGAGGGCATTAGCTTCAGTATAAACAATATGTGCACAAATTATTCCCTACTAGACTTCCCCACGGCGATGATGGTTCCTCTCAGGAAAGACCTACCGCTAGCCTAACGATAAAAACACGATTTTTTTCCTAGTGCTGCTAGTCATAAAATGGTATACACATTTCTCTCAAACAGACATCAAACAAATGACAGCGCTCATAGGCTGCAACTGAATTGTAGACTAACAGAGGCATGCAGAGCCCCACATGGCTAAATACATGACTTGAATGCAAATCAGATGCAAATCATGTACTAGTCCTACTCTATAATTTGAATGCAAATTGATGCACATGGATGCAGCTAGCCATAAGTACTTACATGAGTTTTGTACAGCAGGAGACATTGTCAGCATTTCCAAACAGAGGCTGCACCCGAATTGACTACCTGCAATAGATGTGCAGAGCTCCACAATTGTGGACTAAAATACACAACATGCATTCAAAACAGGTACAGCAAAGGAGGACGTTAGCTTCAGTATAAATAATATGTGCACAAATTATTCCCTACTAGACTAGGTATTTATACTGAAGCTAACGTCCTCCTTTGCAGTACCTGTTTTGAATGCATGTTGTGTATTTTATGCAGCCTCTGTTTGGAAGTGCTGCCAATGTCTCCTGCTGTACAAAACTCATGTAAGTATACTTATGGCTAGCTGCATCCATGTGCATCAATTTGCATTCAAATTATAGATTAGGACTAGTACATGATTTGCATCTGATTTGCATTCAAGGCATGTATTTAGCCCTGTGGGGCTCTGCATGCCTCTGTTAGTCTACAATTCATTTGCAGCCTATGAGCGCTGTCATTTGTTTGAATACCAGTTGCCTGGCAGTCCTGCTGATCTTTCTGGTCAGTAGGGTCTAACTCACACACCTGAAACAAGCATGCAGCTAATTTTGTGTCATAGACATCTGATGTGCATGCTTGTTCAGGGTCTATGGCTATAAGTATTAGAGACAGAGGATCAGCAAGACAGCCAGGCAATGTGCATTATTTAAAAGCAAATACATGTCAGCCTCCATATCGCTCTCACTTCAGATTCCATTCCAGCACTGTAGCAACTGGCTTGCTTAGTTTAGAAGCATAGTGATATAAAAAAAATACAGTATGGATAGAAGATACGGCTCAGTGGTAAACATGCCTACAATATGTCACAATTTTAAAAAAAATGTTGCTGGTATCAAAATTTAAACCACATAATTTACTCAGTATCTTTTTTTTTTTTTAAATAGGGCTGTATATGCGTAGAATACATACTTATTAAACCTATAAAATCAATTTGCTTACACCAATATAATGTGTTTACATTTTTATATTTTGTTTTGCTGTTGTAAGGAAAAATCTCCATTCATGTAATATCATTGAATTTCATTACTTTTATTTTGGAGATATTAAACAAAAATCTCATGAAACAACATCCCCAGTGATCTATTTTGCATCCTTATTTTGTACCATGTTGACTTAGAATAGTAATAACAGGTAATAATTGTCAGCACAAGCAGCTTACTTTATACATGCTTCATCTAATCCTTATACACCAGCAAAAACCAATATCATCAACTCTGTCAAGGTATTGCTACTACCTGTTACAGCTGAATTCAGCTCTGGACATATCTGATGACACTTCTCACCATGTTTTAACAAGAGTTTAAGTGTCATAGGTATGTGAGGCTACCATACTGAAAGATTACAGCTGTGGAGCCAGAAAGAACAAAACAAAAAAAAAATGATTTGCAGATGTGTTGTAGTGTGACCCAGATTAACACAGATGCTGTCACCTTGTTTATATGGCAGATAGTACTGCAGATATTGGTTACAAATGGTTATTACAGCCCAGTGATTAACAGGTACAAATCAGATCCAGTTTACTAAGTAGTAATAGCTACTGACACAATTCCTATCAAGATGACACTTTTCCTGTACTCTTAAGAAGGTACCCAGTTAAAAGTAGAAGCTCTCTGTCAATCAATTTAAAATCCAGTGGCTTAAAAGGTTTACATTTACTTGGGTCATGGTATATAAAAATAAAAATAAAATAAAGTGGTTTACCTTAATATGTATAGTAGAAGTTGTACAAGAAGAGAGTCTGGGAAAGTAAGATGGTGTGTATGTGTGTAAGGGCTCGTTTCCACTATTGAGATGCGGAATCGCCTGGATTCCACCGCTGATGAAATCGCATGTGTATGCGATTCCACATGCGTTTTTTGTGAATTCGCATGGGTGAGGGTATATGCGATTTTAACCATGTCACTGCCTGTGTGAATTAACATTGGTACCTATGTGAATTCGCATGCGAATTTGCGGCAAAAAACGCATGGGGAACACGCATGCGATTTCCCTATTAAATACATTGTATGCGATTCGCCTGCATCCCACACGCAGGCAAATTCTGAGGGCTCTGCGGTGCAGAAAAATCCTGCACCAAAAAACGCACAGCAAAACTGACAAGTGGAAACAGGCCCATCCACTTGTATTGGCTGTGCGAATCTGCATGCAGGAAACGCATGCAGATTCGCGATAGTGGAAACGGGCCCTAACAGATTTCTCTCATTTTGATCTGCTTCCTCTGGAATTGTTTGTCATCTACGATATGGATATTCGGGTGTGAAAAGGAATCCATACCAGAATTTGGCTATTTCCCATGAGAGGACTGCTCAGCTGGGAAAGAATCAATCCAGCATAGTGCAACCTTATCTGGGATAAGTCCACTGGCTGTGTTAATATTAGCTAAACAGCCAGCACAGTGTAAAAATAGGGACTGTCTAAACCCTTCTGTTCAAAAGTAGATTTTATAAAAGCTGTTAAAAATACCAGGGCAGGAATTCAGGGCTTTCTTTGCTTAAGATCTAGTCTGTGTAGAGAGGTTCCATTGCATTACTGGGAGATCTGAAGTACTGGATCGCCTCAGCCAAACACATTGGGCCTAATGCTATTCAAGGTGATAAGTAGTTTGCAGATGCAAGCTACTTATCACCTTGCCATTGCATGAGGATTACCGGCAAAACATATTGCCAGTTTCACTCGTGTGATGGCAGATCGTTAGGGAGCATTACTCAGGCGAAAGCCTGAGCGATGCTCCCATGTGATGGGCGATGGGGAGCGAGGTGTTACCCTGTGGTACTGTCCACGGCCTCGCTCCCCACACGTGCGCACACCCGCTGAACATCCGCCACTGCATCTGCAGGTCTCCTTTAATAAGGAGACCCCCAGAGCTCCTCGCCAGACACTGCTCATCTCTGAAGCCTCCCATGTAGCTCAGCAGATACAATGAAGTAATTTCCTTTCCGCTGCTGAACACCTGCCGCAAGTTCCGTTGTGTAATTACAGTGTAGTAGTCACTGTAATTACTTTCTCTATAGCAAAGCATCTTTAAATCTGCCGCCGGGGCTCCACATTGGTTCACTGTCTGAGCCATTTTCATTGGTCCAGACTATGAACCAATGGGGAGCCCCGACGAGAAAATTCAAAGATGCTTTGCCGGGACTCTGCTATAGAGAGAGTAATTACAGTGACTCATACGCTGTAATTACATGTCGGGGACTTGCGGCGGGTGTTCAGTGGCAGAAAGGAAATTGCTTCATTTTATCTGCTGAGCTACGTGGGGGTCTTCAGAGATGAGCGGCGGCCGGCGGGTAGCTCTGGGGTCTCCTTATTAAAGGAGACCCCCAGATGCAGCGGCAATGACGTGTGTTAGCATGTTTAGACCTGCTTTTTGCAGGTCTAAGCTAACGCTCTTGTCTGCCGGGAAGCAATGCAAAGTGTAATAGGATAGGGTGTAAGGAACTTGCTGGATGATAATATCGCCCAAGCAAGTTTTGTTTAACACCCTGCCTAGGGCTAAATGCAATTGGATCAGGAGACTTTACTTTCGCCTGATTATCAGACTCACCAGCGTTTAATGCTGGCGAGTCTGACAATTGCATCAGGCCCATTGTTTCCCTCCTTACCCCTCCTGCTAAAAGCCACTTTGTGTGCACCACAATGATGTCCCTCCTTCCCCTTCATAGCAACAGAACACATTTTAAAGCTATAGCCTTGCAATTTGTGTGTATGGCACTCTATCCCAAATTATCTCCTGAGGGATTAAGTCCCATTTTCTGCGGGTGACAATCTTTGTGCGTGTCTTTAGTTACAGCAATTGCAGTATTTCAGTAACCATATAAGCACAGTTACAATTCATCAATCTAAGCCTTTATCTGTTAACTTGTACTTTGCCTACCAGTATGCTGATGCACCTGTACAATGTGCCTTGCTTAAAAGGAACAGACTGTGTTTGCACTTTTCCTATGTTTATACAAATGTAGCTATTTAGCTAATAATAATTTATGTCTTTAATTTAAGTGCTGGGACAGTCTTGTTTTCTGCTTTTGCTTTAGCCTTCATAAATAAGCAGCTATATTGGGTAATTTCCTTGAAGATTGAGTAGATCCAAGTGGACAGTTTTGTGATGTGTATTATGTAACTAATATAACAATATATGTCTGCTGATCCTGATCAAATCAAACTCCTAGCAGTTACTGTGGTAGGAAGCAGGGGCGTAACCCTCCTGGCGGTAACCCCAAACTACACTTGGGGTAGCCGCCGCAGAGGATTGCATGGCCCGGGAGGAATTTTTGTTAATACTTAAAATTTGTTGTAATACTTGTAGCTAGCACTACGCTAGCTACCTGTGTCCCCCAACAAGTCCCTCCGGTCCCCTCTGATCGCCCCTGATCGTTGCCGTAATATGTACCCCCCAGGGATTCCGCGATGGTGCAGCCTCCCAATCAGTTCCAGTCTTCGCTATGGGGAGGATCGGGACTGCGCATGATGTCATGATGTCGATGACATCATGTCCGATCGTCGCCATAGCAACGACTGAAGCTGATTGCGGAGGCTGCGGCTCTCGCGGGATCGAGGCTGGGTACATATAAGCGGAGGCGATCGGGGGAATCAGAGAGGTGCGGGGCACTTGGGGGACACTGGTAGCAAGCCTAGTGCTAGCTACAAGTATTGCAACAAGTTTTATTCAAAAAATCCCTCCCGCGGACGCAGCCACCGAAACTGCGTACCGCTAGGATAGTTAACAGCATTCCTAACATTCTTTCCTTCCTCCCTCACTCTCTGCAGAACCGCGAGCAGGTGATAAGCGGGGGTTAAACTCACCTGAACACTGATTCCAGCATTGCGTGTTCATGGCTACATGGCGTCACATGACACAATAGGCTCACACGTCCTGTCATTGTGTCATGTGACACCTTGTAGCTATGGAGATGCGACAGTGGAATTGTCGATCAGATGAGTTTTATCCCCTCCACTTATCGCCTGCTCGTGACTTTGCAGGGAGTGAGGGGGAGGAAAGGAATTAGACTGCAGGACAGATGTACAGCAGTGCTGCGCTAGATGATTGGCTGCACGGTGGCTTTACTGAAGAGGAAGTAAAGAGGACCTGTCGGCAGTCATCAGAATCAAGTACAGTATGAAGCTCCGCTGCAGCTCCTCTACACCCACACAACCGGGCCCCCTTAGACACCCCCCATGATTACAGGGACATTGGAGCTATTGTTATGCCCCTGATAGGGAGACATGCAGATACCTAAAGAAAAATAGGAGCATCGCTGTTCAAATGTGTCTGTTTTTCCGAAAAAGCAAAATAAAAACTCTAATTTCAACAAATAGCTTTGCAATTCTGAAGTACTATGACCCCTTAACTTAGGAACTAGAACTTTGTTTCAAATATCTGTCACAAATAAATTAAATAGAGGTCTATTAGCCATGTTCGTGCCACCGTGCAGAGCATCTTAGCTAGCCATAATTAGTATTTCATTAAGCTCATTACATAAACTATGATACTGAGCAGTTAACCTGGTAATTGGATGAAATGGGAAAAACCCTGAAGAAAACAAAACTGAAATTAGCACAGCATGTTTATAAAATATGTTGGAATGTTTTTGTTTATGCATTTTACTGTACATATTGTCAGTGTCACAGAGTGTACGACTCTTTCTTTCTTTCTTTCTTTCTTTCTTTCTTTCTTTCTTTCTTTCTTTCTTTCTTTCTTTCTTTTTTTTTTCTCTAAGAAAAAATATTCCTGTAAACTAAAGGAGCACAACCATAACATTCACTTTGCTGCTAAAATTCTACAGCTCTGTAGAAATGCTTTGGTCTTGGGGATCATTGTCATTTAAATCAACCCTGAATTGATCTATGAAATCTTTAACACATATTCTGGCTTCTATTCTTATCTACGGACACCTCTGGAGAGGTGTTTGTTTCCACTTAGGTCCCCCCATTCAGCGCTGTTCCTTGTTAGTGGCTCCTCCAACTGGATTCCAGTCAGCCAGGTTCATGCACAGGAGAAAAGTACACATACCCAATTGAGATGCTCACTATATACCAATAAGGATGCATCTGAACCAGCGTCAATAGGAAGAGATGCTGGACCGAGGGAATGGGAGGATCAAGGTGGAGGGTTAAAGAGGAACTCCAGCCTAAACAAACATAGTCATTAAGTTACATTAGTTATGTTAATTAAAATAGATAGGTAATGTAATCTCTTACCCACACTGTTTTAAAAGAACAGGCAAATGTTTGATTTCATGATGGCAGCCATCTTTTTGGTTGAAAAGAGGTGACAGGGAGCATGAGACACAGTTCCAACTGCCCTGTGTCCTGAGCACCTCTAACGGTTGCTAGGCAATGTGAAAAACAACATAGGAAATCCCATCATGCTCTGCACAGCATCAGGGGAAAAAAGCCTGGACTTTTTTTCTTTGATGGGTGGAGCTTAGGTAAAAATGCAGCTAAAAATTATGCTTTGGTAAGAAAAACAAAGTTCTGATGCTGTGAAACTGTTAAAGAAACACCAAGCCTTTTCAGTTCTGCTGAGAAAATTTTTAGTCCGGAGGTTCACTTTAAGGTAAGTTGCTGCGTGGGGAGTTTAAGGTTAGCCACCACCATGGGGAAAGGTTAAAAATATTAGGCACCACCATGGGGGGTTAAGGTTAGGTACCATCATAAGACGGGTTAAAAATAGGCACCACTGTGGGGGAAGAAGGTTAGATGCCAGAGGGGTTAAATTAGGCACAACCATGGAGGATTAAGGTTAGGATTATATTTTAATATCGGCTACATCTGATGCCCCATTTGTAAATGGTATCACGCTCATCGGTTATCAACAGGCGCCTTTTTATAAACTAAATCAAGTTTATCGGCTACATCCGGTGCCCTTTTATAAACAAAATCACATTAATCTGCTGCATCTGGCGCCATTTAATAAATGAAATCAAGTTTTATCAGCTACATCCAGCACCCTTTTCTCCAGGTGCATTGTTTACATGTACGTCTTTAGAACTGCCTGTGTTTTTTAAACATGTGTTGTCCTTCAAAACTATTGACATCTCTCATCTACTTCATAGACATCTGTCCAACGTTTGCTACTTCAATGACTCTTGAGATAGCAAACTAGTTGCATTTTTAACAGTACCAGAGATAATAAAGCTAACTTTAAAGGATACCCGAGGTGACATGTGACATGATGAGATAGACATGGGTATGTACAGTGCCTAGCACACAAATAACTATGCTGTGTTCCTTTTTTTCTTTCTCTGCCTAAAACAGAGTTAAATATCAGGTATGTAAGTGGCTGACTCAGTCCTGACTCAGACAGGAAGTGACTACAGTGTGACCCTCACAGATAAGAAATTCCCCTTTTTATCTGATTCTTGCTCTCAGAAGCCATTTTCTGTAAGGAAAGTGTTTTTATAGCTGGAATTTCTTATCATTGAGGGTCACACTGTAGTCACTTCCTGTCTGAGTCAGGACTGAGTCAGCCACTTACATACCTGATATTTAACTCTTTCAAGCAGAGAAAGAAAAAAAAAGAACACAGCATAGTTATTAGTGTGCTAGGCACTGTACATACACATGTCTATCTCATCATGTCACATGTCACTTCTGGTATCCTTTAAAGGCTAATTTGATAATGAAAAAAATACTCCATATTGTTAATACAGGAGGGCAAATAGGGCCTGTTCACACTACAAAAGCGTTTTAAACACTAGAGATTTTAGAAGGTCTTGCTAATGCAATGCTATGGGAGATTTTTACAAAATCACATTGCTTCAGTGTGAACACTCACATAGAAAAAACATTAGCAAGAGCTTTTAAAAGCACTTAGAAAAGCTCTTGTAGTGTGAATGAGCCTTTAAACACATTCTTAAAGTCGGCTGAGTTGGCAGATAACGACTGCCTCAGCTGATAGTCAGTTGTGAGTACAGTATACCCCAACCGCTGCCCAGCAAGCAATCTGCCTAACGGATCAACTCACCTGAGCAATGAACAATTATTTTGTGAATGCCGCTCCCCTTCCTGCTGCGTGATGTCAAGCATGAGCCGCGCCGTAGTCCCTCCATAGCCCACCCCTTCCCCTGCATAGTAACACAGTGCATTGCCAGCTATACAGCTGACTTCACATCAGTCACTATCAGCCCAGCAATGTCGTCTGAGGGATCGGATCCCAATCCCTGACAGATGGCATCCCTCACAGGTGTGTACAGACCCTCTTCCAACCCGTCGACTAGGCGAGTCGACAGCCACTGCACATGTGTGGCCACACACATCCTCGCTCCCGCTGTCGGGAATGTTCTGCACATGCATAGTAGAGATTTTTGCATACTGCACATGCGCAGAGCGTTTCCACTCATGGGAGCATTATCAGGTGACGTGTGGACCAAGGCCACGCACCCAAATGACAGAGAGTCGCTAGTAGCTATGGGGGATTGGAAGATCACTTTGTTTCAGCACCAAGGCAGCTGCAGGGGGCTGGTAGAGGCCCCGGGTAAGTTAAACTTTTTTTTCCTTCAATTTAGGTTCACTTTTAAATTTAAGTCATGACACAAAGGAGATTTAGAATCTGTTTTTTTTAAAGCAACAAGCTTATGAGTTGTAATTAGCTGTACTGTAGTACCTGATGTAACTAGTGAGATATCTTTATTTAACATGTGCATTTACCGGTAGCCTTTTCCCCTATTTATTCTAGGATCTATATTTGACATTGATGAAAGCTTTTGTGGAATATATTAAAATAATTATAACCTTTATTTAAAACATATTGCCATTAACATGTTTTTCTAACCAGTAGAACAATATTGGAGCACAGAAATGACTACACCAATTCTAAAGCCTATTATTTTAATTAATAAATAACACATTATTTTGAAAGTATTTATACAAAATAAAATTCTGAAACCAAGAAAAAAAATGTATTTAACAATGTCACATTTTTTCTCATTCAAATGCTGCAGCTAAAAACTCAATTACCGGTAGTAAAATTATATTACATATTTATAGAGGTACAGACTAATCAGCAAGCTCATGGTGACCCAGAACTCATTGGAGTGTGTAAGGGACTATAATGGTCCTAAAAGCCCCCTCACTAAGATGTTAAGAAAAACAAAAGTTTGCTTTCTTAAAACAAAGAATTTGCGATAATTCAGGTTGGAGTGAGCTTGAGATGTCTCCCAGAGGCCAGAGCACCACTGCTGAATATATGCAATTTAACCATTGTACCATTAGAAGCTAAACACACCTCCAGAACCGCTGGAATGCAATGATGTGTCAGCTTGTTAATTTGTACAGAGCCATAATCCGAAACAGTCTGTATGCATGTTGGATTATTATGGCTCTGTACAAATTAACAAGCTGACACATCATTGCATTCCAGCGGTTCTGGAGGTGTGTTTAGCTTCTAAGGGTACAATGGTTAAATTGCATATATTCAGCAGTGGTGCTCTGGGAGACATCTCAAGCTCACTCCAACCTGAATTATCGCAAATTCTTTCTGTTTTAAGAAAGCAAACTTTTTTTTTCTTTTTTTATATTTATAGAGGATATATAGAGCCGTGCCAATCACAGACATAAGTAAACTCAATCGGCCGATTGAATCTGGCGTGTGTACAGCGGCTATAGTTGCGTCTGCAAGAGAGTAAGTATGCCAGATCATCTCATCCAAGAGACAACCAAGGGCATTGCTCATCTACTTACTTTTGTATCAGGGGTGTAACTACAGATCACAGCCCCCCACCCCCTGCAATGGAGGCCTCCTTTCAACATTCCCCACCCTTCAACATTCCCCACCCAACGTGAATTTATCTCCATCCCCACAACACAGTATGCACCCCTATCTATAGCTATAGCTAGCACATTATCCTCCCACCCCCTCCTCACACACACTCACCATGACAAGCCATGCCATAGTACGTGCCCTTATCCCAGTTCTATAACAAGTGTGGCCTGCATGCATTCCCTTCATTATCATCATATCTCCTCTTCCTTCTCCCAAGTGCAGACTACAGTATGTACAGCAGAGCACAGTGACAATAAAGTATGTGTTTTGCTGCAGGGTCAGGTCCAGTATTTTTTTCCTCTTCCATCTATTGCCACATACTGAGACATAAATTTGTATAGACAGAGCTGTGCTTTAACATGCAGCAGCAGGTGGAAGTGAGAAGGGGAAAAGACCCGACTCTGGAAGAAAACAGATATGAAGCTTCTCAGTTGCACATGGCCTTCTGTGCAGATGGGGAGAGAGGTTGAGGAGTAGCAGGCCCCCCAGTCCCCCGTAACCTCTCCATTGTTATGCCAGTGGTTACTTACTAGTGACTCCTGGGTGCCAATTTTCATGCCATCTGCATTCCACTTTTCTGTTATCTTTCTGCCTTCAATGTCTCCTCCTGATCACTTTAGTTTCTCCTGTCTGCCCACTTTAATGCCACCTATTCTCCCCTTATTGTGCCCCCTTTGCACCACGGTATGAATAATCTGATCAAAAATATGATTTTTTCACACATAATTGGACCGTTGATGGGCACCTTTAGTGTATACAACAGATAACTTACTTCTATGTGACCCTTTAAAACACTAACCCCCTTACGTCTCTATCTCACTTACATCCCCCACTTATGTCTGTGTCACCCCCATTCCCTCTCCATCAATTCTGCCTCCTGCTCCACTTTCAGTGCCCTCTCCTCACCTTATTTTGGAATCTTCCACTTTGCTCCCTTTTTTCTTAAATACCTACTGTGTGTCCTCATTCTGTATTTGTTTCCTACCCCCACTAACTGTCTTCCAAGAAAACCTCTTAAGGCCCCCCACCCCCACCCCATGCCAATGCCATCTCTTGCAGGTTGAATACTTACCACCAGCACTATACAGAACTTAGACCATCCTTCGCAGCTGCATCTCCAACTCTATGATCTCTCTCCAATTCTGGCACTCTTCCTCCATCAGTGGCTCCCTCATGATGTCACTGATGTCACATGTGCCAGGGTCCCTATTGGCTGCTGGAAAGTTGCTAGAGGCAGCATCAGCATTTGCAAGTTACTTTGCCTCTGCATGCCCACACTGCCCGGCCAGCCAAGTTTTTCTCTTCAGAAATATTTGGAAAACCAGCCCTAGAAACACTTGTTTCCATTCCTGCAACCACAATATGTAAATATAGCACTGTCTGATATACAACAGTCAAAGTCATAAATACACTTGTGGAAGAAAAACAGCTTCCACGATGTTCAGTCACCCCCACTGGGTGACTCCCCTACACCAGGCAAACTAAATGCATTTAAAAATACTGTACCTATAGAGAGTTATTATACTCTCATCTTCACTCACAATTTTTTTTATATCAAATAACTTTTATCAAACAATAAAAAAAAACATAATAATAATGATAAAATACATAAAAACACTATAAAATCAATTACTTTAAAGATAGAGAAATAATTTCCCATCCTATAAAAGTCAGTATGAAGGACTAAATACCTTAACCTCTTGAGGACCAGAGGTTTACACCTCCCTAGTGACCAGGCCATTTTTTACAAGTCCGCATTGCACAGTTTTAACGGTTTATTGTGCAGTCATACAACTTAGCACCCAAATTAATTTTACCTCCTTTTCTTCCCTCTAATAGAGCTTTCTGTGGGTGGTCTCTGTTTGCTGCTGCAATCTTTAGGTTTGTTTTTTTTTTTGTTTTGAATTATTGAAAGATCATCATTTAAAAAACAAGAGAAGAAAAAACAACAACCCCTATTCTTCCTGTTCACCCCTCCCCCAAATTGTCCCTAGACTGCAATACATACCCTACATTATACATGCATAGGCATGGTATTAGATTGGGAGCTGTTAGGAGGGACAGTTAGGTGACAGGGATGGCCTCTAAACAGGGCTGCTCTAGATCACAGTGCTGTACTCATATATTTGTGGCTTTTTTTTTTCTATTTCAGCCTGCCAGCTCCAATCACAGCTGGCAGGCCAATCTCTGTCCCCCACTTTGTTTACAAGCAGGGAACGTGTGTATGAGCGGGCGCGCATTCCCTGCTAATCCCGCCCACCACACTTTGAAACCAATCAGCATTAGGCGGTCCCCCAGCAGCCATGCTCCCTCTACCCATCTGCGTTAGGTGGTCAGTAGCTGGTTAAACCTTGGTATAGTGTCATTAAAACAAAACACTTCAATGCAAATAGAGGCGCCAGTAGGATAAAAGTCACTAAAATGATGGTGGACCAGCCAACCCAAAACCTGCCTGAGGAAGCGGGATTTTGCCCGTGAAACACGTTGCAACTTGTCTTTGGAGTATATAAATAAATTATTTATTACTTGAATCGACAGTACCTGTGTCTGTTTTGGATTGGCTGGTCCACCACCGCATCCCGAACGTTTTAAACGTTTTAGTGACTTTTATCCTACTGGCGCCTCTGTACAGCTCTACACATCAAGAATCCACCCTTGGTGGAAGGGTGGTACACCCTCTTTTTTTCCTCTATCCACAGAGAGCGACGTCTTAACCACTTAACAACCGCCTAACGCCGATAGGCGTCGGCGGGTCGTTAGTGGTTTCCCATGGAAACGGCCGCTCGATCGAGCGGCCTTTCCATGCTAGTTCACGGAGGGTGTCTCCGTGAACAGTGTGCGAGCCGCCGATCGCGGCTCGCACGCGTAATGTAAACATGCGGGGAAGAAATCCCCGCTGTTTACATCATACGGCGCTGCTGCGCAGCAGCGCCGTAAAGGAGATCTGCGATCCCGGCCTCTGATTGGCCAGGGATCGCCGCATTCTGATAGGCTGAAGCCTATACTACACGGCGCAGCCCACAAGCCACGGGAGAGGTAGGGAAGTAGAGGGAGGGCGGAAATCGCTGCGGAGGGGGGCTTTGAGGAGCCCCCCCCCCGCTGAACCATAATAGCCGGCGGCGATCAGACCCCCCCTTGCAGGACATCCCCCTAGTGGGGAAAAAAGGGGGGAAGTCTGGTCGCCCTGGCTCAATTACGATCTGTGCTGTGGGCTGTAGAGTCCACTCAGCACAGAAAGCTAAAAGTGAGCCCGGTCCTTAAGTGGTTTTAATCCTGAGTGGGGACTGGCTTGGTCTCCCCACCTGCCTTTTCAGTGGTTGCCTTGGAGGTAACCCTGGTTTGTAAGTACAATACTTACGTTTCATCATTATCATTCGCACTCCTCCAATACAAGCTACACTATATTGGGCTCTCGGTTTTCTACCTTTTATCAATGCAAATAGAGCAATATAAAAACAGAACAAGGTACTGACAGTACTGACATCTAAATCTTCATTCAGCCCTTTGGGGCTAAAGTATCTCATTTAAAAAATACTGTAGGTCTCCAGGGAACACAGACATCTATAATGTTCACCAGTAGACAAGCTGCCTGGGATCCATTCTAGGCCAATTAAGCTCAGGGTCTCATATGCAATTCACCTTTTCACTTATGTTTTCTCCTAGATGATAATTTTTAATCTTCTCTTTAAAATAACTTTAGCATTTCGCTAATGAAAAAGTATCAAAAGTAGTAGAAAAAATTGCTATCAAAATCATTCTGCGTATTTTCTTCCTTACTGGGAGTTTAAAATGCATTTTATTGACAAAGTGTGAAAATACCAACTAGGAGAAAACGTGAATTGCATATGGCCCAACGTGTCAGTACAGCTTCAATAGATTTCTGTAAAATGCTTAGAAATGGTGAGCTTGGAAGTACCCCTCTTATGTTCACCAAATTTAGCTCGCAGTGTCCTTCGGATGCAATTTTTTTGATTGAAGCGCCTGACCGCCCTGTCCATGTTACAGTATAGTTTTTGTACCCGTGTGTGTGACAGGCAGCTACACATTTGTAATAACAATCAATGCATACCATGCTGTTGTTGTTGTTCAGTGCACCTACCTACCTACCTACCTACCTACCTATCTACGTGACCGCACCTGTTCATGGTACCTGTGTGTGTGACAGGCAGCTGCATATTTGTAATAACAATCACTGCATACCCAGCTGTTGTTGTTCAGTGCACCTACCTACCTACCTACCTACTGTCACGTTCTGTAACAATCGGTGAGGACAGAGAGTATCTGATTACCGGTGATCTGCAGTATCGCCGGAAACACAGATATATACCCGATTATAAGTGATCTGCAGTATCATCGATAATCCGATACACTAACTAACCTTTATCCACCCAAATAGTGTGTAGTGATTGGTGCACACAGTAATAGCGTATTGCTCTGTGACGAGGGCCCACAGAGCACGGACTTCCGTCCAGCGGCACGGGCCCGCTAGCGGGGATGGTCGACAAGCAAGGTTCGGCAACAGAGATCAGAGATACGAGGTACAGAGACAATAGGCAAGAGAATAAACGAGGGCACAGCAAGGTTGGCAACGGTAAATCAGATAGGCAGCGGTACAAAAGGATCAAGAGAAAATTCGAGGTCAAGAACAGGCAAAAGGTCAAAGGCACAGGTAAATACAATGGTATATTTCTTCCAGTACTTATATATTGGCGTAACCAATATATAAGTATACTGTGGATCCGAGAGCTAACACAGGAGTGTGATCGCTACAGCGGACAAGAAGCACTGGCAGTCTGCTGCTTAAATGCAGGCTGTCAACCCAGCAACCCCCACCCCCCAGATGATGTCAGAAAGGGGGCGGGAGTGACTCAGCAAGGCTGATCAGGAAAGCCTCCTCCTTAGAGCATAAAGGGCATGATGCTCCGTGCGTGAGCGTGTTGCCCTGCTCTGCTGTGACGACATGCGGCTGGAACGCTGGCCGGCGGCGCTGGCAGCCGAGACGGACCGGAAGTTCGGAGTCCCGGTGACGTCCGCCCCGAGAGCGGCGTTCATGCTGCTAGCCGCAGTGGGGGTATGTCCATGCCTGACATTACCCCTCCCCTGAGGCGTGGTCTGAGAACGCGCCAATGAAGGCCTATCAGGATGAGAGTCGTGAAACTCCTGTATGAGTTCCTGTGCGTGGAATTGATGTGCTGGTACCCAGGACCTCTCCTCAGGACCATATCCTCTCCAATGAACCAGATACTGGAGAGAATTCCGAACAAAACGAGAATCCAGAATTCTCTCGATTTCATACTCAGGTTCGCCGTCCACAATAACGGGGGGAGGGCAAGAGTCCACATGTACCGCGGGCTTTAGCAAAGACACATGAAACGTTCTTACCCCACGCATAGATTGGGGTAACGTTACCTGATAAGATACTCTATTGACCTTTTTGGCTATAGGATATGGACCTATAAATTTAGGCCCAAGTTTCGCTGATGGCTGCCGCAAGGCGATATGCCGAGTAGAGATCCAGACAAGATCTCCGGGAGAGAACTCCCACTCGGGTGAACGCCTTCGGTCAGCCTGTCGTTTCTGGAGAGAAACTGTTTTTTTCAAATTAGCGTTTACCTCCTTCCAAAGAGATCTTAGCGTCTCCTGCCAGGCTTCCAGGGCAGGAAAAGAGGAAGTACCGACAGGAAGGGGAGAAAACCTTGGAGATCTTCCATTAACAATCTGAAAAGGTGAAAACCCCGAGGAAGAGCTCCGAAGATTGTTATGGGCGAATTCGGAATATGGTAAGTATTGGACCCATTCCATTTGATTGTCTGCCACATAACACCGGAGATACTGTTCCAGTGACTGGTTCACCCTCTCTGTCTGACCATTGGTCTGGGGGTGAAAACCGGACGAAAACGAGAGGGTGATCCCCAGTACCCTACAAAATTCCTTCCAGAATTCTGAGACAAACTGCACCCCCCTGTCAGACACTATGTTCTCAGGAACCCCATGAAGGCATGAAATGAGCCATCTTAGAAAATCGATCAACAATAACCCAAATCACCGTATTACCATCCGAAGGAGGCAATTCTCCCACAAAATCCATGGATATATGAGTCCAGGGCTCGGAGGGTATGGGTAGAGGCTGGAGGGTACCCACCGGAGATACTCGTGAGGATTTGCTCCGTGAGCATACTGCACAAGAGACAACAAACTCCTCGGCATCACTCCTCCAAGTGGGCCACCAGACACTTCTAGACAACAACTCTTTGGTTCTGGCTACTCCAGGATGACCCGCTAGTTTAGACGAATGAAAAAGCTGCAGTACCTGTAATCTGAACTGTAAAGGCACAAACATAAGCTCAGGAGGTTTCCCTGCCGGACTGTCCGGTTGATGAGGAAGAAGGGCAGAAGCAAGATCCTCACTTGAGTCTATACTGGCTAACACAACTTTCTCAGATAAAATTGGATCTGGTTCAGAGGGTAGTACTGATTCTATGTCAAAGCATCGGGAAAGAGCATCTGCCTTGATATTTTTACTTCCAGGTTTGAACGTGATAATGAAGTCAAACCTAGAAAAGAACAAAGACCAACGTGCCTGCCTAGGATTTAATCTCTTAGCCCCTTTCAGATACTCCAGGTTCTTATGGTCCGTATAAACTGTGATCACATGTTCCGCTCCCTCAAGCCAGTGTCGCCATTCCTCAAAAGCCAACTTTACTGCCAGCAACTCCCTGTTCCCGATATCATAATTCCTTTCCGCCTCAGAAAATTTTTTTGAGAAGAAAGCGCAGGGATGAAGTCTCCCTTGTGACCCGGAGTACTGCGACAAGACTGCCCCAACACCAATCTCAGATGCGTCTACCTCCACGATAAATGGCCTGGAAGAATCGACATGGTGCAGAATGGGGGCGGAACAGAAGGCTGATTTTAGGCTTTGGAACGCAGAGATGGCCTCAGAAGACCAGTTGATAGTATTAGCCCCTCTTTTCGTCATGTCAGTAAGAGGAGCTATCAGAGAGGCATACCCTTTTATGAATTTCCTGTAATAATTAGAAAAACCCAAAAATCGTTGTAAAGCCTTCAGACCAACCGGTTGAGGCCAGTTCAAAACTGCCGCGACTTTGCTGTTATCCATTGATAACCCGGAACTGGAGATCATATAACCTAGAAATGGAACCTCAGTGACCTCAAACAAACATTTCTCCAATTTGGCATATAATGAATTTTCGCGTAATTTACGCAACACATACTGAACCTGCGACCTATGTTCTTTGATATTATGAGAAAAGATCAGGATGTCATCCAAATAAAGAACCACAAATCTCCCCACTACATCCCTGAAAATATCATTAACCAGCTCTTGGAAGACAGCGGGGGCATTACACAGACCAAAAGGCATGACCAGATATTCGTAATGCCCGTCCTGAGTGTTGAATGCTGTCTTCCATTCGTCACCCTGTCTAATCCTGACCAGATTGTAAGCTCCCCTGAGATCTAACTTAGTAAATATCTGGGCACGTGTGACCTGAGTAAAGAGATCATCAATCAGAAGAAGCGGGTAACGGTTTTTAATCGTGATGGCGTTGAGAGCTCTGTAGTCGATGCAGGGACGCAGACCACCATCTTTTTTCTTCACAAAGAAGAACCCTGCCCCAGCGGGTGACCTGGAGGGGCGGATGAACCCTTTGTCTAAGTTTTCCCGGATGTATTCCCTCATGGCCACTTTCTCGGGGCCAGTGAGGTTATAAAGATGACCCCTGGGGGGCATGGTCCCAGGTCTGAGCTCAATCGGGCAGTCATACGGTCTGTGAGGTGGTAGTGAATCAGCAGACCGTGGACAAAACACATCGGCATAAGATACGTAATGCTGAGGAAGACCCTGAAGAACTAGGTGAGTAGAACGAAGCGGGACGTTAGATATACAGTGCTTCTGACAGTAAGATGACCAGGACAGCAACTGCCCAGAAGCCCAATCAATCTGTGGAGAATGCAAACGTAACCAGGGCAAGCCCAGAATAATAGAGCAAGACGGCATTCTAATGAGATAAAATCGTAGCTTTTCGCAGTGTAAAACCCCCACGGTACAAGTTAACTCAGGTGTGACAGAGACAGGTTGACTATCCTGTAATGGTGAATCGTCAATGGCGGTGACTATGATACGTTTTTCTAAAGGGATGACCGGTATGCCTAACTTAAGTGCCAGATTTGAATCCATGAAATTGGCTGCAGCGCCCGTGTCAATAAAAGCCTGCAGTAACTTGTCTTGTTTGTCCCAAGAAATGGAAATGGGTAATAAGACCTTATCTCTGGGAGGTACAGAATTCTCGCCTAGGGTAGTACCCCCGACTAACCCTAGGCGGAGAAGTTTTCCGCCTTCCTGGTACAAACGGACGTGATATGACCTTTCTCCCCACAATATAGGCACAGACCCTCCTTCCTCCTTCTCAATTTCTCTGTCTCAGATAGTTTGGAGTGGCCCAACTGCATGGGCTCGTCAGTGGAAGTGGAACTAGGAAGACTCGTGGTAGGCTGAAACCGCATGATGGGTCGCTGTCTGGCCGACCTGTGAAAGCGTACCCTGCGGTCTATCTTAATTGCAAGACTTATGGCCTCATCCAAGGTTCTGGGTTCAGGGTGACTTAACATCAACTCCGACACGGAGTCAGCCAACCCCGTCAGGAACCTATCCAGAAGAGACTGTGCCTCCCACCTGGTGGAGAATGACCATTTGCGGAATTCCGCAGCATAAGTCTCAACAGAGTTCTGACCCTGTCTGAGTCTTTTTAGTTTTCTCTCAGCCGTGGCGGAAATATCTGGATCGTCATATACGACCGCCATGGCTTCAAAAAATTTCTCAACAGAGGTAAGGGCCTCATGACCTAAGGGTAAACTGTAGGCCCAGGTCTGCGAATCGCCCTGTAGGAGGGTCTTTATGAGCGTGACCCGTTGTAATTCAGAACCAGAGGAAGTGGGACGCATCAGAAAATATGACTGACAACGATCCCGGAAATTACGGAAATCAGAACGTTCCCCTGAAAACGGTATGGGCAATGGCATTTTAGGTTCGACAGGTAATATAGGAGCGGGAATAACTGGCGCCTGCAAGTTTTGCACAACCTCTGCTAGTCGGTTGAGCTGGACCTGCTGGTCTTTAACGGTCTGGCTCAATTGAGTAACGACTGTCGTCAGAGTATTAACCTGCTGGACCAGAGCTTCCATATTGTATGGTCCGCTGTACTGTCACGTTCTGTAACAATCGGTGAGGACAGAGAGTATCTGATTACCGGTGATCTGCACTATCGCCGGAAACACAGATATATACCCGATTATAAGTAGTGATGCTCAAATACCCCTTTTTAAAATTCGAGTTTGGTCGAATTCGAATAGTAAATTATTCGAGGTCAGTCGAATATTCGAGTCGAATAATTTTTACTATTCGATTCGACCTCGGACTTCGAGCTCACTATTCGAGTCGGTATTCGAGCTCACTATTCGAGCTGACTATTCGAATTGGCCTTAAATAGCTTCCAACACTTGTTTTGAGGGTGAATGATGCAAGAAACATCTTTTTTTCCAAGTAACAACAGCAAGTGATTATGTGGGGATGTTCCTTTAAAAAAAAAAGGTGGAAAGAGAAGTTGTGTCCTTAATTTTGTTCAGTAGTGTTACTGTATATACTTGTTCTTCTTCTTCTTTATCTTTCTTCTTCTTCTTCTAGATCTTCTTCTTCTATATCTTCTTCTTCTTCTTCTATATTGTCTTCTTCTTCTTCTTCTTCTTCTTCTTCTTCATCATCTTCTTCTTCTTCTTCTTCATCATCTTCTTCTTCTTCATCTTCTTCATCTTCTTCATCTTCGTCTTCTTCTTCATCTTCTTCTTCTTCTTCATCTTCATCTTCTTCATCTTCTTCTTCTTCATCTTCTTCTTCTTCTTCATCTTCTTCTTCTTCTTCATCTTCTTCTTCTTCTTCTTCTTCTTCTTCATCTTCTTCATCTTCTTCTTCTTCTTCTTCTTCATCTTCTTCTTCTTCTTCATCTTCATCTTCTTCTTCTTCATCTTCTTCTTCTTCATCTTCTTCATCTTCTTCTTCTTTTTCATCTTCTTCTTCATCTTCATCTTCTCCTTCTCCTTCTTTTTCAATATCGTCTTCTTCTTCTTCACGTATTTCTCTTTTCAATTTTTTTTTTAAAGAAATGCAGCTATTTTTGAGCGTAACAAATAGCTGGTGGGCGCACGCATGTTGGAAGCGCCATTGTATGTGCTCCCTGGCAGTGGAAACACAAAGGCAGCAGGAGGTAAATTCAGCAGCAGGAGGAGGAGGATGAGTGTGTGGCAGCAGGCAGTCAATGAGGCAGGCAGCTCGCCGTGACATAATAGCCCTGGTACCTAGCGGTGATACCAGGGCTGTAAATAAACACAACAGGAGGTCCCAGACAGCGGTCGTGCAGCCCACATTGTGTCCAATACACAACTGGGACAACACAGTTTTCAACCCGGGCACCTCAGAAAAATTAAACCTTTTTTTTTTTTTTTTTAATGGTTTGTTTGGTTTTGGTTTTGCAACCAATATAGCTATTGTTTGACGTAATAGCTGGTGGCAGAGTGGCAGCAGAAGGTAATTCTGTGTACCCTGGCAGTGGGAAACACAGACAGACAGCAACAGCAGCAGGAGGAATGGAGGAGTAATGTGAGCAGCTATTGTTTGACGTAATAGCTGGTGGCAGAGTGGCAGCAGAAGGTAAATCATCTGTGTACCCTGGCAGTGGGAAACACAGACAGACAGCAGCAGCAGCAGCAGGAGGAGGTATGGAGGAGCAGTGTGAGTGTGGCAGCAGGTAGGCAGCGTGACATAATAGCCCTGGTACCTAGCGGTGATACCAGGGCTGTAAATAAACACAACAGGAGGTCCCAGACAGCGGTCGTGCAGCCCACATTGTGTCCAATACACAACTGGGACAACACAGTTTTCAACCCGGGCACCTCAGAAAAATTAAACCTTTTTTTTTTTTTTAAATGGTTTGTTTGGTTTTGGTTTTGCAACCAATATAGCTATTGTTTGACGTAATAGCTGGTGGCAGAGTGGCAGCAGAAGGTAATTCTGTGTACCCTGGCAGTGGGAAACACAGACAGACAGCAACAGCAGCAGGAGGAATGGAGGAGTAATGTGAGCAGCTATTGTTTGACGTAATAGCTGGTGGCAGAGTGGCAGCAGAAGGTAAATCATCTGTGTAGTGTACCCTGGCAGTGGGAAACACAGACAGACAGCAGCAGCAGCAGCAGGAGGAGGTATGGAGGAGCAGTGTGAGTGTGGCAGCAGGTAGGCAGCGTGACATAATAGCCCTGGTACCTAGCGGTGATACCAGGGCTGTAAATAAACACAACAGGAGGTCCCAGACAGCGGTCGTGCAGCCCACATTGTGTCCAATACACAACTGGGACAACACAGTTTTCAACCCGGGCACCTCAGAAAAATTAAACCTTTTTTTTTTTTTTTAATGGTTTGTTTGGTTTTGGTTTTGCAACCAATATAGCTATTGTTTGACGTAATAGCTGGTGGCAGAGTGGCAGCAGAAGGTAATTCTGTGTACCCTGGCAGTGGGAAACACAGACAGACAGCAACAGCAGCAGGAGGAATGGAGGAGTAGGCGAGCAGCTATTGTTTGACGTAATAGCTGGTGGCAGAGTGGCAGCAGAAGGTAAATCATCTGTGTAGTGTACCCTGGCAGTGGGAAACACAGACAGACAGCAGCAGCAGGAGGAGGAATGGAGGAGTAGGCGAGCAGCTATTGTTTGACGTAATAGCTGGTGGCAGAGTGGCAGCAGAAGGTAAATCATCTGTGTACCCTGGCAGTGGGAAACACAGACAGACAGCAGCAGCAGCAGGAGGAGGAATGGAGGAGTAGGCGAGCAGCTATTGTTTGACGTAATAGCTGGTGGCAGAGTGGCAGCAGAAGGTAAATCATCTGTGTACCCTGGCAGTGGGAAACACAGACAGACAGCAGCAGCAGCAGCAGCAGGAGGAGGTATGGAGGAGCAGTGTGAGTGTGGCAGCAGGTAGGCAGCGTGACATAATAGCCCTGGTACCTAGCGGTGATACCAGGGCTGTAAATAAACACAACAGGAGGTCCCAGACAGCGGTCGTGCAGCCCACATTGTGTCCAATACACAACTGGAACAACACAGTTTTCAACCCGGGCACCTCAGAAAAATTAAACCTTTTTTTTTTTTAATGGTTTGTTTGGTTTTGGTTTTGCAACCAATATAGCTATTGTTTGACGTAATAGCTGGTGGCAGAGTGGCAGCAGAAGAAGGTAATTCTGTGTACCCTGGCAGTGGGAAACACAGACAGACAGCAGAAGGGCAGTACACAGCAGCCCACTGTAGGTGTAAAATGTGTGGCTGCAGGCGACGTAATAGTCAAAGTGAACCAGGCTGGCTTAGTGAGCAGGAGCCAGGAGGTGGTAAAGGGTGGTAAGGCACATTAACTATGGTTCCGGCAGCCAGTTCATGTCCCCCTCTCGCCGACAACAGGGGCCAGGAACTCGCCTTCCACCCACGCCTGGTTCATCTTGAGAAACGTCAGTCTGTCCACAGACTTGTGAGACAGACGTGAGCGTTTCTCGGTGACCACGCCACCAGCTGCACTGAAGCAGCGCTCGGACAGCACGCTGGAAGGGGGGCAGGACAGCACTTCCAGGGCGTACTGCGCCAGCTCGCTCCAGATCTCCATGCGCTTGACCCAATACTCCATGGGATCAACAGGGGCATCGCTGTCAAGCCCGCTGTACGACCCCATGTAGTCAGCCACCATGCGGGTCAGGCGCTGGCTGTGACCGGAGGAGGATGCTGCTGCATGCATCTCCTCTCTAGTCACTGCTGCCGGAGCCTCTACAGTCCTTTAGAGCTCGTGGCTGAGAGACAGCAGGTCTGTGGGGCGCTTGCTGCTGCTGGATGCAGGCACCTGCTGCTGCCTCTGTGCTGGCTGCTGGACAGTGGGGGTGGAAGGCTGGGGGAAGGCTTCCTCCAAGCGCTCAACAAGGGCCTGCTGCAAGCTCCTTATTTGTTGCGCTGGGTCTCCTCCTGCAGGCGGCAGGAACTGGCTCAACTTCCCCTTGAGGCGTGGGTCCAACATCATGCTGATCCAGATGTCCTCCCTCTGCTTCATCTGGATCACCCTGGGGTCCCTGCGCAGGCACGTCAGCATGTGCGCTGCCATTGGGAAGAGGCGGGCCACGTCTGCTGGCACATCGACGTCAGTGCTGTCCTCATCCTCCTCCTCTGCCGCCTCATCCTCTCTCCACCCCCGCACCAACTCAGCTGCGCTGTGCTGATCCCCCTCATCAGCAGCCAGGTCAGGGACCTCCACCAAGTCCTCCTCCTCCTCCCCCTCAGAGGTGGACTGCGCAGCTGGTTGCCGCTCCTGCTGGTCCAAGGCTGCCGCTCCCTGTTCCAGCAAAGCATCGAGGGCCCTGTTCAGCAGAGAAACCAGGGGCACCCACTCGCAGACCATAGCATGGTCCCTGCTCACCATGTTTGTGGCCTGCAGGAAGGGAGCCAGCACTAAGCACACCTGCTGCATGTGCCTCCAGTCATCATCGGGGACGATGGACGGGATGTTGCTGGTCTTGTCCCTTCTCTGAGCTGCGGAAACAGTGGCCAGGGCAAGGTACTGTTTGACAGCGTGCCTCTGTTCAACCAGACGCTCCAACATCGCCAGGGTGGAGTTCCAGCGAGTCGGAACATCAAGGATCAGCCGATGGCGTGGCAGATCCAGCTCCTTTTGCACGTCTTCCAGGCTCGCACAGGCTGCAGCCGAGCGCCGGAAGTGACGCACAACATTCCTTGCCGTTTCCAGCAGTTCGCCCATCCCCTGGTAGGTGCGCAGGAACTTCTGCACCACCAGGTTCAGCACGTGGGCAAGACAGGGGATGTGGGTCAGGTTTCCCCTGTCTATTGCGGCAACCAGATTGGCCCCATTGTCGGCCACCACCTCTCCGACTCTGAGGCCTCTGGGGGTCAGCCAAATCCTCTCCTGCTCCTGGAGTTTGGCCAACACATGGGTTGCCGTCAGCTTGGTCTTCCCAAGGCTGACCAAGTGCAGCAGCGCTTGGCAGTGGCGGGCCTTCACGCTGCTGCTGAGGCGGGGGGTTTGGCCAGGTGTGCCGGAGGATGGCAGAGGATCGGAGGAACCTGCTGCAGTTCCCCTGACCCTGCGGGGGGGCACCACCCACTGTGTTGCTGCTGCTGCTGTGCCCGCTGCTGCTCTCCCATCCTCACCCCCTTCCACCAAGCTGACCCAGTGGACAGTGAAGGACAGGTAGCGGCCTGTCCCGAAGCGGCTGCTCCAGGAGTCCATGGTGACGTGGACCCTTTCACCAACCGCGTGCTCCAGCCCTCGCTCCACATTGGCCATCACAAAGCGGTGCAGTGCAGGAATGGCCTTGCGGGCAAAGAAGTGTCTGCTGGGGAGCTGCCAGTCTGGGGCTGCGCAAGCAAGCAGCGCACGAATGTCGCTCCCCTCCTGCACGAGCGTGTACGGCAGGAGTTGGGAGCACATGGCCCGTGCCAGCAAGCCGTTCAGCTGCCGCACGCGACGGCTGCTGGGAGGCAGAGCCCTAACCACCCCCTGGAAGGACTCGCTCAAAAGGCTCTGGCGTGGCCTTTTGCTGACACGGGAATCAGCAGACACAGCAGAGGAGGCCACTGAGGACTGGCTGCCAGAACAGGCCTCAGTGTCGGCGGCAGGAGTTGCAGAGGGGGGAGGAGCAGTGCGTTTCCGCACTCCTGCTGGTGCTGCTGGAGGAGCAGGAGGGCGGGTGGCTGCTGTTGCTGCTGCTGCTGCTGAAGGCTGTGCAGTGATGGGTGTGGTGCCACTGCCAGCAGCAGATGCCTTCAGCCTCTGGAACTCCTCATGCTGGTGGAAATGTTTAGCCGCAAGGTGGTTGATGAGCGAGCTGGTGCTGAACTTTAAGGGGTCTGCACCTCTGCTCAACTTCCGCTGACAGTGGTTGCAAGTGGCGTACTTGCTGTACACAGTGGGCATGGTGAAAAACCGCCAGATTGGTGACAGAAACTTCCCCCTACGGCATGGAAGCGCTGCTGCCTGTCTCCCTGTGGTGGTTGGGGGGGGGGCTTGGGTGCGGCTGGTGGTGGTACTGGCTGATGCTGCTGCTGCTGCTGCTGAGCCTGAGACACCAGCAGGCTGTGGGACGCTGCCAATGCTTGCAATGATGCGCCTCCTTGCAAGGCCCACAAGCGCATCCTCCTCCTCCTCCTCAGAGCTGCTGAGGACGACATCCCCTGGAGGTGGTGGCACCCAGTCTCTGTCTGTCACCGGGTCATCATCATCCTCCCCCTCCTGAAACATGTCCTGCTGGGATGAGGACCCCCCAAACTCCTCTCCTGATGCATGGATGGGCTGCTTGACTGTCGCCACAGTCTTGCTGTCCAATCCCTCATCCCCCAAAGTGCCCATCAGCATCTCCTCCTCAAGATCGCCAACAACAGCAGACAATTTACTCATGATGCCTGGGGTCAAAAGACTGCTGAATGACAGGTCGGCGAGTGACGGTGAACTGGCCTCCTCCCCAGACCCTGCTGGGCGGCTGCTGCGAACAGGGGTGGTGGTGGTGGTGGTGGTGGTGGTGGTGAGGGTGGAGGCCTCGGATGCAGAGCTGATGGCGGGCTGCTCATCCTCCGTCATGAGTTGCACCACAGTGTCTGCATCCTTTTCCTCAATGGGACGTTTCCGACCCGGCTGGAGGAAAATGGGAGCAGGTGCTACACGCTGCTGCTGCTGTGTCTCTGCAGCGTGAGTTGCAGATGCTCCGGCCAGTGGCTATGGGAGGAATGTTAGCCACTGACGCTGCTGCTGCTGCTGCGGAACTGTGCATGGTGGCGCGCCCGCGGCCGCGGCTTGCCACAATGCTGCTCCCTCTCCTCCTGATTCCCTTGCTGCCCTTCCCCTTGCCCAAACCGCGCTGGCTGCCACTTCCAGACATCTTCAATGTTTTGGGCGTATAGACAAAAGTTTTTTAAAAGGGCGGGTGAAAAGTGGGGTACTTTAATGGAGTGGGTTGGTTGGTGAGGTGACTGAGTGAGTGTCCCCTAGTACAGTAAGTAAGTAGTAACAGTCAGGAAGTACAACTAGCAGTTACAATAATCAGTAGTAATCACAAGTAAATTTAGTGTGTGTACACTCAGACAGTGAGTGCACGCACGCAGGAGCTAGTAGCCTATGAACACAGTGACTGAGTGTCCTAGACTCCTAGTACAGTAAGAGTAAGTAGTAACAGTAAGTAGAACTAACTAATTACAATAATCAATCAGCGATCAGAAGGAAATGGAGTGTGGGTGGTGTGTGTACACTCAGACAGTGAGTGCACGCACGCAGGAGCTAGTAGCCTATGAACACAGTGACTGAGTGTCCTAGACTCCTAGTACAGTAAGAGTAAGTAGTAACAGTAAGTAGAACTAACTAATTACAATAATCAATCAGCGATCAGAAGGAAATGGAGTGTGGGTGGTGTGTGTACACTCAGACAGTGAGTGCACGCACGCAGGAGCTAGTAGCCTATGAACACAGTGACTGAGTGTCCTAGACTCCTAGTACAGTAAGAGTAAGTAGTAACAGTAAGTAGAACTAACTAATTACAATAATCAATCAGCGATCAGAAGGAAATGGAGTGTGGGTGGTGTGTGTACACTCAGACAGTGAGTGCACGCACGCAGGAGCTAGTAGCCTATGAACACAGTGACTGAGTGTCCTAGACTCCTAGTACAGTAAGAGTAAGTAGTAACAGTAAGTAGAACTAACTAATTACAATAATCAATCAGCGATCAGAAGGAAATGGAGTGTGGGTGGTGTGTGTACACTCAGACAGTGAGTGCACGCACGCAGGAGCTAGTAGCCTATGGACAGTGACTGAGTGTCCTAGACTCCTAGTACAGTAAGAGTAAGTAGTAACAGTAAGTACAACTAACTAATTACGATAATCAATCAGCGATCAGAAGGAAATAGAGTGTGTGTTGTGTGTGTACACTCAGACAGTGAGTGCAGTGCGCACACGCAGGAGCTAGTAGCCTATATGAACAGTGACAGTGAGTGTCCCTACGGGTACAGTAAGAGTAAGTAGTAAGTAAGTACAACTAACTAACAATAATCTATCAGTAATCAGAAGGAAATAGAGTGTGTGTACACACAGACAGTGAGTGAGTGCACACACGCAGGAGCTAGCTAGTAGCCTATAAACAGTGACAGTCAGTGAGTGTCCTACTCCTAGTACAGTATAACTACAATACTATTAGTAAAGGACAGCAGAAATACTGGTATAGATGAGAGAAATAAACAGAGGACAGCTGCCCACAGAGGCAAGGCCCCCCTGAGGCCTAAACCTGTAAGCTTGCAGCAGCTGCCTGTCTCTAATGTAACACACAAGCTACTAACTAAAATACAATGTCTAAATAACTAACAACAATATAGGTGTGTATAGGAGGTGTATGTGAGCAAAAACGCTAGGTAAATGACCACAATAGAGCTCTTGCTAAGCCAAAGCACAAAGGAGCAACTCTCTCTCTGTACAAGTCTCAGGCAAGCACGGAGAAACGGAACATGGCGGCCGCTATTTATAGGGTAGGGGCTGGCCAGGGTCCCCCTCTGTGATTGGCTGCCGTCAGAGGGCCTGGGAGCCCTCTGATTGGCTCTAAGGACATCAATCTGGGCTATGACGCTATTCGAGCTCGGTACCGAGCTCGAATAGCGCCGGGTTGCTCGAATAGCTCGAATAGTGAATGGGCTATTCGAGTGTACTCGGATAGCCCATTCGAATAGCTCCAGCTATTCGGAGCTCGAATACCGAGCTCGAATAGCTGAAAAAGAGCTCGAATATTCGAGCTACTCGAATATTCGAGCTCTGCTGAGCACCACTGATTATAAGTGATCTGCAGTCTCACCGATAATCCGATATACTAACTAACCTCTATCCACCCAAATAGTGTGTAGTGATTGGTGCACACAGTAATAGCGTATTGCTTTGTGACGAGGGCCCACAGAGCACGGACTTCCGTCCAGCGGCACGGGCCCGCTAGCGGGGATGGTCGACAAGCAAGGTTCGGCAACAGAGATCAGAGATACGAGGTACAGAGACAATAGGCAAGAGAATAAACGAGGGCACAGCAAGGTTGGCAACGGTAAATCAGATAGGCAGCGGTACAAAAGGATCAAGAGAAAATTCGAGGTCAAGAACAGGCAAAAGGTCAAAGGCACAGGTAAATACAATGGTATATTTCTTCCAGTACTTATATATTGGCGTAACCAATATATAAGTATACTGTGGATCCGAGAGCTAATACAGGAGTGTGATCGCTACAGCGGACAAGAAGCACTGGCAGTCTGCTGCTTAAATGCAGGCTGTCAACCCAGCAACCCCCACCCCCCAGATGATGTCAGAAAGGGGGCGGGAGTGACTCAGCAAGGCTGATCAGGAAAGCCTCCTCCTTAGAGCATAAAGGGCATGACGCTCCGTGCGTGAGCGTGTTGCCCTGCTCTGCTGTGACGACATGCGGCTGGAACGCTGGCCGGCGGCGCTGGCAGCCGAGACGGACCGGAAGTTCGGAGTCCCGGTGACGTCCGCCCCGAGAGCGGCGTTCATGCTGCTAGCCGCAGTGGGGGTAAGTCCATGCCTGACACCTACCTGCATGATAGCACCTGCTCAGGGTACCTGTGTGTGTGACAGGTAGCTGCACATTTGTAATAACAATCACTGCATACCCAGCTGTTGTTACTGTTCAGTGCACCTACCTACCTACCTACTTGACCACACCTGTTCAGGGTACCTGTGTGTGTGACAGGCAGCTGCACATTTGTAATACCAGTCACTGCATACCTGTTCACTGCACCTGTGTGACCACACGCTGTTTTATATACCAGTCCGTGCATACCTGTTAACTGCACCTGTGTAACCGCACATTGTTGTACCAGCAGTCACTGCAACCTGTTCACTGCACCTGTGTAGCCGCACATTGTTGTACCAGCAGCGACTGCAACCTGTTCATTCCACCTGTGTAACCGCACATTGTTGTACCAGCAGTCACTGCAACCTGTTCACTGCACCTGTCTAACCGTACATTGTATTAGTCAAGTCAGTGCATACCTTTCACTTCATCCCCCCCAATATGGACAAAACAAGAGGCAGAGCCAGAGGCAGGCCAACTGGCAGGTCTGTTCGAGGTCGCGCTGTCATGACTTCGTGCGGCCCTCGCCGACCAAAGTACAGTGTTCAGAAGAAGGCACATGCTCATCTT
Organism: Hyperolius riggenbachi; assembly: GCF_040937935.1. Classification (NCBI taxonomy): domain Eukaryota; kingdom Metazoa; phylum Chordata; class Amphibia; order Anura; family Hyperoliidae; genus Hyperolius; species Hyperolius riggenbachi. The sequence continues at coordinate 435,093,756 of NC_090647.1, forward strand.
CCTCAGCTTCCACACAGAAGCGTGACATATCTTCCTCCTCCTGCTCTGATTCTGGCACCCCACTTAACACTCCGTCGGCAGCCATCACCAAAGTGCCATCATCCCATGGCTCAGTGGTATGGAATTTTTTTTGTGTGTCTGCCTCAGATGAGAGCAATGCCATCTGTACTCTCTGCCACCGAAAATTGAGTCGTGGAAAGACCAATACCTGCGTAGGGACAACTACCTTACGAAGGCACATGATTACAAAGCTCAAACTGCAATGGGATGACCACCTGAGGAAAAGCAGCACACAAAAGCAAAGCCCCACACCGCAGTGGAAGATACCAGGCCGCAATTTTTTTCTCAAAAAAGGCTATACCTGATGTTGAAAGGCAAGTAGTGACATCTCTGGCACACAGCGTTGGGTCAAGGGTCCATCTGACCATGGATGCCTGGTCTGCAAAGCACGCTCAGGCCTGCCCAAAGACTAAGTCAGTCCCCACACACAGCATCTCTGCCTGCAGGTCGCTTGACTGCCTTCTCCACCACCACCAACAGGGTCCAGGACTCCAGGCAGATTCCTGAATTTTTAAGGCTGCTGCTAGCAGCGGCCCCTATAATAATTTTTCTGGTGCGTGTACATGCCCGCCTCATTTTTCTGGCTGCACTGCAGCTGGGTAACAGTAAATTCGGGCGCCTGAGGCTAGTGGACAAATCGGGCGCCGCCATTCACTCCTATAATAAATATCGTTTAATGGGCGCCCGATAGGAAAAAAGGGTGCCGGAGAAAAATAACGTTTTAAAAGCGGCGCCCGGAGACTTAATGTTTTATTACTGCTTCTCATGATTACACATTATTTAATGATTTATACATTTTTAAATATTATTTTTAAACGAAAAACAGTACAATATTTTTTTTCAAACATTATTTTTAAACGAAAAACAGTACATTTTTTTTTTTACATTATTTTTAAACGAAAAAACCAACATAGGGGTCTTAGGTTTAGGCACCAACAGGGGGGTCTTAGGTTTAGGCACCAACAGGGGGGTCTTAGGTTTAGGCACCAACAGGGGGTCTTAGGTTTAGGCACCAAAAGGGGGGTCCTAGGTTTAGGCACCAACAGGGGGGTCTTAGGTTTAGGCACCAACAGGGGGTCTTAGGTTTAGGCACCAACAGGGGGGTCTTAGGTTTAGGCACCAACAGGGGGGTCTTAGGTTTAGGCACTAACAGGGGGGTCTTAGGTTTAGGCACCAACAGGGGGGTCTTAGGTTTAGGCACTAACAGGGGGGTCTAGGGGTTAGGGGTAGGTACAGGGAGGGTTACTTAGGCACCAACAGGGGGGGTCTTAGGTTTAGGCATCAACAGGGGGGTCTAGGGGTTAGGGGTAGGTACAGGGAGGGTTACTTAGTATTTTTTTTTTTTAAACGTTATTATACGTTTCACTATTTAAACGAAAGATTAACGTTTTTACAATTGCCGATTTAATGCACATTATTTAATGATTTATAACTTTATAAAACATTAATTTTAAACGAAATACAGTACAATACATTTTTAACCACTTGAGGACCTAGGGCTTTCTACCCCTTAAGGACCGGCCACTTTTTTTCCATTCAGACCACTGCAGCTTTCACGGTTTATTGCTCGCTCATACAACCTACCACCTAAATGAATTTTGGCTCCTTTTCTTGTCACTAATAAAGCTTTCTTTTGGTGCTATTTGATTGCTCCTGCGATTTTTACTTTTTATTATATTCAGCAAAAAAGACATGAATTTTGGCAAAAAAATGATTTTTTTAACTTTCTGTGCTGACAGTTTTCAAATAAAGTAAAATTTCTGTATACATGCAGCGCGAAAAATGTGGACAAACATGTTTTTGATTAAAAAAAACCCATTCAGTGTATATTTATTGGTTTGGGTAAAAGTTATAGCGTTTACAAACTATGGTGCAAAAAGTGAATTTTCCCATTTTCAAGCATCTCTGACTTTTCTGACCCCCTGTCATGTTTCATGAGGGGCTAGAATTCCAGGATAGTATAAATACCCCCCAAATGACCCCATTTTGGAAAGAAGACATCCCAAAGTATTCACTGAGAGGCATAGTGAGTTCATAGAAGATATTATTTTTTGTCACAAGTAAGCGGAAAATGACACTTTGTGAGAAAAAAAAAAAAAAAAAAAGTTTCCATTTCTTCTAACTTGCGACAAAAAAAAATGAAATCTGCCACGGACTCACCATGCCCCTCTCTGAATACCTTGAAGGGTCTACTTTCCAAAATGGGATCATTTGTGGGGTGTGTTTACTGTCCTGACATTTTGGGGGGTGCTAAATTGTAAGCACCCCTGTAAAGCCTAAAGGTGCTCATTGGACTTTGGACCCCTTAGCGCAGTTAGGCTGCAAAAAAGTGCCACATATGTGGTATTGCCGTACTCAGGAGAAGTAGTATAATGTGTTTTGGGGTGTATTTTTACACATACCCATGCTGGGTGGGAGAAATATCTCTGTAAATGACAATTTGTTAATTTTTTTTACACACAATTGTCCATTTACAGAGATATTTCTCCCACTCAGCATGGGTATGTGTAAAAATACACCACAAAACACATTATACTACTTCTCCTGAGTACGGCGATACCACATGTGTGGCACTTTTTTGCACCCTAACTGCGCTAAAGGGCCCAAAGTCCAATGAGTACCTTTAGGATTTCACAGGTCATTTTGAGAAATTTCGTTTCAAGACTACTCCTCACGGTTTAGGGCCCCTAAAATGCCAGGGCAGTATAGGAACCCCACAAATGACCCCATTTTAGAAAGAAGACACCCCAAGGTATTCCGTTAGGAGTATGGCGAGTTCATAGAAGATTTTATTTTTTGTCACAAGTTAGCGGAAAATGACACTTTGTGAAAAAACACAATTAAAATCAATTTCCGCTAACTTTTGACAAAAAAATAAAATCTTCTATGAACTCACCATACTCCTAACGGAATACCTTGGGGTGTCTTCTTTCTAAAATGGGGTCATTTGTGGGGTTCCTATACTGCCCTGGCATTTTAGGGGCCCTAAACCGTGAGGAGTAGTCTTGAAACGAAATTTCTCAAAATGACCTGTGAAATCCTAAAGGTACTCATTGGACTTTGGGCCCTTTAGCGCAGTTAGGGTGCAAAAAAGTGCCACACATGTGGTATCGCCATACTCGGGAGAAGTAGTACAATGTGTTTTGGGGTGTATTTTTACACATACCCATGCTGGGTGGGAGAAATACCTCTGTAAATGGACAATTGTGTGTAAAAAAATCAAAAGATTGTCATTTACAGAGGTATTTCTCCCACCCAGCATGGGTATGTGTAAAAATACACCCCAAAACACATTGTACTACTTCTCCCGAGTACGGCGATACCACATGTGTGGCACTTTTTTGCACCCTAACTGCACTAAGGGGCCCAAAGTCCAATGAGTACCTTTAGGATTTCACAGGTCATTTTTGTTTCAAGACTACTCCTCACGGTTTAGGGCCCCTAAAATGCCAGGGCAGTATAGGAACCCCACTAATGACCCCATTTTAGAAAGAAGACACCCCAAGGTATTCCGTTAGGAGTATGGTGAGTTCATAGAAGTTTTTATTTTTTTGTCACAAGTTAGCGGAAATTGATTTTAATAGTTTTTTTTCACAAAGTGTCATTTTCCGCTAACTTGTGACAAAAAATAAAATCTTCTATGAACTCACCATACTCCGTACGGAATACCTTTGGGTGTCTTCTTTCTAGAATGGGGTCATTTGTGGGGTTCCTATACTGCCCTGGCATTTTAGGGGCCCTAAACCGTGAGGAGTAGTCTTGAAACCAAATGTCGCAAAATGACCTGTGAAATCCTAAAGGTACTCATTGGACTTTGGGCCCCTTAGCGTACTTAGGGTGTAAAAAAGTGCCACACATGTGGTACCGCTGTACTCAGGAGAAGTAGTATAATGCGTTTTGGGGTGTATTTTTACACATACCCATGCTAAGTGGGAGAAATATCTCTGTAAATGACAATTGTTTGATTTTTTTACACACAATTGTCCATTTACATAGAAATTTCTCCCACCCAGCATGGGTATGTGTAAAAATACACCCCAAAACACATTATACTACTTTTCCTGAGTACGCGGTACCACATGTGTGACACTTTTTTGCAGCCTAGGTGCGCTAAGGGGCCCAACGTCCTATTCACAGGTCATTTTGAAGCATTTGTTTTCTAGACTACTCCTCGCGGTTTAGGGCCCCTAAAATGCCAGGGCAGTATAGGAACCCCACAAGTGACCCCATTTTAGAAAGAAGACACCCCAAGGTATTCCGTTAGGTGTATGGCGAGTTCATAGAAGATTTTATTTTTTGTCACAAGTTAGTGAAAAATGACACTTTGTGAAAAAAAAACAATAAAAATTAATTTCCGCTAACTTTTGACAAAGAATTAAATCTTCTATGAACTCGTCATACACCTAACATAATACCTTGGGGTGTCTTTTTTTTCTAAAATGGGGTCACTTGTGGGGTTCCTATACCGCCCTGGCATTTTACAGGCCCAAAACTGTTCAGGGGTATAAGCATCTGCAAATTTTGATGACAGGTGGTCTATGAGGGGGCGAATTTTGTGGAACCGGTCATAAGCAGGGTGGCCTTTTAGATGACAGGTTGTATTGGGCCTGATCTGATGGATAGGAGTGCTAGGGGGGTGACAGGAGGTGATTGATGGGTGTCTCAGGGGGTGGTTAGAGGGGAAAATAGATGCAATCCATGCACTGGGGAGGTGATCGGAAGGGGGTCTGAGGGTTTGGCCGAGTGATCAGGAGCCCACACGGGGCAAATTGGGGCCTGATCTGATGGGTAGGTGTGCTAGGGGGTGACAGGAGGTGATTGATGGGTGTCTCAAGGTGTGATTAGAGGGGGGAATAGATGCAAGCAATGCACTGGCGAGGTGATCAGGGCTGGGGTCTGAGGGCATTCTGAGGGTGTGGGCGGGTGATTGAGTGCCCTAGGGGCAGATAGGGGTCTAATCTGATAGGTAGCAGTGACAGGGGGTGATTGATGGGTAATTAGTGGGTGTTTAGGGTAGAGAATAGATGGAAACACTGCGCTTGGGTGGTGATCTGATGTCGGATCTGCGGGCGATCTATTGGTGTGGGTGGGTGATCAGTTTGCCCGCAAGGGGCAGGTTAGGGGCTGATTGATGGGTGGCAGTGACAGCGGGTGATTGATGGGTGGCAGTGACAGGGGGTGATTGATGGGTGGCAGTGACAGGGGGTGATTGATGGGTGATTGATAGGTGATTGACAGGTAATCAGTGGGTTATTACAGGGGAGAACAGATGTAAATATTGCACTGGCGAATTGATAAGGGGGGGTCTGAGGGCAATCTGAGCGTGTAGGCGGGCGATTGGGTGCCCGCAAGGGGCAGATTAGGGTCTGATCTGATAGGTAACAGTGACAGGTGGTGATAGGGAGTGATTGATGGGTAATTAGTGGGTGTTTAGAGGAGAGAATAGATGGAAACACTGCGCTTGGGTGGTGATCTGATGTCGGATCTGCGGGCGATCTATTGGTGTGGGTGGGTGATCAGATTGCCCGCAAGGGGCAGGTTAGGGGCTGATTGATGGGTGGCAGTGACAGGGGGTGACAGGGGGTGATTGATGGGTGATAGGTGATTGGCAGGTGATTGACAGGTGATCAGTGGGTTGTAATTAATGCACTGGCGAATTGATAAGGGGGGGGGGGGGGTCTGAGGGCAATCTGAGCGTGTGGGCGGGTGATTGGGTGCCCGCAAGGGGCAGATTAGGGTCTGATCTGATAGGTAACAGTGACAGGTGGTGATAGGGGGTGATTGATGGGTGATTGATGGGTAATTAGTGGGTGTTTAGAGAAGATAACAGATGTAAACGATACATTTGGGAGGTAATCTGACGGCGGGTTTGCGGGCGATCTAATGGTGTGGGTGGGTGATCAGATTGCCCGCAAGGGGCAGGTTAGGGGCTGATTGATGGGTGGCAGTGACAGGGGGTGACAGGGGGTGATTGATGGGTGATAGGTGATTGGCAGGTGATTGGCAGGTGATCAGTGGGTTATTACAGGGAAGAACAGATGTAATTAATGCACTGGTGAATTGATAAGGGGGGGTCAGAGGGCAATCTGAGCGTGTGGGCGGGTGATTGGGTGCCCGCAAGGGGCAGATTAGGGTCTGATCTGATAGGTAAAAGTGACAGGTGGTGATAGGGGGTGATTGATGGGTGATTGATGGGTAATTAGTGGGTGTTTAGAGGAGAGAATAGATGTAAACAATGGATTTGGGAGGTGATCTGATGTCGGATCTGTGGGCGATCTATTGGTGTGGGGGGGTGATCAGATTGCCCGCAAGGGGCAGGTTAGGGGCTGATTGATGGGTGGCAGTGACAGGGGGTGATTGACGGGTGATTGATGGGTGATTGACGGGTGATTGACAGGTGATTGACAGGTGATTGACAGGTGATCAGGGGGATAGATGCATACAGTAAACAGGGGGGGGTGGTCTGGGGGGGGGGTCTGGGGAGAATCTGAGGGGTGGGGGGTGATCAGGAGGGGGCAGGGAGCAGGGGGGGGGGATAAAAAAAAATAGCGTTGACAGATAGTGACAGGGAGTGATTGATGGGTGATTAGGGGGGTGATTGGGTGCAAACAGGGGTCTGGGGGGTGGGCAGGGGGGGGGGGGTCTGATGGGTGCTGTGGGCGATCTGGGGCAGGGGGGGGAGAAATCAGTGTGCTTGGGTGCAGACTAGGGTGGCTGCAGCCTGCCCTGGTGGTCCCTCGGACACTGGGACCACCAGGGCAGGAGGCAGCCTGTATAATACACTTTGTAAACATTACAAAGTGTATTATACACTTTGTATGCGGCGATCGCGGGGTTAACATCCCGCCGGCGCTTCCGTATAGCCGGCGGGATGTTGCGGCGAGCGAGCGGTGACAGGCGCCGGCGGAGGATCGCGTCACGGATGACGCGATCGCTCCACCCATGCCCTTAAATGGACCGCCGCCTCTGTGGGTGAGGCCGTCCTGAAGGGCTCCACTTCCCCGCCGCCCCTGTGTAGTGGGCGGTCGGGAAGTGGTTAAACGTTATCCATGCTTATCGTTAAAAACCCGGCGCCCTTTTTTCCCAGCGCCCCTTTTTAACGTACGCCTGCAGCTGCAACAACAAAACAAAAGGCATGTACAGGTGTCAATTCCCCTTCTTGATCGTTACCTTGACGCGGTGAAGGGGCTTGCGTATCCCAATGAAGCAATGACCGCAGGCTATATGAGTGTCTCGGGGGGGGGGGGGGGCACACTCAAGATAATAAAGTTGTTGCTTCATTGTGGACAAATTCGATCAGCTGGACAGTCACTGTTGTTCTGTCATTGAGCTACCTCAGCCCGGCGACCATATAGGCTTGAAAACCGCATGGCCTGCATTCTCGTCATGGTACGTACCAGTCCAGCACGGCCGTCACTACACAAACATCTGTATGCAGTGCATTACACAGTGAGTTTGGTGTGTCAGTGTGAAGCAGTACTCTAATTACACTCCCTGATTGATGTATACACATGCAAGATGTTTTAAAGCACGTTAGGCCTGAAATTTAGCATGCAATGTGATTTCTGCCCTTAAAGCGCTGCTTTGCGTCAAATCCAGATTTTTTCCCCGGGACTTTTGGCGTGTATCCCACTCTCCCATGCAAAAACTCAGATGTTAGACCCCTTGAAACATCTTTTCCATCACTTTTGTGGCCAGCATAAATGTTTCTAGTTCTCAAAGCTCGCATCTCCATTGAAGTCTATTGCGGTTCGCGAAAGTTTGCGCGAACCGAACTGTTGCGGAAGTTCGCATTCGAGGTTCGCAAACCGAAAATCGGAGCTTCGAGCCATCTCTAAACATACGTACAGTATGAAATATACAGTATGTGAGTCCCCATGTTTGGAATAAGATGCTTGCCTTCTGTCAGATTAACTACTCAGTTCAGCTTACTATCTGGCTTCTGTAAGAACAAATCACAGCATGGTTTCTAAAGAAGCATTCTCCTGCTGAGATATGCTGTGGACTGGACACACCTTTCCATTGAATGCCATAATCATTTACAACATCTGAGACTTATTCCATAATGACTCACTGCTCCGCACATATCATTTCCCAAGCAAATTTTGGTCTGTCATTCAATGTGAATTTAATGCCAGCATAAAATGGAAACTTTGGTTAGCTCTTTTTTTGTTCTCCAGAAGTAAATGGAATGCTCAGAAAAGAGAAACAGCATTGAATGCAAAAAATGCAACATTGGGTAAAAAGCAAAAAATACCACTTAAAAGAAAATTCACAATGACTCACTGAGTACCTTACTAAGTTACTTGATATACAGTATAACCGCACTGTCCCCCCCAAACTTTACTGCCCTCACAGGGCCCCTGCACCATTTTAGTGAGCATAGTAACAAACCTGTCCGAACACTCTGCTCTGTCTGTGCTCCTCGTCTGTAGCCCAGCTGGCTGCCTCTTCTCAGTGACCCGGCGCATGTTATTGTGTAATGACACGTGACAAGTAATGGAGAAGAGGCAGCCAGTGGGAATAAAGATGGGGGACATGAACAGACCAGATCACTGGGACAGGGGAGTTGCTATGCTGACAAAAATGGTGCAGAGGTTCCGTGGAGCACTATTCAGGGAGAGACCTGAGGGGTAGCACTTGGGGGCCCTGAAGCAATTGCCCCAAGGTTCTAGCGACAGCCTTTCTCTTGATCCTCTAGAGCACAGGTGTCAAACTCCAGTCCTCGTCGAGGGCCATATCAATGCCAGTGTTTAGAATAGACCGAGAAATAGAAAATGCAATCTACTTGATGAACCACAACTTTCCTGATTCAGTCCCATCAATTAATTAGAGCTGTGCCAAAAATGTGTGAGTACCTCAAGCCTTTGAGGGCTGAAGTTCAACATCTCTGCCCTAGAGGCTTCCCAGGTCCTCCTCGCCCCCACTGTTTCCATACAAGGACCCTTGGAACATATCCAACAAGACCGTGTTAGACATTCTCTCATGGCCAAGCTTCCCGCCGTGTTTGAGCACAGCCATACTGCATCTGCATGAGTACAGCCATGCCTGTGCAGTAAGTCAAAGCAATTCCCCCATGAGTGGATCCGTGCTGCTATGCTCTGGAGGGCGATGTACGGCCACATGTGCAAAAAGGGGTGCACGGTCATGGTCTCCAGGAGAACAAATAAAGCCACTGGAGGATCCAGAAGCAGGAAATTTGGGCGCATGAGGCAAGTGGACAAAAAGGGTGCCGCCATTCACTCCCATATTAAATATCATTTGATAGGCGATGAACAGGCGCCCAGAGAATATTAACGTTTTTAAACTGCGCTTGTGATGATTTAAGTTTACAAAATCCTGTTTACAAATATACTAAACATATCTATCGTATTTAACTAAACCGTTATTTAAAATTGTATCACTTACTGTTTGTAAAACATTCTCATCCACATATTAAAGCGATCAGTAAGTAAATTGTAATATATTTTTTAAAGTCACTATTTGTAAAACATTATTATCCACACAATAAAGTGATCACTAAGGGGGTGTTAGGGTTAGGCACCACCAGGGGGGGTTTAGGGTTAAGCACCACCAGGGGGGGTCTTTGGGTTAGGCAACACCAGGGGGGTCTTAGGGTTAGGCACCACCAGGGTGATCTTAAGGTTAGGCACCACCAGGGGGGTCTTAGGGTTAGGCACCACCAGGGGGGATTTAGGGTTAAGCACCACCAGGGGGGGGTTAGGATTAGGCACCACCAGGGGAGGGTCTTAGGGTTAGGCACCACCAGGGGGGGTCTAAGGGTTAGGGATAGGTAGACGGAGGGTTCTGTGTGAGAGTGGGGTTAGGTTTAGTTGTAGTAAAATGTTAGTAATATTTACTAATGTTTTACAAAAGTTATTATGAACGTACTTATATATTTTTTTTCATTTTTATAAACAATATTTTTAGATTTTATTACATGAAGAAACGATAAATGAAGGATATACACAATATTATACAATTATAATGATTATACATATATTATCGTTTTTTAACAAACATAATTATAAGTTTCACTTTCAAAACAGGAAAGATTATCATATTCACAATTTGCGATTTCATGGATATTATTAAAGGTTTTCAATTTGTAAGCAAATCACAATATTTTTGTAAACGCTATTACCACTTATCGTTTACACCACGAGCCCTTTTTTCCCGATGCCCTTTTTGCATGGAGGGGAGAGGATCCAGAGGTTCCCTCTATATAAGTAGGTTACTAACTTTTTTTTAATTTAATCTTCCTTCAGTTCTCTTGCAAGATAGCAGATATGTGTATACATCTGGCTTCCCTTTTGTAAGGAAGCGGGGAAGAGCCGCCGCCATGAGCCAGTGGTCGGCGGCTCTTCCCGCATACAGTGGCCGCACACACACGGGGAGGCAGCCGCCTCCTCCCAGCGTGAGGCGGCTGTTCCCGTGGAGAGGCAAGCGGAACGCGGAGAAGCCGCCGCGTTAGACGCGGCGGCTGGTGCACGCTTCCCCGCTGCGGAGATGCCGCAGAGCGGGGCTGGGACTCGTAGTCCCTCAGTATTCAGAGTGACGCGCGCGCGCGCACTCAATGGAGATTTATGACAGGTTGAGGGGAGTCAGCTGACCAGGCTGGTCAGCTGACCCGGATTCTGCACCTCATTGGCCCATCACTGAGGGAGGTGCTGGGGGAACATTTGAGTATATATACTGCCGGCTGTTCACTTCTCTGGTGTCTGGCGTTGCGTTCACATACGTGGGAGCACCCAGATCCGTTAGTGTGCCGGGACCAGCTGGAGCTGTAATCCTACACTAAGCTAGATTCTGTTGATAGCTTAAAGTACTAGTTTGATTGTGATTATCTGTTATGACCTTTGCCTGCCTCGACTATCCTTCTGAACTCTGACCTTGTACCTCGTTATATCTGATACTCCGTTGCTGAACCCTGCCTGTACCTAGACTCCGCCTCTGCCTCCTGATTTTGTACCCCGATATTTCTGATACCTGTTGCCGAACCCTGCCCGTACCTAGACTCCGCCTCTGCCTCCTGATTTTGTACCCCGATATTTCTGATACCTGTTGCCGAACCCTGCCCGTACCTAGACTCCGCCTCTGCCTACTGTATCTGTACTTTATCTGTCCGTGTGTTTACGACCTGGCTTGTCCGACCTTGAGAACCGACCTCACGATTGGAGGCGATTCCTCGTCCAGTTAGTGACACTTACGTCTGAGTGTCACTTTCGGACTTTCCTTCCCACAGTCAGCCTGACTTCTCCCGTCTTGGAGAGCCCAGGCCTGTGGAAGGAATCTGTGCAGTTCTCCTTGCTGCACTGAGGCTTGTCCTCTGTATTACTGTTGCACCAATCACATCACTCTACTCAGGTGACCAGAGGTTAGCTACTATATTGGATTATCGGTGATACTGCAGATCACATATAATCCGGTATACGTCTGCATTTCCTGTGATACTGCAGATCACCGGTAATCAGACCTCTCTGTGCTTCACCGAGCGTTACAGAACGCCAGACCACAAAACAGATGGAATCACGCGCTGATCCTCTGACTGTGCTTGCCACTTAGGTGGATAACATTCATCAAGCACTGGGCCAGCACAAAGCCTTAATCGATGCCATATCAGGCTCTGTGAAAACCCTTCAGACGTCAGTGGATTCAGTACGTTCCCCTCCTAGTGATGACATACGCATGCCTGTGCCTGATAAGTTTTCCGGCCACAAGTCTGACTTCCGGAATTTCAGGAGTAGAGTCTTGTCGTATTTTGAATTGAGACCCCGATCCTCGGGGACTGAGACCCAACGGGTCATCTTTATTAAAACCTTGTTGACTGGGGACTCCCAGTCCTGGGCATATAACCTGCGTCCTACCGATACCGCTCTGACCTCGGTAGACGAGTTCTTTAAGGCCATGGCCATAATCTACGACGACCCTGACCTTGCTGCGACCTCAGAGCGGAAGCTCAAACTTTTGCGGCAAGGCAGAGGTTCGGTCGAGGATTATGCGGCGGAGTTCCGCAGGTGGTCAGTCACTTCTAGGTTTGACAACTTTGCCTTAATGGATTACTTCTTGTCTGGGTTGTTGGAGGAGGTCTCTGACTTAGGGCTCGATTCACAAAGCGGTGCAAAGTGTTAGCACCATGGTGAAAAGGCCCTTATCACGCCTAAAGTCACTTTAGGCATGATAAGAAGAAACTCGCGCAACACCCGCCGCTTCGCGCGAAGCTCCCATTAAGCCCTATGGGACTTTGCGAACGCGCTTACGCGCGGTAACTTCGCGCGAAGAGCAGGAAAAATCGGTGATAACTCAGTGGTGAAAAGGTCATCACGCCTAAAGTCTTTTAGGCGTGATAACTGGGTTATCACCGCTTTGTGAATCGAGGCCTTAATGTTAACCGTGCCTGAGCCCAAGACGGTTGATGAGGCCATATCATCGGCCATTCGAGTGGATCGCAGGTTGCGCCACCAGAGGCAGGCTAGGGGCAGTCACCGTGTCAGGGTGACATCGTACGCGGCACCATCCGCTACACCCCTAGTGACACCGTCTCCGCCTATCACACCCTCCCCGGCCTTGCCGCCGCCCCAACCAATGCAGATTGGGCGGTCAAGGCTGACCCAGGTGGAACGAAGGCGGCGAATGACAGAACAGCTGTTCCTGTATTGTGCAGCAGCAGGGCATAGAGTGCGAAACTGCCCTAACAAATCGGGAAACGAGTTTGCCTAGGAGTAGTGGGGGGGTGACACCCTGGGCACGCAAATTGCACCCCTTAAAGAGAAGAAATTACTTCTCCCTTGTACGGTTACATGGGAGAATAAATCTGTATCCACTGAAGCCTTTATTGACTCTGGCTCAGCGGCCAATTTTATGAACTTCGAATTTGCTCAGGAGTTGGGCCTCCCACTCACTCCTGTGAGACCCCCCATTCAGGTTACGGCAGTGGACGATTCCCCTCTGCAACGGAATCGTCCCCTGTCACAGACTCCGATGGTGAGACTTACCATAGGGGTTCTGCATGGGGAAGAATTACAATTTTTTGTGCTGCACATGTCAACCTCCACTATTATCTTAGGCATACCGTGGTTGCAAGTCCATTCACCACACATCGACTGGGCCACGGGTCAGTTAACCTCCTGGTCTCCCCATTGTTTTCATCAGTGTTTGGGGAAGCTAACATTGGGGCAAACCAGAATTCAGGTGGAGGGGGTACCAGACCAGTATGCCGAATATTCGGATGTTTTCTGCCCTAAAGCTGCCGATAAATTGCCTCCACATCGCCCTTTCGACTGTCCCATTGATCTCCGTTCTGGTTGTGTACCCCCCCGGGGTCGTTTGTACAATTTGTCGGGGCCCGAAAAATTGGCGATGCAGGAGTACATTAGGGAGAATCTGGCCAAAGGCTTTATTCGGCCGTCCCGGTCGCCTGCTGGGGCAGGCTTCTTCTTTGTAAAAAAGAAAGACGGAGGTCTGCGGCCTTGCATTGACTACCGCGGTCTCAACAAGATTACGGTAAAGAATCGCTATCCGCTACCCTTGATAGACCATCTTTTTACACAAATCACTGGCGCCCAGATCTTTTCTAAACTGGATTTGCGGGGTGCGTACAACCTGGTACGCATAAGAAAGGGCGATGAATGGAAGACGGCCTTTAATACACCAGACGGGCATTACGAGTACCTGGTAATGCCCTTCGGGTTATGTAATGCCCCGGCCGTCTTCCAGGAACTCATCAACGAGGTCTTCAGAGAGGTGTTGGGAAGATTTGTTCTAGTTTATCTAGACGATATCCTTATCTTCTCCAACAGTCTCTCTGAACATAGAACCCATGTAAGGTTTGTTTTGAACAGACTAAGGCAGAATCTATTGTATGCAAAATTAGAAAAATGTATCTTCGAGGTAACATCTGTCGCTTTCCTGGGATACATAATCTCTACTACAGGCCTGTCCATGGATCCGGCCAAGGTCTCCGCTGTGTTAGAATGGCCTCAGCCGGTAGGCTTGAAATCGCTTCAGCGGTTTCTTGGCTTTGCCAACTATTATAGGAGGTTCATAAAGGGGTACTCTTCGGTGGTGTCTCCACTTACCAGCCTCACTAAGAAGGGTGCAGATACTACTCACTGGTCTCCCGAGGCGTTACAGGCTTTTGCCACCCTGAAGGGCTTATTTTGTTCTGCACCCATCCTCAGACATGTGGATACGTCTTTTCCTTTTATTGTTGAGGTGGATGCCTCAGAGGTTGGGGTGGGGGCTGTGCTGTCTCAACGATCTGGCTTGCAGGGTAGAATGCACCCGTGTGCCTACTTCTCCTGTAGATTCTCCCCTGTGGAAAAAAACTACGATATTGGCAACAGAGAGCTCTTAGCCATTAAGTTAGCCTTCGAGGAATGGCGACACTGGTTAGAGGGAGCGGAGCATACGGTCACTGTTTACACTGACCATAAAAATCTAGAATACATTGAGGGAGCTAAGAGGTTGAGCCCTCGCCAGGCTCGTTGGTCATTATTTTTTTCTCGATTCTCTTTCATTATTACGTATACACCGGGTAGCAAGAACACTAAGGCGGATGCCTTGTCCAGGTGCTTTGAGTCAGAGACAGCACAGTCCTCCATTCCAGAGACTATTATTCCCCAGAGGTTGGTACTGGCCGCAACAGAGACTTGGGAGGATTGGAAGGGAACTTTAATTCCCTTCCAACAAGACATTCCAGAAGGAAAGCCCGCAGGGGTGCTGTTCATTCCGCTACCGTTCCGTCTCCAAGTTCTAGAGATGTTCCATACGCATAAAAATGCTGGGCATCCTGGAGCATCTAGAACTCAGGATCTGGTAGCTAGATGTGCTTGGTGGCCTTCCTTGGCAGCTGATTGCAAGGAATTCGTGAGGGAATGTGCGGTTTGTGCCAAGAGTAAACCCTCCCGGCTGGCACCTGTGGGTACCTTGCAGCCTTTACCCACCCCGAGTGAGCCATGGACCCATTTGTCCATGGATTTTGTAGGTGAACTTCCCAAGTCAGAAGGCATGTCGGTCATTTGGGTGGTAGTCGACCGCTTCAGTAAAATGGCCCATTTCGTGCCCTTGAAAGGACTCCCCTCGGCCCAGGAATTGGCTGACCTGTTTATCTCACATGTGTTCCGGCTGCATGGTATTCCGGAAAACATAGTGTCGGATCGGGGAGTCCAGTTCATTTCTAAATTCTGGAGGGCATTCTGCCAACAGATGGGCATGAAGCTGTCATTTTCATCGGGCTACCACCCACAGACCAATGGGCAAACGGAGAGAATCAATCAGTCTTTGGAGCAATTCTTGAGGTGCTATGTCACGGAGACACAGAACGACTGGGTCAAATTTCTGCCTTTCGCGGAGTTCGCACAAAACAATTTAAAAAGCTCCTCCACCGCATTCTCTCCGTTCCAGGTGGTGTCTGGAAGATTGCCCAAGTTCTCACCATTGCCTGTGGTCTCCTCTCCGTTTCCAGCTTTGGAAGCCTGGCAGAGATCTTTCAAAGATATTTGGCGCACAGTGGGAGATAATTTACGAAAAGCTTTTGTTAATCAAAAGGGTCAAGCTGATAAGAGACGTTCAGTAGAGTGGCACTTCAAACCTGGAGACTTGGTTTGGGTGTCTACACGTCATTTGGCTCTGAAACAACCCTCTGACAAACTTGGTCCCAGGTTCGTGGGCCCATTCCCTGTGATTAGAAAGATCAACGATGTCACATTTACCGTTAATCTTCCCACCAGCATGCGGGGAGTGAGGTCTTTCCATGTATCACTTCTCAAACCCGCAGTCCAGCTGGGTCCCACTCCTCCTCCTCCTGTCTTAGTCAATGCCCAACCCGAGTATGAGATCGAGAAAATCATAGATTCACGTACTGTACAGAACTCAGTGCAGTATCTTGTACATTGGAAGGGGTACGGCATTGAGGAGAGGCAATGGGTACCGGGGAACCGCATGCATGCGGATGAGTTAGTGAGGGAATTTCATTCGGTACATCCAGAAAAGCCTGGAGGGAGTTGTCCGGAGTCCACTCCTCGGGGGGGGGGGGGGGGGGGGGGGTACTGTAAGGAAGCGGGAAAGAGCCGCCGCCATGAGCCAGCGGTCGGCGGCTCTTCCCGCATACAGTGGCCGCACACACGGGGAGGCAGCCGCCTCCTCCCAGCGTGAGGCGGCTGTTCCCGTGGAGAGGCAAGCGGAACGCGGAGAAGCCGCCGCGTTAGACGGTGCACGCTTCCCCGCTGCGGAGATGCCGCAGAGCGGGGCTGGGACTCGTAGTCCCTCAGTATTCAGAGTGACGCGCGCGCGCGCACTCAAGGGAGATTTATGACAGGTTGAGGGGAGTCAGCTGACCAGGCTGGTCAGCTGACCCGGATTCTGCACCTCATTGGCCCATCACTGAGGGAGGTGCTGGGGGAACATTTGAGTATATATACTGCCGGCTGTTCACTTCTCTGGTGTCTGGCGTTGCGTTCACATACGTGGGAGCACCCAGATCCGTTAGTGTGCCGGGACCAGCTGGAGCTGTAATCCTACACTAAGCTAGATTCTGTTGATAGCTTAAAGTACTAGTTTGATTGTGATTATCTGTTATGACCTTTGCCTGCCTCGACTATCCTTCTGAACTCTGACCTTGTACCTCGTTATATCTGATACTCCGTTGCTGAACCCTGCCTGTACCTAGACTCCGCCTCTGCCTCCTGATTTTGTACCCCGATATTTCTGATACCTGTTGCCGAACCCTGCCCGTACCTAGACTCCGCCTCTGCCTCCTGATTTTGTACCCCGATATTTCTGATACCTGTTGCCGAACCCTGCCCGTACCTAGACTCCGCCTCTGCCTACTGTATCTGTACTTTATCTGTCCGTGTGTTTACGACCTGGCTTGTCCGACCTTGAGAACCGACCTCACGATTGGAGGCGATTCCTCGTCCAGTTAGTGACACTTACGTCTGAGTGTCACTTTCGGACTTTCCTTCCCACAGTCAGCCTGACTTCTCCCGTCTTGGAGAGCCCAGGCCTGTGGAAGGAATCTGTGCAGTTCTCCTTGCTGCACTGAGGCTTGTCCTCTGTATTACTGTTGCACCAATCACATCACTCTACTCAGGTGACCAGAGGTTAGCTACTATATTGGATTATCGGTGATACTGCAGATCACATATAATCCGGTATACGTCTGCATTTCCTGTGATACTGCAGATCACCGGTAATCAGACCTCTCTGTGCTTCACCGAGCGTTACACCTTTGCTTTGATCTCCCCCACATCGTGGTCTTGAGACATGCCCAATGAACATATTCCAGAGTTAATGGACTTGGTGCCTAATATGTAAAGAATGTTCTGGATTAGTATTGGAGGATAGTAAGCTGATATCCCAAAAAACATGAAGCAAACATGATAAATTACAGAAACATTAAACTGAACAAGATATTGCACAGTAATATTACAAGTTTGCAGCACTCTGTGCTCTTTCTTTTCAACAATTCATTTTTATTGAAATATTTTCAAAAAGTAAATACATGCAATCTACAAAAAAATGATAGTAAGTACTGCAGGCATAAACATTACAATTATAAAACATAGTAGAGAAAATATTACCATTCTACAGCACAAAAACTCTGTGCTCTTTCATTTGTATATTATCATTATTCTTTATGTTGTCAAATGCAGCCTAAGCAGGATCATAATTTCCAATGAACAATTACTAAACATTTAGGAACTTTGCTGAATCAGGTTTAATCTTAGGAATATGGAGGGTGATTGAAAAGTAAGGCGTAATGAGTTTCTTCCTTTCGGGATAAGATGATTTTACAGGCTCACAACATTTTT
This sequence comes from Hyperolius riggenbachi, assembly GCF_040937935.1. Classification (NCBI taxonomy): domain Eukaryota; kingdom Metazoa; phylum Chordata; class Amphibia; order Anura; family Hyperoliidae; genus Hyperolius; species Hyperolius riggenbachi. The sequence continues at coordinate 435,111,629 of NC_090647.1, forward strand.
TCATTTTCAAAGGTTTGTTCTTCACATTGAATAAATGTTTTACAATGTTTCTAAAACAATTGGGAGATAAAGAAAGTAACCGACTATTTTGTGATGCCACTTTTGAAGTGGTGGCCCTTGCACTTTACATGTCATCATCTGTGACAACTCCTTTCACATAGTTTTGTTTTCAGAGTAGGAAGTACAGAATGCCAAGCATGTTCTGAATTGATTATGAATGATTATGGGTTGCAAGCAAATGTACTACAGATTTTAAGTAGCTTAGGACTGCGCCAATCAAAACCAGTAGAAATAACGTAATTATTCCAAATCAAAGCTGAATACAATTAGCATTAAATTTGCATGCATCAGAATTATTTGCAGCTCATTAACCATCCCTAGTTGTAATGATGGATCCATGATTCATTGACGCCACAGTTGGAGTAAAAAAAAAAACAGTAATTTACAGGGCTGCTCATCCGGATTCTGGATATCCGGGTAACCTGGATATCAGACCTTTTTTCAGCTATCCGACCGGATTCAGATTACAGATAGTTGGGCCCAAATCCGAATAGCTAGCTGCGGATAGTTGGGCGCATAACCTGGATATCCGCGGATATTAGGCAGATATCCGGATCCGAAATACTGTAACTAAGGAGATGACGTCCTGGAGCCAATCAGAGGGCTCCCAGCAGAAGCCCTAGCAACTAATCACAGAAGGTAACCTTGGCCAGCCCCACTTGAATGATGAGACAGATCGCCCTAGCTTGCTGAATGCTCACTGAGAGATATGCTCCAGTGCTGATGGCCTAGTAGCAAGGGCTGCCTGTACACAGTTATAAACCTAAAGCTGTTCAGTGATTAACCCCTTCACTATCACTACACTATAGTTAAATCATTAATTAGCTTGATTTCATTGTGTGACAGACAGTCAGAGTGGGAGCTCCAGTCACTAGCGTCGTGACGGGGGTGCGGGGGGTGCGACTCGCACCAGGTGGGTTGACCTCAGCCGCCCTAGAGGGGGTGCGCTGCATGGAGGGGAGAGCCGCAGCCGCGGGGAGGGCAGCCCAACCTCTCCCTCCCTCTCCCAGGGCTGACCTCCATGCTCCCCCCTCCAGACTTCATAGAGCAATGCGCATTGGAGCCTGTACTAAACGACTCACCTCCCTGCGTTCCCATCGCCGCTCTGTTGCCGCTGGTCCTCTGCTCTCTGCATACGCTGATACACACACTGCTTCCAGCTAAACAGGAAGCAGTGTGTGTATCAACGTATGCAGAGAAGAGAGGACCAGCGGCGACTGAGCGGCGATGGGAATGCAGGGAGGTGAGTCATTTAGCACAGGCTCCCCTGCGCATTGCTCTATGAAGTCTGGAGGGGGGAGCATGGAGGCCAGCCCTGGGAGAGGGAGGGAGAGGTCGGGCTGCCCTCCCCGCAGCTGCGGCTCTCCCCACCATTAGGAGGAGCACCTACCTAATACTGGGGGGCAGCTACCTATCTAACCTATACTGGGGGGCACCTACCTATATAACCTATACTGGGGGCACCTACCTAATCTAACCTATACTGGGGGGCAGCTACCTATCTAACCTATACTTGGGGGCAGCTACCTATCTAACCTATACTGGGGGAACCTACCTAATCTAACCTATAATGGGGGGCACCTACCTATATAACTTATACTGGGCAGCAGCTACCTATCTAACCTATACTGGGGGGCACCTACCTAACCTAACCTATACTGGGGGGCAGCTACCTATGTAACCTACACTGTAGGCCCCTACCAATCTAACCTATACTGGGGGCAGCTACCTATGCAATCTATACTGGGGCACCTACCTATCTAACCTGTATTGGGGGCACCTACCTACCTACCAAGCTAGCCTATACTGGTGACAACTATACTGGCTATCTATATTGGAGGCACCTACCTAACTAACCTATACTGGGGGCACCTACCTATCTAACTTATGCTGGGGGCAACTATTCTGGCTACCTATATTAGCCCACTGCCTTACAGTTACATTACAGTTAAACCCACCCATGTCATGTCATATCCACACCCATTTTTTTGCCGCTGCGCGCTTCGCTTTTTGGGGAGGGGGGTGTCAGTGAATTATTCGCACCGGGTGTCAAACACCCTAGCTACGCCACTGGCTCCAGTGCTGCTGCAGCTGCTATGTGTCTGTGTGTGTCCTGTGCACAGACCAGGCCAGCTGCTGCCTGCTGGCCAGCTATTTAGTGTTGGGCGAACACCTAGATGTTCGGGTTCGCGAACGTTCGCCGAACATCGCCGCGATGTTCGGGTGTTCGCGCCGAACTCCGAACATAATGGAAGTCAATGGGGACCCGAACTTTCGTGCTTTGTAAAGCTTCCTTACATGCTACATACCCCAAATTAGCAGGGTATGTGCACCTTGGGAGTGGGTACAAGAGGAAAAAAAATATTTGAAAAAGAGCTTATAGTTTTTGAGAAAATTGATTGTAAAGTTTCAAAGGAAAAACTCTTTTAAATGTGGAAAATGTCATGTTTCTTTGCACAGGTAACATGCTTTTTTTCGCCATGCAGTCATAAATGTAATACAGAGAAGAGGTTCCAGGAAAAGGGACCGGTAACACTAACCCAGCACCAGCAGCAGCACACGTGATGGAACAGGAGGAGGAGGCGCAGGAGGAGAAGGCCACGCTTTTTGAGACACAACAACCCAGGCCTTGCATGAGGACAAGAAGCGTGCGGATAGCATGCTTTGTACCGCCATGCAGTCATAAATGTAATAAAGATAAGTGGTTCAATAAACAGGGACCACGCGGCAACTCTAACCCAGCAGCAGCAGACGTGATGGAACTGGAGGAGGCGCAGGAGGAGAAGGCCACGCTTTGTGAGACACAACAACCCAGGCCTTGCATGAGGACAAGAAGCGTGCGGATAGCATGCTTTGTACCGCCATGCAGTCATAAATGTAATAAAGATAAGTGGTTCAATAAACAGGGACCACGCGGCAACGCTAACCCAGCAGCAGCAGACGTGATGGAACAGGAGGAGGCGCAGGAGGAGAAGGCCACGCTTTCAGGCACAACTCAGGCCTTGCATGAGGACAAAAAAATGTGTGCGCAAAGCAATGCAATGAGTAGTTTTCAGGACACAATGGGCTATTCGGAGGAGCTATTCCCACCCCCACAATCTTCTACCTGTGAAAGGTAAATGGAACAGCCACAAATGTTGTGCCCGGATTCACAACCTTTTTCTGTGGAAAATGCACCTCGCACTGAAATGCAAGGCGAGACCGAGGATGAACATGACGTCAACAACTCAACATGATGCAAAATGGGGGTGGAACATAAAGCTGCTTTCAATGTTTTGAAGGCCTTAATTGCCTCCGGTGGCCAGTTAGATGCATTATTCATCACACCCAAATCCCAGAGCAATGTGTGCAGGAATTTGAATCGCAGGAGGTGTACCGAGATCATCTGGACAAGTGACCAAGTGACCAAGTGACAAGTGACCAAGTGACAAGTGACAAAGTGAAAAGTGACCAGTGACAAAGTGACAAAGTGACTGACAAAATGACAAAATGACAAAGTGACAAAGTGACAAGTGACAAAGTGACAAGTGACAAAGTGACAAAGTGACCAGTGACAAAGTGACAAGTGACAAAGTGACAAGTGACAAAATGACAAAGTGACAAAGTGACCAGTGACAAAGTGACAAGTGAGAGGTTGTTCTGGGGAGCTCTACTCCACTGCACACAGTCACATATGAGGAGAGGTCTCGTCGGGACTGCTGATCCTCCTCAGCTTGCTCAAAGCCTTGAGGGTTCCTGAAGATCCTCTGCTTGGAGTTCGCCGGGGTTCAGCTTGGTGTCGGGGTCGGCGGCGTCCTCCTCACTCCAACGTGGCAGATCTTCTGTTGAAGGAAAAAAAACAAACATTTTTAAAAGTCCAGTACCGCTTCTGAAGGACTCACCAAGAGATGCAGGAGCGCTTCAATCTAGCGCACCATCGCTCGCTGGGTGATCTCCCTCCCTACGCGCTGGAATTCTACGCTGCACATGCTAGCACGGTTTTGCGCAGTGCCGAGGCGCATTCCAGCAGCTAGCTACCAAGCTTCTGTGGATCTGATTGGGCCACCATGTTGGATCTGCCAAGTCCTCCAAAATTTTGAGCAATCCACGTTGCTTGTGACTGAGCAGTGACAACTCTACAGTCAGCATTACAATACCACTGCTGTGTTTACTGAAGAAATCAATGTTGAAGATGGAAACCGCTGGCATGATGCAAGTGGGGGAATCTGAAGATGAAAACGATCAGCGTGATGATACCAACATCAGGCAACCTGCCTCAGGAAACGCTGGTCCCAGCTATGACAAAGAACAGGACGAGGAACAGCTGGAGTTGGAGCAGGAATTGGATGCCCCCACTGCCGAGGGACAGAGCGGTGCACGTTGGACTTCCACAATTTATCGGGAATGGACAGCAGAAGAGGAAGAAAGTGATGCTGGTGACGAATATGGTGCATCACAACAATCACAACGCTCACAAGAACATGAAGACAGAGGAGTCTGGCAGGATTCTCTGGCACACATGGCTCAATTCATGCTAGACTGCATTGAACGCGGCCCGTGCATTATTCACTATTCATTATTATTCATTATTCTGGACAACACCAATTACTGGGATTATACCCAGTTTATACAAACACAATGTTAAAAAACTGATTGAAGAAAGTGTCAGACAGGTCAAAAATGGAACAATTCCAGCAGGCCCTTGAGGATGGAGACTTTAGAGAGGAGATTGACATCCTCTTCCTTCTCTAGCCAGTTGTACGCCGACAGACTGACTTCAGCAAACCCAGGAGGACCAGGAGGGCAGCAAAGAACACAAGCTGCTGCTAGTGCCCAAAAGGGAATGGTATTGGCAGTGTCCTTGGAGTGGGAACATTTTCTGACACCCATGCAGCAGCCCACAAAACAGCAATCGGGCAGTTCCACGTCCTCCAACACCAATCACCTGGAGAAGATGGTCAAGGTCTACATGTCAGATGGCGTAGCTGTGTTGAAATATCCATCTGCAGACAGATGGTGAGTGTGACAGCACAGAAGGACCATGGCAACTCACTCATAGTACCACAGTTTGATAGTGCTGCCCAAAAAATTATATGGATCCGTGGACCCGGGCAGTACTGGGAAGTGGGAACGCAGATTTTAGTACCTAAACACACGATACAACATGTTTTCCGGGGTCGGACTCTGAGGCCCATACAGATGGTCCCGATCATCATCCTCATCATACAACTCTTCTCCTGAGTCTGACCCACCCACCACCTCTGCCACCCCAACATCCCCAGACACAGACCCCTCATCGTCCTCAACATTAACTTGGGATGCTGGCCTGAGCCAGACCTCCTCCTTCACATCAGGCCCCATCATCTCCTCAATGGCAGCCCTCATTAATCGCTCTGGCGACGGACCGATGGACACAACGTTCTCCTCCGGGGAGGGCTGCTGCTGACCACTGGCTGCTGGGGTGGATGTTATAGCTTGCGTGGGGCGTTGGCTGTTGCTGTTGTTGGGAGTGCTGCTCACAGCGGAGGTCTCTGAGGAACTCATGGTGAGCTCATATAGTGGTTGGCGGTGAGTGGAGTATTACTGATCCCAGCAATATACACACTGACTGGCAGAGTACGCAATGCTATATAGTGTGGCTGAGCGGTGTACACAGAGTGGCAGTAAACACAATGCTATATAGTCTGGCTGAGCGGTGTACACAGAGTGGCAGTACACACAATGCTATATAGTCTGGCTGAGCAGTGTACACAGAGTGGCAGTACACACAATGCTATATAGTCTGGCTGAGCCGTGTACACAGAGTGGCAGTAAACACAATGCTATATAGTCTGGCTGAGCGGTGTACACAGAGTGGCAGTAAACACAATGCTATATATAGCGTGGCTGAGCGAGGTACACAGTGGCAGTACACACAATGCTATATAGTCTGGCTGAGCGGTGTACACAGAGTGGCAGTAAACAATGCTATATATAGTGTGGCTGAGCGAGGTACACAGTGGCAGTAAACAATGCTATATATAGTGTGGCTGAGCGAGCGGTGTACTACTGTTCCCAGCAGCGACACACAATGACTGGGGGGGACCCTGGCTAGCGTGGCTGGAGAGCGAACTACCCTGCCTGCCTACCCAAAGCTAAACCCACAGAGAAATGGCGGAGATATGATGTGGTTCGGGTATTTATTTACCCGAACCACGTGACCGTTCGGCCAATCAGAGCGCGTTCGGGTCCGAACCACGTGACCCGTTCGGCCAATCACAGTGCTAGCCGAACGTTCGGGGAACGTTCAGCCATGCGCTCTTAGTTCGGCCATGTGGCCGAACGGTTTGGCCGAGCACCATCAGGTGTTCGGCCGAACTCGAACATCACCCGAACAGGGTGATGTTCTGCAGAACCCGAACAGTGGCGAACACTGTTCGCCCAACACTACAGCTATTAGCCGTAGCTAGCTACAGTTTAGGTTAGGGATTTGGGAATAGCATTACTGTGTAATTGTGTAGTTACTACTAGTTAGTACTGTAGTACTGTAGTCAGTGCTAGTAGTTGTTAGAGTAGTAGTACTACTGTGTTAGCTTACTACAGAACTGCTGTGCTGCTGAGCAGTGCCAGTGTGACAGTTAGTGTCCTCTCCTGTGGCACTTGCCAAGTGCAAAGTGCCATGTGCCACATGCAAACACGTGCAAAGTGCCACGTGCAAACACCTGCAAAGTGCAAAGTGCCACGTGCAAAGTGCCACATGCAAAATGCAAAGAGCCACGTGCAAACACGTGCAAATTCCCACATGCAAACACATCCAAAGTGCAAAGTGCAACGTGCAAAGTGCCACGTCACGTGCAAAATGCAAAGTGCCACGTGCAAAGTGCAAAGTGCCACGTGCCACTTTGCACTTTGCACGTGGCACTTTGCACTTTGCACATGGCACTTTGCACTTTGCATGTGGCACGTGGTACTTATGTGGTACTTTGCACTTTGAACTTTGCACGTGGCACTTTGCACTTTGTACGTGACTTTGCACTTTGCACGTGGCACTTTGCACTTTGCATTTTGCACATGGCACTTTGCACTTTGCACGTGACTTTGCACTTTGCAAGTAGCACTTTGCACTTTGCACATGACGTGTCACTTTGCACTTTGCATGTGGCACTTTGCACTTTGCACATGACTTTGCACTTTGCACGTGGCACTTTGCACGTGACTTTGCACATGGCACTTTGCACTTTGCACATGACTTTGCACTTTGCACGTGGCACTTTGCACTTTGCTCGTGGCACTTTGCACGTTGCACGTGACATGGCACTTTGCACTTTGCACATGGCACTTTGCACGTGACTTTGCACTGTGCACTTTGCACGTGACTTTGCACTTTGCACATGGCACTTTGCACTTTGCACGTGACATGGCACTTTGCACTTTGCACATGGCACTTTGCACGTGACTTTGCACTTTGCACTTTGCACGTGACTTTACACTTTGCACATGGCACTTTGCACTTTGCATGTGGCACTTTGCGTGCGTCAGGTGGCAGGTGGCACGTGCAAAGTGCCAAATGCAAAGTGCCAAATGCCAAGTGCCACGTGCCACGTCCGGCATGCTCCTGGCAGACGTTACACCTGCTTCGGCTGCTGCTGCATTGCTCTGCTCCTGCTGCCTTTGCTGCTCCCACCACCAGGGTGCCACAGGCCACTGCTGCTGTGCTGATACCACCTATATTTAACCCAAAACACAATTGCTGCGTAATTTTTGGGAGGTGTCTGGGCCGAAAATTGCCATGTCCCAATTGTGCGGTTGGACTTTGGACACAATGTGGGCTGCACGACCGCTGTCTGGAACCTAGGTCTGATGTTAATTGACAGCCATTTTTTTAGGGGGGGGGGATTTAAAGTTCCCACATCATCAATTAGTGTTCCCCTTTACAAAATAATGATGCTACATGCCTCATTTACCCTAAAAAAATGTTTTTAAAGCAATTTAAGGCCACTTCCGTTTTTTCTATCCAGATATCCAAATCCGGCCGGATACCCCGGATACTAGGGTCGGATATCCGATTTGGATCTGGATTGGAAATTTTTGAACTCGGATATCCGACCCGGATCAGATATCTGGGTATCCGGATCCACTCTGGATTTTGAAAAGGGGTATCCGAGCAGCACACACCTTAAAGCACACCTGAAGTGAGATCAATATGAAGGCTGCTGTATTTACTTACTTTTTTATTGTGTAAATTGCCTGGCTGTCCTGCTGATCCTGTGCCTCTAATACTTTTACCATGGGTCCTGAACAGCATGCAAAACAGGAGTTCTGAATGAAGTCTTATTAGTTTAACTACATACTTGTTTCAGGTGTGTGATCCACACACCAAAAAACACTTAAGGAGGTATTAATGCGAGGCATATGCTCCAAGCAATAAGGACACAAATATTAAGAAAGTATCAAAAAATGCTTTATTAATTATCAAAAAAGGAAAATGCATAAAAAAAGGTTTCACACATAAAAACAGAGACCTCCTGATAGCTGACAACACACCGCTCACTCATGCCGCATACGCAGACCACCATACACACTAAACCCCACACTCGCTGCTGGTAGCAGCTTGACTATAGAAACTCATGCATGAGCCAATATGATCTGATTCAGACTAGATCAAAGTTCTTAAGTAAAGAGTCCGCTCAGCTGCAGTGACAATCAGGTGTCAGGTAGCCTCCAGCAACTCCGCAATCCGCAACCCACATAGACGATGAAGAGTAAATACTCCAAGCATCAATAGTTACAGCCCTTGTATAAAGCGAGCAGTTCAGAAGGGCACAGGTAAAAAGCGACAGTACACTGCAGGACAACAGAGGCGTAGCTAGGATTTTCAGCGCCCGGGGACAAAGACTATTAATGCGCCCCCCCCCAAAGTCAAGGTTGCGGCGCGCCAAAAAGTGGCGTGGTCACATAATAAATGTGGGCGTGGTTATGGGTGGAGCCAAATGTATATGGAGGTTAGCAGGCTCACGCTTACCCACCCTCCCTCAGTATGTACCTTCCAGCATGTTCCAAGACAAATTCAGCAATCATGAGCCCCCCCCCTATCAAGACAAATTCAGCAATCATGAGGCCCCCAACATAACCAACTCAGCAATCATGAGACCCCCAACAAGATAAATTTAGCAATCATGAGGCCCCCAACAAGACAAATTCAGCAATCATGAGGCCCCCAACAAGACAAATTCAGCGATCTTGAGGCCCCCAACAAATCATGAGGCCCCCAACAAGACAAATTCAGTAACCATGAGGCCCCCAAAAAGACAAATTCAGCAGTCATGAGTCACATAAATAGACAGCATTTCACATAAATAGGTAGAATGCCCCCTTAATATGGTAGACACCTCTCACCTGGCAGCAGTTCTCCAAAATACACTCAATCTGACGTGGTTCCCCAAAAATAGGTAGCCCCAGGTCTATAGTTGTCCCCAGAATAGGTGGCCAGCAGTATAGATGTCCCCAGAATAGGTGGCCAGCGGTATAGATGTCCCCAGAACAGGTAGCCAGGGGTAGAGATGTCCACAGAACAGGTAGCCAGGGGTATATGTGCCCAGTATATGTAGGCAGGGGTATGTGTGCCCAGTATATGTAGCCAGAGGTATATGTGCCCAGTATATGTAGCCAGTGGTATATATGCCCAGTATATGTAGCCAGGAGAATAATATGTGCCCAGTATATATAGTCATGCGTATATGTGCCCAGTATACGTAGCCAGGGGTATATATGCCCAGTATATGTAGCCAGGGGTATATATGCCCAGTATATGTAGCCAGGGGGTATATATGCCCAGTCCACGTAGCCAGAGGTTATATATGCCCAGTATATGTAGCCAGGGGTATATATGCCCAATATATGTAGGCAGGGGGTATATATGCCCAGTATATATAGGCAGGGGTATATATGCCCAGTATATGTAGCCAGGGGTATATATGCCAAGTATATGTAGCCAGGGGTATATATGCCAAGTATATGTAGCCAGGGGGTATATATGCCCAGTATATGTAGCCAGGGGTATATATGCCCAGTATATGTAGCCAGGGGGTATATATGCCCAGTCCACATAGCCAGGGGGTATATATGCCCAGTATATGTAGCCAGGGGTATATATGCCCAGTATATGTAGCCAGGGGTATATATGCCCAGTATATGTAGGCAGGGGTATATGTGCCCAGAGTAGGTAGCCAGGGGTATATGTGCCCAGAGTAGGTAGCCAGGGGTATATGTGCCCAGAGTAGGTAGCCAAGGGTATAGGTGCCCAGAGTAGGTAGCCAGGGGTATAGGTGCCCAGAGTAGGTAGCCAGGGGTATAGGTGCCCAGGGTAGGTAGCCAGGGGTATATGCCCAGTATATGTAGTTAGGGGTATATGTGCCCAATATATGTAGGCAGGGGTATATGTGCCCAGAGTAGGTAGCCAGGGGTATATGTGCCCAGAGTAGGTAGCCAGGGGTATATGCCCAGTATATGTAGTTAGGGGTATATGTGCCCATTATATGTAGGCAGGGGTATATGTGCTCAGAGTAGGTAGCCAGGGTTATATGTGGCCAGAGTAGGTAGCCAGGGGTATATGCCCAGTATATGTAGTTACGGGTATATGTGCCCAATATATGTAGGCAGGGGTATATGTGCCCAGAGTAGGTATCCAGGGGTATATGTGCCCAGAGTAGGTAGCCAGGGGTATATGTGCCCAGAGTAGGTAGCCAGGGGTATATGTGCCCAGAGTAGGTAGCCAGTAGCCAGGGGTAAGGTATATGTGCCCAAAGTAGGTAGCCAGGGGTATATGTGCCCAGAGTAGGTAGCCAGAGGTATAGGTGCCCAGAGTAGGTAGCCAGGTCAGCCAGGTGTCCCCCTCCCCAGCAGGAGGGGAGCAGCGCAGAGAAGAGCTGCTCTCTCTCCCTCGCTGTCCCCTCCAATGTCTGTCCGGTGGCTGGCAGCGGCGGGCGGAACTGACCTCCGTCTCATCGCAGCGCCGGATCGATCTGCCGCTACTGTGGTCTGGTCCAGACCAGAGCAGCGGCTGCGCACCCGAACTTCCGGCTGGCGCTGGAGCGAGACGGAGGTGAGTTCCGCCCGCCGCTGCCAGCCACCGGACAGACATTGGAGGGGACAGCGAGGGAGAGAGAGAGCACCTAAGGTGAGGGAAGGAGGGGGGAGATGGCCCTCCTTCCCCACCGTCCGCACAGCTCTCTCTCTTCTCTGCGCTGCTCCCCTCACCCCCCGCAAGAAAAAAAAAAAAAACGAAGCTCAGCTGGGCGCCCTTGGGGACCCAGCGCCCCGGGGCACTTGTCCTACCCCGACCCCCCCTAGCTCCGCGCCTGCAGGACAAGGAAGAAGCAAAGCAAAGTCCAGCAATGCATAAGCAGGAACGACAGACACTGCAAGCTAGCGGCGTGTAGTGCAGAGCATGGACACAACAGGTCCTCCAAGAAGGCAATGCATACGATACCAGGTGAATGGTGTCCTGTCAGTTCCAATCCGTAGATGTAGCAGGTGATGCAAAGGAAACCTCCATCCTGTCAGCAGCAACAACCGTCCCAGGGTGTCTGTGTGCCCTAGACTTGGGTCACATGCCGGCTGTAAGGCGTGCTTAAGAGAACAAAGTCCAAACTGCAAATGCAAGGAGCAGGGTCCAGAAGCAGAGCGTGCTGAGAGGGACAGAGTCCAGCCTGCAGGTAGGGTGGTGGGTAGGTGCGCGATGGCACAGTAGCCGGTGCGGACAGCCTCAGGACGCTAACCCACGCTGTCCTGACATGTTTCGCCGGACTTCCGGCTTTCTCAAAGGGGGGCGTAGCAGAAATGTGATCCACACACTACTACAGCGAAAGAGATCAGCAGGGTGACAGGCAGCTGCTATTGTTCACAATGAAATAAATATGGCAGCCATCAAATACTTCTTATTTCAGCTTCCTTTTAATTCATTTCATCTTCTCTTCTGAGAGCTTTCTCTGAACCCAACTAGTACACACACAAGTCAAAAGATAATGTGTTGTTCTTTCAATCTTATTGAAATAATTAATTAGCTTTGGCAGCCAATGAAGACATCTGTAACCATGGTAATTGGTTCCCAAATCATGCTTTGCCATTCACTCATGTGTTAAAGTTCCCCCAGTGCTTAAAAACAGCAGCACTGCTTCATCATATGCTTGCCATGACATTTCAAAAGTTTTATTACCACTTTTTTGAAGCTTAAGACAATGTTCAGTCGCACACCATCCTCACACTGTAATGTCTACATTGACTGTGACAACTCGTTCCTTATGCTTTTAATTACTGATAGAACCCTGAAGAATAGTGGTCCAACTGCAAGTTTGTGGTTGTTGACGTCCATTGCACACATTCACACCTTCACAGCATTTTTATATTTACCATCCTGAAAGAGAATCAGCTCTTACATCCACATCTAATGTTGGTGTTTGAGTTCATGTTTTACACCACATTCAACCTATTGCTATCTATAACTTCATTTGATTACAGAAGAGCTGTACTCTGCCAGTGTTGAGGTTTTGAGTTATACTAGTAGTTGGGTTATCACAATTCCATGTGGCATTAGTTAGGGTTATTAAGAGGAGCAGAGTCTGGTCAACATTTTGGTGGTGTGAAGTGCTGTATTGAATACCTGTTGATTGTCTGCTATTAGCCACACCCCCATCTAGAGCACGTATCCCTGCCCAGCTGCCTATTTAAAGGGAACCTTAACTGAGAGGGATATGGATGTTTCCTTTTAAACAATACCAGTTGCCTGGCAGACCTATTTATGTCTTTGGCTGCAATAGTGTCTGAATCATACACCTGAAACAAGCATGCAGCTAATCCAGTCTGACTTCAGTCAGAGCACATGATCTGCATGCTTGTTGAGGGGCTGTGGCTAAAAATATTAGAGACACGGGATCAGTAGGAGAGTCAGGCAACTGGTATTATTTTAAAAGGAAAACCCATATCTTTCTCAGTTTAGGTTCCCTTTAATGGTCTAATCTGATTCCTGGTAGTTAGCAAGTGGTGTTGCTTGCAGGTGTTAGAAGTATGATATGCTTGAATTCAGAGGCCTCAGTCACTTTACATAACTGGTTTAGTAAAAGGTCTTGTTCTGCAGAGTGTCTCTTTAAGAAGAATTTTTCTTAGAGAGAAATAGAGGCATTTCTAGAAGCACTGCAGAACATTGTCTTGTGTCTCACACAAGGCCGGAGTGCTTAACAGCCAAGATGTACAGACATCCAGGCAGCCTTTTGGTGTAAACATCGAGTGTTTTCATATTTCCTAAAGGTAAATAATAGCTAGGGAACAGAAAACAATATTCTTCTCAGAACAAGGGAACACGTCATTTTTCCAATGCATGCGCAGTAAAGACTGTGCTTGTCATGATATAATGTGTTCTTATCAGCCAATAGCAGACAATTGGTTATTGATCCATCCTTGCTGGATGATGTCACATTTAACTCTTTAGAGGTTAGTATAAAACAGCCATCGGGCTCCAGAGAGCCATTTCTGACTTCCACCTTCTAACTTCAGACTTCACTTCTACTTTCATTCATCTACTTGTATGCTGTAGGCCTAAGTGCTACGTATCATAGATTATAAGATTATAAAATAAAGCCTGGACCATCCACAAATGTCATACTCACCGCGCTGGTCCCCAGCCAACATCGCCGTGCGCGTTTCCTAAAGCGCACTTGGAAATTCTCGTGCCCCCCCCCCCTGTGGTGATTGATGGGGAGCCAGAATACGAAGTTGAGGAGATCTTGGATTTCCGCAAGGTGTGGAATTCAATTCAGTATCTGGTCCACTGGAAGGGGTATGGTCCTGAGGATAGGTTATGGGTCCCGGCTCACCATCTTCACGCTGAAGAATTAAAACAGCAGTTTCACTTATCTCACCCTGATAGTGTATCAGGGGCATGTCCGGAGACCACACCTCAGGGGGGGGGTAATGTCAGCAATATAGTTACCTCTGCTGTGGGAAGCGGCATCACCGCTTCCGCGTCTGACGTCACCTTGTTCCGCAGGCCGGGCATCTCCTCATTGCACAGGCATAGATTGTCATGCGCGCGCGACAGGCGGCGTGAGCTTTATGCACTGAGGAGGCGAGTCAGCTGACACGCCGGTCAGCTGACCTCGGCTGCCACCACCGCAGTCCTGATTGGTCGGCTCGCTCTGGGCGGGCCTTTAAGAAAAGCTGCCTGTACTTAAACTGAGGGCTTTTAGTAGCCCGTTGTCTGTTGTTGCTGATACTTTGCAGTGAAAGCTCTCAGACCTTAGTCAGATCCGTGTGTGCTTGATCCGGCAGGACCCCAGGGATTCACACTTAGCTTAGAAAAAAACATACCATTGTATATTGATTTTCTGTGTATGACTCTTTGCCTGAAACTTTGATTACCCTCTCTGCCTCTCGATTCTGTACCTTGCCAATCTGATCTGCTGCCGAACTCGGCCCGACCTCCACTTTGATCTTGTCTGCTGATTCAGTACTTTCACCCATCTGATCTGTTACCGACCTCCGCCTGTTTACTTACTACGATTTTGTCTGACGATTATGCACCACTGCTGACCGACTTGCTACCGACTTTGCTCGTAAGACCACTCTCTGATTAGTGATAGTCCCAGCCACCTAAGGGCTATCACTAAAGGAGTACTCCTAGTATAACTGTGCACTAATACACGTGTGATCACATTCCGAATAAATTACTGACTACTGTTCTGATAGAGCACGTTCTGATCATCAGAGACGCCACTGATCATTACAGTAATTATAAGTTTCACTTTCAAAACAGGAAAGATTATCATATTCACAATTTGTGATTTCATGGATATTATTAAAGGTTTTCAATTTGTAAGCAAATCACAATATTTTTATAAACGCTATTACCGCTTATAATTTACACCACGAGCCCTTTTTCCCCGACTCCCTTTTTGCATGGACACCGAGGATCCAAAGGTTTCCCCCTATATAAGTAGGTTACTAACTTTTTTTAAAATTCAATCTTCCTTCAGTTCTCTTGCAAGATAGCAGATATGTGTATACACCTGGCTTCCCTTTGCTTTGATCTCCCCCACATCGTGGTCTTGAGACATGCCCAATGAACATATTCCAGAGTTAATGGACTTGGTGCCTAATATGTAAAGAATGTTCTGGATTAGTATTGGAGGATAGTAAGCTGATATCCCAAAAAACATGAAGCAAACATGATAAATTACAGAAACATTAAACTGAACAAGATATCGCACAGTAATATTACAAGTTTGCAGCACTCTGTGCTCTTTCTTTTCAACAATACATTTTTATTGAAATATTTTCAAAAAGTAAATACATGCAATCTACAAAAAAATGATAGTAAGTACTGCAGGCATAAACATTACAATTATAAAACATAGTAGAGAAAATAATACTATTCTACAGCATGAAAACTCTGGGCTCTTTCATTTGTATATTATCATTATTCTTTATGTTGTCAAATGCAGCCTAAGCAGGATCATAATTTCCAATGAACAATTACTAAACATTTAGGAACTTTGCTGAATCAGGTCTAATCTTAGGAATATGGAGGCTGATTGAAAAGTAAGGAGTAATGAGTTTCTTCCTTTCGGGATAAGATGATTTTACAGGCTCGCAACATTTTTTCATTTTCAAAGGTTTGTTCTTCACATAGAATAAATGTTTTACAATGTTTCAAAAACAATTGGGAGATAAAGAAAGTAACCGACTTTTTTTTTATGCCATTTTTAAAGTGGTGGCCCTTGCATTTTACATGTCATCATCTGTGACAACTCCTTTCACATAATTTTGTTTTCAGAGTAGGAAGTACAGAATGCCAAGCATGTTCTGAATTGATTATGAATGATTATGGGTTGCAAGCAAATGTACTACAGATTTTAAGCAGCTTAGGACTGCGCCAATCAAAAGCAGTAGAAATAACGTGATTATTCCAAATCAAAGTTGAATACAATTAGCATTAAATTTGCATGCATCAGAATTATTTGCAGCTCATTAACCATCCCTAGTTGTAATGATGGTTCCATGATTCATTGACACCTCAGTTGGACCAGTAATTTCCAGTGTGGTGATATATTGAGGTGCTGATGATATTAGGGAATACAGGAACATATTTCTGTCATTTTTCTGTCTGCTATATCTCACATGTGTATTCTGCTTTGAAGCGATGGTCATCTGGCTGTACTACATTTGCATCTAAAGGGACTTCAGTGAATAGAGCTGGGGTGTTAGCCTCCAGCAAAGACATTGGTTAATTAGACAATGGCAGAAGTGAAGGGTTTTGTTCTACCTAACTGGAGTGGAAGCTTGGAAGTCATTGAAAACTGAAACATTTACCACTTCTGTTGATGAAGGCTGTTAAAGCATTGTCAAGAACTCTAGACTAGCCAGGAAGAGCCTCCTGTGTGTTAAACACTATTTCGTTGTGAGGAAATTAAATTATTGGTGGAGGTGCAAACTATATCCTTATCTTTGATCAGCTAGGAAATACTATCAACAATGGGGTTGTCACCTGTAACTTGGATTAACCACTTCCCGACCGCCGTATTGACAAATGGCGGCTGGGAAGTGGACCCCGCAAGGACCGCCGTATTGACAAATGGCGGCGGTCCTTGTAGGGGCATGGGCGGAGCGATCGCGTCATCCGTGACGCGATCCTCCGCCTCCGCCTGGCGCCGCTCACCCGCCGCGACATCCCGCCGGCCATACGGAAGCGCCGGCGGGATGTTAACCCGACGATCGCCGCATACAAAGTGTATAATACAGTTTGTAATGTTTACAAAGTGTATTATACAGGCTACCTCCTGCCCTGGTGGTCCCAGTGTCCGAGGGACCACCAGGGCAGGCTTCAGCCACCCTAGTCTGCACCAAGCACACTGATTTCCCCCCCTCCCTGCCCCAGATCGCCCACAGCACCCATCAGACCCCCCCTGCCCACCCCCCAGACCCCTGTTTGCACCCAATCACCCCCCTAATCACCCATCAATCACTCCCTGTCACTATCTGTCAACGCTATTTTTTTTATCCCTCCCCCTGCCCCCTGCTCCCTCCTGATCTCCCCCCCACCCCTCAGATTCTCCCCAGACCCCCCCCCCCCCCAGACCCCCCCCCCCCATGTACTGTATGCATCTATCCCCCCTGATCACCTGTCAATCACCTGTCAATCACCTGTCAATCACCCATCAATCACCCCCTGTCACTGCCACCCATCAATCAGCCCCTAACCTGCCCCTTGCGGGCAATCTGATCACCCACCCACACCAATAGATCGCCCGCAGATCCGACATCAGATCCCCACCCAAGCGCAGTGTTTACATCTATTCTCTCCTCTAAACACCCACTAATTACCCATCAATCACCCCCTATCACCACCTGTCACTGTTACCCATCAGATCAGACCCTAATCTGCCCCTTGCGGGCACCCAATCACCCGCCTACACGCTCAGATTGCCCTCAGACCCCCCCTTATCAATTCGCCAGGGCATTATTTACATCTGTCCTTCCCTGTAATAACCCACTGATCACCTGTCAATCACCTGTCAATCACCCATCAATCACCCCCTGTCACTGCCACCCATCAATCACCCCCTGTCACTGCCACCCATCAATCAGCCCCTAACCTGCCCCTTGCGGGCAAACTGATCACCCACCCACACCAATAGATCGCCCGCAGATCCGACATCAGATCACCTCCCAAGCGCAGTGTTTACATCTATTCTGTACCCTAATCAACCACTAATTACCCATCAATCACCCCCTATCACCACCTGTCACTGGGTCCCATCAGATCAGACCCTAATCTGTACCTTGCGGGCACCCAATCACCCGCCTACACGCTCAGATTGCCCTCAGACCCCCCCTTATCAATTCGCCAGTGCAATATTTACATCTGTTCTCCCCTGTAATAACCCACTGATTACCTCTCAATCACCTGTCAATCACCTATCAATCACCCTTCAATCACCCCCTGTCACTGCCACCCATCAATCACCCGCTGTCACTGCCACCCATCAATCAGCCCCTAACCTGCCCCTTGCGGGCAATCTGATCACCCACCCACACCAATAGATCGCCCGCAGATCCGACGTCCAATCACCTCCCAAGTGCAGTGTTTACATCTGTTCTCTACCCTAAACACCCACTAATTACCTATCAATCACCCCCTGCCACTGCTACCTATCAGATTAGACCCCTATCTGCCCCTAGGGCACTCAATCACCCGCCCACACCCTCAGAATGCCCTCAGGCCCCAGCCCTGATCACCTCGCCAGTGCATTGCTTGCATCTATTCCCCCCTCTAATCACACCTTGAGACACCCATCAATCACCTCCTGTCACCCCCTAGCACACCTACCCATCAGATCAGGCCCTAATTTGCCCCGTGTGGGCTCCTGATCACTCGGCCAAACCCTCAGATCCCCCTCAGACCCCCTTCCAATCACCTCCCCAGTGCATTGATTGCATCTATTTTCCCCTCTAACCACCCCCTAAGACACCCATCAATCACCTCCTGTCACCCCCCTAGCACTCCTATCCATCAGATCAGGCCCAATACAACCTGTCATCTAAAAGGCCACCCTGCTTATGACCGGTTCCACAAAATTCGCCCCCTCATAGACCACCTGTCATCAAAATTTGCAGATGCTTATACCCCTGAACAGTCATTTTGAGACATTTGGTTTCCAGACTACTGGTGGTTTTGGGCCCGTAAAATGCCAGGGCGGTATAGGAACCCCACAAGTGACCCCATTTTAGAAAAAAAGAAACCCCAAGGTATTCTGTTAGGTGTATGACGAGTTCATAGAATATTTTATTTTTTGTCAAAAGTTAGCGGAAATTGATTTTTATTGGTTTTTTTTCACAAAGTGTCATTTTCACTAACTTGTGACAAAAAATTAAAATCTTCTATGAACTCGCCATACACCTAACGGAATACCTTGGGGTGTCTTCTTTCTAAAATGGGGTCACTTGTTGGGTTCCTATACTGCCCTGGCATTTTAGGGGCCCTAAAACTGCCAGGAGTAGTCTAGAAAACAAATGCCTCAAAATGACCTGTGAATAGGACGTTGGGCCCCTTAGCGCACCTAGGCTGCAAAAAAGTGTCACACATGTGGTACCGCCGTACTCAGGAAAAGTAGTATAATGTGTTTTGGGGTGTATTTTTACACATACCCATGCTGGGTGGGAGAAATTTCTATGTAAATGGACAATTGTGTGTAAAAAAAATCAAACAATTGTCATTTACAGAGATATTTCTCCCACTTAGCATGGGTATGTGTAAAAATACACCCCAAAACACATTATACTACTTCTCCTGAGTACGGCGGTACCACATATGTGGCACTTTTTTACACCCTAAGTACGCTAAGGGGCCCAAAGTCCAATGAGTACCTTTAGGATTTCACAGGTCATTTTGCGACATTTGGTTTCAAGACTACTCCTCACGGTTTAGGGCCCCTAAAATGCCAGGGCAGTATAGGAACCCCACAAATGACCCCATTCTAGAAAGAAGACACCCAAAGGTATTCCGTTAGGAGTATGGTGAGTTCGTAGAAGATTTTATTTTTTGTCACAAGTTAGCGGAAAATGACACTTTGTGAAAAAAAAAACAATTAAAATCAATTTCCGCTAACTTGTGACAAAAAAATAAAAACTTCTATGAACTCACCATACTCCTAACGGAATACCTTGGGGTGTCTTCTTTCTAAAATGGGGTCATTAGTGGGGTTCCTATACTTCCCTGGCATTTTAGGGGCCCTAAACCGTGAGGAGTAGTCTTGAAACAAAAATGACCTGTGAAATCCTAAAGGTACTCATTGGACTTTGGGCCCCTTAGTGCAGTTAGGGTGCAAAAAAGTGCCACACATGTGGTATTGCCGTACTCGAGAGAAGTAGTACAATGTGTTTTGGGGTGTATTTTTACACATACCCATGCTGGGTGGGAGAAATACCTCTGTAAATGACAATCTTTTGATTTTTTTTACACACAATTGTCCATTTACAGAGTTATTTCTCCCACCCAGCATGGGTATGTGTAAAAATACACCCCAAAACACATTGTACTACTTCTCCTGAGTACGGCGATACCACATGTGTGGCACTTTTTTGCACCCTAACTGCGCTAAGGGGCCCAAAGTCCAATGAGTACCTTTAGGATTTCACAGGTCATTTTGAGAAATTTTGTTTCAAGACTACTCCTCACGGTTTAGGGCCCCTAAAATGCCAGGGCAGTATAGGAACCCCACAAATGACTCCATTTTAGAAAGAAGACACCCCAAGGTATTCTGTTAGTAGTACGGTGAGTTCATAGAAGATTTTATTTTTTGTCACAAGTTAGCGGAAATTGATTTTTATTGTTTTGTTTTTACAAAGTGTCATTTTCCGCTAACTTGTGACAAAAAATAAAATCTTCTATGAACTCACCGTTCATAGAGACTCACCGTCTGAATGCATAGAGAGGATAGATCTGCCTATACAGCCCAGCCTCTGTTGCTATCCCAAACCCCCCTAAGGTCCCCCTGCACTCCCTCATAAATCACAGCCACGCTGCTGACAAACAGCTTGTCAGAGCTGGCTGTGTTTATCTCTATAGTGTCAGTCTGCTGCTCTCCCCGCCTCCTGCAGAGCTCCAGTCCCCGCCTGCATCCCTTCCCTCCCTGCTGATTGGAGGGAAGGGACAGGGGCAGGGACCGGAGCTATGCAGGAGGCGGGGGAGCAGCTGAGACTGACACTACAGATGTAAACACAGCCTCACAGCACGGCTGTGATTTATGAGGGATTGCAGAGTGCAGGGGGACCATAGTGGGGTTTGGGATAGCAACAGAGGCTGGGCTGTATAGGCAGATCCAGCCTCTGTATGCAGATAACATTCTTTAAACACACCTCAGGTTCTCTTTAAGGAAGTCTTTTGTTGTGTGTGTGCTATAGTACATTTTTCACATGTGGATGTTAGATCTCTGGAAATCAAATTATGTCTGAGGATGTAATTAAAAACTAGTTCGTCCCCTCCCCAAGGAAGTTGCAGCCTCCGGGAGTATCTCACAGTATAAAAAGCAGAGCCAGATGCCTAGAAAGAATCTTCTCTTGGAGGTAGCGTTTTAGCTAGGGATGATCGCGACTCCTGGTCGAAACGGCGTCCTCCCGTCAAACAACGTTCTAACCTAAGCTGGTAACGTTCTTTTTCCCCCCGTTTATTTTTACACAAATATCCGTGTGTGTATCTTTGTAACTCTTAATTTTGTAACTTTTTATTTTGTTTTTGTAATCTTTTGTATATATTCTGTTCTGCATTGTTCCACTTTTGTCCCTGGAATATTAAATTATTATTTAATAAGCTTGACTTCTGCCGTACTAAAATAACACTCATAGCCTAGAAGAGATTGAAGTGTGTATAAGTCCATGCCTAATTGTATGCTTGAGCAACACTACCATATGAAATTGTAATTGCATTGTGTGTGGGGGCGTTTGTCATACGTTGGCCGAAAGCGCGCAGCTGACCCAATGTACGAAAACGCCAGTGCGACTAGCGACAGCAGAGTGGCTAACAGTATCGTTCGGAACGACTGTTTTGCTTCACTACAGTGTAAGATTGCAACTGTGTGTGTGTGTGTGTGTGTGTGTGTGTGTGTGTGTGTGTGTGTGTGTGTGTGTGTGTGTGTGTGTGTGTGTGTGTGTGTGTGTGTGTGTGTGTGGTGTTCCCGTATTCGGCCTAAAGCGCAAAGCTGACCCGAATACGAAAACGCGGATTGCGCGCTGAGCACTCAACAGCTGAGTGAACGTGTCTAGCAAATCGCTAGTGGTGGCAGTGAGAAGTGTTCTGGGGGGGGGGTCACAGCCTTGTTTGTAGCTTAAATAAGGCTGCTCCCCGCTTGATCTGGTCAAACCCGCAGTCGGGAACCGTATACTCAGGCGTGCCGCGGGCCGGTTCCTGACATCCAGGGCTGCTCATCCGGATTCCGGATATCCCAGATATCCGACCTTTTTTCAGCTATTCGACCGGATTTGGATTACAGATAGTTGGGCCCAAATCCGGATAGCTATCTGCAGATAGTTGGGCGCATAACCCGGATATCCGCAGAGATTAGGCAGATATCCGGATCCGAAATACTGTAACTAAGGAAATGACGTCCTGGAGCCAATCAGAGGGCTCCCAGCAGAATTCCTAGCAACCAATCACAGAAGGGAACCTTGGCCAGCCCCACCTTACCTCATTGAGCCAATCAGAGGGCTCCCAGCCTAAACCCTGGCACCCAATCATGGAAAGGAACACTGGCCAGCCCCCCTGTATAATAATGAGGGCTGCCATGATGAGACAGATCATCCTAGCTTTCTGAATGCTCACTGAGAGACAGGCTACAGTGCTGATGGCCTAGTAGCAAGGGCTGCCTGTACACAGTTATTAACCTAAAGCTGTTCAGTGATTAACCCCTTCACTATCACTACACTATAGTTAAATCGTTAATTAGCTTGATTTCATTGTGTGACAGACAGTCAGAGTGTGAGCTCCAGTGCTGCTGCAGCTACTTTGTTTCTGTGTGTGTCCTGTGCACAGACCAGGCCAGCTGCTGCCTGCTGGCCAGCTATTAGCCTTAGTTTAGCCTACAGTTTAGGTTAGGTTAGTGATTAGGGAATAGCATTACTGTGTAATTAGTTAGCGCTGTAGTACTGCAGTCAGTGCTAGTAGTTGTTAGAGTAGTAGTACTACTGTGTTCGCTTACTACAGAACTGCTGTGCTACTGAGCAGTGCCAGTGTGACAGTTAGTGTCCTCTCCTCTGCTGTCTGACTGTCACTCGGCACGTGGCACTTGCCGAGTGCAAAGTGCCACGTGTCACATGCAAACACGTGCAAAGTGCCACGTGCAAACTGCCAAGTGAAAAGTGCAAAGTGCCACATGCAAATATGTGCAAAGTGCAAAGTGCCACGTGCAAACATGTGCAAAGTGCCATGTGCAAACACGTTCAAAGTGCAAAGTGCCACGTGCAAAGTGCCACGTGCAAAATGCAAAGTGCCACGTGCAAACATGTGCAAAGTGCCACATGCAACGTGCAAAGTGCCACGTCACTTGCAAAGTGCAAAGTGCCACACGCAAAGTGCCAAGTGCAAAGTGCCACATCACGTGCAAAGTGCAAAGTGCCACATGCAAAGTGCCACGTGCCATTTTGCACTTTGCACGTGGCACTTTGCACGTGACGTGGCACTTTGCACTTTGCACATGGCACTTTGCACTTTGCACGTGACTTTGCACTTTGCACTTTGCACGTGACTTTGCACTTTGCATGTGGCACTTTGCACTTTGCACGTGACATTGCACTTTGCACTTTGCACGTGGTGCTTTGTACTTTGCACTTTGCACATGGCACTTTGCACTTTGCACATGACTTTGCACTTTGCACGTGGCACTTTGCACTTTGCATGTGGAACTTTGCACTTTGCACATGACTTTGCACTTTGCACGTGGCACTTTACACTTTGCACGTGACTTTTCACTTTGCACGTGGCACTTTGCACTTTGCACGTGGCACTTTGCATGTGGAACTTTGCACTTTGCACGTGACTTTGCTCTTTGCACATGGCACTTTGCACGTTGCACTTTGCACTTTGCACGTGGCACTTTGCACTTTGCACATGACTTTGCACGTGGCACTTTGCACTTTGCACGTGACTTTGCACTTTGCACGTGGCACTTTGCACGTGACTTTGCACTTTGCATGTGGCACTTTGCATGTGGCACTTTGCACTTTGCACGTGGCACTTTGCACGTGTCAGGTGGCAGGTGGCGCGTGCAAAGTGCCAAATGCAAAGTGCTAAATGCCAAGTGCCAAGTGCCACTTGCCAAGCGCCAAGTGCCAAGTGCCATGTCCGACATGCTCCTGGCAGACGTTACACCTGCTGCAGCTGCTGCTGCATTGCCCTGCTCCTGCTGCCTTTGCTGCTCCCACCACCAGGGTGCCACAGACCACTGCTGCTGTGCTGATACCACCTATATTTAACCCAAAACGCAATTGCTGCATAATTTTTTGGAGGTGGGGGGGTTTAAAGGCCCCACATCATCAATTAGTGTTCCCCTTTACAAAATAATGATGCTACATGCCTCATTTACCCTAAAAAAACGCTTTTAAGGCAATTTAAAGGCCACTTCCATTTTTTCTATCCAGATATCCGAATCCGGCCGGATACCCCGGATACTAGGGTCGGATATCCGATTTGGATCTGGATTGGAAATTTTTGAACTCGGATATCCGACCCGGATCAGATATCTGGGTATCCGGATCCACTCTGGATTTTGAAAAGGGGTATCCGAGCAGCACACACCTTAAAGCACACCTGAAGTGAGATCAATATGAAGGCTGCTGTATTTACTTACTTTTATATTGTGTAAATTGCCTGGCTGTCCTGCTGATCCTGTGCCTCTAATACTTTTACCATGGGTCCTGAACAGCGTGCAAAATAGGAGTTCTGAAGGAAGTCTTATTAGTTTAACTACATACTTGTTTCAGCTGTGTGATCCACACACTACTACAGCCAAAGAGATCAGCAGGATGACAGGCAACTGCTATTGTTCACAATGAAATAAATATGGCAGCCACCATATACTTCTCATTTCAGCTTCCTTTTCTCTTCTGAGAGGTTTCTCTGAACCCAACTAGTGCGCACACAAGTCAAAAGATAATGTATTGTTCTTTCAATCTTATTGTAATAATTAATTAGCTTTGGCAGCCAATGAAGACATCTGTAACCATGGTAATTGGTCTCCCAGATCGTGCTTTGCCATTCACTCATGTGTTAAAGTTCCCTCAGCGCTTAAAAACAGCAGCACTGCTTCATCATATGCTTGCCATGACATTTCAAAAGTTTTATTGCCACTTTTTCGAAGCTTAAGACAATGTTCAGTCGCACACCATCCTCACACTGTAATGTCTACATTGACTGTGACAACTCGTTCCTTATGCTTTTAATTACCGATAGAACCCTGAAGAATAGTGGTCCAACTGCAAGTTTGTGTTTGTTGAAGTCCACTGCTCACATACACACCTTCACAGCATTTTTATATCTACCATCCTGAAAGAGAATCAGCTCTTACATCCACATCTAATGTTGGTGTTTGAGTTCATGTTTTACACCACATTCAACCTATTGCTATCTATAACTTCATTTGATTACAGAAGAGCTGTACTCTGCCAGTGTTCAGGTTTTTGAGTCATACTGGTAGTTGGGTTCTCACAATTCCATGTAGCAGTAGTTAGGGTTATGGAGAGGAGCAGAGTCTAGTCAACATTTTGGTGGTGTGAAGTGCTGTATTGAATACCTGTTGAATGCCTGCTATTTAGCCACACCCCCATCTAGAGCAGGTCTCTCTGCCCAGCAGCCTATTTAATGGTCTAATCTGATTCCTGGTAGTTAGCGAGTGGTGTTGCTTGCAGGTGTTAGAATTTAAGTATGATATGCTTGAATTCAGAGGCCTCGGTCACTTTACATAACTGGTTTAGTAAAAGGACTTGCTCTGCAGAGTGTATCTTAAAGGAGAATGTTTCTTAGAGAGAAATAGAGGCATTTCTAGAAGCACTGTAGAACATTGTCTTGTGTCTCACACAAGGCCGGAGTGCTTATCAGCCAAGATGTACAGACATCCAGGTAGCCTTTTGGTGTAAACATTGAGTGTTTTCATAGTTCCTAAAGGTAAATAATAGCTAGGGAACAGAAAACAATATTCTTCTCAGAACAAGGGAACAGGTCATGTTTCCAATGCATGCGCAGTAAAGACTGTGCTTGTCATGATATAACGTGTTCTTATCAGCCAATAGCAGACGATGGGTTATTGATCCATCCCTGCTGTATGATGTCACATTTAACTCTTTAGAGTCTAGTATAAAACAGCCATAGGCTAGTTTAAAACAGCCATCGGGCTCCAGAGAGCCACTTCTGACTTCCACCTTCTAACTTCAGACTTTACTTCTACTTTCATTCATCTACTTGTATACTGTATATAGACCTAAGTGCTACGTATCATAGATTATAAGATAAAGCCTGGACCATTCACAAGGGATGGACCAAGTTTGCATGGAATACATAAGACTCTACAGACTGATTGCTTTGCCGAGGTAAACGAAGAGATAAGATTGCTCAACACATCTGTATATTTGTTTTCAACAAACTCCTGAAACTTTGACGACATCTAAGTAGTTCTATATCCTGTGCTGTTGCTGTGATGAGTGTCAAGTTATCACACTTTATGTGATAGGGTGCCAAACAAAAGTGTAGTGTTGTTGCCCATAGCAACCAACAAATATTTATTACAGCGGGCAACTGTGGTGTATTATGTAGTTGAATTTAAGCAGATAGGTTAGGCTGCTCTTATGTTCTTTTTTATAGATGAGAATCTTGTCTTTCACCAAAGGCATAAGGCCGAGTAGCAGCGATCGCAGCTGTGACCAGGCTCATGGGGGCCATGTGTGCCCCAGTACAGATAGTTCTCCCCTCCCTGCCGATGGTGACAGTGTCATCATGTTCTGATAATTATGGGGGGCGGGCTAGTAAGAAAGTGATGGAAAGACTGGGTCTCCACCTGGATTTAGGCGAATTGGCCTATACATTAACCACTTGCGGACCACAGTGGTAAACCCCCCTAAATATCAGGCTATTTTTTTAATAATTGGCCACTGCAGCTTTAAGGCTAAGCTGCAGGGCCAGACAACACACCACACTATTGATCCCCCCCCTTTTCTCCCCACCAACAGAACTCTCTGTTAATGGGGTCTGATTGCCCCCCCAGTGTTTTATTTTTGTATATAAATATTTATGTGCTTTTAAAAAAAATGTACAATACCTTCTCCCCCAGCCGGCCAATCCTGGCGATCGGCTGTCATAGACTTCTACCTATGAGAGCTGATCGCTCTCTTCTGCCCCAGGGGGACAGCCATGTCAGACGGCTGTCCCCAGCACAGTGCTGCTGCTGATCGCAGCACTGTACTATGTGGAAAAATGGCAGTTTCACCATCTAACACTCTCGGAGACTGAAGGCGTGGTGGAGCTCCGTCCCCGAGCAGGAGATGCGCGCACAGCCTGCACGTGATCTCCTGCAAACTGCAGCCCCAGGTCTTGACGCCAATTGGAGTTAGGTGTTCCTGGGGCTGCCGCTGTGGCCACGCCCATAGGCATGGGGTGGTCACCTAGAAGTTAACGCAACATTAATGCCACATACTGTGGCAATAATAAACAACTCGTCTGCTCTTCAATTCTTTTTTCAGTCAAGCAACAGATTTTAAAAAGACACAAAAATCTGTCATCTTCCATAAGTGCTATATGGATTCATTTTTTTCATAACTTTTGTTTAGTTCTGTGGAATTGACAGTTTTGTGTGTACTATGACCACAAAAGCAAAGAAAAAACATTATGGCATCTTGTATGTTTTATATACACCATAGATATTTGCTTATGCTTTTATATATTAATAATAAGTCTCATTTGTTACCTCAAGATAAATTAAGCTTTAAACGCGTAACAAATGCATCCTTTGTTTTTAGAAATTAAGACAAGTAATAATGTGAAACAGCAAGTTTATATTAATTACTGACCAATGTAAACTTTAAATTAATCTTCAGTACACAAGGCATAAATCAACTGTTTGCTTTACCAAAGAGCCCTGTTTGAGAAAAGAAGAGCAGAAGTGAAGATCAATATTTCAGTATTTATGCCCCAACCAAAATCTAATGTCAGCAGATGCGATAAATTACCT
The DNA here is from genome assembly GCF_040937935.1 of Hyperolius riggenbachi. Lineage (NCBI taxonomy): Eukaryota > Metazoa > Chordata > Amphibia > Anura > Hyperoliidae > Hyperolius > Hyperolius riggenbachi. The sequence continues at coordinate 435,139,405 of NC_090647.1, forward strand.
AATTTATTACTCTAGAGGGAAAGCTAAGCCTGTAGTTAACTTTAGCTTTTCTGAAATCTTCCAGCAGAGGGGCCAGCCATAAAGAATGCAATTGATGAAAGGTATCATAAAATTCCACTTTTAGTCATTATTTTAGACAGATGTAGCCCAAATGATTGTAGCCTATGGTTTAGCTAATCATAGTGCTTATGTTTTGCCTCTCATTTGTGCAACTTGCAGGAACAAAGCTCATTAAATGACTGTGCAAATCATTACAAAATACAGATAATAACTGTATACATGGCACCTACACTTCATAAAACCAATTACAATTGCCGTAATAATAGCAGAACTAACAACTGGAAAATGTGAAAAAGAAAATACTGAAAACCATCTAATTGGTTAGCTTGGTTTGAACACGGATTGGAAGGAGTTGTCAGTCAGTTTTATTCTTGATTGATATTAAAGCTCCAGTTTAGGCTTTTTTATTTTTCCTCTTCGTTTTTAATGCATATTGTTGAATATATAATAATCTGCAATGTACATAGTTTTGACTTTTTATTTTTAAAGTTTTGATAGTGTTCTATTTTTTTTAATCTGCATAGAATCCAATTGTACCAATCATTGGTCCTTGTCACAAACATGCTAGCCAGTCACCACTCTCACAGCCTCACTCAGCACATACATTTTTCACCATTCAGGACCACAATCTATGCACCAGGCATAACTTAAGAATGGCAAAAATAGTGCATAAAAAGAATATAAAAAAAATGAAAAATAAACTAACAAAGACCCCCCACCCTCCGCCCCCACCCCAGATGTTGGTTGTCTCAGCCAGGAAAGAAATTTCTTAGAAGATCATGCAAGTAAGGTATTTATTGTCCTATTGCTTCAGAAAGAGATGTGGTGGCCAATGATGATGCTTAGCTAATCTGTGTTTCTAGAAAGACTGTTCGAGGCTTTAAAGATGGGTGCCTGCAGTAGTACTGCACCTGTGCAGAATGCTCCCTGCTGCATGAGTGGCCCCGAGCAGAGCGCGCACTTGCGCATGTTTTCCAAAGCCACTGACCTGGCTAGGTTGGAGCCCACTATGGAGGGGATCCCAGAAGTGTATCTGCCAGCGTAGGTAGATACAGAGACTTCAAAGGGCTGGAAGAAGCACCAGGTAAGTAGATCAGCAATTCAGCATTTATTAATTTTGGCTCATGTACCCTTTAAGGAATGCTTCATCATAAACCACTGCACCCCTCCCCCAGAGACCACAGCTATAGGCGTGGGGTGATTACCCCCATCTCCACCTGGACATCAAAGGAGAGGATCAGCCCCTTGTCCTTGACATGGATTAGCTTGGTTCTACTATTCTCCCTAACATACCTAGCAAAAAATTGCATGGATGGAGGCTTTACTAATATCCACACAAGTCAGTGCCACGGACTTCAATACAAGTCATCAAAAAAAAAAAATCTGGTCTGAAAATGAGCAGCAGTTTTGCAATATATTCATCAAGTGAACTTTTGGCTGATTTGCTGTGCTCACTCGTTAATTAGTATTTCCATTTCCCAATATTTCATCTATAAAAGTTGTTTTTTTTTTTCTCAATTGAGTAAAGTTTTAAAATGTAAAGTAACTGGCAATAAACGGTTTCTTGTTTTTTCAACAATTGAATAAACATAAATAATAAGGTTCTCCTTCACCTAGCCACCCAAGCACTATTAACCTTCTGAACCCCCCCCCCACACACACACACGTAAACACATACACACACACACACACGGAAACACACACGGAAACACACACACACCGCACACGCACACATACACACACATACACACACACACACCACACACACACACACACACACACACACGTAAACACATACACACACCACACACGCACACATACACACACACACGCACACACATACACACACACACACACACACATACACACACACACACACACACACACACACACACACACAGAAACACACACACGCACACACCACACACACGCACACAACGCACACACCACACACACACAACACACACACCACACACACACACACACCACACACACACACACCACACACACCACACACACACACACACACACCACACACACACACCACACACACACACCACACACACCACACACACACACACACACACACACACACACACACACACACACACACACCACACACACACACTACACACACACACACACACCACACATACACACACACACACACACACACACACACTACACACACACCACACACACACACCACACACAAACACACACACACACATACACCACACACACACACACACACCACACACACACACCACACACACACACACACCACACACACACACACACACCACTCACACACACCACACACACACACACACACACACACACACACATACTACACACACACACACACACACACACACACACACACACTACACACACACACACACATGCCACAGGTAATTTGGCAATTTGGTGTCTCCCTCAGTAGTGTCCTAAATGTTGTACAAAAGAAACAAGAAGAATACAGAGGAACCAAAGGATATGCAATAACTAAAAATGCCTTAAAAAGAGGTAACGGTGGACTTACCTCTTCAGTGTTATACACACAAATATTCAACAGCTCTTTCAATCTTAAAGGACCATTTATTTACACTGCATTGTGTCACATCATGATCAGTGGTGCTCAACAGAGCTCGAATATTCGAGTAGCTCGAATATTCGAGCTCTTTTTCAGCTATTCGAGCTCGGTATTCGAGCTCCGAATAGCTGGAGATATTCGAATGGGCTATTCGAGTGAACTCGAATAGCACATTCACTATTTGCGCTATTCGAGCTAACAGCGCTATTCGAGCTCGAATACCGAGCTCGAATAGCGTCATAGCCCAGATTGATGTCCTCAGAGCCAATCAGAGGGCTCCCAGGCCTTCTGACGGCAGCCAATCACTGAGGGGGACCCTGGCCAGCCCCTACCCTATAAATAGCGGCCGCCATGTTCGGTTTTTCCGCCCTTGCCTGACTTTGTACAGAGAGAGATCTGCTCCTTTGTGCTTTGGCTTAGCAAGAGCTTTATTGTGGTCATTCACCTAGCGTTTTTGCTCACATACACCTCCTATATGCACCTATATTGTTGTTAGTTAGATAGACATTGTATTTTAGTTAGTAGCTTGTGTGTTACTAGAGAGCCAGCTGCTGCAGGCAAGCTTACACAACTTTAGGCCTCAGGGCCTGCCTGTGTGGGCAGCTCAGCTGTTCTCTCCTGTCCTCTGTTAGTTTATCTCTCATCTATACCAGTATTTCTGCTGTCCTTTACTAGCTACTGAGTGATTGTATTTTGTATTGTAGTTATATAACTGTACTAGGACACTCACTGTCACTGTTTGTTCATAGCTCCTGCGTGTGACCGTGTGTGTGTGCGTGCACTGTAGTGTACACACACTCTATTTCCTTCTGATTACTGATTAATTATTGTAATTTCTAGTTGTACTTACTGTTACTACTTACTGTACTAGGGAGGGACACTCAGTCACTGTTCATAGGCTAGCTCCTGCGTGTGTGTGCGCGTGCACTGTCTGTAGTCGTGTACACACACTCTATTTCCTTGTGATTACTACTGAATCTGATTATTGTATTTTCTACTAGTTGTACTTCCTGACTGTTACTACTTACTTACTGTACTAGGGTAGGGACACTCACTCAGTCACTGTTCATAGGCTAGCTCCTGCGCGTGTGTGCGCGTGCGTGCACTCACTGTCTGTAGTGTACACACACTCTATTTCCTTGTGATTACTACTGATTATTGTAATTTCTAGTTGTACTTCCTGACTGTTACTACTTACTTACTGTACTAGGGACACTCACTCAGTCACTGTTCATAGGCTAGCTCCTGCGCGTTTGTGCGCGTGCGTGCACTCACTGTCTGTAGTGTACACACACTCTATTTCCTTGTGATTACTACTGATTATTGTAATTTCTAGTTAGTGTACTAGGGGACACACTCACTGTTCACTGTTCACACTTACTGATTACCGATTATTGTATTTTGTATTTGTACTGTACTAATCAGTTAGCGATCTAATCACTTAGTGATTAGTGTCACCTCACCCACCAACCCACTCAATTAAAGTACCCCACTTTTCACCCGCCTATTTAAAAAACTTTTGTGTTTACGCCCAAAACATCTAAGATGTCTGGAAGTGGCAGCCAGCGCGGTTTGGGCAAGGGGAAGGGCAGCAAGGGAATCAGGAGGAGAGGGAGCAGCATTGTGGCAAGCCGCGGCCGCGCCACCATGCACAGTTCCGCAGCAGCAGCAGCGTCAGTGGCTAACATTCCTCCTATAGCCACTGGCCGTGGACGCCTTGGGCGCCGCCCAGCAGGAGCATCTGCAACTCACGCTGCAGAGACACAGCAGCAGCAGCGTGTAGCACCTGCTCCGATTTTCCTCCAGCCGGGTCGGAAACGTCCCATTGAGGAAAAGGATGCAGACACTGTGGTGCAACTGATGACGGAGGATGAGCAGCCCGCCATCAGCTCTGCATCCGAGGCCTCCACCCTCACCACCACCCCTGTTTGCAGCAGCCGCCCAGCAGGGCCTGGGGAGGAGGCCAGTTCACCGTCACTCGCCGACCTGTCATTCAGCAGTCTTTTGACCCCAGGCATCATGAGTAAATTGTCTGCTGTTGTTGGCGATCTTGAGGAGGAGATGCTGATGGGCACTTTGGGGGAGGAGGGATTGGACAGCAAGACTGTGGCGACAGTCAAGCAGCCCATCCATGCATCAGGAGAGGAGTTTGGGGGGGTCATCATCCCAGCAGGACATGTTTCAGGAGGGGGAGGATGATGATGACACGGTGACAGACAAAGACTGGGTGCCACCAGCTCCAGGGGATGTCGTCATCAGCAGCTCTGAGGAGGAGGAGGATGCGCTTGTGGGCCTTGCAAGGAGGCGCATCATTGCAAGCATTGGCAGCAGTAGGCAGGTCCCACAGCCTGCTGGTGTCTCAGGCTCAGCAGCAGCAGCAGCAGCAGCATCTGCCAGTACCACCACCAGCTGCACCCAAGCCCCCGCCCCAACCACCACAGGGAGACAGGCAGCAGCGGCTCCAGGCCGTAGGGGGTTGTTTTTGTCACCAATCTGGCGATTTTTCACCATGCCCACAGTGTACAGCAAGTACGCCACTTGCAACCACTGTCAGCGGAAGTTGAGCAGAGGTGCAGACCCCTTAAAGTTCAGCACCAGCTCTCTCATCAACCACCTTGCTGCGAAACATTTCCACCAGCATGAGGAGTTCCAGAGGCTGAAGGCATCTGGTGCTGGCAGTGGCACCACACCCATCACTGCACAGCCTTCAGCAGCAGCAGCAGCAGCAACAGCAGCCACTCGCCCTCCTGCTCCTCCAGCAGCACCAGCAGGAGTGCGGAAACGCACTGCTCCTCCCCCCTCTGCAACTCCTGTCGCCGACACTGAGGCCTGTTCTGGCAGCCAGTCCTCAGTGGCCTCCTCTGCTGTGTCCGCTGATTCCCGTGCCAGCAAAAGGCCACGCCAGAGCCTTTTGAGCGAGTTCTTCCAGGGGGTGGTTAGGGCTCTGCCTCCCAGCAGCCGTCGCGTGCGGCAGCTGAACGGCTTGCTGGCACGGGCCATGTGCTCCCAACTCCTGCCGTACACGCTCGTGCAGGAGGGGAGCGACATGCGTGCGCTGCTTGCTTGTGCAGCCCCAGACTGGCAGCTCCCCAGCAGACACTTCTTCGCCCGCAAGGCCATTCCTGCACTGCACCGCTTTGTGATGGCCAATGTGGAGTGAGGGCTGGAGCACGCGGTTGGTGAAAGGGTCCACGTCACCATGGACTCCTGGAGCAGCCGCTTCGGGACAGGCTACCTGTCCTTCACTGTCCACTGGGTCAGCTTGGTGGAAGGGGGTGAGGATGGGAGAGCAGCAGCGGGCACAGCAGCAGCAGCAACACAGTGGGTGGTGCCACCCCGCAGGGTCAGGGGAACTGCAGCAGGTTCCTCCGATCCTCTGCCATCCTCCAGCACACCTGGCCAAACCCCCCGCCTCATCAGCAGCGTGAAGGCCCGCCACTGCCAAGCGCTGCTGCACTTGGTCAGCCTTGGGAAGACCAAACTGACGGCAACCCATGTGTTGGCCAAACTCCAGGAGCAGGAGAGGATTTGGCTGACCCCCAGAGGCCTCAGAGTCGGAGAGGTGGTGGCCGACAATGGGGCCAATCTGGTTGCCGCAATTGACAGGGGAAACCTGACCCACATCCCCTGTCTTGCCCACGTGCTGAACCTGGTGGTGCAGAAGTTCTTGCGCACCTACCAGGGGATGGGCGAACTGCTGGAAACGGCAAGGAATGTTGTGCATCACTTCCGGCGCTCGGCTGCAGCATGTGCGAGCCTGGAAGACGTGCAAAAGGAGCTGGAGCTGCCACGCCATCGGCTGATCCTTGACGTTCCGACTCGCTGGAACTCCACCCTGGCGATGTTGGAGCGTCTGGTTGAACAGAAGCACGCTGTCAACCAGTACCTTGCCCAGGCCACTGTTTCCGCCGCTCAGAGAAGGGACAGGACCAGCAACATCCCGTCCATCGTCCCCGATGATGACTGGAGGCACATGCAGCAGGTGTGCTTAGTGCTGGCTTCCTTTCTGCAGGCCACTAACATGGTGAGCAGGGACCATGCTATGGTCTGCGAGTGGGTGCCCCTGGTTTGTCTGCTGAACAGGGCCCTCGATGCTTTGCTGGAACAGGGAGCGGCAGCCTTGGACCAGCAGGAGCGTCATGCAGCTGCACAGTCCACCTCTGAGGGGGAGGAGGACTTGGTGAAGGTCCCTGACCTTGCTGCTGATGAGGGGGATCAGCACAGCGCAGCTGAGTTGGTGCGGGGGTGGAGAGAGGATGAGGCGGCAGAGGAGGAGGATGAGGACAGCACTGCCGTCGATGTGCCAGCACACGTGGCCCGCCTCTTCCCAATGGCAGCACACATGCTGACAAGCCTGCGCAAGGACCCCAGGGTGATCCAGATGAAGCAGAGGGAGGACATCTGGATCAGCATGATGTTGAACCCACGCCTCAAGGGGAAGTTGAGCCAGTTCCTGCCGCCTGCAGCAGGAGACCCAGCGCAACAAATAAGGAGCTTGCAGCAGGCCCTTGTTGAGCGCTTGGAGGAAGCCTTCCCCCAGCCTTCCACCCCCACTGTCCAGCCAGCACAGAGGCAGCAGCAGGTGCCTGCATCCAGCAGCAAGCGCCCCACAGACCTGCTGTCTCTCAGCAACGAGCTCTACAGGACTGTAGAGGCTCCGGCAGCAGTGACTAGAGAGGAGGTGCATGCAGCAGCATCCTCCTCCGGTCACAGCCAGCGCCTGACCCGAATGGTGGCTGACTACATGGGGTCCTACAGCGGGCTTGACAGCGATGCCCCTGTTGATCCCATGGAGTATTGGGTCAAGCGCCTGGAGATCTGGAGCGAGCTGGCGCAGTACGCCCTGGAAGTGCTGTCCTGTCCCCCTTCCAGCGTGCTGTCCGAGCGCTGCTTCAGTGCAGCTGGTGGCGTGGTCACCGAGAAACGCTCACGTCTGTCTCACAAGTCTGTGGACAGACTGACGTTTCTCAAGATGAACCAGGCGTGGGTGGAAGGCGAGTTCCTGGCCCCTGTTGTCGGCGAGAGGGGGACATGAACTGAAGAACCATCGTTAATGTGCCTTACCACCCTTTACCACCTCCTGGCTCCTGCTCACTAAGCCAGCCTGGTTCACTTTGACTATTACGTCGCCTGCAGCCACACATTTTACACCTACAGTGGGCTGCTGTGTACTGCCCTTCTGCTCTCTGTCTGTGTTTCCCACTGCCAGGGTACAAAGAATTACCTTCTGCTGCCACTCTGCCACCAGCTATTACGTCAAACAATAGCTATATCTGTCTGTGTAATTTGTTGTAAAAACAAAACAAATAAACCATTAAAAAAAAAAAAGGTTTAATTTTTCTGAGGTGCCCGGGTTGAAAACTGTGTTGTCCCAGTTGTGTATTGGACACGATGTGGGCTGCACGACCGCTGTCTGGGACCTCCTGCTGTGTTTATTTACAGCCCTGGTATCACCGCTAGGTACCAGGGCTATTATGTCACCCTGCCTACCTACCTGCTGCCACACTCACACTACTCCTCCATTCCTCCTGCTGCTGCTGCTGCTGTCTGTCTGTGTTTCCCACTGCCAGGGTACACAGAATTTCCTTCTGCTGCCACTCTGCCACCAGCTATTACGTCAAACAATAGTTGCTCACATTACTCCTTCATTCCTCCTGCTGCTGCTGCTGTCTGTCTGTGTTTCCCACTGCCAGGGTACACAGAATTACCTTCTGCTGCCACTCTGCCACCAGCTATTACGTCAAACAATAGCTATATCTGTCTGTGTAATTTGTTGTAAAAACAAAAGAAATAAACCATTAAAAAAAAAAAAAAGGTTTAATTTTTCTGAGGTGCCCGGGTTGAAAACTGTGTTGTCCCAGTTGTGTATTGGACACGATGTGGGCTGCACGACCGCTGTCTGGGACCTCCTGCTGTGTTTATTTACAGCCCTGGTATCACCGCTAGGTACCAGGGCTATTATGTCACGCTGCCTGCCTCATTGACTGCCTGCTGCCACACACTCATCCTCCTCCTCCTGCTGCTGAATTTACCTCCTGCTGTCTGTGTGTTTCCACTGCCAGGAAGCACATACAATGGCGCTTCCAACATGCGTGCGCAACCAGCTATTTATTACGCTCAAAAATATCTGCATTTCTTTAAAAAAAAATATAAAAGAGAAATAAGTGAAGAAGAAGAAGACGATATAGAAAAAGAAGGAGAAGAAGAAGAAGAAGAAGAAGGAGAAGAAGAAGGAGAAGAAGATGAAGAAGAAGAAGATGAAGAAGATGAAGAAGATGAAGAAGAAGAAGATGAAGAAGAAGAAGATGAAGAAGATGAAGAAGATGAAGAAGAAGAAGATGAAGAAGATGAAGAAGAAGAAGATGATGAAGAAGAAGAAGATGAAGAAGATGAAGAAGATGAAGAAGATGAAGAAGAAGATGAAGAAGATGAAGAAGAAGAAGATGAAGAAGATGAAGAAGATGAAGAAGAAGACGATGAAGAAGAAGAAGATGAAGAAGATGAAGAAGAAGAAGATGATGAAGATGAAGAAGATGAAGAAGAAGAAGATGAAGAAGATGAAGAAGATGATGAAGAAGAAGAAGATGAAGAAGAAGATGATGATGAAGAAGAGGAAGAAGAAGAAGAAGAAGAAGAAGAAGAAGAAGAAGAAGAAGAAGAAGAAGAAGAAGAAGAAGAAGATATAGAAGAAGAAGAAGAAGATATAGAAGATAAAGAAGAAAAAGAAGTATATACAGTACTGAACAACATTTTGGACACAACTTCTCTTTCCACCTTTTTTTTTTTTAAAGGAACATCCCCACATAATCACTTGCTGTTGTTACTTGGAAAAAAAGATGTTTCTTGCATCATTCACCCTCAAAACAAGTGTTGGAAGCTATTTAAGGCCAATTCGAATAGTCAGCTCGAATAATGAGCTCGAATACCGACTTGAATAGTGAGATCGAAGTCCGAGGTCGAATCGAATAGTAAAAAATATTCGACTCGAATATTCGACCGAATTCGAATAATTTACTATTCGAATTCGACCAAACTCGAATTATAAAAAGGGGTATCCGAGCATCACTAATCATGATACTCTCTCCTACCACAGCTCATCACAGTGGCCATTACAGGCAAGGAAACATGACACACTTGCCTGCGATGCAACACAATGGTAAGGAAGTGAAACACAGAAGCTGCAGTGTGCTAAACCGGAAGTTCCATGTTAATTTTTATTTTTCTTGGGTCGCACCATGGTTATAACATATGGTGTGACTTTTCAGGGGCAGTGGGGCACACCAAAGACCCTCACATTTAAAAAAGAATAGACACATTTTAAATATACTTTGTCCTTTTTTGTACTTAAGCATATTTGTGAGACTAGGATTTATGAAATAAGTCCACCACATCCTCTTTTTAAAGTTTTCAAAATTAATGTTCTATCCTTCTCTGTATTTATCTTGTTTCAATTATTGATCCACCCCTGGTGGAGAGTTGTGCCCCCAGCCTATTCCACAGAGAGCGACTAGTTTAATCCAAGCAGGGCTTGGTTTGTTCTCCCCAAAAGAGATGGGCCGAACGGTTCGCCTGCGAACGGTTCCAGACGAACTGTGGGTGGTTCGCGTTCGCCGGCGAAGGTGAACTTTTGTGGAAGTTCGATTCGCCCCCATAATGCTCCATTGAGCACAACTTTGACCCTCTACATCACAGTCAGCAGGCACATTGAAATCCTACAAATCCCTAAGCAAGCTCATTTTTCTCTTGGATATATCACAATGGTACATGCTGGGCTGGCTTCAGCATGTAGCATTGTAGTGTGTTGTGTTGGTGGTATAATGGTTAGGATAGCAGCCTACAGAGTGGTAGGCCTGGGTTCAATTCCTGGCCAATGTGAGTTGGCTTTTGACATCCTACAAATCCTTAAGCAAGCTAATTTTTCTCTTGGATATATCATAATGGTACATGCTAGGCTGGCTTCAGCATGTAGTGTTGGTGGTGGTATAGTGGTGAAGAGAGCTACCTACCAAGCACTCAGACCTGGGTTCAATTCCCGGCCAAGGTATGTAAGCTGGCTTTTGAAATCCTACAATTACCTGGAAGACAAGACCCTCCTCCTCCAGGAGGAGGGAAACAGGGAGGTACACTTCCTGATGTTGTAAAGCAGTGTAGGCCTGCAATTGAACATTCAATGAGATTGCTGACCTTAAAACACTGCTTTCTGTGAAATCTAGATTTTTTCTCTGGGACTTTGATGTGTATTCCATTAAACCATGTCTCTCTCCAGGTATTAGACCCCTTGAAACATGTTTTCCATCACTTTTCTGGCCAGCATGAGTGTTTCCAGTTTTCAAAGTTCGCCTCCCCATTGAAGTCTATTGCAGTTCGCGAACCAAAAATCCGAGGTTCGGCCCATCTCTACCCCCCAACTGCACTTGGTCACTTATTGCAGTAACCACCTTTGTGAGTATACTTCTATATATTCATCCTTCAGTGTATTTTCACCTTATGCATCCAAGCAATTTTCACATTTCAGCGCTCCTCCCATTCATTCACCAATAACTTTACCACTACTCATCACATTTAAATGATATGATATATAATATATATATATATATATATATATATATATATATATATATATATATATATATATATATATATATATATATATATATATACATATATATATATTTTCACCACCAATTAGGCTTTCTTTGGGTAGTACACTTTGGTAAGAAATATTTTTATTTTATTCTAAATGCATTTTAACAGGAATATTAAGAAAATAAATGGAAAAAATAATTATTTCTCAGTTTTTGGCCATTATAGTTTTAAAATAACACCTGCTACCATAATTAAAACCCACATATTTTATTTACCAACTGCCACTTGTCCCGGTTATTACACCATTTCAATTATGTCCCTATCACAATGTGTATGGCACCAATATTTTATTTGGAAATAAAGGTGATTTTTTTCAGTTTTGTGTCCATCACTATTTACAAGCCCATAATTCAAAAAAATAACAGTAATATGCACTCTTGACAATCATGTTAAAAAAAAATTCAGTCTAAAAGGTAACTATTTTTTTTTTTTTTTAATTGTAATTTTTTTATTTTATGTTAAAGTTACTTGGATATTTATGGGAGTGTGTGGGAGTTAATTTTAAATTATCTGTAGGTCTCTTTATTAAAATAAATGTATGTAGGTGTAATTTTACTATTTGGGCACAAAATGTGCTCATTCATTAGCTTCCTGCGCATGCTTTTAGAACGCGAAACAGGAAGTAACGCGTGTATGTGTAACTTACAGTGGTTACAAATGACCGCAGGCATCTCATTGACGCTGCGATCATTAACACAGGGATCTAGATCAATGAATGGGAATGCATCTCCGGGCTAAAGGACGGCGGTGAGAACCAGCACAGGAGTGCACACACGAGCAAGCAGGAGCGCGCACAGCAGCGATCACGGCAGAGTTTGTATATCTAAACCTCTAAAGCCAAGATGAAGTTTTTAGGGGCATAGATATACTGTACTAAAAACATTACGTGGTTATTAACTCATGGCCCATATGCAATTAACCTTTTCTCCTGTGTTCTCTCCTAGGTAATAGTTTCATACCTTGTCATATAATGGGCTTGATTCACAAAGCTGTAATAACTCTTATCACGGTTGCGCTAGCGTTTTGCGCGCACTATAACACGTGTAACGTTTTTGCACGCAAAGACGAATTTGCGCGCAAAATCGGGGACGTTTTCGCATGAAAATTACCATCTTTATGTGAAAACGGACACGATTTTGCACGCAAATTTGCGTTTGTGCGCAAAAAACGTTACGCGTGCTATAATGCTAGTGCGACCGTGATAACAGTTATCACGGCTTTGTGAATCAAGCCCAATGCAAAGTGCTTAAAAGTTATTTTAAAGAGAATATGAGGAATTATCTCTCCTAGGTGAAAACTCAGGAGAAAAAAAATGTCATATGGGCCCTGGTTTCTAAAAAGATACTACACTATATTGGGTGCCTGAGCCCATATGCAATTAACTTTTTCTCCTAAGTTTTCTCCTAGGTGATATTTTCAAAATTGTCAATAAAATGCCTTTAAAGTCACCAGCAAGCAAGAAAATACTTAAAATAATGTTGATAGTACCGTTTCATCTACTTTTGTTTTTAATATTTTTGAAGTTGCAAAGTGCTGAAAAGTTATTTTAAATAGAAGATGAAAAATTATCTCCTAAGAGAAAATTCAGGTGAAAAAGTAAATTGCATATGGGCCCTGCTCTCTCTCCCCCCCTCCCGCCCCTGGTTTCCCCATTATATCTAGATTTATTCTGTGTTGGATTATATCCTAATATTAAGATCTAGCTCCTCCTCTGCTGTGGTCTAAGATATCTACTTCTTTTCTGGATTAAAAAGTAAATAAATAAAAAAATACAAGATTTTTTTTCTTATAACCACACAACACCTTCTATTTCTCTAAATGTTGTCTTAAGAAGGCCTTGCTGGTCGTATATATATATATATATATAAAGAAAAACTGCAGCATGCAGTCATAAAATGTAAAAAAAATGGTCTGGTATACAATATTTTATCCTAAAAACAAGAAAATAAACAAACAAAAAGAAAGGAGAGCTTCTGATGTGGCAGGAAGATAGATTGAGGATTTAACAGCACTTTAATGAGTTATGAAGATGATATTATAAGCATTTCATTAGTTTATTGGAGCTCGTACTGTAGAGTGGTGTAGATTTAATTTCTCTCTGCAGGTTGCTTCTTCTAATCTGGCTGCTGTACTTGTTTTCCTTCTCGTTCTGTCACAACCACAGAATCACACTGTCTTCTTCTCATTATCCTGTGTCAGTAGAGCCCTGAACTACTTCCTTCTGCCAGCTTGTTACGTGATTTTACACATTTTGCTTTGCCAAGATGTAACTTCAACTACTGCATCTTCCTCACAACTACCTGTGAGCTGGTGTTTGTCTCTATTGTATGGAAGCTGAATACCTCAATAGGAGCTCAGTATTGCTCTCAAAGTGCTTTAATTATCATGCTGAGAACAAGATTTTGTCCTTTTCAGAGCTGAAAGATGCTTAAAAAAAAAACGGTGTCATTTTAATTAATCAATCCTATCTCCAGCTCTCTCTTTTAAAAATGCCCAAATCCGACATGAAAAAGCCTGAATCTAAAATCATACATTGAATAGATATTTTTGCTGAATCACGTGGATTTTCAACTATGGAAATTAACATTTACCCAGGAGTTTTAGTACGGTACAGATATAGCGAGCTATTTATGTCAAGACTATAACATTTTAGCCTAGTGCAAGCCTGTGCATGATACATATAAATAATAATTGTTCAAACATTCCATTATATGCTACATGCATGGCAGGACACAAGGGACCTGATTTATTAAGGCATCACCAGAGATCTCACAGCATCCAGCAAAACTGAACTGGAATTTTTGTAAAGCTTGTTATTAGGTGGTAAAACAATAACAGCATTTGTAAAGCATGTTCTCCCAAAGGACGCAACGTGCATAGGATGCCTCAGTTCCATATTTATCAGGAGGTTGTAGTTTTGTCATAGAGAGGGTAGAATTCTATATCTATACATGGCAGACTGTAGCAGCAGGCTTATAATCGGAAACTGAATTGTACCTTTTTGTATAAAAAGTCAGATACTTACCTCAAAAGAGGGATGTCTCTGGATAATAGAAAGGCTTTCCACATCCCCCTCAAGGCCACCATTCAAGCAGTGAGACCCTTTGAACCTATTTGATAGGGGCTTGTTGAATAGGTTCACGTGGCTGCACTCCCATCCGTGTATACAATGGCCACAGTGCGCAGGTGCAAGACAGCCTGTGCCTAGACAATAGCATGGAGCCGCTAGTGCATGGCTTTTTGCTCCATGCACAAGCAGCTCTATTATTATTAGTAGTAGTACTATTATTTAGTATTTATATAGTGTTGACATCTTCTGCTGTGCTGTACAGAATATATTGTCCTTCAGAGGCGCTCGCAATGTAATCCCTACTATAGTCATATGTATGTATCGTGTAGTGTTTGTATTATATTCTAGGGCCAATTTTTTTAAGGGGAAGCCATTTAACTTATCTGTATGGTTTTGGGATGTGGGAGGACACTATTGCAGACGTGAACACAAAGAAAAATACACTTGGCCAGGCCTGTCAGCGAAAATGAAACTAGCTAGCGGCGGGGGACCAGAGGCTCTGTGGGTGACTGCGAGGGCACGGGACAGCTGGAGGTGACTGGTAGAAGTTCCAGGAAAGTAAAACTGATTATTTATTCCTGGCCAGAGCCGGATTTAGGCCTAGGCCTCCTAGGCCATAACCTAGGGCACCACAGGAGGAAGGGTACCAAAGCAGCAGGCTAAACTGGTGCAGCATTTGCAAGCTTGCAAATGCTGCAATGCAGGGAGATCAGGCGAGCACCTGACTGTGATACTCTGCTGCTAGCTGCCTGTGCAGCAGCCACCTTGCTCTCTGTGCACGTTTGCATTGTGGCCAGCGGCTATGGACTTGGGCAGCATTTGAGACGGAAAGGAAGCTTCTGCACTGAAGATGAGCAGAGAAATGAGTGACACAGATGGCTTCTGCGGTGTGAAGGCAAGCTGCCTACCTATACTAAAAGGTGGGGGGGGGGAGGAGGGATTAAGGGAGCCATATGGCTACCTATACTGGAGGGAAAGGAGCAGGAGTCATCTGGCTACAATTACATTTAATTATAGGGAAAGGGGGGAGGAGTCATCTGGCTGTCTATACTTGGGGGGTCATCAGGCTACCTATACTGAAGGAGGGCAGCTGGTGATAGTGGCCTAGGGCGGTAAAGAGTACAAATCCGACCCTGTTCCTGGCTTAATTGTCCCTTTAAAGTGTACCAGAGAGGAGAAGTGTCTCTGGTACATTACTTACCTGGGGCTTCCTTAAGCCCTGTTAGGGCTTCTTGTCCCTCGCCATCTCTCTAGGTGACTCCTGTCACCTGCAATTGTCCCCGAAAGCTTGGCCAAGTCGCGCTCCTTTGCGCATGAGCGGCCCGGCCATATGTAAGCATCTGGGTGTTTTGGGGGTTGTTTTTGTTTGTTTGTTTTAGTTCGGTTGACATTCACTTTAAGAGGTATGATTCTCAGCTCTAATATATTTTACATCAGAAAATTTGATTCCATTTTAATTAATACTGCTGCTGTTGGTACAGTAATGTCTTAATATACTTTCATATTGATTCACTGAATATTTATACATTTTTAATAGCAGTACTTTGTTGGTGCCTGATTTCTCCATACCCTCTTGCAGTCATTTTTACTTCCTGATTTCTGCAGATTTATGAACCAATGAGACTGTGAGAGAAGCATTCTTGGTGTGTTTCAAGCAAAGCCAGAATTTTTAGCAAACTTGCTAGAAAGTTTTAGCACATTCAGATTGTAGTTTAAGAACAGCATGCAACTGCTTTTATCATATTTTTTTTTTTTTTTTTGCACTAATGTAGAGTCTTTAAATTATCACAAAAATGTGCTAATTTAAAGGCTGAGGAACTGAGAGTGCTATTCCAATATTAGTCACCAGATGGCATGCATGTGCCTTAATATATTTCTCCATAGCAAAAGAATGGAAGAAGCAACATCAGAAGTTGCTGAAGACTGGAGATAAGCCATATGTGTGCCATGGATGCATGGTGACCTGGAGAACAGGAACAGAGGATAGGTAAAATTGTATCAGCAGCAGCACAGGAATAAAGAAAGGGAAACATAGATCATGGACACACACACCCATGCAAGCACGCACGCACACACACACAGACACTACACCACAGAAGATTGCATACAATGCTGCCCATAATTATTCATACCCCTGGCAAATTTTCACTTAAAGTTACTTTTATTCAACCAGCAAGTCGTTTTTTGACGGGAAATGACATAGGTGTCTCCCAAAAGATAATAAGATGATGTTCAAGAGGCATTGTTGTGGAAAAGTGTCAAGTCCAAAATTATTCATACCCTTCTCAATAATCAATAGGAAATCCTTTATTGGCTATTACAGCAATTAAACACTTCCTATAATTGCATACCAGCTTTTTGCATGTCTCCACAGGTATTTTTGCCCATATATCGTTAGCAATGAGCTCCAGTTCTTTCAAGTTGGAGGGTCTTCTTGCCAACACCCTGATTTTTAGCTCCCTCCACAGATTCTCAATTGGATTCAAGTCTGAACTCTTTTAGCATTTAAGTATTATATGATTGAATTTGTAGGCCTCAGTTACTTTAACTGAGGTTAGTTAAAAGACTTGATTTGCAGTGTATACCTTTAAAGAGGATTTCTAAAAGCACTGAAGAACAGTGTGATTCGGAACTCCCAAGGCTGTATCAGAGATATCCAGTGCAGAGGCCAGACTAGCTGGCGACAAAACAACATTAACATGAGCCATTGTTATGAAAATATTCTCACAAACACAGTAAACAATGGTCTCTTCAGAACAGGATGACCGGTGCCTGGAACATGGAGTTTTCCAGGCCATGCACAGTAAAGACTGTGCTTGTCATGGTATCACAAGGTTTTATCAGCCAATAGCAGGCGATGAGTTAGTGATCCGTCCCTGCTCAGATGATGTCACATTTAACTCTTTAGAGTTTAGTATTAGAAGAGGTAACGAGTTCCCAGGGGTGGCTACTTCTTCTTCTGCTGCATCTGACTTCTGGCTGATGACTTCCACCCTTTACTCTTTTTGTAATGTATTATCATCTTATCTAACTGTATGCTGTATATAGGCCTACGGGCCACGTAGTATAGATGTAACATAAGAGAAAACCTGGTTGCCATGCAATGGGGCCAAGAGCTGTAACGCAAAGAGGACTTACTACAGAACAATTGCTTTGCTGTGTAGAGATAAGCATCTGCATATCTGTATATCTGTTTAATGAATAAACTCCTGAGACTTTGATGGCGTCTAAGAACTAAGAAGTTCTATCTCCTATGCTGTTGCTGTGATGAGAGTCAAGTTATCACACTTCCTGTGATATGGTGCCGAATGAAGGTGTAGTGTTATTGCCAATAGCAACCAACGTATAGATTCTTACAAACCTTTGCTGGGCCACTCCAAACGTTAATGTTGTTGTCTGCTAACCATTTCTTCACCACTTTTGCTGTGTGTATTGGGTCATTGTCATGCTGAAATGTCTACTGGTGCCCAAGGCCAAGGCCAAAATTTGCCAGAGCTATGAATAATTATGGGCAGCACTGTAGTTGCCTTTTTATACATTAATGAAGTTTCCTTTGTGAAGTTCTTTAAATGTTTTTTTTGCTGGTGTGTGTGGTGACATTTTCCACCCTACCCTATCAAGGATGTAGCATGCAAAGCATTACTTTTTATTCAGTTCAAAGAATTAAAAAATATATTTGTAACACAGTGTACTGCAATATGTGTCAGAACTTAAATATAATATATAACATTACACAATATAATATAATACAATATAATGTCAAATTACAATAAAAGGCAAATAATTAAAAAATTAGGTTATGGTAATGCATAGAAGCTGATGTAATACAACTAGGGATGGTCGGAAATGTCGATTTCCAGTTTCTGCAGAAATTCTGATTTCCACCAATGCCGATTACCGATTTCACAGATTTCTGATTGTTTCCGATTTCTGAGTAGTGTCTTTTTTTGCTCATTTTTTTTCTTTCTCTGGCCAAATACTTTCAAGTTGTTTCTGCATTCTCTGATTGCTCCATTGATTTCGCGTTCTGTGATTGGGCTAAAATTACCGAATTGCAGTAATGCAGTATTTTTGCAGAAATCCGATTTCCGAGTTCTGTTTTCCGATTTCCGTGTTCCGTTTTTCTGATTTACGAGTTCTGATAGAAAATTCAGAGTTCTGATCGGAAATTCGTAAGATTTCAACACAAATTTTCAAACACATGAACAATGGCTTACAGATAATTCCAGTGCTGCTCGGATACCCCTTTTCAAAATCCGGATCCGATTTGGATCCAGATACCCAGATATCCGATCTGGGTCGGATATCTGAGTTCAAAATTTTCTGATCCGGATCGGATATCCGACCTCAGTATCCGGGGTATATGTCCAGATTCGGATATCTAGATAGAAAAAACGGAAGTGGCCTTTAAATTGCTTTAAAAACATTTATTAGGGTAAATGAGGCATGTAGCATCATTATTTTTAAAGGGAAACACTAATTGATGATGTGGGGACTTAAAATCCCCCCCCTCCCAAAAAAATGGCTGTCAATTAACATCAGGACTAGGTTCCAGACAGCGGTCGTGCAGCCCACATTGTGTCCAAAGTCCAACCGCACAACTGGGACATGGCAGTTTTCAGCCCAGACACCTCCAAAAATTACACAACAATTATGTTTTGGGTTAAATATAGGTGGTATCAGGACAACAGCAGTGGCCTGTGGCACCCTAGCGGTGGGAGCAGCACAGGCAACAGGAGCAGGGCAATGCAGCAGCAGCAGGTGTAACATCTGCCAGGAGCATGCCGGATGTGGCACTTGGCAGTGGCACATGGCACTTGGCACTTTGCACGTGGCACTTTGCACTTGGCACGTGGCACTTTGCACTTGGCATGTGGCACTTGGCACGTGGCCCTTGGCACTTGGCACGTGGCACTTTGCACTTGGCAGGAGGCACTTGGCACTTTGCAAGTGCCACCTGCCATGTGAAAAGTGCCCCATTCAAAGTGCCAGGGGCCATCTTCAAAGTGCCAAGGGCCACGTGCCAAGGGCCACATGCCAAGTGCCAAGGGCCACATGCCAGTTGCCACATGCCAAGGGCCAAGGGCCACATGCCAAGTGCCACGTGCTAAGGACCATGTGCCAAGTGCCAAGGGCCACGTGCCAAGTGCCACGTGCAAAGTGCCATGTGCCAAGTGCCAAGGGCCACGTGCCGAGTGACAGTCAGACAGCAAAGGAGAAGACACTAACTGTCACACTGGCACTGCTCAGCAGCACAGCAGTTCTGTAGTAAGCTAACACAGTAGTATTACTACTCTAACAACTACTAGCACTGACTGCAGTACTACAGTACTAACTACACATTAACACAGTAATCCTATTCTCTAATCCCTAACCTAACCTATACTGTAGCTAAAGCTAATAGCTGGCCAGCAGGCAGCAGCTGGCCTGGTCTGTGCACAGCACACACACAGACAGACACATAGCAGCTGCAGCAGCCCTGCAGTACACACTCTGACTGACTGTTACACAATGGAAATCAAGCTAATTAACAATACAATAGGGTAGTGCTAGTGAAGGGGTTAATCACTGAACAGCTTTAGGTTTATCACTGTATACAGTTGCTCGGCCAGCAGCACTGGAGCATGTCTCTCAGTGAGCATTCACAAGCTAGGATGATATTTCTCATCATGGCAGCTCTCCTTATTATACAGGGGGGGGGGGGGGGGCTGGCCAGGGTTCCTTTCTGTGATTGGGGGCCAGGGCTTAGGCTGGGAGGCCTCTGATTGTCTCAATGAGGTCAGGTGGGGCTGGCCAGGGTTCCCCTCTGTGTTTGGTTGCTAGGGCTTCTGCTGGGAGCCCTCTGATTTTATCTCAATGATGTCATCTCCTTAGTTACAGTATTCGGATCCGGATATCCGCCGGATATCTGCGGATATCCGGGTATGCGACCAAATATCCGCGGATTGCTATGCGGATTTGGGCCCAGGTATCCGGAATCCAAATCCGGTCGGATAGCTGAAAAAAGGTTGGATATCCGGGTTACCCGGATATCTGGAATCTGGATGAGCAGCACTGGATAATTCAAACACACATAACTCTAGTTTAAAGAGGAATTGTAGACTATTTTTATAATTTTCATTTACAAATCATATAAATCATTTAAACATATTTTCTTACCATTTCTTCTCCCAGAAACGCATTCGCAAATGTATCATAGGTGGCAACATCTTTACTGCTGGAAGGTGCATCACTGTGGAATGTTTGTTTTATTGTATGTTCCAAAGCCAGTAGGAATAAGACCTGGTTTCCTAGAATGCTCTGAGAGGAGAATTCCACATTGCTAAACTTCCTAGGTTGTGTCACTGGAAGGGCAGGACTACATATCAATACATAGCAATAAACGGATATAGGACATGTTTTTGATGCTGAAACCAGGATAATTAACGTAAAACTGGGTATCCTGAATAATTTACTACACTGTACTATATGTTACTATGGTGCCTCTTTACACCAGTTCAAACAAGCAGGCAGGCTCAGCTGTGGGATTGCACAATTGCTGCTTTTTGGGACACAAACATACAGTGACTTATGCAATGCCTTTACCTTTACCTAAGGACAAACTAAAACCTGCAATGCACAGAAAAATTAGGTATGCTGGCAAAAAAACGTTGGCATCGCCATCACAGTGGCTGCAACAGTGGAGACAATTCAACAGCTTGAATCTGAATGGCTTCTACATTATCCTTACAGCGCAAATCTGGTACCATTTGCATATATTGCCTTTTATCAGCTTAAAATAGGACTAAAAATGGAATAGCAGGTTCACTTCTGATAAAGGCAATAAAGCACACCTCAACCTGGGGGAAAAAATGATCTTTGCTTACCCGGAACTTCTTCCAGCCCCCAATAATCTTTTAGGGGACTTTAATTGGGGTGGCAGCAGAACAATGATGGGAACCCGGAGGACATGGGGGGGGGGGGCTAAAAGAGGCCCCAGGTAAGTAAAAGTTAATCAAAAATTTGACCCCCAAGTTAAGTTGGGCATTGAGAAAGAAGTACAGGAGTAGCTGAAAAGCTGCTTCTCCCAGACAATACCATAGACTGGTTCAAGAAGTATATCAACCTGTAAAACAATTGCTATGTCAACCTGTAGAACAATTGCTATGACTGGTTAATTTGGTTTATAGGTTCAGGTGTTAATAGTTACTGATGCTAAGAAGTATGCAGGTGTTACTTTTTGTTTCCACCTTGTTCTACAATGTGTGGTTGGAGTAGTTCATAATAAATACCAACTTCTGTTTTTTGTTGGGGGGGGGGGGGGGGGGGGGGGTAGTCTGCACCATGTTTTTGCAAGGTAAATGCCTACAAGATACGTAAAGAAATGTAAGGTAAATGCATAAGTAAAGGAATATATCACTGGTCTTAATAGTTATGATTTATTTTGCACCATCTGTTGCATTACCTGCATATGTCAAGTCATAAATGCCTCTTTATCATGCATGCTCTGTCCTTAAAGGGAACCTGAGGTAAGAGGCATATGGAGGCCACCATATTTATTTTCTTTAATTAATATATATATATATATATATATATATATATATATATATATATATATATATATATATATATATATATATATATGTATACATATATATACAGTGGCTTGCAAAAGTATTCAGCCCCCTAGATCTCTACAGCTCGTCCAGAGTCACCATGGGCCTTTTGACTGCATTTCTGAACAGCGCTCTCCTTGTTCGGCCTGTGAATTTAGGTGGACGGCCTTGTCTTGGTAGGTTTACAGTTGTGCCATAGTCCTTCCATTTCTGAATGATCACTTGAACAGTGCTCCGTGGGATGTTCAAGGCTTTGGAAATCTTTTTGTAGCCTAAGCCTGCTTTAAATTTCTCAATAACTTTATCCCTGACCTGTCTGGTGTGTTCTTTGGACTTCATGGTGTTGTTGCTCCCAATATTCTCTTAGACAACCTCTGAGGCCATCACAGAGCAGCTGTATTTGTACTGACATTAGATGACACACAGGTGCACTCTATTTAGTCATTAGCACTCATCAGGCAATGTCTATGAGCAACTGACTGCACTCAGACCAAAGGGGGCTGAATAATTACGCACACCTCACTTTGCAGTTTTTTATTTGTAAAAAATGTTTGGAATCATGTATGGTTTTCGTTCCACTTCTCACGTGTACACCACTTTGTATTGGTATTTCATGTGGAATACCAATAAAATGGATTCATGTTTGTGGCAGTAATGTAACAAAATGTGGAAAACTTTAAGGGGGCCGAATACTTTTGCAAGCCACTGTATATAATGCAAGTTACCTGACTGTCCCTCTAATCCTCTGTCTCTAATACTTTTAGCCATAGACCCTAAAGAAGCATGCAGATCAGGTGCACGAGTCGAGTTTGACTGGATTAGCCAAATGCTTGTTTCAGGGTTGTGACTCAGATACTACTAACCCCCAATCACGGATTCAACTATTTGGCCGTTGTTGAAAAAAAAATCCGGAAATTCCGTGATTTATTTCCGGATTTGAAACGGACTCACAAATTCGACCCGGATAATTCCTGTGAATAAGGCAATCATGGATGCTTTCTCCTGTGACAGTCACTACACCACACTGTGAAGCAGCTTATTGGGGCCACCCACGTGCTAGTGTAGATTGCACTCACCGGATCATATGGCTGCTCAATCACAAACAGAAAACTTGCATGTTCTCATAACTGGATATAGACACTTCCTTATTCCACTCCACAGCGATAGATGTATCCCCTTAAAAACTAAACATACGCCTCCATAGCGCAATAAAATACTTTAATATAGCTTTAGGGGCTACAGGCCACTGCTGCTGTGCTGATACCACCTATATTTAACCCAAAACACAATTGCTGCGTAATTTTTTGGAGGTGTCTGGGCTGAAAACTGCCATGTCCCAGTTGTGCGGTTGGACTTTGGACACAATGTGGGCTGCACGACCGCTGTCTGGAACCTAGGCCTGATGTTATTTGACAGCCACTTTTTTTTTGGGGGGGGGGATTTTAAGTCCCCACATCATCAATTAGTGTTTCCCTTTAAAAAATAATGTTGCTACATGCCTCATTTACCCTTAAAAAAGTTTTTAAAGCAATTTAAAGGCCACTTCCATTTTTCTATCCAAATATCCGAATCCGCCCGGACACCCCGGATACTGAGGTCGGATATCCGATTCGGATCAGAAAATTTTGAACTCGGATATCTGACCCGGATCGGATATCTGGGTATCCGGATCCGATCCGGATTTTGAAAAGGGGTATCCGAGCAGCGCTGGTGCTGTTGCATATTATATTGACGTGATATTGTTGTTTTATTTGTTGTTAAGTTTTGTAATGTCCAATGTCGTATTGTCTGAAAATGGACAGTTTAAAAATATGGTGCAAATAAATATTGTGTACAGTCTCTTCCTTTTATAACAAATTGTCAATCCAATAGTGCGCAGAAATTTGCAAGATTAGGTGACCTAAAGCAACCAATCAAAAGTCAACTTTCAATTGCCAAAAAAGGGGAAACAAAAATAAATTCTTGTTTGTTACATTATATAGTTCTATTTGTAGGACATGTTCCTGTTAGCAGACTGATGTATTTGTTGATGCTTCGTGCTTTGCTGTAGTTGTTTGTTTACCATACTTTGACTGTGCATTTTTTATCCCAGTTCCTATGCCTGAATGTGTAGAAAAGGCACTAAGTCCTCCAAGTCACCTTTAAAGGAACAGACAATCCTAAGTAATGACTAGAATTTATTGTATCAACTTATCATTAGCACCATGCAGGGAAAGGATGGATTTCTCCTACAACTGCAAAACATCTTTACTCCATCAATGTAAAGTAAAACTGTGAAAGAAAACATTGGGACTGCTAGAGTCTTTAAAAGGACACTACAATTCTGTATGCCTTTATTTTTTTAAAAAATATTTCTTACCTTACATTAAATTATGTTGTGGCTTTTAAAATTCGAATGTGCTTGCCATTTTATATTATGTACTAAAGCATGACTTTTTTTATTGGCTATACATCTTTAGCTTATGTACCTGCTTGGTTCAGGCATGGTTTTAAAGGGAACCTAAACTGAGAAGGATATGGATTTTTCAGTTTAAAATAATACCAGTTGCCTGACTCTCCTGCTGATCCTGTGTCTCTCATACTTTTAGCCACAGCCCCTCAACAAGCATGCAGATCCGGTGCTCTGACTTAAGTCAGACTGGATTAGCTGCATGCTTGTTTCACGTGTGATTCAGCCACTACTGCAGAGAAAGGGATCAGCAAGACTGCCAAGCAAATGGTATTGTTTAAAAGGAAACATCCATATCCCTCTCAGTTAAGGCTTCCTTTAAGTACAAATGTGTGCACAGGATAATTGTAAGCTAAAATTATTATTCCTGATCATTTTGGGTGACAGTACAGGAATAATCAGAACACTCTTTACCAAGCCGACTAGCCTGAAGCTAGTTGAAGCTATATTCACAGGCAAAGGAAGCTGCGCTCATCTTGCAAATAGACAAAGACAGTTGCTAAGAGGGAGTGGCTAAATTAAACACACTTATCCTAAACACACACCTATTCTAGGTGATATCCATATGCGCACAGAGTCCCGACCACGTTAGTGGCAATGTAAATTACATTGCTCTGTCAGAAGGAGAACAGAACACGTCCGCAATCCTTCGCCTCAACTGCAAAATCCACGGATGTGGCAGGACACTGTGTGCATATGGAAGTGCAGGACAGGAGCAAGAGAAGGCAGAGACACTCTTCCTCCTCTTAGGGCCTGAGCCCACTAACGCACTTGAGCGCAGTTGTACGCAGTTGTGTCCGGTCTTCAGCATCTGTAACATTGATGTGTTGCTGAAAAGCGGACACAACTGCGCACAACTGCGTTAGTGGGCTCAGGCCCTTACATGCTATTGGTCGCCATAATAGGAGTGAGAATGGATGGCTCGTTACTGTGACGACCACGTGAGTTACAACTCGCCCAGGTGGGGGAGCCCAGAAATAGACTGCAGTACTGTTTTACTCCTTGCAGCACCTACAAACTCGGACTATTCCTATGCGGCGTCACCGTCAGTGTCCTCAGGGCACGCTGCCGTACACATGCATTAAGAAAAAAAATCAGTGCAAACAGAAATATATGCCGAGTCCTTTATTTACATTGTTTTTACATGCTTTAATGATGTTTGCAAAAAAAGCCATTGTCTGATAGTGTTGCTTTAAACATTTAAGAAGAAAAGTTGAATAAATATATACAAAGAGTTTTTCATTTGTCATGATTTGTCATTTTTTTTTTAAATAGGAAACTCCTTAATGTAGCTGCACTTTATGCAGCTGTGCACCTATCTATATATCCAACCTAATTAGGCAGCAAAATCAGATTTCCAGCTTGCATGAAAATAAACACACCTTTTATCATCTTTAACCACTTCGGTACCAGCAGCCTCTGCCCCCTTAAGGACCAGAGGCTGCTGGTACACTAAAACGCTGCATCCCGATGAATCGCCGCAAAAATCTGCCGCTCTTGCCGGTCCCCCTGCTCTGTCCCCGCCGCAGACTGCTCTCTCTGCCGTTTCTATGACGGCAGAGCACTGTGCGCAGGTCAGGAGCCGCTTTCATTGGCTCCTGACCCTGTCACTCAATGTAAGCCAATGGGAGCGGCTTACAGTAATGACAGGGCCAGAAGCCAATGAAAACGGCTCCTGCCCAGCTCACAGTGCTCTGCCATCATAGAGACGGCAGATAGAAAGCAGCGAGAGCGGCGGGAATGACGGGGACGCGCGGTGAATGGGACATAGAGCTTACGTCCAGTCAGAACCTCAGCGCCCCCTGCCCAACGTAGATTTGTACTGCGTCGGTCCCGAAGAAGTTAATTATCTGCAAGCTTGCAAACTGGTACAAAAAGATAAGCATCTTACTATGTTGTCAGATTTGGTTTAGTGGCCATTTATGGAATATAGACTGTGGTACATAGGTGGATGAATCCGCTTTATAAAGGCACTGTTAAGCCCACTGAATTCTTCATCTTTGTATCAGTTCCTAAGCCCCAATCTATCAACTCAGTCTTCACCCTGTGTGGCGCATGCCTGCTTGAGCAGGAGACTGAGTAACGTCTACCTGACTTTGGTTACACCCAGGCCTTAATGAGAAGGCAGAAATAACAACTGTACCCACAGAATACCGATAGGGAAGTCAGGCTAGCCAAGTGTCATGCACATAAGACACAATAATATGGTACCAGGGAGCAGGCGGAAGATTAGTTGAAAACTAGCAGAGGTCTGTTCAGGCAACAATCCATAATAGTCAAAAACACAAGCAAGGGGTCTATCCAGGCAGCAATCACAGAAGGGTTAATCCAAGCAGAGGTTCAGTCCAGGCAGCGATCAAAGGAAGGTCAAATAACAGGTAAGGTTGGTTTCCATTTCACCGTGATGTTGCGCTCAGTCCTCAAAGTACTCCTATGCGGCTGCCGACTATACACAGAGATATTCCCAGTGAAATAAATCCAATCAATTAGTTGCGCCACTAGTCCATACACATCCGATTCAGACCTTAAAAATAAAAATATAGACAAGCGGGTCTCCTCATAGTGAGTATTGCCTCATGACAGTACACCCCAGTGCTAACACACACTGCGTGAGGGAAAACACTGTCACCAAAAGGGATGAATAGCAATTTGTCATTGGATCACTTTGCCAAGGTGGATATAATTATACAAAAAGAAAGCGGGGGGGTTGATAATAGATATTGGGGAATCTCACATGATTATCATGCAATGTATTTATCTATGTATCGCTATTAGTATATGTAGGATATGAGGGATGTGAATATTTCATAATGAATTAGTTTGGGGTTTGCGCTATTATAATACACAACACTGTATATGTTGGGTTGTGCACTAGGGGGGAGGGAGAGTGTAGCAATAGGGGATAGCGGGGTAATTGGCAATGGTGTAAGTAGTGAGTAATGGTAATATGCTTTATGCAATTATGTACATTCCCGGAAGCAGCGCCAGTATGGAAATTGGTATGGATATCTGCAACTGTATAGAACAAGGGGGGGGGGGGTATGTTTTATTTGTATGATTTATGTGTATTTTGAATCATGTAAACGGGATCGGTCCGGCCTCCCATGATGTCCCGCCTTCTTACTTACACCTAGAGGTGGGTTGCGAAGTATTGGGAGGAGGCGGTGTTATTGTGCATACATAATGCAATGGGGAGCGTGCGCACTCCAGCCCCTGGTGACGAAACGCGTAGGGCGGAGCTTGGAGTACGCACGCAAACTGAACACGGAACCAGACGCGGCCTGGGCATGTGAGAGGTGACCAGTGTCAGCGGACGGGTTTGTGATATGCAAATACACAAGAGTGTTTTATGTACGCAGATTTTAATTAGGGGCCTGGGAGCCTTATTAAATGGTTTTATGCGATGAATTGTCCTTGGTATTTTTAGATGCAGCCGGAATCTAATGTTTGATGTGCAAAACTGAAAGAAGCCATCCAGTGAGCGGGGACTAAGAGGGGGGGGGGGTGTGATCCCCTGCCCTTTGGTGACAGTGTTTTCCCTCACGCAGTGTGTGTTAGCACTGGGGTGTACTGTTATGAGGCAATACTCACTATGAGGAGACCCGCTTGTCTATATTTTTATTTTTAAGGTCTGAATCGGATGTGTATGGACTAGTGGCGCGACTAATTGATTGGAAGGTTAATTTCCAGATAGTCCAGTAGTAAGAGTAATCACCCAGTCACTAGCAGAAGCTAGCGCTAATACGGGCAATTTGGTATGGCAAGGGGCAACCCTAAATACCCCCATGCCCCCATCAGCTTAATAGCTGCGACAGGCCAATCAAATCCTGCATTGGCTAGAACTTCCTGATAGCACGGCATCTCAATGCATAGTGCCGGCACACAGCCGGCCAACTTCCACAACCTCCAGTGCATGTACGCATGTGCAGTGCTGCTCAGCATGATTTCGGATATCCAGGTTACCCAGGTAATCCAAACTTTTTCAGCTATCCTCCCGGATTTGGATTCTGGATACCTGAGCCAAAATCCAGATAGCTATTTGCAGATAGTTGGCAGGCAATGCGGATATCAGCGGATATCCGCGGATATCCGCAGATATCCGACTATTAAAATACTGTAACTAAGGAGATGAAGGAGGGCTCCCAGCAGAAGCCCTAGCAACTACTCACAGAAGGGAACCCTGGCCAGCCCCACCTGACCTCATTGAGGCAATCAGAGGGATCCCAGCCTAAGCCCTGGCACCCGATCACAGAAAGGAACCCTGGCCAGCCCCCCCTGTACAATAAGGAGGGCTGCAATGATGAGAAATACCTTCCTAGCTTGTGAATGCTCACTGAGAGACATGCTGCAGTGCTGCTGGCCTAGGAAGTGCTGTACACATGATAAACCTAAAGCTGTTCAGTGATTAACCCCTTTACTATCACTACACTATTGTTGTATTGTTAATTAGCTTGATTTTATTGTGTGACAGTCAGTCAGAGTGTGTGCTGCAGGGCTGCTGCAGCTGCTATGTGTCTGTGTGTGTGCTGTGCACAGACCAGGCCAGCTGCTGCCTGCTGGCCAGCTATTAGCCTTAGCTAGCTACAGTATAGGTTAGGTTAGGGATTAGGGAATAGGATTACTGTGTTATTGTGTTGTTAGTACTGTAGTACTGCAGTCAGTGCTAGTAGTTGTTAGAGTAGAAGTACTACTGTGTTAGCTTACTACAGAACTGCTGTGCTGCTGAGCAGTGCCAGTGTGACAGTTAGTGTCTTCTCCTCTGCTGTCTGACTGTCACTCAGCACGTTGCACTTGGCACGTGGCCCTTGGCAAATGGCACGTGTAACATGCCACTTGGCACGTGGCACTCAGCACTTGGCACGTGGCCCTTGGCACTTGGCACGTGTAATGTGGCACTTGGCACGTGGCACTTTGCACTTGGCACGTGGCATTTTGCACTTGGCATGTGGCACTTGGCGCGTGGCACTTGGCATGTGGCACTTGGTACTTGGCACATGGCACTTGGCACGTGGCACTTTGCACTTGGCACGCTGCACTTGGCACGTGGCACTTTGCACATGGCAGGTGGCACTTGGCACGTGTCACATGGCACGTGCAAAGTGCCACGTGCCAAGTGCCATGTGCAAAGTGCAAAGTGCCACGTGCCAAGTGCAAAGTACCATGTGCCAAGTGCCACGTGCCAAGTGCCACATGCCAAGTGCCACGTGCCACTGCCAAGTGCCACGTGCGGCATGCTCCTGGCAGAGGTTACACCTGCTGTTGCTGCATTGCCCTGCTCCTGCTGCCTTTGCTTCTACCACTGCCAGGGTGCCACAGGTCCCTGCTACTATGCTGATACCACCTATATTTAACCCAAAACACAATTGTTGTGTAATTTTTTGGAGGTGTCTAGGCTGAAAACTGCCATGTCCCAGTTGTGCGGTTGGACTTTAGACACAATGTGGGCTGCACGACCACTGTCTGGAACCTAGTCCTGATGTTAATTGACAGCCATTTATTTTTTTTTGGGGGGGGGGAGATTTTAAGTCCCCACATCATCAATTAGTGTTTCCCCTTAAAACAAGTATGATGCTACATGCCTCATTTACCCTAAAAAACATTTTAAAGCAATTTAAAGGCCCCTTCTGTTTTTTCTATCCAGATATCCGAATCCGCCCGAATACCCCGGATACTGGGGTCGGATATCCGATTCGGATTCGGATCAGAAAATTTTGAACTCGGATATCCGACCCGGATCAGATATCTGGGTATCGGGATCCAATCCGGATTTTGAAAAGGGGTATCCGAACAGCACTGCACACATGCACCACCGCATCACTGTGAGCCACCCGGCCAGGGAAAGAAAGATCAATCTGTTCGAGAACTGAATGTGCCAGGAACATTGCGGGCACCCTGGTCAGGTAATATCATGACAGGCACACTCCTGAATCAAGGCATTTGAATAGAATATCAACATTCCATAGCTGTCTTTTTGGAACATCTATATATACAGACAAATTTAAAACCTGTCCTGCCTGTTATTTTCTCAAAAAATGGGTTATGTGAAGATAAAGATGAGGATTGAAATTGTAAGATCACATTTTAATAACATGAAAATCTTACTAACATCTAGAAAGCTTAGTTTAAGAACCAGACTGTGAACTGCAAATACGTTACTGTATTGAGCTAAAACTTAGAGTATGTCTAAAAAATTAAAAAGAAAAAAAAGGAAATGTGAATGATATAAAAAATTGTAAAAATTCAATGAGTAGACATGAATATAAGAAAACAACTACCTCCAGCCCAGCTGGCCATGCCATGCCTTACTACAGGACTCACTGAGCTGCACAGTGCACACAATTTGATATCAGCTGTACTTTTTCTGACCCTTATCAATACAATCTGATTAGAACCGGGCTGACCAGACAGAAAGGACACATTTTGGCATTTGATATGTTGAGTTATATTGCACCCCTCATACTTTGTTTATAATTGCCTACTGCCCCGACATTTGATATTATGAGGCTTTGCCTCTGAAGAAGCTGCTACTGTTATAGTCACGAAACATGCGTTAGGCCATTGACAATATTATTACTTTGGCATACAGACTGTTTTTATTATATGTTGTTATATCTTTGTATTTATGAAGTTTGTAATTAAACGTTTGTTTTTAACTATTTGAACATGATCTTCTGGCCTTAAAACCTTCACTTAATTTTTTGTTTAGGAAACAGCGGTTTAAATGATTGGAGAGACTACAAGACTTTGAAATGAAACGGGAATGTCTGTATGCTGCAGACATATGTTTTTGCTGAGGGTGTTTGCTAAGAACACTGCTGGAAGGAAGAGTTGAGAGGAAGGGAAAGGAGATGCAAAGATTATAATGGACAAAAATGTACTGTATTTAAAAAAATGTATTCACTGATATATAAAGAATGTTTCAAAGAAAAATAAGACATAGTGATAGTCTCATGGTAATCAACCTCCTGACACCTGAAGACAAAGGCAGCACGTCCTGAGATTCTACTTCCATTTATTCACAAAGCTGTGTTTGTGTTATTAAAAGTTTACATGGCCAAAATAGCAGTTAATGCAAGTTTCTTTTAAAGATAACTAAATTGTGAGAATGCTGTAATTTATTTTATCCGCTGTTCACATTCCTTCAGAGAGTTTCTGTCCAGCACTTATTGTTATTGTAATGAGTATTCCTGGGCTTTGTTCAGAGCTACATCTGTTAGAAATGCTAGGCTGTCAGTAAAACTTACATAAGTTCACTGTTCCCATTGAAACCAATGAAAAGAAAACAAATAATTGTAGCATTTCATTGAAGGCAGAGCTTTGTTGCATTTTTGCCATTCATATATGATTTATGCACAATAATGCCTCTGTAACAATGAACATTTAAAAAGTGTGATTTCCACATCCAAAATTCACATATGAAAAAAAATGTTTTTTTAATTTTAGTGTCACGGAAGTGCCGTGAGAAACGCAGGCGTATCGGGAAGATTTGCGCCGTCGCTTTTTTTAAAATCGCTCCCCAGTTAGATTTGCGCAGTCATTGCAGTGATCAGAATGAAATTTTTTCTTTTCATGAAGTATGTTTAATGACCAGTGAAGGCACGTTTATTTAAAATAGCTTGATCAAAATAATTCCTTGCTGGCCAGTGACACAGAGGTGTGAAACCCTAGCCAGAATCCTGGTGTAATATGTCAAAGGTTGTCTAGCTAGTCACCCTCAGATGCTAATTGATCACCAAAAGTTCCTTTTATCACAGGAAAGGCAAGCTCCCCCAGCGGAAGGCCAGCCGAAGAGGCTCCAATTAGGAATAGATTTAAATGCGTGTGGGTTATGATTTTGATCTGTTAAATGAAAACCGTGTATAGCACAGCTATGAAATTCATATAGTCTTATTCGTTTAAAATCTGCCCAATGTGCTGATATAAAATACATAACAATAACCCGTCCGGTTATTGGTTATTCGGTTCGCGAACGCTGTTCGCGAACCTCAGCGAAAGATTCGGTTCGCGAAAAAGTTTGCGAACCGCAATAGACTTCAATGGGGAGGCGAACTTTGAAAATTTGAAAAAATTCTACTGGCTAGAAAAATGATAGAAAACATGTTTCAAGAGCTCTAATACCTGGAGGCACACCTGATTGAGTGAAATACACATCACTGCTGGAGGACCCTTCCTCCTCCAAGCAAGGTCCTTTATACCATTTGACTCAGTTGTCTGCCTACACTAATTAGTTATGGGACAGCTGCTCCCTCCCTCCTCCCACCTCCCTCCTCACACCTCCCTCCTCCCTCCTCCCACTTCCCTCCTCCCTCCTGCCTCCTCCCACCTCCCACCTCCCAACCTGTTTCTATTGCATTGAGCATAAATGGTAATTTTTAGGCCAGCTTCAGTTGGTACAGTGGTTAGGGTGCATGCCCACCACACAGTGAGACCCAGGTTCAAATCCCAGCGAATGTGAGTTGGCTTTTATGCTACAAATCCTTAAAGGGAACCTAAATGGAGAAGGATATGGATTTCTCCTTTTAAAATAATACCAGTTGCCTGAATCACCTGCTGATCCTGTGTCTCTAATACTTTTAGCCACAGCCCCTGAACAAGCATGCAGATCAGGTGCTCTGACTGAAGTCAGACTGGATTAGCTGCATGCTTGTTTCAGGGTGTGATTCAGCCACTATTGCAGTCACAAAGATCAGCTGGACTGCCAGGCAACTGGTATTGTTTACAGGAAACATCCATATCACTCTCAGTTAAGGTTCCCTGTAAGCAACCTGTTTCTATTGCATTGAGCATAAATGGTAATTTTTAGGCCCACTTCACTTACTACTGTAGTGGTACAGTGGTTAGGGTGGCTTGGCCACCACACAGTAAGAGCTGGGTTTGATTCCTAGCCATGGTATGATGTATACTGTTTTTTAAAATAGTATAATTCCCTGGCAGAAGAGACCCTCCTCCCTCCGGTAGGAGGGAGGAGGGAATAGGTAGAAGGATAGGAGGAGGGAGGAGGGAGGTGGGAGGAGACCCACAAGAGGCTAATTAAAATCTCCCTAGCAGAGTGTGTAGCAGCTGTCCCATAACTAATTAGTGTAGGCAGACAACTGAGTCAAATGGTATAAAGGACAGTATAGCCGAGAAGAAAAGCAGGTCTGGCACCAGTCTCAATGCTTCAGTGAATTTTTATTCCAACAGGTACAGTATAGCAAGGCACATGGAGGTACAAAAAGGCGGCCTGACAGCCGTTTCGCAGGTCCCCCTGCTTCGTCAGAGGCCAATAGTGGGGTGCACATACTTAGCTCCATATATATAACATAATGCAAGGCCATAAACTCACCCCCATCTCGTCTCGCTGCACGCCGCGGCCGTCTGGGATCCGCCCCTTCCGGGTACTTCCAGCCGATACCACAGCCAATCACAGAGATGGATCCGCTAGCCAATCACGGCCGAGAGCCCTCGGTTACGTGTGGCCGCTCATCTGTAAGTCTTAGCGTCAACACGGGGGAGGTATAGAGGAGTGGCCTCTCTGGTTGCCATAGTGATCAAAGCACGCCGGGCGCAATTCCTATGACGGCGTGTGTCTAGCAGATAAAATAGCTGCATATAATACAACCAACAGGTTCATCCTCCTTATTGCTTCTGCAAATAAAACCTAAACATGGGGGATCTCTTTATGTAACATATATCTATAAACAATACATATTCACACACAGCCACGGTTCAGACCCTCGGGCACGCCCCTTCTAATACATCAGGTGGCTACCAGTGTCCACCAGGGATCTAGCTTTCGCTTAACCAATCGGCTGTTAGTCCTCATAAACAGATACACCCCTTTCTGTCTAGGTAAATGTTCTTAATTGCACAGTCTTCTATTTCCATGACAACAAAAAAAACGCCATCATTAGCTCATGTAGCATTTCGCGGTTGCATCCGCTTACCACTCCCATATTGTCACGGTGTAGAGACCAGGCCAATTGCAAGGAGTTTTCTGTGACACCTTAAAAACAAGCAGCATAAGAGAAACAATTAAAACCAAATTTTATAAAAACAAATTGTACAGCGAGGCAATAATCAGGTGAGGCAATTCATTACTAAGACAGCTTTTTCTCTAGAGTACATAGCTTTGTATCTCTGAGAGTTTTTAATATTTCTCCAAAAAACACCACAGTTCGTTTCTTTCATTAAGGCCCAGGCCTCCGCAAGCTTTTGTACGTGAAATCAACTTTGCTTCCGCCTGCCTCAACAGTCTTTCCCAGTCCCCCCCTCTCCTTGGGAAGTCCACAACCTTTAGACCAGTGAATCTTAAAGGGGCAGCTACGTCCCTGTGCATCTCCCAGACATGTTGAATTAAACGACTAGCTCCTTTTCCTGTCTTCAACGAGTTAACATGTTCTTGAAATCGTGTGCACATCTCTCTAGTTGTCATCCCAATATAGTATCGATTGCAGGGACACAAGATTGCATACACCACATATTTTGACCGACAATGGATGAAATCCCTAATTGGGATTGTTACACCCCCGAGTATGACTCTCCTACCCGGTATAAATTTGGTGCAGTGGTTGCAATTACCACATTTAAAACATCCAGTCGGTCGTGCAAGTGTTAACCAATCTTTCTTTTTTGTATCCCTGCACTCGCTTCTCACTAACATATCCCCAATAGTTTGAGCTTTACGAAACGTAATCAGGGGTTTGGGGGTTAGGATTTTATCATACACAGTGTTTCCTCTTAAATCACTCCAATTTTTATGGATAAACGTTTGCATCTTTTTGGCCATAGGTGAGAATTCAAAAATGAAAGGTATCATTGTCCCTGGGTTTTCCCCTTCCCCTTCTTCCAATTTTTTCTTTTTCCCTCTCCTTTTCAGTAGATCAGATCTTGAACGGGAATTAGCCTTTTTAAAAGCTTCTATTATCAATGATAAAGGGTAACCCCGGGCAAGAAGTCTCAGGCCCAAATTGTAGCTCTGTTTTACAAAATCCGACTCTTTACTATTATTTCGTTTTAGCCTAACAAACTGACTGTACGGAATTGAGTTTTTGACGTGATCAGGGTGATAGCTGGAGTACAGCAGAATATTATTGGTAGCTGTGGGTTTCCTGAATCCCTTCGTAACTATTTTACCCTCCTCTACCATAATAGTGAGGTCCAGGAATTCCATTTCATCTCCTCCCCACACTCCAGTAAACCGAATATTAAAGTCATTAATATTCATCCAATCAATGAAACCATTAAACTCCAACTCCCCACCCTGCCAAATCACCAGCACATCGTCCATGTATCTTAACCAGGATTTCACCAGGTGGCGATAGGGATTAGCATTTTGGAATATGCAAAGGTCTTCCCAACCTGCCAGGAAGATATTAGCAAAGGTTGGGGCTACCGACGTCCCCATCGCCACGCCGGAGGCCTGTCTGTACCAGCGATCCTGAAAAAGAAAGGCATTATGTGATAAAATAAAATACAAGCATTCACAGATGTAGGTTGCCCACTCTTTGTCTTTACCCTTTCTAATCAGGAAGTCCTTCACCACCTTCACACCCAATTTTTGGGGGATTCTTGTGTAAAGGCTTTCTACATCTATCGATGCCGGTCTGTAACCTTCCTGCCATTCTAATTTAGGGAGTTTCACCAAAACGTCCAACGTGTCAGCCAAATAGGAGGGGATTTGAACCAAGTATGGTCTCAAAAGATATTCCAAATACTTGGATAAGGGTTCTGTCAGAGACCCTCTGGCAGACACTATCGGGCGTCCCGGGGGCTCCTCCAAATTCTTATGTATCTTAGGCAGAAAATACCAGACCGGCTTTTTAGGATAGGGTGGCAGGAGATCCTCTCCCAATTTCTTATAAAGGACCTTGCTTGGAGGAGGGAGGGTGGGTGGGCCTCCAGCAGTGAGTGAAGTATGTTTGACAATAATATGTCTGCTGACAGTGATATGGAGGGTCAAAGTTTTGCTCAATAGAGCATTATGGGGTGAATCAAACTTCCGCAAAAGTTCGCCTGATGCAGGCGAATGCGAACCCCCAAAGTTCGCCTGGAACCGTTCGCAGGCGAACCGTTCGCGACATCTCTATTGGTGTACCACCCTTCTCGGGGGCAGGACAGCCTAACGCACTCATGCAAAATGTCATAATAATTGGTATTTTCTGACAATCATGAATCTGCTATCCACCTAAATATGACATGTATCGTTTATGAGTTACAGTGTTTTACAATGTAAGCTCAAAATCCTAGTAGGAGGAGGTGGGCTGTCATTGGTGGGTAATTCAGGGGGGGGGGCAGGTGTTGCCACACCCCTAATCCAGCTTCATCAAAAGCACATTGCCAGCAGGCGGACTTCAGTCCTCTATCTTAACATCATCTGGATTACAACTAGACTTGCTGCTGGGCAGAGAACCACCCAGCAGCCATCTTGGAACTGTAACATCTGCTTGGATTACAAAATATGCCTATGATTCTGAAACCTAAGGCCTATGATTCTGAAACCAAGGACTTTGCATTTCTTTTCCCAGAAGGACATATTTCCACCAACTTAAGTATTTTCTCCATTTTATTTTCATACCGTCCACTAATGTTTCTATAATTGTTGATTTTAATGATTTTCAGTATACATTAATTATTTATATTGCATTTTTAACCACTTCCCGACCGCCGTATATACAATTGGCGGCCGGGAAGTGGACGCCGCAAGGACCGCCGTATTGACAAAATGCGGCGGTCCTTGTATGGGCATGGGCGGAGCGATCGCGTCATCTGTGACGCGATCCTCCGCCTCCACCTGGCGCCGCTCACCCGCCGCAACATCCCGTCGGCCATACGGAAGCGCCGGTGGGATGTTAACCCGACGATCGCCGCATACAAAGTGTATAATACACTTTGTAATGTTTACAAAGTGTATTATACAGGCTGCCTCCTGCCCTGGTGGTCCCAATGTCCGAGGGACCACCAGGGCAGGCTGCAGCCACCCTAGTCTGCACCAAGCACACTGATTTTCCCCCCCCCCTGCCCCAGATCGCCCACAGCACCCATCAGACCCCCCCCCCCTGCCCACCCCCCAGACCCCTGTTTGCACCCAATCACCCCCCTAATCACCCATCAATCACTCCCTGTCACTATCTGTCAACGCTATTTTTTTTTATCCCCCCCCTGCCCCCCGCTCCCTCCTGATCACCCCCCCCCCCTATGTACTGTATGCATCTATCCCCCCTGATCACCTGTCAATCACCTGTCCATCACCTGTCAATCACCCGTCAATCACCCGTCAATCACCCCCTGTCACTGCCACCCATCAATCAGCCCCTAACCTGCCCCTTGCGGGCAATCTGATCACCCCCCCACACCAATAGATCGCCCGCAGATCCGACATCAGATCACCTCCCAAATCCATTGTTTACATCTATTCTCTCCTCTAAACACCCACTAATTACCCATCAATCACCCATCAATCACCCCCTATCACCACCTGTCACTTTTACCTATCAGATCAGACCCTAATCTGCCCCTTGCAGGCACCCAATCACCCGCCCACACGCTCAGATTGCCCTCTGACCCCCCCTTATCAATTCACCAGTGCATTAATTACATCTGTTCTTCCCTGTAATAACCCACTGATCACCTGTCAATCACCTGCCAATCACCTATCACCCATCAATCACCCCCTGTCACCCCCTGTCACTGCCACCCATCAATCAGCCCCTAACCTGCCCCTTGCGGGCAATCTGATCACCCACCCACACCATTAGATCGCCCGCAAACCCGCCGTCAGATTACCTCCCAAATGTATTGTTTACATCTGTTATCTTCTCTAAACACCCACTAATTACCCATCAATCACCCATCAATCACCCCCTACCACCAACCGTCACTGTTACCTATCAGATCAGACCCTAATCTGCCCCTTGCGGGCACCCAATCACCCGCCCACACGCTCAGATTGCCCTCAGACCCCCCCCCCCTTATAAATTCGCCAGTGCATTAATTACATCTGGCCTTCCCTGTAATAACCCACTGATCACCTGTCAATCACCTGCCAATCACCTATCACCCATCAATCACCCCCTGTCACTGCCACCCAACAATCAGCCCCTAACCTGCCCCTTGCGGGCAAACTGATCACCCACCCACACCAATAGATCGCCCGCAGATCCGACATCAGATCACCACCCAAGCGCAGTGTTTCCATCTATTCTCTCCTCTAAACACCCACTAATTACCCATCAATCACCAATCAATCACCCCCTATCACCACCTGTCACTGTTACCCATCAGATCAGACCCTAATCTGCCCCTTGCGGGCACCCAATCGCGCGCCTACACGCTCAGATTGCCCTCAGACCCCCCCCCCCTTATCAATTCGCCAGTGCAATATTTACATCTGTTCTCCCCTGTAATAACCCACTGATTACCTGTCAATCACCTATCAATCACCCATCAATCACCCCCTGTCACTGCCACCCATCAATCACCCGCTGTCACTGCCACCCATCAATCAGCCCCTAACCTGCCCCTTGCGGGCAATCTGATCACCCACCCACACCAATAGATCGCCCGCAGATCCGACGTCCGATCACCTCCCAAGTGCAGTGTTTACATCTGTTCTCTACCCTAAACACCCACTAATTACCCATCAATCACCCCCTGTCACTGCTACCTATCAGCTTAGACCCCTATCTGCCCCTAGGGCACTCAATCACCCGCCCACACCCTCAGAATGCCCTCAGACCCCAGCCCTGATCACCTCGCCAGTGCATTGCTTGCATCTATTCCCCCCTCTAATCACACCTTGAGACACCCATCAATCACCTCCTGTCACCCCCTAGCACACCTACCCATCAGATCAGGCCCCAATTTGCCCCGTGTGGGCTCCTGATCACTCGGCCAAGCCCTCAGATCCCCCTCAGACCCCCTTCCGATCACCTCCCCAGTGCATTGATTGCATCTATTTTCCCCTCTAACCACCCCCTGAGACACCCATCAATCACCTCCTGTCACCCCCCTAGCACTCCTACCCATCAGATCAGGCCCAATACAACCTGTCATCTAAAAGGCCACCTTGCTTATGACCGGTTCCACAAAATTCGCCCCCTAATAGACCACCTGTCATCAAAATTTGCAGATGCTTATACCCCTGAACAGTCATTTTGAGACATTTGGTTTCCAGACTACTCACGGTTTTGGGCCTGTAAAATGCCAGGGCGGTATAGGAACCCCACAAGTGACTCCATTTTAGAAAAAAAGACACCCCAAGGTATTCTGTTAGGTGTATGACGAGTTCATAGAAGATTTTATTTTTTGTCACAAGTTAGTGATCTGTTAGGTGTATGACGAGTTCATAGAAGATTTTATTTTTTGTCAAAAGTTAGCGGAAATTGATTTTTATTGGTTTTTTTTCACAAAGTGTCATTTATCACTAACTTGTGACAAAAAATAAAATCTTCTATGAACTCGCCATACACCTAACGGAATACCTTGGGGTGTCTTCTTTCTAAAATGGGGTCACTTGTGGGGTTCCTATACTGCCCTTGCATTTTAGGGGCCCTAAACCGTGAGGAGTAGTCTAGAAAACAAATGCCTCAAAATGACCTGTGAATAGGACGTTGGGCCCCTTAGCGCACCTAGGCTGCAAAAAAGTGTCACACATGTGGTACCGCCGTACTCAGGAAAAGTAGTATAATGTGTTTTGGGGTGTATTTTTACACATACCCATGCTGGGTGGGAGAAATTTCTATGTAAATGGACAATTGTGTGTAAAAAAAATCAAACAATTGTCATTTACAGAGATATTTCTCCCACTTAGCATGGGTATGTGTAAAAATACACCCCAAAACGCATTATACTACTTCTCCTGAGTACGGCGGTACCACATGTGTGGCACTTTTTTTTACACCCTAAGTACACTAAGGGGCCCAAAGTCCAATGAGTACCTTTAGGATTTCGCAGGTCATTTTGCGACATTTGGTTTCAAGACTACTCCTCACGGTTTAGGGCCCCTAAAATGCCAGGGCAGTATAGGAACCCCACAAATGACCCCATTCTAGAAAGAAGACACCCAAAGGTATTCCGTACGGAGTATGGTGAGTTCATAGAAGATTTTATTTTTTGTCACAAGTTAGCGGAAAATGACACTTTGTGAAAAAAAAACAATTAAAATCAATTTCAGCTAACTTGTGACAAAAAAATAAAAACTTCTATGAACTCACCATACTCCTAACGGAATACCTTGGGGTGTCTTCTTTCTAAAATGGGGTCATTAGTGGGGTTCCTATACTGCCCTGGCATTTTAGGGGCCCTAAACCGTGAGGAGTAGTCTTGAAACAAAAATGACCTGTGAAATCCTAAAGGTACTCATTGGACTTTGGGCCCCTTAGTGCAGTTAGGGTGCAAAAAAGTGCCACACATGTGGTATCGCCGTACTCGGGAGAAGTAGTATAATGTGTTTTGGGGTGTATTTTTACACATACCCATGCTGGGTGGGAGAAATACTTCTGTAAATGACAATCTTTTGATTTTTTTACTACACAATTGTCCATTTACAGAGGTATTTCTCCCCCCCAGCATGGGTATGTGTAAAAATACACCCCAAAACACATTGTACTACTTCTCCCGAGTATGGCGATACCACATGTGTGGCACTTTTTTGCACCCTAACTGCGCTAAAGGGCCCAAAGTCCAATGAGTACCTTTAGGATTTCACAGGTCATTTTGAGAAATTTCGTTTCAAGACTACTCCTCACGGTTTAGGGCCCCTAAAATGCCAGGGCAGTATAGGAACCCCACAAATGACCCCATTTTAGAAAGAAGACACCCCAAGGTATTCCGTTAGTAGTATGGCGAGTTCATAGAAGATTTTATTTTTTGTCACAAGTTAGCGGAAATTGATTTTAATTGTGTTTTTTCACAAAGTGTCATTTTCCGCTAACTTTTGACAAAAAATAAAATCTTCTATGAACTCACCATACTCCTAATGGAATACCTTGGGGTGTCTTCTTTCTAAAATGGGGTCATTTGTGGGGTTCCTATACTGCCCTGGCATTTTAGGGGCCCTAAACCGTGAGGAGTAGTCTTGAAACAAAATTTCTCAAAATGACCTGTGAAATCCTAAAGGTACTCATTGGACTTTGGGCCCTTTAGCGCAGTTAGGGTGCAAAAAAGTGCCACACATGTGGTATCGCCGTACTCGGGAGAAGTAGTATAATGTGTTTTGGGGTGTATTTTTACACATACCCATGCTGGGTGGGAGAAATACTTCTGTAAATGACAATCTTTTGATTTTTTTACTACACAATTGTCCATTTACAGAGGTATTTCTTCCCCCCAGCATGGGTATGTGTAAAAATACACCCCAAAACACATTGTACTACTTCTCCCGAGTATGGCGATACCACATGTGTGGCACTTTTTTGCACCCTAACTGCGCTAAAGGGCCCAAAGTCCAATGAGTACCTTTAGGATTTCACAGGTCATTTTGAGAAATTTCGTTTCAAGACTACTCCTCACGGTTTAGGGCCCCTAAAATGCCAGGGCAGTATAGGAACCCCACAAATGACCCCATTTTAGAAAGAAGACACCCCAAGGTATTCCGTTAGTAGTATGGCGAGTTCATAGAAGATTTTATTTTTTGTCACAAGTTAGCGGAAATTGATTTTAATTGTGTTTTTTCACAAAGTGTCATGTTCCGCTAACTTTTGACAAAAAATAAAATCTTCTATGAACTCACCATACTCCTAATGGAATACCTTGGGGTGTCTTCTTTCTAAAATGGGGTCATTTGTGGGGTTCCTATACTGCCCTGGCATTTTAGGGGCCCTAAACCGTGAGGAGTAGTCTTGAAACAAAATTTCTCAAAATGACCTGTGAAATCCTAAAGGTACTCATTGGACTTTGGGCCCTTTAGCGCAGTTAGGGTGCAAAAAAGTGCCACACATGTGGTATCGCCGTACTCGGGAGAAGTAGTATAATGTGTTTTGGGGTGTATTTTTACACATACCCATGCTGGGTGGGAGAAATACTTCTGTAAATGACAATCTTTTGATTTTTTTACTACACAATTGTCCATTTACAGAGGTATTTCTCCCCCCCAGCATGGGTATGTGTAAAAATACACCCCAAAACACATTGTACTACTTCTCCCGAGTATGGCGATACCACATGTGTGGCACTTTTTTGCACCCTAACTGCGCTAAAGGGCCCAAAGTCCAATGAGTACCTTTAGGATTTCACAGGTCATTTTGAGAAATTTCGTTTCAAGACTACTCCTCACGGTTTAGGGCCCCTAAAATGCCAGGGCAGTATAGGAACCCCACAAATGACCCCATTTTAGAAAGAAGACACCCCAAGGTATTCCGTTAGTAGTATGGCGAGTTCATAGAAGATTTTATTTTTTGTCACAAGTTAGCGGAAATTGATTTTAATTGTGTTTTTTCACAAAGTGTCATTTTCCGCTAACTTTTGACAAAAAATAAAATCTTCTATGAACTCACCATACTCCTAATGGAATACCTTGGGGTGTCTTCTTTCTAAAATGGGGTCATTTGTGGGGTTCCTATACTGCCCTGGGGAGGAGTAGTCTTGAAACAAAATTTCTCAAAATGACCTGTGAAATCCTAAAGGTACTCATTGGACTTTGGGCCCTTTAGCGCAGTTAGGGTGCAAAAAAGTGCCACACATGTGGTATCGCCGTACTCAGGAGAAGTAGTATAATGTGTTTTGTGGTGTATTTTTACACATACCCATGCTGTGTGGGAGAAAGATCTCTGTAAATGGACAATTGTATGTAAAAAAAATTAACAAATTGTCATTTACAGAGATATTTCTCCCACCCAGCATGGGTATGTGTAAAAATACACCCCAAAATACATTATACTACTTCTCTTGAGTACGGCAATACCACATGTGTGGCACTTTTTTGCAGCCTAA
The DNA here is from genome assembly GCF_040937935.1 of Hyperolius riggenbachi. Classification (NCBI taxonomy): domain Eukaryota; kingdom Metazoa; phylum Chordata; class Amphibia; order Anura; family Hyperoliidae; genus Hyperolius; species Hyperolius riggenbachi. The sequence goes on from NC_090647.1 coordinate 435,182,730, forward strand.
CTGCGCTAAAGGGCCCAAAGTCCAATGAGTACCTTTAGGATTTCACAGGTCATTTTGAGAAATTTTGGTCCAAAGTCCAATGAGCACCTTTAGGCTTTACAGGGGTGCTTACAATTTAGCACCCCCCAAAATGTCAGGACAGTAAACACACCCCACAAATGACCCCATTTTGGAAAGTAGACCCTTCAAGGTATTCAGAGAGGGGCATGGTGAGTCCGTGGCAGATTTCATTTTTTTTTTGTCGCAAGTTAGAAGAAATGGAAACTTTTTTTTTTTCTCACAAAGTGTCATTTTCCGCTTACTTGTGACAAAAAATAATATCTTCTATGAACTCACTATGCCTCTCAGTGAATACTTTGGGATGTCTTCTTTCCAAAATGGGGTAATTTGGGGGGTATTTATACTATCCTGGAATTCTAGCCCCTCATGAAACATGACAGGGGGTCAGAAAAGTCATAGATGCTTGAAAATGAGAAAATTCACTTTTTGCACCATAGTTTGTAAACGCTATAACTTTTACCCAAACCAATAAATATACACTGAATGGGTTTTTTTTTTAATCAAAAACATGTTTGTCCACATTTTTCGCGCTGCGTGTATACAGAAATTTTACTTTATTTGAAAAATGTCAGCACAGAAAGTTAAAAAAATCATTTTTTTGCCAAAATTCATGTCTTTTTTAATGAATATAATAAAAAGTAAAAATTGCAGGAGCAATCAAATAGCACCAAAAGAAAGCTTTATTAGTGACAAGAAAAGGAGCCAAAATTCATTTAGGTGGTAGGTTGTATGAGCGAGCAATAAACCGTGAAAGCTGCAGTGGTCTGAAGGGAAAAAAAGTGGCCGGTCCTTAACCTCCTTGCCGGTTTTCCCGACCTGAGCTCGGGGTAGAAAAAAGAAGCTATTAGCAGTGATCCCGAGCTCAGGTCGGGGTAGGGAGTGCAGCACTTTACCTGAAGTTGTGGAGTCCCGCACGCGATCTCGCTGCGCAGCGGGACTCCAGCCTCTCTCCCCGGCAGTGTGGGGTCTTTCCCTGGCCGCCGGGATCCCCCATGTCCCCGCTATTCTTCCGGGGACCCGGCAGCCAGTTGGAGCAGCGCAGCCGTGGTGGTGGCAGCAGAGCGGTGGTGGCAGCGTGACTTCATCGGGGGCGGGGCTAATATTGAAAACGAACTTCTCTATATTAGAGAAATATAGAGAAGTTTGTTTATATGTATATTAGCGCCATCTTGTGGGCAAAGAGAAAACTGCAGCACAGGAGCCCAGAATGGTAAATTTTTTTTATTTTGCTGCAGATCTCCCTGCCAGAATGATTTTTTTCAGGTTTTAGGGTCTGAAAGAGTGGAAAAAAATTGCACTGCTTTTAGACCCTAAAAACTGGAAAGAATCAGAACGGCAAGGAGGTTAAGGGGTAGAAAGCCCTAGGTCCTCAAGTGGTTAATAAACGATGCTAACATCATTTATTTGTTCGGCTACACCTATTATTCAGCAACACAAAACTCAATCCTGGCTTCTGAAGAGTCGCTACTATTGTTGATAGCTAGATAAAATAGAGTGTGTTTAACCGTTTTTTATTTGCAGGTCTAAAGTCAGCCTGTCAGTGGGTTCCTCTGTCCCATGGTAACAGTGGTGGTGGCAGTTATACCCTGAAATAGTGTGTAAATTGTATTACCGTAACTCACAGGCTCCCTTCTAGTCGGTCTGCCGCCAAAATCCCAGCGGTTTCTGTGCACCGATTGCGACCACAGATTGCATGGTCTGTGTACTGAAACCGATTGGAAGGCATTGTGCGGTCCAGCCACTAGGGGGCTTGTGACAGTGGTTGGCAGCGTCTGTGATCTTTGTGTTGTGCTGAAAATATCTCAGATAGCGCTATCAAATTAGCCCTGTCGAGAAATAAACTAATTCATTGGTGTTGTAGCTGAATGCAATATATTTTTTTTATATATACAGAGAGACTGTGTAGCCAGTACCCCTCCCCAAAAGATTTATTTTATTTGGTTTGAAAATGTCCGGGAACTACAAGAACATGTGCCAAGCAGATCTGGAAAATCAATCGCGGGGCATGGACACCTTCCTTCCACAAAACAAAACAGGACATGATAACAGACTTGTTTCAATGGGATACCCAGCAACTGCGGGAGCGGGATGTGTCCACTGAGGAGGACACCAGCCCATCTGACTCAATTCGAGGGGAACCAGAGACTGAAGATCCTATGCGTACAGAGGTTGAGCATCCTGTGGGCCCTGCTGCAACAGTTACACAGGAGACTGTCAGTATGGAACCCAGTCTCAGAGCTTCTCTGAGTACTCGCCTGGAACCATCCAGTACTGGACTGTCCATTTGTGCTGACCTGGCAATGCAGCTGGCATTACAGAAGCTGATGGACACTGACCTGGAAAAGTATCTGCAGTACATGGCGGAGCGCAGGCGAGAGGAGCGCGAGGCTGCAGAAGCGCATGAGAAGTGCCAGGCTGCAGAAGCACGTGAGGAGCACCAAGCTCCTGCTACAGAACGGGAGTGCCAACAACAGCATGTACTGAACATGGCCAAGGTTCAACAGGCCAGCCAGAGTTCATCGCCCCGCCTCCCTACTGAGGGAGCCACCTCCCCTATAAGTGCAAAATTTAAGTTTGCTACTATTGAAAAAGACACTGACATTGACTTGTTCTTGCGATCTTTTGAAAAAGCATGCCATCAGTATCGTCTGTCCCAAGACCAGTGGGCCAGACATCTGACACCTTTGCTGCGATACAAAGCGCTTGATGCTTTCGTAGAGTTACCTGCAGAAAAATATAATGATTATGCCGCTATAAAAGATGCTATTATTACTAAATATCAGCTGACGTCAGAAGCCTATTGCAAAAAGTTCAGATCCTGGCAGAAAAAATCTACTGACTTATCAAGATTTGGTCAGCAGTTTACTCGCCACACTCTGCCAGTGGACTCTAGGCCTCAACAAAGGGTCTTATGATGTCTTGGAGGACTTGATAGTCCTAGAACAGTTTCTGAACATTTGCCCTGCTGATGTACGACAGTTTGTGCTGGAGCGCGAGCCTGCGTCAGCAACTGTCACTGCAGACCTCGCTGAAACCTTTGTGACTACCCATGTGCCTGACACATGCAGAACTGCACCATGTAGCTGGAGAGGAGGTCAGCCCAATACCCTGGCAGACCCTCCTGCCCCTGTGAGCCGTCTATCACAGAGAAAAAGTACTGTTAAAATTATTCTGAGTATTTCCTTGCTTGCTGGTGGTTTAAAAGGCAGTTTATTGATAAAGCAAGAACATAGTAGTAAAAAAAACTTAAAAAAGTGAATTGAGTCAGGGCCCATATCTCTTGTTGCAGACTTATTTTAAATACTTACACAATTATTATTTCCTTGAAACATTATCATGACTTAATCTGGCTATAATTGAATCATCCTACAAAGTTCTTTTAAGGTGGTATTGGGTACCTGCAAGACTAGCCCATATACCTGGGGCAAGTGGGGACCTATGCTTTCGGGGATGTGGGAAAAAAGGAGATATGCTCCACGTGTTTTGGTCCTGCACTATGCTCTCAAGACTATGGTCAAGGGTCTTTAGAATGCTTCAAACTCTGTTCAATAAGGCAATCCCAAGAGACCCTTGGATAGTCTTACTGCACGGCAAAGTAGACTCCCTTCATAAACCGCAGAGGGTACTAGCCCACTTTATCTTTACAGCCGTATCTCAGACAATAGCGCGAGCCTGGAAAACCCAGTTTGTGTCATTTGAGGAGGTCAAACAAAGAGTGACAACGTTTATGGTACAAGAGCATTTGGCAGCTGTGCTAGATGACAAGGTAGACAAATACCAAAAGATATGGGATCCCTGGAAAAGATATATGGGTTTAAACTAAGGTGATGCACTACGCTGTACAGGCTGAGCTCTGGTAGATTCAGTCCTCCCGTCTTCCCCTCTTCTCCCTCTCTCTTTTCCTCTTCTTCCGGCCTTTACTTCCTTCCTTTTGTTCTCACTTGTTGGCTCCTAGGAGCCCGGGATTGGGTTACTCGATAACAGTCTATAATAGGTGTATTCTCCTGAGTTCAGGACCACTAAGAATCTTAATTATTTATATATAGAATGAGAGGCCCTTGGCAAAACTCATGTGTTCCTAAACTCATTATATAACCCTGTTAATTATGCCTACATTGTCGAAGATATTGTTTGACTGTACAATCCCATTTGTATACTTAGTTATATTACTGTCTTTCATTGCAAAAAACAATAAAAAACTTTGAAACAGAAACATTATCATGAAAAAATCAGGCTGAGTATAAGCTTTTAATTTTATGGCTTTAAAAGAAAACTGTCTACCTGTCTGTACTGTGTACCTTGCTGATAATCTGCTGATAATCTGCCTCAAAAGGCTCATACACGTGGGGTAAAAAAAAAATGCATAAAATGAACAATGCGTCGTTTAGATGTTGACGGGAAAAAAGTTTTGCAAACAACGGGCTTAGACAAACAACGATTCTTATGCGTTTCTGCTGACCATCATGACAGATCACATTAGCAATTAGCAGATACTCGTTGATAGTCAGCAGTGTGTACAGAGCTATAAATGATTACTAAACCATGTGTCCGTGAAGTCAGTGATGCTCGTCACAGTTTCCCGAATTGTTTAACGGTCTGATCATTTAAGGTATTGTCTGCCAGCACATCATGTTGTTCACATCATGTTGTGTAGATATTGTGAAAGATAGATTGTAGAAAAATTGTTCCTCGGTTGATTCACACGATTTATATTTTAGTGTATATGTAGCTAAAGGGAATTAAAAAAACATAGGAGTTTCATACTCATAATTGAAAACTAAAATTTTAGTGAGGAGATGAGCTCTGCCTCTGAAATGCTACTTCCTATGTCATGACTCAGTTGTATTGTGTGGTATTTCAGACTACGTGGGAGATATTGTGACAGATTTACTATATTCCATCCAGTCCCTATTAGCACTAATGCATATTAAATCTCTAAAAGCTTTCTTAGGCACCTGAGAAAATATTTAAAGGTGCACCTGGGCCTGAATACATTAATTTATGAAATTTATAGCATTTTCATTGCTGACAGGACTTGGAAACGGGTTTCCCAACATATGCATTTTTATTTTCCTCATGAAGCCTTTATACTTTATGAGCGAAACATGTTGGATCTAATGGTATGTATGCAATATGGAGGTTCTTTATCCAAGCACTATGGAATGACAAACCATGCTAAATTTACTTGTACATGCTGGCCATCTATGGCCACCTAAAGTTTTGTACACGCATTAAAGGGCAGTCGCCCTGAAAAGTTTGGGACTAAATTGATTAGGTGACAGTTCAGGACTGAGGTTGTACAGATGCATTGCTAGCCTAGGCTAGTGATGAGTTACATTGCTATGCAGGAGGAGGAGGAGGACTGATAGTGCAGTACCGTACAAAGTGTGTAGGAGAAGAATGCCCTGGGTATGTGCTTGGTGATCTGCCAGGCAGATTGCTTGTAAACACATTGGTGGGGGTCGGAGGGCTGCTGTAAACATGCTAAATTCTCAACAGAGATGGCCCCAATCAACCAAGGACAACTGAAGTGAGGGGGATGTGGAGGCTGCCATATGTATTTCCTTTCAAACATCTTTTGGAGGGAGTGTCTTTTGGAGGGAGGAAGTAAGTCTGCTCCAAGAAGTTTAACACCACTTTTTCCTACAGCAAAGCATTCACTGTGTGGCAGTATAGTGGTGAGCATAGCTGCCTTCCAAGCAGTTGACCTGGGTTCAATTCCTGGCCAATGTATGTGAGCTTGCTTTTGACATCCTACAAATCCCTGGAAGACAAGATCCATGAACAGGGCGGAGGAGGAGAGGCTGGAGGGATATCCGGTTTCGGATCCGGATACCTGCAATATCTGCAGATATCCGTGTCATGCGTCCAAATATCCGCAGATAGCTATCCGGATTTTTAAAAAAATCCGGAATCCGATCCGGAACACGTAAAAAAGTTTGGATATCCGGGTTACCCGGAATCCGGATGAGCATCCCTGTTTTTAGCTGGCTGTCTGTAAATCATATTTGAGAGAAAACTCTAAACTATTTATGTAGGTTGCATTTTGAATGATGGTTGGGAAAATTAATATTTTGCAAAAGATTTTGACTAACATGCTCATAAAAAATATTCTGTGATGTGGGAAATAAGTTAATGCAGCATTTAATGGCTGAAAGATGGTACATGGTATCATAAAAACTAAAATGCACCATGAATGGGAAAAAACGGAAATTACATCTACGACTGTTTGGAAAATAACATTTTAATGTCATAAGCTAAATCTTCTAATACACCAGACTAGAGATATAACTTGTAATAAATATTTTTAATATACTGTTAGCAGACATTGAATAACATGCTGCAAAGACAACACTTAAAAAGACAAATGATTTCCCCCTGCTTATCTCAGGGTTATATGTTATTGCATGTGGTTTCAGTAAGAAAAAGCGCTTTCACCCCTGCATGGTACATGTTTTTGTAGCAGAATGTTTGTGTAGCAGCTTGGAAGGCAGCCTCCACATCTGTTCACACAGGCAAGTGACATATCAATTTATTATCAAGTAAGCACTCATTAACCAGAGATGAGTTAATCGTTTCCTGGAAATCTGACATTTCATTGACTTTTATAGAATTTAAGTATACAGGGAGAAATGCATTTTATTCTGTCTGGAAGACATCACATATTGTCAATCTATCATTTTAGTGTAAAACATTATACAAATCTACTTATTTGTATAGTTATTTGTATCAAGCTAGAAAAGGCTGTGATTTTACAAAGCTAATATTATTTGTATTATCATTTATTATTATTATTTTTTTTTTTTAGTATTGATGTAACACCGACATCTTCCGCAGCGGTGTACAGAGTATATTGTCTTGACACTAAGCTGTCCCTCAGAGGGGCTCACAATCTAATCCCTACCATAGTTATATGCCTATATCATGTATTGTATGTATCGTATTCTAGGACCAATTTAGGGGGAAGCCAATTAACTTATCTGTATGTTTTTGGAATGTGGGAGGAAACCGGAGTGCCCAGAGGAAACCCACACAGACACAGGGGGAACATACAAACTCAATGCAGATAGTGCCTTGGCTGGGATTTGAACTACGGACTCAGCGACGAAGACCAGAGGCCAGTGCAGGTCGTGCAGCTGCACAGGGGCCCCATGACCTGTAGGGCCCATGCAGCTGCACCTGAACTTTGGGAGTCCTAGTGCTGGAACGGAGGGCTGGAGAGCGATGGGGAAGCCTCTCTAGGATTCAGAGGCTTTCCTCTCCGGAGGTAAGTATCTACATCCCAGATTTACTTCAATTCAGTGAATTCACTAAATATTGTTAAACATTTATGTGTGCAGATATCACATGTACATGTGCGTTATGAAAACTATACATGCATGAAGACAGACCGGGCACCAATCCCTTTATGTTCTTTAATAAGCATCTTGCCGATAACATTGCAGTGGTACATTCACATCAATTCACATTGGATGGATCAAACCTGCATAGATGAGTGTCCGGGGAGTGCGGGATGCTGGTGACCAGGGGATAGTGGACGGCACTACAGCCGTTTCGCGCCCAGCTGGCGCTTGCTCACGTGCTTGCGTCCTTTGGGAAAACTATGTAGCACATATTATGTAGTGCGCGTAACTCGCTTCATACACACAATGCATACATTGCAAAAAGTGGAACTTGTGTTATACAAGCAGCATACGTGTTGTGTACGCAAACATGCATTGCTTAGTGTGTGTGTGACATTCAGTAAAATATCTGCATCATAGATTTTACTGATGTTTAATGATTACACTCCAGTGTCAGAACAATTATTATTGATTTTTAAAGCATCAATATATTCAGTGGCGCTGTACAAAGTAAGAAACAAACACGGGGTACATAATAATACAGACAAATGCAGGGGCATAACTAGAAATCACTGGGCCCCCCTGCAAAACTTTGGATGGGGCCCTCTTCTCTCACTTTCTGCACAGGAAAACTGAGAACCAATGTTATTCAATTGGCTAGTGCACACTTGAATGTGTTTTCCCCACGCAGATAAAAACTGACTGCAGTGAAGCACTGCTCGCATTTTCTCTATCAATTAAATTCGTAATAAAACTTGCATGTTTTCACACATACAGACATGCATGGTGTACAGAAAACGCATACAGAAAACCAACACATGAATGTGCTCCCAGCTTATTACATTCACTCTGTCCATCTCTGATGGAACGGTCTCTGCAGACTCTTCCAGCATCACTACAGTACACAGCACTTGGGGAGGAGTACAGAGGTTGGGCCCTGGGTGCTGTACACAAGAGCCTGTTGCACACTGAATAGGGACTGTCTACAAATATTTGTCTGCAAAACTTCATATGATTCCTAATTAGTGGCTGAGCATATGCAGTCATTAGAACAATTGTGCAGAGAGCAGAAAATGTTTCTATACGTGCCCTTAGTTGTCAGTCTCTCAGGACAGGGAAAATAAACTTCTTCTCCCATGGGGCCCCCTGTGGCTTATGGGCCCCCCTGCAGCTGCATCCCTTGCAGGATTTATTGATACGCCCCTGGAAAAATGGTATACTCCAATATACAGAATAAAGGATTGGTACAAAATCCGGAATCATTACAAAATACAGAATTAGCAATTGCAGTGACAAAAGTAACATGATGAATAAAGTGTATAATGAACTCCAAGACACAAAAGGGTGGGAGGAGCCCTGCTCTTGGGAGCTTACAATCTAAAGGAATAGGGGGAATGCATACATAATGCTCATGTCTTAATAAAATATGTACTAGTTCAAGTTGGAAGCATAATGAAAAGTATTTTAGCAGATTTGCTTCATTAGACAGATTACTATCTTATTTTAATTACAAATGTGAAATAAATACTGGTCTGTGAAATGCTAGCCATAATTGCCTGCTTGATTGGGCTTTACAATCAAACACCGTCTAAGAATTCCAAAATACTATTCATGTTGCACACTGCATTCTTAATGATTATAGAAATGATTATAATTTTGCTAATGCATTAGTGACCTATACAATGGCTTTAGATGTGAGTTATGTCAACTGCAGCAACAGTTCTAATTTGTTTAATGACTTTCTGTTGTATTACTGAACTACACAAGTATAAAAATGTTTTTGATAAAACCACTAGGGTAAAACAGAGGTCATTAGCATTTAGACAGTACAAAAATCCTAAAGCAATTAATTAGTGAATCTTGGCCTCAAGAGATTCAAAGCACTGTGTTTTTTACTCTGGTACAGCTGGTATTCAGGTTATATTCATTAGTTTTAACACCAGACTGAGGCAAATATTAGCTTGACATAGGAAAATTCCAGGCTGTGAGGACAGGTTCACCATAAAGGCTAAGTCCATCACTTTGACAAATGTGTATTGCAAGGGAGAGTAATGAAGTGATATTGTAACTACCATTCATTATCTAGCTTGTTCCCATATGCTTACCCAGGCTCTTGAAGTTTTGAAAGCCCAGTGGGCAAAGTTTTTTTTTTGTTTTTTGCTTTTTCCCCCTAGTAACACATTCCATTAAATATTCTGCACTTCATGATTGATAATGAGATATTAATAGAAGGATTAAATAAGGTAGATAGATATATTTACGAAACACTGATTTTTCTTTTAAAATAAACCTCTACTTTCACTGAACATTGCAACAAAGATTCTGTCCTCTACAAAACTTTGTTAACTTAATTATTAAAAATATGTTTCCATTTCAATTTGTAGCCAATTAAGTAGGAACTTTATTGAATATTAGCTATTAATAAAATTGCTTATTTTTTGGCGACCCACTGCTGGGATGGAATCTTTTCTGCATGCCTCTTGTGATCGCACTACCATTGCCATGAGCACTCTGCACTTGCACAGTTCAGAGAGAATTGAATTGCACAAGTGCCAAGCACTCTCAGCGATAGGAGCGTGATCACGAGAGGCGAGCAAGCGCAGATGATCCCGACTCGGCCACGGGTTGCGATCTTACTGAGGGAAGGGCTGGAAGAAGTGAGTAAAACTTATATATCCTTTAAAGTGTATTAGAACTTAATAATTAAAAAGATGTTATACATACCTGGGGCTTCCTCCAGCCCCTTCCCCTCCGATTGCCCCCACACCGCCATCCTCCCCTGCCTGCAGCTTTGAGAACCGAGTCCCTGCACTTCCGTCAGTCGAAGCCAGTCTGACGTAAGAGAAATGCGCCCTCTACATATCTCTCCAGCAGCTGCTGCAGAGATACACAAAGAGCACACTTCTCCTGTGTAGCTGTCCGTGACTGAGGAGACCCGGTTCCCGAAGCTACGGGCAGTGGAGGACAGCGGCGTGGGAGCGATCAGAGCAGATGGGAATGGAGGAAAGCCCAGGTATGTTTAAAAATGGTTTTAATTATTAAGCTCTGAGTCCCCTTAAGGCATCTGGGAGGCTACTTTACTTAGGAGATCCGATATGCCTGGGATGTAAATAAGTAAAAGAGGCTAGTTCTGACTCCTTACCTATTTCATAAAAAAACGTCATCGCCACTGTACCAGGCTGCTTCTCCTCCTCATTGGTCCACCAAGTAAAACTTGAATTCCCCTACACATATCCTATTGTTTTAATATAATTTCCTATTAGGAAATTCAAATGCTTGCCAACAAGTCTCCTGAGCAGTATTGCAATAGGTTGTATGCAGCAATCTCTTGTAAAGGTAATTCAAGAACAGAGGTACAGAAGCATACAAGAGATTGACTAGAAGGCAGAAGACAGAAGAATAGAATAATGGAAAAATAGAAGGACATATCAAAGGAGAAGAAAGGAATATGCAGATAAAATACTGGAAGAAAATGGTTGTTGATAGAATAAGCTGACATTGCAATGTAGACCTATACAGATCAGAAGAAAGATGTATTCAGATGTAATAAAGTACATAAGTAAGACGAAAATAATATACTGATTCTAAAAAAAAGGTTAAAAATGTTTTTTTCCTTGATTATATTAATACATTTTATTACTTATTTTGCTCAAACAGAGATTAAATTGAACCCATTTACCTGGATAAAAAAGAGATATAATTCAGACAGTACTGCAGCTACTGACCACCTGAGGAGCAGGTGATTCAGATAGTACTGCAGTTTGTATTCACCAGACAAAGCAGGTGATACTATCAGAGAATCCCTCACCAGTGACTAGGCTCACTGGTGAGGATAGAAGAGTCAGACAAGCAGGTTTGGCAACGAGAGGACAAATACGGTACAGAGACAGAAAGCTAGATCAGAGTAGTATTTCAGGCAGAGTCTGCAACTATATCAGATAGGCAAAGGTACAGGATCAGTAAAAACAGAAGAGTAGTCAAGCTAGCAGAAGGTCATAACAAATAATACAATTCAATTAGTACTTTAAGCTATCAACAGAATCTGGCTAAGTGTGGATCCCAAGCTCCAGCTGGTTCTAGCACACTTTGGGATCTGACTAGGTCTAACACGTAGCATTTGCAACAGCAGACGCGGAGCAACTGAATGACTTGTCCTATATATACTGCAAGCGCTCCACAGCGCCACCCCAGTCACTCAGCCAATCCGGAGCATAGCTGGAGTCAGCTGATCGCCTGATCAGCTGACTCCCCTTCTAAATGCATAAAGGTCCTGTCGCCTGGCGCGCACGCGCGTAGCCCTTAGTCTGTGAGCAATAGAAGGACCAGGCAGAGCACCAGCGTGTAGCCACGTGGTGGAGACCGCCGGCTGTGACGCGGAGATAGCCGCCATGCCGCTTGCTGTTGCGGCTGTATCTCCGCTATTCATTACAGGCACCATCCAAAGCTTTTTTATACAGTTTTTTTTTTTTAAGCCTGTCACATAAACAAACAATGAAATATTTTGTAGCATAACTGCCTTCTTTGTCTAGCTATGACAAAGGTGCATTCTTTTCACTACGTATGTACCCGCCACATTTGATTTGGGTGCAAGGAGAAGTCAAAAGACTACTCTCCCTACACCAGGTAACAGGGGCGTTGCTAGTTCCAAAGATCAGTGGCACGTGCCCCGCATCTATTCTGGGGTGCCCCGGATCTCCTTAAGCCTGGTTTTGTTTTTAGTGACACTGCCTATTTATGTGATATTCTGCATTTTTTTTGTATTAATGGAGAGGGGGCTTCATTCAACATTTTGCTGGGCAGGCTTACCTAGACTGCTGTTAAGTTCATGTAAATTTGGCTCCACCCATTTTCACACTCACATTCCGGTGCATGGTTACACCCATTTTTCCGGCTGGAGTGCCCAAAAGTGCCCTGGATGTCTTAGGATCCTAGCAATGCCCATGATAGGTAATATAGGGAAATATATAAAATATATTCCCCTGCTAATTACCCTATTTTTCGGAATATAAGACGCTTCGACATATAAGACGCACCTAGTTTTAGAGGGCAACAATCAGGAAAAAAAAAAAAAAACTAAACCTAGATGCGTCTTTGGTGCAGGGGCGTCTTACCAACCTACTCCTCTCTAAAATGTCTCTATCTAGGCTACACTGGCCAGCTACACTACACTTCACTACTTCACTAACTAAACCCTTCTGCCCCCCACCAACTACACTACACCTCACTACACCTTACTGACTAACCTCTGCTGTCCCCACCAACTACACTACACTTCACTAACTAACCCCTTCTGCCCCCCCCCCCCCACCAACTACACTACACCTCACTACACCTTACTGACTAACCTCTGCTGTCCCCACCAACTACACTACACTTCACTAACTAACCCCTTCTGTCCCCCACCAACTAAACTACACTTCACTAACTAACCTCTGCTGCCCCCACCAACTACACTACACTTCACTAACTAACCTATGCTGCCCCCACCAACTACACTACACTTCACTAACTAACCTCTGCTGTATCTCACCTGATCCTGCCGCCACGCTCCTGTCCTCCATCTGCGGTAATCAGAGGCTGCCCGATCATCCATATTCATGTCTTCTGTATCATGAGGCTTCCCACTCATTAAGGATGCAGCTCTTTGGCGTCCCATCCGCCGCATTCCTCATCGCTGCAGTCTCGGTATATAGACCGCAGCCTTCCGGTGTACGCGTTCCTCTGCCGATACTCTTCCTAGTTACCGCATCATAGGCACTTCCTGGTTACAGCGCACGTGACGTCAGGTGCACGTGCGCTGCGGGTCACACAGAAGAGGCACTGTAACCAGGAAGTGCCTATGACGCGGTAACTAGGAAGTGTATTGGGCAGAGGAATGCGTACACCGGAAGGCTGCAGTCTATATACCGAGACTGCAGCGATAAGGAGCGCGGCGGATGGGACGCCAAAGAGCTGCATCCTTAATTAGTAAGCCTCATGATACAGAAGACATGGATCTGGATGATCGGGCAGCCTCGGATTACCGCAGATGGAGGACAGGAGCGCGGTGGCAGGATCAGGTGAGTATATTCCGGGACCAAAAACCGCACCTTTTGAATATAAGACTTTCCCCCCCCCACAGTTTTGGGGAAGAAAAAGTGTGTCTTTTATTCCGAAAAATACGGTACCTAATTTCTTCCTTTGAACACATAATTTGAGGTCTGGTTATTGCCAGCATTCGAATAACAGTAATTGTAATGCATGCAATGTAGTCGATATAGCCGTAATTACCATTACAGCCTGTGGGGGAACCCAAACCAGCCACTGTGCAGCAAAAAGCAGGTGCCAAGATCACCTTACTTGCATTAAACTAGCCACACACTAATAGATTACCACTTGATGTGGCAAAATGATTGACCCTTCTCTGTTTGATTAGACTCTGTAAGTGAAGAAGTAAGTGAAGTATGGGCCGGTGTTAGTCAGAGCAGATTTGCCGACATTTAACCAACAAACATTGATTCACGTAACACCTTTAATGATTAACTGTACATCTATTGCATGCTTTTGAAACTCTATGTTTCTTCTTTAAGCATTAAACAGAACTGGATCAGAACTGTACAAAAGTCAATGTAGCATAGAGAGACTTATGGTGGCCACTAATGATCCAACCTTTTTCATACAATCTTACCTGATCTATGTAGTATAAGAGTAAATTGAGTGAATATACTGAATGGATACTTCAGACAGTTACCTTATATTACATAGAAATGGTAAGATTGAATTAAAAAGATTGGATCATTAGCAGGGCCGGCCCTAGACTATTTGCCGCCTGAGGCAAAAAAAAAATTGCCGCCGCCGCCACCCCCCCCGGTGGGGGGCGCGCTCTGGGGGGCCGCCGAGCTGGAGGGGTAGCTGGCAGGACGGGGGTATTGGGCCTAGCGGCGGGGAGGGGGGTCGGACCCCCCCTCCCTCGCCTGGGTCCCCCGTGCTCCGCTCCCCTCCAGCCTTAAATACAAGCAGCCGCTATGTGTAAGAGGCACGGGCGGGTAGGACTCACCTCTTCCCAGCGTGCGCTCCACTGACATCACTTCCTGCAACGCTGCAGGAAGTGACGTCAGTTGAGCGCACGCTTGGAACGAGGAAGAGGTGAGTCCTCCCCGCCCATTTCTCTTACACATAGCGGCTGCTTGTATTTAAGGCTGGAGGGGAGCGGAGCATGGGGGACCCTGGCGAGGGAGGGGGGGGGGGTCCGTTCCCCTTCCCGCCGCTAGGCCCAATACCCCCGTCCTGCCAGCTACCCCTCCAGCTCGGCGGCCGGCTCCCCGCACCCACGGACGGGCGGGTGCCGCCCCTGGAATTTTGCCGCCTGAGGCAAAAGTTTCACCCCGCCTCATGAGCGGGCCGGTCCTGATCATTAGTGGCCACCATAATACATACGTCTGTATGACATTGTGTCAGATTGCCGAATAAGGTTGCAAAGAGAAAGACAGAGAGAGAAAGATAAAACTCCATACTAAGAATCTATGGGCCTGATTCACAAAGCGGTGCTAACAGTTAGCACGCTGGTGAAAAGCCCTTTATCATGCCTAAACTCAGTTTAGGCATGATACGTTTAGGTGTGATAAGTTTAGGTGTGATAGGTTTAGGCATGATAAGTTTAGGTGTGATAAGTTTAGGCGTGATAAGTTTAAGCACCAACTGGGTTAGCACCGCAGTGCACAGCTGATCAAAAGTTTTGCGCTAGCAAAGTCTGGTGCACTTCACATAGGGCTCGATTCACCAAGCGGTGCAAAGTGTTAGCACCGTGGTGAAAAGGCCCTCTTCACGCCTAAAGTCACTTTAGGCATGATAAAGGAGGCCTCGCGCGCAAAGTTTGGGCGTACCGGCGTACGCGCGAACGGCACCTCGGTACGCGCGAAAAAAAGGCACTCCGCGTGATGCAGCTGGTTCCGCGTGAACATGCCTCCGATCGCGCGTACTGCGCCCATATCACGCGAAGTGAACTTAGAAAAAAAATAACAGCTGTTTCAGCGTTGACTTCGCGCGTTCGGCGGTGCGCGCGCGCGCTCCCGTGCTGCTTCGCGCGATGGGCAGTAGGCGCCGCGCATGCCCAATCAATTAATGATGTTAATGCAATAATGTAGTTAACATGTAACAGGTGTTTTTGGCCTTTATAAGGTTGGCTTATGAGGAGAGGATTGAGTGAGGAATCATTTTGTGATTGAGCAAGTAAGTTCTGTTTGATGCTGTGCCTTCCATGTATTTTCAAGGTGAAATGCTACTTTTGTAACATATTTGGGGCCTGATTCACAAAGCGGTGCTAACAGTTAGCACGCTGGTGAAAAGCCCTTTATCACGCCTAAACTCAGTTTAGGCATGATAAGTTTAGGTGTGATAAGTTTAGGCATGATAAGTTTAAGCGGCAACTGGGATAGCACCGTAGCGCACAGCTGATCAAAAGTTTTACGCTAGCAAAGTCTGGTGCACTTCGCATAGAGTTTAATGGTGCTGCTTTGCGTGCAGAACTTTGCAAGCGATCTAAACATATCTAAACTTAGCATGCCTAAACTTATCACACCCAAACTTATCACGCCTAAACTGATCACACCTAAACTGGCTTTTCACCAGCGTGGTGCAATGGTTATCATGCCTAAAGTCTTTTAGGCATGCTAACTGGGTTAGCACCGCTTTGTGAATCGAGCCCCTAAAGTCTCTAACTGGGTTAGCACCGCTTTGTGAATCGAGCCCTAGGTGTGATAAGTTTAGGCATGGTAAGTTTAGGTGTGATAAGTTTAGGCATGATAAGTTTGAGCGCCAACTACGTTGGCACCGCAGTGCACAGCTGATCAAAAGTTTTACGCTAGCAAAGTCTGCTGCACTTCGTATAAAGTTTAATGGCGCTGCTTTGCGTGTGGGACTTTGCAAGCGATGTACACTTATCTAAACTTATCATGCCTAAACTTATCACACCTAAACTTATCACACCAAAACTTATCATGCCTAAACTGGCTTTTCACCAGCATGGTGCAATGGTTATCATGCCTAAAGTCTCTAACTGGGTTAGCACCGCTTTGTGAATCGAGCCCTTGTTGTTGTTACAAATGAGTGAATGAATCAGTGTTGCCGACTCATCCCTTTAATTACTGACACCTCTAAGTTATACAGGTTCTGGGGCTATTTGCACAGAATCATTGCCTTAACTGCATCTACCTAGCCACAAAACCTGTATAATTCATATGTGCCAGTAATTAAAGGGATGAGTTGGCCACACTGGAATGAATGTGTCTTTTTATGAGGATTTGCAGTGAGTTGACTGTAAGTTATACAGGTTCAGGGGCTATTTGCACAGAATCATTGCCTTAACTGCATCTACCTAGCCACAAAACCTGTATAATTCATATGTGCCAGTAATTAAAGGGATGAGTTGGCCACACTGGAATGAATGTGTCTTTTTATGAGGATTTGCAGTGAGTTGACTGTAAGTTATACAGGTTCAGGGGCTATTTGCACAGAATCATTGCCTTAACTGCATCTACCTAGCCACAAAACCTGTATAATTCATATGTGCCAGTAATTAAAGGGATGAGTTGGCCACACTGGAATGAATGTGTCTTTTTATGAGGATTTGCAGTGAGTTGACTGTAAGTTATACAGGTTCTGGGGCTATTTGCACAGAATCATTGCCTTAACTGCATCTACCTAGCCACAAAACCTGTATAATTCATATGTGCCAGTAATTAAAGGGATGAGTTGGCCACACTGGAATGAATGTGTCTTTTTATGAGGATTTGCAGTGACTTGAGTAGGATGTCCTGAGGGGTCCCTCTGCTCATGGGCCCCTGCTAGTGTGAATGCCTTGAACCTTGGTAGGTCAAAAATGTCTTGTATGTGCAGTGTTACTTAGTACAAAGTTGTTATTGTTATTTCCTTTCCAATTTCATTTGCAGATGGAGCCTTATGCTAGTTGGTTGAGCGAGGCTCGGGCTGTTGACCGCATGAGCCGCTATAATCTGCGCAGGAGACGGATTCCACGTCTCATCCGGGAACGCATTGATGTTGCGTTGCTTTCAGACAGAGAACTGCTGAGGCTGACAAGGCTGAACAGGGCAGCCTTTGATGAGCTGTATGCTCGTTTGGAGACCTATCTCAGGCCATTAACATCTCGAAGTCATGCTGTGAGTGGGCAAACTAAGTTGTTTGCCTGCCTGCAGTTCCTGGCCAATGGGAGCTTTCAACGGCTGGGTGGCTTTGCCTGTGGGGTGTCCCAGTCCACCATGAGCAGGATTATATCCCAGTTCCTGATAGGCATGCGGCGGATAAGCCGAGAGTTGATCCACTTTCCTCGGTCCCCTGCCGAATGGGATGCAGTCAAAGTGGCATTTTACCATCTTGCCCAAATGCCCAATGTCATCGGGGCCATTGACTGCACCCATGTTGCACTTGTTCCTCCAAGTGCTGATGAATACATGTATCGGAACCGGAAGCTTGGCCATTCGTTGAATGTCCAAGTAGTGTGTGGCCCTGACATGGAAATATTCTCTGTTGTCGCTAAATTCCCTGGTTCGTGTCATGATGCCCATATTTTGCGTGAATCTGCCCTTTTTAATTTTTTTCATGCGTTTTATCGTGAAGGCGGCTGGTTGCTTGGTAAGTTGATCCTTTGTTGGTTTTATTTCTTGGGGAGTTTTGCATTTGTCAGATATATATTGGTATGTCTAATGTTGCCCTACTAATTTGTTTGCTTTGTATTATATTCAAGGTGATGCAGGATATCCTTGCCTGCCCTGGCTTCTGACACCTCTTGGCCATCCAAGCAATAATGCGGAAGAGGCCTATAACAGAGCACATGTGCGTACCAGATCTGTTATAGAGCGTTGTTTTGGGCACTTGAAAACGCGTTTCCGCTGCATTGACAACAGTGGAGGTGCGTTGTTATACAAACCACAGAAGGTCATTGACATTATAGTGGCCTGCTGTGTGGTACATAACATTTGCATTAAGCAAAACCTCCCTGGCTACAGGCTTCCACACACACCCTTATCAGTGCAATCCGATGACTTTGAGGACGAGGAGCCAGATGAGGAGGAGGAGCCAGATGAGGCTGGCAATGTAGTGCGTGGAAGAGTAATTGTAGAATTTTTTGAGTGATTTTTTTTTTTTTTGTTTTAATTTTTGGCTCCCTTTGTTGCAGCGTAGAGTAAATATTTGGCATATCAATAGTACGCTGGACATAGGCTTGCAATGCTGTTGTCCATGTATATTGTGGCCTACACGTGTATTTGTCACAAATTACTGCATAATGTATGTCATTTGCACACTGCATGCCATTGCATGTGTCCATTGGGCAGTGTCAGGTGATGTCTACCTGTATTGGAATGACCGCCACTAGCGTTGCGCTCCCTGGCCGCAGCCGATCCACATACAAATCACGCACGCCGCAATAGACGCCCCCAAAATCATTTCTGTGGCCAAATGGATTGCCAGGTGCCTTTTGCACAAACTATTAGCACCAGAATAAATCACAGTGATCGCACAGTTGGACACTGTCCAACTGTGTGATCACTGGGATTGAATCTGCTCGCAATAGTTATTGCAAAAGGCAGCTGCCAATGCATTTTGTGTCACGAAAAATGTCGTTGCAGGCTGCACTTTTACTACAACGTGCAGACTTACATGTAATGCAACGTGGCCAGTGTGAACAGGCCACGTGTTACATTGTTGTGCCTTACTTACAGGTTGCCCTAACGTGCGCCAGTAACGTCCCTGAGTGCAAGCAGCCTAAATGGGCCCTAAGTAGCTAATTATTAGCTCTGTATGTTTACCTTTAAAGTGAACCTCCGGACCAAAAATCGACTACTCAGCACTGAAAAGGGCTGGTGTTTCTTTACCAGTTTCACAGCATCAGAACATTGTTTCTGTTATCCAAGCCTCATTTTTAGCTGCACAGAAGAAAACTGCCCGGGCTATTTTCCCCTAATGCTGCGCAAAGCATGATGGGATTTCAGATGTGGTTTATCTCGTTCTGCTGTTTTTGTGAAATGTTTTTTTATGTTTTTACTTGTAACATTTGTCATTTGCAGCCTAGCGTGTGCAGCTGGGAGGGCTTAACAGGACACAGGACAGTTGGAACTGTGTCTCCTGCTCCTTGTCACCTCCTTTCAAA
The DNA here is from genome assembly GCF_040937935.1 of Hyperolius riggenbachi. Classification (NCBI taxonomy): domain Eukaryota; kingdom Metazoa; phylum Chordata; class Amphibia; order Anura; family Hyperoliidae; genus Hyperolius; species Hyperolius riggenbachi. The sequence goes on from NC_090647.1 coordinate 435,202,275, forward strand.
CAAAAAGATGGGGGCCCCCATGACAAAGATGGCATCCCCCATGAATCACAAAAATGTGCCTGTTATTTTAAAACAGGGTGGGTAAAAATTTATATTAACCATCTATTCTAATTAACTTAACTAATGTAACTGAATGACAGTCTGTTTGTTTAGGCTGAAGCTCCCCTTTAATTTTTACTTCAGCCTCTCCTGTGTTGTGTGCAATACGCGCGTATAGCGCAGAGTCCTATGCGCGTAGAGCGCAAAGTGGTATGCGCGCACGCCGCGGGGCACCGTGTGCGCGCGGCGGTCAGTGACATGTTGGCGCCCTTAGGCGCCCTTAGGAAACAGGAAGTGACAGGAAGTGACTCATCTGGTGAGAGGGAAGCAGACTGGGAAGCAAGCATGGTCCAGCACTTCACCAGGCGTGAGCGCGTTTATTTGGCCACCGTAAGTATGTGAGTTTGGGGCTGTGTCTTACATGGATCTGTTGTCTTGCCTGTATGTATATATGTCTGTATGTAGTGTTTTTTTTTTTTTTTTTTTGCTTCATTACTGTATATCAGGGTGTGGTTCCAACCTGGCTCTATCACAGACTGTTGTTTTGGTAAATGTTGACATGTCTCCAGATCTGATTTATGATATTGACTGTCTACATTATACATGTTGATCAGTGTCAATTTAAGCCGCATGTTTTTTAGGACAGTATTCTAAATGTGTTGGTTTATGAAGTTGTCATGTGGTAATGCTGGAAAATGTCTGGTGCTGTTATGTGGCATTGTGGAAGCCGAAGCTGATTTTAATTATTAGTAGTACTTAAAGGGCCAGTGCACAGTATATTTTTGGGATGGAAAAGTGTTGTATTGTAAGGCTAATTATGTGGCAGTGGTTAATGGTTTGTCCTTTGTGAAATGGCTTGTTCCCATGAGTGATGTTACCCCTTGAGCAACAGAGCATTTTTCACCTTTCTGTGCTACTTCCATTCAATTGTTTAGAACGTTACCTTTAGTTTTCGCAATGAAATGAACTCCATCTTTTTTTTCCCCACACAAAAGCATGTTTTTGGAGGTGTGACATTATGGCAATTGTTGTTTGCTTATTTGCATATCTTGTAATGGTGAATTTGGCCAAAATTTGGGTTCCAATAGTTTTGGCCTGATTATGGCAAATATAGTAGTTAAAACAAGCCTGGTACTGTATTTAAAGGGACTGTGAGCAGTGCATAACCTCTGGAAAGATGAATATCATGTAAAGCTCTTTCTCCTCGTTAAAATTATATATACACCGCCGCCCTATGCCTTTTCAGTTTTGCTATGTTCATGATTGTAATTGCCGCGGCAACAATTTGGCTTGCAAATATCTAGACAAATAAAAGGCGTAGAATGACAAATTAGGTGTTGTATGAAAGCGACGAAAGATAGCGTTCCAATCATGCCCATCTTGCCATAGTGATCTTGGATTACACAGGGCGACATTTTCTGAAAGTCAACAGCTCCATTCAGCCACAAATGTGGCCGCGTGTAATCCTATTGAAGTATGGAAAGATGGGTTTAATTGTAAAGTAATTGTTTGACTCTTTCTGCCGACAGCTCAATCCACATTCTACGCCTTTTTTTTCCTCTATCTTGGCAACCAAAATGTGGCCCGCGCACATTACTATAGCAAAACTACTCAACAATAAAAGTTGTAGGGCGCTGGTTTATATATAATTGCAAAGAGGAGAAAGAGAGCTTTCAAATTAGCTGCATGGTTCCATAGGCTAGGCCCTGTTTGGAGTCCCTTTAAAGACCGGGCAATTTAGGTGCACATTTGTGCCGGCTAGCAAACAATGATATTTGGGTCTTGATCTCATTTATTGATCCCAATATTGCATGTGCTAATTAAGGCGAATGTTTTCCCATTTGGCCTCCATCCATAATTCCAAGTGCATAGTTTTGAAAGTAACAGTGTTATCCCCTATTGACAGACCAGTTTGCCACATTCAATCCCTAAGGTATTTTGGATCTTTTATTGTTGTCTTTGCTCATCTGAAATCATAACATTTGCGGAACTGTGGCCGGGAATTATGGAATGTTTGTGTGGGGCCAAAAAAATAGTGGTATGTGAAAAATGCTTTAGGGTGTGGTTGGACTATTTGCCCACAAGATGTCCCCAGTAACTTTTGGTTGTTGCGGCCTGCAAGCGTTCTTAAGTACGCTTGCAGGAAGTAGTACGATGCTGAGGCCAAATTTGTAACGTCACAATAATTGCACTGCTTCTCATAGAAGCAGCGCATCATTGCAAGGGTTATATCAACGACCGGTAATAGTTTTGCCCGTTCATTGATCTCCAGTTCACCAGGCAGTGTGCATGTGAGCGTTCCCATGAGCGCTTGGGACAGCGGGAATGAGGGATTTGGCCATCCCTGTTAGTGAAAGCAGCGAAAAATGGGCAGATAAAAACCTACACCGGGGGGGGGGGGGGGGGGGGGTTTGCTGCTGACCTTGTTGATGCACGAATGCAATGTAGCTGGGGATTTGGCACACACTGTAAGGCTGTGTCACCAACTTGGTGAAACATTTGTCAATGCCACAGACAACACAATTTCAACACCATGGTATGTGGAGTTGCTGAAGGCAAGGGTTTATAACCCATTCCATTAATACTCATGCTCCTGTAGCGAGCTTTAGAGGAATGTATGTGTGTGTGAGAATGGCTTGAGGTCACTTAGGCTATTAAGTCACTGAGGGCACCCCCACCACAAATCTATTCTCCCGTGGGGTTTGGTGTTGTAAATGATGTTTGTGCCTAGTAGGCTGATCGTAGTAATACTGTGGCGACAGATGACTCTACCCTCCTTGTAGTGTTGACTTGGGTGGGATTTGTGAAGTGTTCTTTAGGCAGTAATAGTTTGGATGTAATGGGTGTGGCCGCTGGTAATGGCACGCTAGCAGCAGCCAACAGAACTCCTTATCTTGGTTACTGTATCACTGGCAAGCTGACACTGAGAAAAGGTCCTCAATCAAATCTGAGGAATTGGTTGTGTGTGGGTAATGTTTGTGTAACTTAACCAAACTTTCACTCTTTTTGCAAACAGACGTGGTGACATTTTAGGAAATGTATGTATTAACTTCACCAATTAACATTATTTGCAATAGCCAACATAAAGGTCCCCAAAGTCTCATGTCAAACATGTGTAATGTACAGTGTGTAGCATACACACAACAATGCTGTGTTTGTTGTCATTCTGTGCTTGAAACATTTGTTGTTTGTTAAGTGGCTCACTCATTTCAGACTCAGACAGCAAGTGAGAGTTGCCTCACTGCAACAACCAAAGTTATATTAACTACTTACTATCCAGATAATGAGTTCGATTAAAATACATTACATTAGAGTTAACAACAATCCAATCAGTGTCACTACAGACTCAGGAGTGAGTCACCCACCTAAAATACCACATATGTCACTCTTTCAGACACAGAAAGTGAAAAGGAACCCAGCATAGTTGGTTATTTGTGTGCTACCCACTGTACATACACATGTCTATCTCAGCTATACTTTCATTTGAAAAGATAATTTCTTCCCAATCTTGTTTCTCTTACAGACCCTCCTCCGTACCAACTATGACGGGATGACCGACATGTATGAGAAGAGGAGGGTGATGGTGGAGCTGCAGCGGGAGCTCCGCCAGCACTTCCAGGGCCAACACACCATTCCACAGATCCAACGGAGGTGGTCCGACATGAAGCGTCGGGAGCGGAGCTTCATCCGAGAGGTCCGCCGGGAGCATGTTCCTGGTAAGTAATGTATACGAACGTTCAGCATTATGATGGCTGGCCGCTGGTAAGCTAAATATGTAATTTACAGGTCCCTATGTAATTGTGTGGGCCATGCTTTCTGTGTTTATGTGGCCCAAATTGGGGACTGAAGGAGCCTCAATGCATATTGCAGGGGTAGCTTAAGTTGGTTTTATGTGGGATCATTACCTAGAGCACAGGAACGAGCATGCATCTCTATTACCATTACAGTGATCTTGAAACCTATGTTTGGTACACTGTTGTGTAAGAGTGTGAATATTCCTTATAGGCCAAGCAGATCCCTTCATGCCTTGGACACACCATTGCATTTAACCATGAAATACCACTACAGATATAGCAGCGAGTGTTTGTGTGATGGCCCATACACCAGTACTACAGGTGTGTTCTCTGCACCATCATTGTCAAACCATAACTTGGTTTGTGGGAATTTACACATTATTTCACACACATCCATGTGTATTTGTAAAGCAAAGTAATAGTGAGAAACGTTATAGGCGAGGTTGGATTGATGGCTTATTAGTGGAATGGGCCCCACTGATGTTGAAATCTGTTTCTGTCAGTCAAACTATTTCAAATGAAGATAAGGGAAATGGCTACATAATTCATTGAATGAACTTGCGTTATACGACATCGATTGTGCACAATGTCATAGTACATGTGGTAAGCATTGTGTAATCTTACATCTAGTTAGCAATATACTTCTTTACACAATACAGAGGTATACAAATTGTGTTGTGTGAAACAGTGCTGATCACCCTTAAGTGGCTGAACCACTTAAGTACCATCCGTCACAGCCCCCTTAATGATCCAAGAAGGTACCTACAGGCTGATGGAATCCTTACTAATAGATGTACATATCTGCCACATGTCTGCTTTCAGAGCCACTATTAGGGAGGGAGCGTTCTGAATGGCTGTATTGCTGACTCTCTACTATATAATGGCTGGTAACCATTAGGCCCCAAAAAAATGACCCCCTTTCATGTTGCATGGGCCTTAAATACCTATGTTTTTCTTTTGCTCTCTATAGATGCACCAATGCCACCCCGCCGACACCGCGGGGACCCGGCACATGAGGACTCGGATGAGGCTCTGGACCAGGCCCCTCCGTTGGATGTGGGTGAAGAAGGTGGGCCATCCCAGGACCCAGCTGATGTTGGGCCCCCAGCTCTGGAGGCCGAAGCCCTGGGAGGCCCACCGGATGTTGTGGGCCAGGAAGGCCCCCCAGCCCCAGCTGCAGCCCCACAACCTAGCCGAAGACGGCAGAGTAAGTGTAACCATTCTTATTACTTCAATCAAGTTTTCATGCATCTTGTTTTTAAGCTAACTTTTGTTTTGTTGTGTTTTTTTTTTAAAGGACGTTCCCAATTGGCAGCCATAGCCAGACAATTGGCCCAAATGGCTGCTACTTTGCAGGGGGCCCTCTCCGACTCGGAGTGATGTAAATAGTTTTATTGGTTTAATTTGTTTTATGTGGAGCTGATGTATATAGTTTGAGATTGTGTGTAGATAGTTTTGTATTGTCTGTGTATATATATATTTGTATATATTGTTATGTAGATATTTGTTTATATTTGGATATTGTGTGTGTATATATTTGTATATTGTGTAGATATTTGTATATTGTGTATATATTTTGATATTGTGTGTGTATATATTGTGTATATAGTTTTTTTATTGCTCTTGAATTTATAAATATGTTTCAAATCGTACAGTTGTGGTTAGCATTGTGTTTGTTGTGGTATAGTTGCTACAACTTAGGCTTCCTTCACTACACATGATTTGGAGAATCTGGTTACATTACTGGCCTAATTATCTTTCTCCAAACACCTAATGCTGGATACACACGGTGCGTCTTTGCGCTTGATTTTCCTCCTTGGAAATGTTTGCCTAAAATAAACTGACGGGAAAATCGCACGCGCAAACGCAACGTGTGTATCCAGCATAATGCCCAGTTCCAACTCCCTCGCCACACGGCCCACCAACAGTGCATGTATTCTCAGGCAACATACATGGGCAATATGCATGAAAGTGAGAGTGATTTTAAATTACATCCATTTCACTCAAACAGTGAAGGGGCGGCACACAAAAGGCTTGCTATTTAAAGCATATATTGATGGAGCAACACTACATGTTACGAACCATCACGGTTCTTCATCAGGTGTAAAATGAAACCAAATGCAGTCCACACATTTATACGAATTCAAAACCACACCCCTTAGCTCCGGGGCGTGGTGATCTTAACTAGACACTGGCCACACCTAGCTGTCACAATTACATTCTATCTACATTTACAACTTCTCTGATAGAGAAATCGATCAAAGATTAACATTGTTTCAAATTAGCATACTCCCTATACTTCTAAACACAATACCACATTAGGGGAACTCCAAAATATGGCTACCCCATCTAATAAACAATTTAACTGACCGTAATCCCAGGGCACTCCACTAGGGCTACCCGTAAACTCCGACCTAAAAAAGAAAGGCAAAGGTTGTAACTGTAGTCACTACCACTAGATTCCATAATACATTGCACCGCTAACGTTGCCTGGCCTAATTGAAAAATGGCAATAAAAAGCACCTTAAACGGCACAGCAAAAATCACAGTTACTATAAATGCTCTGCAAAATGCTAATTAACTGCTATAGAAATGCTACCATAATGCCATAGAGCAGCCGAAAAAATGCTGAAAAAAAGCTGAAAAAAATGCTGCCATACTGCTATAAACCGCTGTGCAATAATGCTATATGCATGCTCTGCGAAATGCTAAATAACCGCTGTGAAAATGCTGCCATAATGCCATAAAGCAGCTAAAAAAATGCTGGAAAGATGCTAAAAAAATGCTGAAAAAATACTACCATACTGCTAAACAGCTGTGCAAAAATGCTGTATAAATGCTCTGCAAAATGCTAAATAACTGCTATAGAAATGCTACCATAATGCCATAGAGCAGCCGAAAAAATGCTGAAAAAAAGCTGAAAAAAATGCTGCCATACTGCTATAAACCGCTGTGCAATAATGCTATATGCATGCTCTGCGAAATGCTAAATAACCGCTGTGAAAATGCTGCCATAATGCCATAAAGCTATCTCTTGCAGGTAACCATCTAAATACCCCGCTAGTGGGTACAGGACACTCCCCCGGCTCGCCACAATGGGGCGACCAGGAGGATCCTGTAGCCCCTTGTGGATCTTAGGAAGAAGATATAGTAACGGGACACTAGGATGGTCGGTGGTCAAACCTCTAGCTGTTTGTTGTGAGATTGTCCCATCCTCAACTGCACATGTTAATAGGAAGTCCACCTTGGCTTTGACTTTAATTGTTGGATCGTCATCACATAGTTCATAATGCTCAACGATTCCCACTTGCTTCAATCCTTCCTGTACATAACTGTCCTTGTCTTGCACAACTGTGGCACCCCCCTTATCGGCTTTAAGTATGATGATACTATCATTGTCCCGAATTGTACTGAGTGCCTGCTTTTCTGCCATAGAGAGATTGCTGTGTGCCTTTCTATTGTCCCATTTTGCTTTTATTTCGTTTTTCACTGCCTTTTCAAACGCATCAATTGCTGGACAACAGACATCAGGAATCCACTCTGATCTATTTAAATATTTTGTAACGTTCATATGCTGTTTCATAGCAGTATGTTAGCATCTTTTCAGCATTTTGCCAGCATTTTTTCAGCTGCTTTATGGCATTATGGCAGCATTTTCACAGCGGTTATTTAGCATTTCGCAGAGCATGCATATAGCATTATTGCACAGCGGTTTATAGCAGTATGGCAGCATTTTTTTCAGCTTTTTTTCAGCATTTTTTCGGCTGCTCTATGGCATTATGGTAGCATTTCTATAGCAGTTATTTAGCATTTTGCAGAGCATTTATACAGCATTTTTGCACAGCTGTTTAGCAGTATGGTAGTATTTTTTCAGCATTTTTTTAGCATCTTTCCAGCATTTTTTTAGCTGCTTTATGGCATTATGGCAGCATTTTCACAGCGGTTATTTAGCATTTCGCAGAGCATGCATATAGCATTATTGCACAGCGGTTTATAGCAGTATGGCAGCATTTTTTTCAGCTTTTTTTCAGCATTTTTTTGGCTGCTCTATGGCATTATGGTAGCATTTCTATAGCAGTTAATTAGCATTTTGCAGAGCATTTATAGTAACTGTGATTTTTGCTGTGCCGTTTAAGGTGCTTTTTATTGCCATTTTTCAATTAGGCCAGGCAACGTTAGCGGTGCAATGTATTATGGAATCTAGTGGTAGTGACTACAGTTACAACCTTTGCCTTTCTTTTTTAGGTCGGAGTTTACGGGTAGCCCTAGTGGAGTGCCCTGGGATTACGGTCAGTTAAATTGTTTATTAGATGGGGTAGCCATATTTTGGAGTTCCCCTAATGTGGTATTGTGTTTAGAAGTATAGGGAGTATGCTAATTTGAAACAATGTTAATCTTTGATCGATTTCTCTATCAGAGAAGTTGTAAATGTAGATAGAATGTAATTGTGACAGCTAGGTGTGGCCAGTGTCTAGTTAAGATCACCACGCCCCGGAGCTAAGGGGTGTGGTTTTGAATTCGTATAAATGTGTGGACTGCATTTGGTTTCATTTTACACCTGATGAAGAACCGTGATGGTTCGTAACATGTAGTGTTGCTCCATCAATATATGCTTTAAATAGCAAGCCTTTTGTGTGCCGCCTCTTCACTGTTTGCATGATTCTACCCTCAGGTGGGTGACCTGAGTGAGGCGTAGCACCGGCAGTTCAAGGATTAATTTTCCTGAAGGGGTTCCAGGACCGTGGCCAAGTTCACAGTGTGTACATCCATTTCACTGTTTGTGGCCCTTCAGGCCAATGCTTTCTGCAGTGTGTGGTCAACTTGTTATACATAACCTATTGGCATGGTCACAGTACCAAGCGCCCAACTACAATGATGGCTGAGAACTTCACACTCAGACAGCATTATAATATTCCAATAGTCAATGTGTAACTAAGGACATAGTGAATCTTCTCCAAAAATTTAGGGGAAACAAGTCGCCCTACACAATGTCAACTAATCTATTGGTGCCCATACCTCAGTATGAATTGTTTGGTTTGAACAATAAAGTACTCTTCAAAGGACTATAATGTATGAACCTAATAAGATGCATCTTTTGTAAAGATTAGCACTCTTAATAAGGTAGACCCCCAAAAGTAAAAAAATGGAACTGCAATGTGTGGCCCCAAAAATTATTTATTCAAAATCTGGTTCATCAAAGCATTCTGGCGTTCTGAAATGGCATTTTGCCTTTCAAGGGCTTCAGCCATTCTGGCCTGAGTGAGGTTCTGCCGCTCAACACCATCAGCCAACCGTGTCAAGATAGCATTTTGGCTTTCGGCAGCCCGAGCCATCCGGCTCAGAATTAAGTTTTGCCGATCAACATCCTCTGCCAAACGCTGGTGGCTCGCCTCTTGGCCCACTCCAGCATTGGCCAGTCTCTGCACATTTCCAGCCAGGTCCGTAGCAGTACGGTTGAAGGTCTCAAAGTCTTGGTGGAAGCGGCGCATGTGTTCCTCCATGAGGACCCTATAGTCCTCTTGGGCCTGGAGAAAATGCCGGGAATGCCACCGGTCGGTGTTATAGTCTGCCCGAGTGTAGTTTCTGGAATGGAAGGAGGTGCCAGAGTTGGCCTGGTCAGATGTTGGTGACTGATTATGTACAGTGGTGTTTGTTTCAGAAGAGACGTGAAGGTTGAGGTTTGGGCCTGGGCATTCAACCATCCCATCGGGACCACTACCCAGTGACATGTCATCACCTAGGAAGAGAAGAGTAAATGGTTTGTAAGTAGAAGTTTGCAACAACCCAAACAACCTTTCACAATAAACAACACCTTGCAAATACAAGAAATTAAAAAATAGGGTCAGCATGCACAGGCGCCAACACAATGACAACATCATGATTGGAGTCAGTGTGAGGTATAGTTGAAAATGAATGGAAAAAAAAATACAAACCATCACTTTTGCATTTACATACTGTCACAATGGCCCACAATGTTTAATACAAACAAATAAGTTTCCTGGCCCGAAAGTTCATGTACTGCATTAAATTGCAAAGCGTGTGATGTGGCTTTAAATGAAAACCACATTGAGACGGATATGGACTAATATGGATGCTTCCTTGTAAACAATAACAGTTGCTTAACAGTGCTGATGATGTATTTGCCTGTCTTCATGGTCAAATGAGATGTCTGAAATCCTTGATAACTTTGACCACAGCACATGATCGACATGCTTCTTCAGGGGCAGTTGCACTAAATATTAGGGACACACAAACAGCACAGTCATGCAACTGTTATTGTTTTAAAAAGGTAATGCTATTGACTTTGGAAGGCCACAAAACTAGAGTGCCGGTTAGATACAGCTGCATCCCTGAGTGTGATGGAATATGCTGTGAAATCAGTGCCCAAACACTGCCTACACCATTGTTGGAGTCAAATCTTTACTTTAAATAAATCCATGCATAAAATTACCAACATGGACGGGGCCTTTGGGAGTGGCTCTATAGTGGCACTCAAATGGATGACAGTAGCAGCAAAACATTCCCGCCTACTGACAGCACAAGTCACCCTGTGCCCCCCCCCCCCCCCCCCCCCAGCTTTTTGTGCAGCATTTGACTGCAGCTGCATCGAACTTCCTGGCACCGCACAAACTTGACACACTACACCACCCCACCCTCTGTTTAAAAGTAAAGCACCAATAAGTGCAGATGGAGGCCAGCGCAGAGAAGAAGCAACAGGGACAGAGGGGGACTACTGCTCAGCAGAGCTGGTAATGTATGAGAGGTGTCTGTGGAAAACACAAGGCATTGGCAGCATCTCCACAGATATTGATCATTTTCATAGTGAAATACTATCACATTCTGTTGCCAGTGAAGCCAGCCATACAATCCCTGTATAATCAAATGTTTGGCCTGAGTGAGCTGTTGGTTGGATGTGCTCTCAAAAATACCAGTATATGGCAGCTGTTCCTTTTGGCACCCTTTAATGTAAGGTTTGCAGACTCAGGTACATGGCACTATTATCTTCACAATTGGCTTGATTGGAGACATCGACATACATATATACTGCTTCAATGTAACCACCATGGAGGCTGGCCATGGACTTTACAGTGCGAAGCACATACAGACAAAATACATATCTCATTGGGATGTGCTTTGCACTGTAAAGTAAACTGTAAAGCGGTAGTCCCCCTCTGTCCCTGTTGCTTCTTCTCTAAACTGTACTCCATCTGCACTTATTGGTGCTTTACTTTTAAACAGAGGGTGGTGTAGTGTGTCAAGTTTGTGCGGTGCCAGGAAGTTAGATGCAGCTGCAGTCAAGTGCAGCACAAAAAGCTGGGGGGGGGGGGGGGGGGACACAGGGTGACTTGTGCTGTCAGGCGGGACCTCACAACCTCCATGGTGGTTACAGTGAACCAGTCTGGCACAAACATTACCATGGGGGGGGGGGATCCACCTGTGGTGTATCAAGGCTTTGGATACTATTGACCCTTTCCCCCCTCCTCCGTCCCATGGTGGTGGACACTATCCTCCTCAACCAACTGCTATTGACCTCGCAACCTAGCACACGCAACTACATGCACAGTACGGGTCCTCGAGACAGAAATTGACTACAATAGGCATTCGCCATGCAGCAACTGTAATGCTCAGACACAAGTGGCCAGCATACTACAGTGTGAAGCACGGAAAATGCCTAATCACAACAATCACAATTCTAATCGTCACGAAAGTGCCCCCACTGGAGGGGCAAAAGGGTAACATTGGCCATATCAACAAATGGTCAGCTCTGGGTTCCCTGCCCTGCACCACCAACCACAGAGGAAAAGGTGGGAAGCCTCTGAAGGCTGATGAGGCTTCACACACCCAAGGTCAGTACCAATGCATTGCAGAAACTTAATAGTGAATGTGGTCTGTTTATTTCACCATACCAACAACATATCTTACACAAAATCAAACGCCATGTCGAGGATTAATGTTTGCATTCTGAGATTCCTTCTTTCAATGTGAATTACAACATCTAACCTCCAATGGCAGCATTCCTATTGGTCAAAATTGAGAGTCCCTGCAAAATGCCAGGCCATGTAGGTGTGGTTGGACATGGAGCATTGTAGATCATACAAGAACAAAAATGAAGTCAGGCACTAGCAAATCCTTAACAAAGGCGTATATGCTCATGTGCACTCACTACCTCACCAACCCATGTGTCACTTGCCATTCAAGAGCCATTGAAAGGTCCTTTGTGGCAGATTAGCTGCATGCTTTGAGATGTATTGACTCCGAACATTACCTACACACCTCTCAACCGGCCACATGCTACACTGTCACAGTGTTTTCACAAGGAAGATATGTTAGCTAGCCAAACCTTCTTCATATCCTTTTGCCTCAAGGACATATACTAACACATAAAACTCACCACCACTTGCTGCTCCATGGGAATCCTCCGCATGTTGCCATGAGTCCAACTGCAGGCCCTCATCCATGCTGGACCCAGAAATCACATGAACTACACAAAAAGGAGCACACATAGAAAGGTTAGGACACTAGGCAACACAGCCAGCTCCTCGGCTGCCTTGTTCAACAGCAGTTTCTACATCCACAGGAAACTCACCAGACCGTGCCGGAGATAAGTCCCCAGATTGGAGGGTCATCACAAACACTGCAGCATCACTCCCCAAAGCAGCATCAGAGGCAACAACAGCTACACGAAAGGAAGAAAAACACACAGGTTAGGACACTAGGCAACACAGGCTGCTCCTCCACTGCCTTGTTCAACAGCAGTTTCTACAGACACTGGAAACTCACCAGGAATTTGGCCAGAGGGAGGTAACGGCACAGAATGTCCGGGGACCAAAGCCAGTCCAGCATCAGGGGCCAAGCCAGCATCAGAGGCAACAACAGCTACACCAAAGGAAGAAAAACACACAGGTTAGGACACTAGGCAACACAGGCTGCTCCTCCACTGCCTTGTTCAACAGCAGTTTCTACAGACACTGGAAACTCACCAGGAATTTGGCCAGAGGGAGGTAACGGCACAGAATGTCCGGGGACCAAAGCCAGTCCAGCATCAGGGGCCAAGCCAGCATCAGAGGCAACAACAGCTACACCAAAGGAAGAAAAACACACAGGTTAGGACACTAGGCAACACAGGCTGCTCCTCCACTGCCTTGTTCAACAGCAGTTTCTACAGACACTGGAAACTCACCAGGAATTTGGCCAGAGGGAGGTAACGGCACAGAATGTCCGGGGACCAAAGCCAGTCCAGCATCAGGGGCCAAGCCAGCATCAGAGGCAACAACAGCTACACCAAAGGAAGAAAAACACACAGGTTAGGACACTAGGCAACACAGGCTGCTCCTCCACTGCCTTGTTCAACAGCAGTTTCTACAGACACTGGAAACTCACCAGGAATTTGGCCAGAACGTGATGGGCCCTCTGATTGTGGGATGCTAGGTGCCACTCCAGCAGGACCCTGAAGGCCAGACCCACCTTCACCTACAATTTTGACATAGAGAAACCAAGCATTATCAATGTCATACGCATACTCAAACACGTGTTCACTTTCCAAGAAAACAGCATCATTAATTACCCTCATCAGAAGTTGGCGCGTCGGCATCGTAGCCACCCTGGATGCCATGCAGGGCTGCCGTCATCAAATGCGGCTCTACCACCTGCTCATAATCGAGCAATGCCAGGGATGCGGGGGGACCACCACCGGTACCAAGGCTATGTTGAGCAAACAAAAAACAACAACATAGAATTAGACCACTACAACTAAACAGTCTGCACTATCCTGATAATCCTGTCTGTGTGACTGTGACCCAGTGGCAAACATTCAACATACACTTCACATGCTAGTATTTAAAGCCGACACATACTGCATGCACCTTTGTAATGTCGAATTCACACACTACTGCAGCCTTTAATGTGTGCACACATGTCCGTTCAAAGTGTGGGCCACATGAAAGCTCACAGACCAATATTACCCCCTTCCATGTAGTATGAGAGACATACCTTCAGAGTCTAGACTATGGAGCTGAACTCCACCTCACATACAAAACTTAGAAAGAGGATGGACACATGCAACAGATCAGTATGTGGCTAAATGCAGTTGATGCAAAATACATTCAACGACTATGATATCTGCTGATTTCACACGCACGTTGTTTAATGGCCCATCATGTGCAGATCACACAATTGTAGGCAGATGTGCATATACAACCTGGTTGATTAGAACTGCAGATAATTGTCCCTTCAACAAGGTGTCTCTGAGATGTGCAGATATCAATTGGAAATGCATTTTGCACCAACGGATAGCAGGAAGTGATATTTAGATGCTAATTATGTTTCTAATGTGTCCTACATCTTTGTGTGCATCATCTTGCAAAGATTTTTAAATGATGGGTAGTTCAGCTACATAGATCAGACCGTGTTGAGTATGGCCCTAATACTACATGGAAGGTGTTCAAATTGCGAGGAGAAATGTCATTTGAAAAAGACTTTGATCTGACATGTGTAGGCACCTTTACTGTTCTGCAGGAGTCATCAGAAAATGGCTGCGCAAAGGACTCCTTGTTACCTGAAAACAAAATGGAGCATAGCATTGCTTGTTATGTTCTGAAAGGGAAAAGTGTTGTTGCAACGTTTGGGATACATTCATGTTTGCTACATACCATAAGCAAACAGAGATGTCTGTCCACTTCTACAATACAACTGTAATCCAATTAGAATAACAAACACAATACCAGGGGTTATGTGGCCCCGTGGTTTAGGCCTATGTTTCCCAAACTTACAGTGACTAAAGCATGATATGCAGCCATTTTGTGCTATTCTAATCGCAACACTTGTGGCAGCCTCAATATCCCTGTAGCTTCAATGGGTTGGAGGTAATCCTAAACAATGTCAATGACTCAGTGTACAGGGTCACTTTAAAATCGAGAAGTCATCAACTGACAGTGATTTTTTGAATGCCATTTGTAAGACCAAGTAAAAACACAAACCAGCACACCTGCCCTGCTGATGCATATGTATGAATTAGTTATACTGTTCCAACACACAAACACATAAAGGTACACCAAATTAGTCACACAAATCCATGCACTCATGCATGCTTGCTCAGGGCCTGTGTCCAAGGACCATAGTCAAATTATCAACAGCACAAGCAGCCAAATGGGATTGCATGAAACCTTACACATATGGCCGACTACACATCTTGAACAATCAATTAGCGGTTTGACACATCCAACATACGGAAGTGCGCAGGGCCGGGCCGAGGCAGAGGCTGGAGAGGCTCCAGCCTCAGGGCGCAGTGTAGGAGGGGGCGCAGAATTCATTCAGCTGTCATTCCTAATTGTGTTTGAAGCAGAAAGAAATAAGAAAAGGGGATGCATGGCAGTGACTGCAAGCCAGATAACTAGATATTAAGGTGTTGGGGAGGTTGTGGGCCCTGTGGCGCCTCTTAGTCTAATAGCAATCAGTGTGTGATGGCTGGGGTGGCAGGGTTGGAGGGGCGCACTTTGGTGTCTCAGCCTTGGGTGCTGGAGGACCTTGTCCCGGCTCTGGAAGTGCGGATTCAGGAAGAGCTGAGAGTTGTGCCTTGCACCAAATCATACATTACAGACTGGCCTTATGTACATATGTAACAATCACAACACCAACACCAACAGCCATGCAGACACTAAACACAACTATATGACATATCAGCAAAACTGGATGCATGCTGGTGCAGGCAGTCAAACAGCAAACATTTCCACAATACAATTGCAAATTCACACTGCTAAATACCATTAACTTCGTTATCCATCTTGACATGTGTGGCTTACAATTGCATGTCGTATACAAGGGAACTGCTAAAGGGCTGAATCTGACTGGGGTAGGTCACCACACTTAGGTCCTTTTTCCACTACCCTGCAATTTGCTTGTGATTGCAAATGGCAATTGGAAGCCAATCGCTATTGCATTTAATTGTGAAAAACAGGCCTTTCCAATTGCTATCGCATTTAATTGTTAAAAACAGCCCTTGCAAATTGCTGCTGCTGTTTCCATTTGTTTAATGTACCATTAAACAAATGGAAACTGCAGCAGCAATTTGCAAGGGCTGTTTTTACAAATTAAATGCGATAGCGATTGGCTTTCAATTGTCAGTATGCGATTGCAAGTGACCTACTCTACTCATTAGAGTACAGCTCAATGGCATACCAAATGCGGCAGGCCAACAATTGTGCTTTTACCAACATTGCATGTCAAGCGGATGGCACTTGTGGACCTTTTCCGCTAGCGCATTTGCCCTAGGTGAAGTGCCAAATGGGAAAGTGCTACTGATTGTACAATCACTACGGTTTGCAAAATCACATATGAATGTCGGTCGGTTATTTCCACTAGCGTGGTTTGCGTTTGCAGCAAACGCAATAGCGCCATGGATCCAAATTTACCTCCATTTTGCGAGGCACTACAGCATCACATCGGGAACGCAATGGCCTGAACTTTCTATAACATTCGAGATACAGCAATCGCTAGCGTTCAGCGTGAACGCTAGTGATTGCTAGTGGAGAATGGCCCTAATAAATAGCTGCTGCAGTTTCCATTTGATGCATGTACCTTGCCTTTGGCCAAAAAAATGCACAGTGCAGGCGAGTGGCAAAAGGGCCTTTGTGTGAGCCAATAGCGATGCGATGTTGGTAACCCTGCAATGGTCATCCTGCAGCGTTTAGTATGCAATAGAGCTGTATGCAATTTGATGTACTATAATGAGTATAGTAGCTCAAACACAATAGCATACTGTACATTGAAAAGCAATTGCAATTTGGATTTGCAAGCCCATTTCATCCTGCAAATAGGCACAAAAAGTATGTTCTGCCAATCTAACACTCAGAAAAATAAACACTTGTGAGCTGGTTGACACAATTTAGGGATATAGAAGCTGGGCTCATTCACACTTATAATGGCAAAATGCCGCACATTATCGGTAGCCTTTCGCAGGAGTGCTTTGGCGCCCATTCTCACAAAAACATCACTTAACACGGTTTAGGACCAAGCGCAATTAGCATTCGAACCACAATAATCAACAACGCTACTTGAGGAGCACTCATCGCCACCAAACCACAGCGTTTTCCACAAAATGCCTAGGGCTGGAACCCACAAGAGCGTTTTTTTGAGCATTTTGGCAGCGCTGCGATACGCTAGCGTTTTGCCAAAACGCTCAGCTGATGTTAATGGATGGGGCAACTTCCACAGGAGCGTTTGCGTTTCCCAGAAACGCAAACGCAGGACATGCAGCATTTTGGGAGCGTTAGCGCTTCAATGTAAAGAATTGAAACGCTAGCAGAAACAATCAGCAAAACCTAAACTGAGCGGTTCTGCTAGCGTTTTGCGGTTCAGCACACTGTAACAAAATGAAAAATAATTCACAGGACCAATGAGGATAAAAACGCAAAACGCAAAACGCTAGGCACCCGCTGGGGAAAAAAATACAATGTTGCAAAACACAACCCAAAACGCGCATGAATCCGCTTGCAAACCGCTCAGACAAAACGCTAGCGGTTGCGTTTTGCGTTTGCGGTTTGCAGTGGGTTCCAGGCCTAATGCAGCAGTGTGACCACTGCCACTCGCTACATTGGGTAGCGGATTGTGTCAAACCACTAGCTTTTTTCCCTGAGTGCAAATAGTGCAACTCATGCTGAGCAGAGATTTGGCCCTTTAAGAATGTTGGAAATGTCAAACAACTAAAGGTGCGTACACACATCACACTATAGTCTTTTGAAAATGAAAGATCAAACACCAATCTTAGCACCCTTCATGTAGTATGAGAGCCATACCTTGACAGTCTATTGTATGGAGCTGAACTCCCCATCAGACCAAAATCTTTGCAAGATGCTGCACACACTCAAACGAACAGTAGCTGGCAAAGATCTGCTCCTGCAAAATATCCATTCCTGCAAATGGCAAAAATAGGCAATGAGATATGCAGAACACCATACACACATGATTTCACTGACATTCATCTGCAGATCAGATCCACCAGGATGGATTTTCAGATCTGCGGAAGATAGCTTGATCTGCAGATGAATGACAGCTAAATCGTGTGTATGCTGATCTGCCAATCTCATCGCCGAGCATTGCAATTTGCAGGAATGCATTTTGGCAAAAACACCTCTTTGGCAGATACTGATCTTTTGGGCGTGTACAGCATCTGTGTGTGCAGCATCTTTCAACGTTTTTTATCTGATGTGGAGTTCTGCTCCATAGAAAAGAGTGTGTACAGTATGGCTGTCATACTACATGAAGGGTGGTAAGATTGGTCTGTGATCTTTCATTTCCCAAACACTATAGTCTGATGTGTGTATGAGCCTTAAGACTGTTCTGAAAAACAATAAACGCTAGGTGAAGCGCTACACAAAACATAACCAAAACCTATTAAAGGGAACCAGAGTCCATAGCAAAAGATTGTATACATAACTTCCAGCCCCATACACACGGATCACTCCCACAACGCCGTCCTTTGTTGGTTGGATCCGCCGAGGCCCCCAAAAGTGACTGGAGCCGGTAACGACCATCCAGGAAGTGGATGATGGCGGCGTGGGAGCCAGTGTTGGCAACTCATCCCTTTAATTAATGACACATGAATTATGCTGGTTTTGGGGCTAGGAGGATGCAGTTAAGGCACTGATTATGTCCAAAGAGCCCCTGAACCGGTATAACTTACATATGAGACTAATTAAAGGGATGAGTTTCCAATATTGGTGATAGCAATCCTGGCTTATGGGCCTTTAACACACCAAATATATCGCAAAGCTTACACTTCACACAAATTTGCACAGCTCAGATTCCCTTGAAACATATTCTAGCATTTAGTGGATGTGATATCTGGTTTTGATATGTGCCAGGCCGCAAAGAAAAATAAAATTGTGTTTATGCATTGCATTGCCCATTATACTACATTGCATTGCCCATTATACTACATATAAACGGTTGAGATTATATCAAAGTTACTTTAACCATGGATGGCCAACAGCAATTACACTATGACATATTTCTTGCTTCCGTTGTGGAAGACAAATAATATACATGCCACCAATTACATTGACCATTATTGTAGTTTAGCACAGGGTTAATTAACTAACATTGGTGGCAAAAATACACATGCTTTCTAAACTTACGCGTATTGACGCAGCTTGGTCAATTTTTTCCGAAGCCGCAGCTTGATGTCAGCAAACCGCTTGCGGCATTGCTGCTCGGTCCGCTGCTGATGGTCCACAGCGCACACTTCAGCGCAAATAATGCGCCAAAGGCGGTTTTTGGTAGCCACATCCGTCTTTCCAGAATCGCGCCCGTACAGCTGATCGAAGCGCAGCACAACCTCCTCACACAGTGCCAAGTTTTCGGCCTCTGAAAAACGGATCCCCCTTCTCCGGGGCTCTTGGCTGGTGGTCTGGCGAGAGCCGGAGGGGCCAGGATAGGGGCTAGGACTGCGGTGGTGGCGGTAACTGGCACCTCGGGGACTGGTGCGATGGGGACTGCGGCTGCGGTTGCGGTCGCGGTCAGGCCGATCAGATCGGCCACTACGGCCATGAGCAGCATGGGTGGGCGACTGCACCTGGCCAGAAAGGCGCACGCTTCTTCTCCTATTTCCATCCATGGCAACCCACAACAAAGCAGCCTCCAACTAATCCTTTAATAGACACACTACATAGCTCAATTGAAATCAACAATAGCATTAATTACATGTAATTGCACACATTTTCGCGCGAAGCCGCTCGCGCGAAGCCGCCGAACGCGCGCACAGGAGCACGCGAACACGCGAGCACGCGCCGGCGAGATTTTCAAATTTGCAGGCATCGCGCGAACAGCAGTACTTCGCGTGAAGAGCCCCGGTTCACGCGAAACACAACGCTCTTCGCGCGTGTTCAATTTAGCGCGCGAGCACACATTTTCCGCGCGAGTCCGCACATCGCGAGCCACGGCGTACGCATGTCCGCGCGCAACCGCAAGGGCGCGCGAAAACTGGGTTTGCACTGCTTGGTGAATCGAGCCCATAGAGTTTAATGGCGCTGCTTTGCGTGCGGGACTTTGCATGCAATCTAAACTTATCTAAACTTATCATGCCTAAACTTATCATGCCTAAACTTATCACGCCTAAACTTATCACGCCTAAACTGACTTTTCACCAGCGTGGTGCAATGGTTATCACGCCTAAAGTCTGTAACTGGGTTAGCACCGCTTTGTGAATCGAGCCCTATGTATGAAAAGTATTTGTGCTTAAGCCTACGTGGTCAGCCATAATTTTCATCTCATTTGCAAACAAGCAGCAGTAAGTATGAGTTTAAAAGTTTATCAATCTTTCATGAAACTATGCACTAAGGGATTCTAATGCCATGGACAGTCTTATTTTGCCCATGTACATCCCTCAAAAATGTGAACCATGAATTATAAATAATACAGGTCAAAGATAAAATGCCACAGAGGTCAAGCTCACAATAGCACATATTTGCACTCATAGCCCTTATCCCTGGAGATCATTTTTCATATTATCTAAAAAAAACTAAAAACTTTTTAGCACTTATCAATTGAAAACATACTACAAAGTAGGCCATAAAGTCATGTCAAATTTATCTTGAGAATTTTCTTGCATGGTGGGACCTTTAAAGGTATTTTGTTGGTATGGTTTGAAATGATCTCATTGGAGAGAAGTAAATAGGATATGGGTCATAATTTGAAAAGTGTGAATGCAATATTCTTAACAATGCTGATTTTTAAAGTTTTACAGGTTTGCTTTTAGTATAAAAGTTAGTTCAACCTTGGTTTAACCCTAGTTTTCCATTTACTTGTATAATGGGGACATGAATGATCAAACTAAATGCAATCTAGGATAACAAATGTTGATAGTCTTTGTAAACTATTATTATTTTATTATTATTTAGTATTTATATAGCGCCGACATATTACGCAGCGCTGTACAGTGTATATATATATATATATTGTCTTGTCACCAACTGTCCCTCAAAGGAGCTCACAATCTAATCCCTACCATTGCCATATGCCTATATTATGTAGTGTAAGTACTGTAGTCTAGGGCCAATTTGTTTTAGGGGGAGCCAATTAACTTATCTGTATGTTTTCGGAATGTGGGAGGAAACTGGAGTGCCCGGAGGAAACCCACACAGACACGGAGAGAACATACAAACTCTTTACAGATAGTGCCCTGGCTGGGATTCGAACCAGGGACCCAGCGCTGCAAGGCGAGAGAGCTAACCACTACGCCACCGTGCTGCTAGCCACTTATCTTAAAATATAGGAGAAGATGATAAGTAGCCATGTTTTTTTCTATGTATAGCGCGATCAAACACAGGCTCATAACTATAGGGGCGCAGGGCCTGCAACTGTGTGTGTGTTTGGGGGAAGGTGGAGCTACTGGGAGCCCCCTTATACTAACACTACCATCCTCCAATACAGGGGACCATGCTCCCAATCAGGCTTTTTGGTGGCTACACAATTGTTATATATGTGAAGATATTGATGGCCACACATGTTTGATGGCCCCCAAGCCCAGAAGGTCACCAAGAGAAGGGGTGTGAACCTTAGAGGGCCTTTTCAAAGTTTTGCTGGAGGGCCCCGTGAGTTACACCACTGGATAAAACTATTTACAGAATTATAAAAATAGATATATAACTACATACTCTAGTTAAAGCAGAAAATGTTGAGATGTTGAGAGGTGGAAAAAAAATTATCAACTCGAATTTCCAGGACTGCCCTGAAAAACAAAATCTTTACTTATTAAGTATTTAGTTACAAGTAAAAGAAGATTGCTCATCTGTTGCATAAACAGTCAAACATAAGCATGAGATGTGTTCCCAGTCTAATAATTTCTCATAAAACACTTTACTTGAACATATTATTTAGCGGAATATCAAAATATTCGAAAATGGTAAAAAAAAAAAAAAAATGAAACTACAAAACTGTTTTTTAAGATAAACTACTGTTTATTTTAAAAACATGAAATATACTATGTACAGTATATGGCTTTTTCTAGTAGCTAACATGAAGTACAGATCAGACAGAGAAAATATCCAGTTTAGGTTGAAAACCACATCCACAGCCATGTGATAAAATGTATTTATAACTAATTAGAGTAAGAATCTAATCTTTATTTTCTGGTTTAAAGACCATTATAATGAAAACTACACAATTGCCATGATTTACTGCAGGAGGGGTGGACAGTGATGCCCTGCTTTTAGAAAGAGAAAGTGATGGCATATTTACATTTTAAAAAGTTCAGTGGTAATAAAGGAGAGGGTAACCACCTCATTTCTAGCCACCCAATTTGTGGGATTACTTTAGTGTACCTGTAGTGTAAAAAAAAAGTGTTCCAAATGGGTACCTATATAGCCATTCAAGAGCTGGGAACTGAAGTCTGTTGACAAGTAGAGATGGCCCAAACGGTTCGCCAGGCAGTTCATGCGAATTTCCACTGTTCGCATTCACAGTTAACACCGAACGCATAGCATGTTTGACCCGCCCCCTATGCCTCATCTTTGGGTTAAACGTTGGCCCTCTACATCACAGTCAGCAGACACATGGCAGCCAATCAGGCTGCACTCCCCCACATACCCCCCTCCCCCTATAAAAATGCAGCAACGTCGCCCATGTTCTCAGTCTCCATCTGCTGTTGTACTGAGAGGAAGGGTAAGACATTGCTGGAGATAGGGAAAGCATTAGTTAGGCTCTTGTTAGCTTACTCCTCACTGAAATTTGTTGCTGAAAGCACCCCAACAAAAGCTCTTATGAGAGATACAGCCCTGTCGCAGCTGGCCCTTGCTGTACTGTGCCAGTACACTGTATTACCAGTGCATATATTTCCACTGATTTTGTGATTGAACTTACTATACCATAGGTCTGTGTGTGGGTGACACACTGCATAGATACAGCACACAGTCCCAGCTGGCATTTGTAGTTCACCAGCAAACTGTATTATACCCGTGCATACCTTTCCACTGTATTTGTGATTGAACTTACTATAGCATAGCTCTCTTTGTGGGTGGCACTGCATAGATACATGAAACAATAAGCTAGAATCCAATGAACTGGTCGCTATATGCGGGCTAAATTCACCTCAGAGTAAACTGAGGGAAGGCAGGTTGAAATATTCATTAGACACAATCTATTAAATACAACCGCCACTCCAAAAACTTTATGCCCATAGAAAAAACTTTATTGGTAGGAAAAACAACAATTACCCCTCTAAAAATCCCCAAACCCCTAAAAACAAGGACACGGGCTTTCCGATCATAGGAGTACTCCTAATGCACGCAAACTGTCATTTACCATGCACACACACTTATTTTAATCGGCCGTTCGTTTTGAAAATATGCGCATGTGATGTACTGCTTCCTCACAAAGGAATGACTCCCCTTTTCCCTTTGATTTCCAATTAGTCCTGAGCATTCAATTGCAGGGCAACTCCTGCTTCAATACAGTTCAGAATCCTTCAAAGGTATAAAGACATCCCCTGCTTTATAAGGGCACCCTCCAGCCAGCAATAAACACCACTTCTCGTTGTGACCTCAAACAACATATTACAGGCACTCCCATGAAATAAAACTCTCCGGGCATCCGCCCTCAGACAACACTTGAGGTTACGCCTCCTGAGTGATCTTCACCAACAATTGGCCCACCGCGGCGTCCCGCGGGTCAACAGGTACCTGTCATAGGCTGGATGTGTGGACTAGCAGCTAGTGGAAGCGGTTTGGTGCACGTTATGGGCGAGGCTTGGAGGACGTCGGGCAGGAGGAACTGGCCTGATGCTACACGCTGGTGATGTCTCGTGCTGCTGTTATGCACCAAACCGCTTCCACTAGCTGCTAGTTGTGCCCGCTGCAATACAGACAGGATTCTGAACTGTATTGAAGCAGGAGTGGCCCTGCGATTGAATGCTCAGGACTAATTGGAAATCAAAGGGAAAAGGGGAGTCATTCCTGTGTGAGGAAGCAGTACATCACATGCGCATATTTTCAAAACGAGCGGCCGATTAAAATAAGTGTGTGTGCATGGTAAATGACAGTTTGCGTGCATTAGGAGTACTCCTATGATCGGAAAGCCCGTGTCCTTGTTTTTAGGGGTTTGGGGATTTTTAGAGGGGTAATTGTCATTTTTTTCTACCAATAAAGTTTTTTCTATGGGCATAAAGTTTTTGGAGTGGCGGTTGTATTTAATAGATTGTGACTGCATAGATACATCCCACATGCTTCGCACTCTCACCAACGTGTGCACCAGCATAGCCATCACTACACAAACAGCTGTTTGTGGTGCGTTACACAGTGAGTTTGGTCTGTCAGTGTGAAGCAGTAAACTACTTACACTACTTGATCCATGTATACACATGTTAAAGCACTTTATGCCTCCAATTTAAGAATGTAATTTGATTTCTGCCCTTTAGGGATTATAACCCTACTCTGTGTCAAATTCATAATTTTCCCAGGGACTTTTGGCATGGATTCCCCTCTGGCATGCCCCCTCCAGGTGTTATACCCTTGAAACAACTTTTTCATCACTTTTGTGGCCAGAAACAGTCTTTGTAGGTTTTAAAGTCACCTGCCCATTGAAGTCTATGGCAGTTTGTCTGTTCATGAACATTTGCGGAAGTTTCGTTTCATGAACCCAAAATCTGATGTTCGGGCCAACTCTATTGACAAGGGCTTGTCAACAAAGCGTTGCCTCACTGCACAGGTGCAGAGGGCTCATGCCTGCACAGTAACATGGATCCAAATAGGCTCTGCTTTTTCTACCAAGCACAAGTGGCTGCTTCATGCCACTGTGCAACCTTGAGCCATTCTGTACCTGTGCAGTGCTTTTTCTCATATGGGAGCATGACTGCGAGCTTCAGGGGTCCCACCGCTGGAATGGCGAGGTAGAGGGGGAGGGTGGAGAATCCAGAGGTTCCCCTCCACTGAGGTTAGCTTCTAACTTTTTCTGTATTGAGGGTCACAGGTTTGCTTTTAAGGATTTATGAGGCTGCAAAATGTATTTAAAACATTAACCTCTATGTATTCAGGATGTGCATTATGCACACCATAAGAATAAAGAGTTATTTAGAAGGGTTCAGGGCATATAATATTGAGAGACTAAAAATAGTTGTGAGGGTTAGATGTGTAAATCAAAGCATCAAAAATAGACTATTGCTGGAGTGGGTGTTAACCACTTAACGACCGCCTAACGCCGATAGGCGTCGGCAGGTCAAAGTGGTGTTTGCATGGAAATGGCTGCTCTTCCATGTCAGTTCACTGGAGGGTGCCTCCGAGAACAGCCTGCGAGCCTCTGATCGCGACTCGCAGGCTAATTGTAAACACGCGGGGAAGAAATCCCCGGTGTTTACATCAATACGGCGCTGCTGTGCAGCAGTGCCGTAAAGGAGATCGGCGATCCCCAGCCTCTGATTGGCCGGGGATTGCCGGAATCTGATAGGCTAAAGCCTATTAGAGGCAGCGCAGGACGAATTGCCGTCCTGTGCCGCCCACAGCAAGGAGGGGAGGGAGGGAAAGGGACAGAGGGCAGAATAACACTGCGGAGGGGGGCTTTGAGGAGCTCCCCCCCTGCAAAACCCAAACAGCCGGCGGCGATCAGACCCTCCCCAGCAGGACATCCCCCTAGTGGGGAAAAAAAGGGGGAAGTCTGATCGTCCTGGCTGAAACACGATCTGTGCTGTGGGCTGAAGAGCTCATGCAGCACAGATAAGGGGAAAATCCCCTGGTCCTTAAATAGTTAAGCCTAAACATCAGACAGAAGTGACCATCAAAGGGGAATTAAAGGACTTCTGTCACGAAAATCTTAAAATTTTAAATATATATAAACATATACAATTAAGAAGTACGTTTCTTCCAGAGTAAAATGAGCCATAAATTACTTTTTCTCCTATGTTGCTGTTACTTACCGTAGATAGTAGAAATCTGACAGAACCCACAGGTTTGGACTAGCTAATCTCCTTATGGGGGTTCACAGTGATTTCTTTATTTTCAAAATGCACTTACCGTAGTAAAGGGAAGTTGCTCTGTGCAACTGCCAAAAAAGTGTACAAAGATCAGTGAGGCTGGTCAGCATTTTTGTATAAATCTTTTGCAGGGAGTGTCTTTATAAAGAATAAAGGTCATGCTGAAAATCCCCTATGGAGAGATGGACTAGCCCAAAACCTGTCGGTAATGTCAGATTTCTACTATTTACTGTAAGTGACAGCAACATTGAGAGAAGTAATTTATGGATCATTTTACTCAGGAAGAAACGTACTTCTTATTTGTATGTGTTTTAAGTTTTAAATTTTAAGATTTTCGCGACATTTCCTCTTTAAGTGCTAGGCATCAAGAAGATGTTAACTGTAAGGGTAAGTTATGAGTATGTGTTAGGAAAAGGTTAATGTAAAGGAGGGTTGGGATTTATGAATTAGGAAAGGTTTTACATTAGGGAGATCAGCTAGTGTTAGATCACTCAGGAGTATAACACCAAATCTATCAAAGATGCCTCCAGTGATGACTTGATAGTCGTATTATCAGCACCCATTTTGCTGATACTCTGTAACACACCAAATCCACAATACAAAAGTCATATATACGGTGTAATAATAGCTTATTTATTTATGTTTTACGATTTTTACACTTTTGGTACTGGTGAAAGGTAAGGTATCTGGATCCTTTTACTCATTTCCGGGGAGAGAGTGTGCTAATTTTCCTACTAAGTAATGTGGTCAAGTATGTGAGCCCCAATACTTTGATTAACCTCCCTGGCGGTAAATTAAAACCGCCAGGGAGGCAGCGCAGCATTTTTAAATTTTTTTTTTAAATCATGTAGCTAGCCTAGCGCTAGCTACATGACAGCCGCTGAGCAGTGGCATCCCCCCACCCTCTCCGATCACCTCCGGCGATCAGGCCCATCAGGAAATCCCGTTCTGAACGGGATTTCCATTAGGGCTTTCCCCATCCGACGGGCGACGGGCGTGATGACGTCATGGACGTCAGAGGGAGTTCCGATCCACCCCTCAGCGCTGCCTGGCACTGATTGGCCAGGCTGCACAGGGGTCTGGGGGGGACACACCCTCTAACGCGGTGAGCGGCAGCGAATCGGCAGGGAGCGGCGGCGGTCGGTGAGTTGCTAGCTGCGTGCAACAAAACACTCTAACGCGGTGAGCGGCAGCGAATCGGCAGGGAGCGGCGGCGGTCGGTGAGTTGCTAGCTGCGTGCAACAAAAGAAATATGCAAATCGGCCCAGCAGGGCCTGAGAAATATTCCTGCGCGGCATAGCCCGAGCTCAGCTTGGGTTTACCGCCAGGAAGGTTAATCACCCTCTCCTCTTGGTCATTTAAGATGGCAAAAACCTGCTATCAGACGGCATGCTGCACTGGTGCTTTGTGAGGATGATTTGGATTTTCTGTCTCTTCAAAACCAAGACGATGTCCCTTATATGTTCTCCCCATGTCTGCATGGGTTTCCCACATCCCAAAAACATACCAATACGTTAATTGACCCCTAAATTCTCCCTAAATTGGTCCTAGATCTAGACTATGATACATACACTACACTATACATACATAGACATATGACTATGGTAGGATTAGATTGTGAGCCCCTCTGATGCTGGGAATACATGAGTCGATTCTGGCACTTGATACTGCGCTCGATCGTTTTGCCTGCTCAAGTCTCTTATCTTCCACTCGTTTTTCTTATCTTTTTTCAATTAACTTCAATGGTGAATAGAGCGGCAAAACGATCAAACGGTGATCTGACATGTCAGAAATTATCTATCGCGCTTAATGGCTCAGAATTGAGCCGTGTATTCCCAGCATTAGGGACAGTTTAGTGACAAGACAATGTACAGTGCTGCGGAAAGTGTTTATATGGATTGATGCAATAGGCAGAGTAGCCTCTGCAAATCTGCCAGCTCCTATAAGCCAAACACTAGTCCACAAGCTTGGGGGATGACTGGCATGAGTATCAAAACTAAATCTTAGAACGATGATTGGAGAACCACTGGGCTGTGCAATAATGTCTCTAGGAACACATCACTATTTTATATAAAGAGAACAATGTGTAAAACTGTGTTGAGTCACTCCTATATGTGCATTTGAGTGCAACAAGAGAAAACACAAATACATCAAATCTCACATTTGGATGGCTCTTTAATGCCCATGGCAGAGCTACAAAATCATTAACTGGCCTACAGTTTGCTGATATGATATGATGGCTGCCTATAGTCTGTGCCTCAAAAACTGATTATTTCAACAAAGTCAGTGGACAAACCTTTTTTGCTTGAAAATAGAAAGGTATAATTAGAAAAGGAGTTCATAGGAGAAAAATACCATAGTTATCACCAAAAATTAGATCTTCAGTCTTCTGAGTCTGTGGGTAAAAAGCACCTTGGCGCATCCATCTACATTTGCATATATAGAATAGAGCAAACTTTCTCAACCAGAGTTCCCTGGAACCCCAAGGTTCCTTAAGTACTCTGCAGGGGTTCCTTGACATTTTTTCCCATCGTGGGGGGAGTATGATAGAGCACATTATAATAGGGGGTACTGTAAAAAGAAGCACTAAATTGGGTGTCAGAATAATTATGAACACATAATAAAATGCACTAGAATAAGGAGAAATGGTAATGATGGCACTGTAATAGAGGGTAGTGAACAACAGCCACACCAGCTTTTGAAGGCCATGCCAGGGGTTCCTTCAGATTCAAAAATTACTTCCTGGGGTTCCTTGAGATCCAAAAAGTATTTGCAGGTTTCCTCCAGGGTAAAAAGGTTGAGAAAGGCTGGTATAGACCATCAGTGTTAATAATATGTATCTTGTTTATGTGCCTGACATGTTTTGGTGCTTGTACCACTTGTTCAAAAGCTGCAGAGAAGGGAACAAAATCACAGGAATCACAGTTACACCTCGCCTGTGTACATGTACACTATATATATTGTATGTATTGCTTCTTACATTGTATAATTAGCCTGAATCTGTTAGAGAAATCCCTTGGAATTTATGTTTGTTTTGGTTGCTTTCACCCATGTAAATAATTGTATCGTTCTCCCTTTATCATATAAGGTGCAGTATGTGTCATTGGTGCTAGAAATCAAGATATGACTTGGTACAGCCTTCAGCCACTGGCACTGTCACAATCAGTAGTAAAATCTTATTGCACTAGTCCATCTCCTTATAGGGGATTCTCAGTACAAAAGTACTCCCTGGAAAGGACGTACACAAAAATGTAGGCCTGTCTCCTCACGTGCACACTAGTTTAGCAGTTGAGCTGTGCCGCTGCTGTCCAGGGAGTGCTCATGAACAGAATTCATCATGAAGAGATGCAATAGTGCAATAACTGTCATAACTGTCAGATTTTTACTACCTAGTGTAGCTGGAAAAGTAAAATATAATGCATTTTACTGAACACTTGTGTATATCTTACATCAGAGCTGTCCAATTCCAGTCCTCGAAGGCCATGTTCATGCCAGTGTTTAGGATGGCCAAAAAAATGGAGAAATGAGCTCTACATGATGAGTCACACCTTTTCTTTATTAAGCCCCATCATTTCATTTTAGCTGTTCCAAAAATGTGTAAGAACCTCGGTCCTCAAGGGCTGGAAACTTATACACAGACTTATATGTATGCATATGTGGGTTATTTTCAATGTTATAATTTTTCACAATAGTGGTCCTTTAAGCAAGTAAATAGACAATTTACTGTGTAATTTTTTACAATTTTTCAATTAATTTACGCATCAATAATTTCAAAATTGGCACTAACATTTTAAACATTCTTAAAGTGTATGGAGCAAACCTCAATAGATTTAAGTAAAAAGAAACCACACAAACATAAAATAACCAATTAACACTAACTGCTGGTATTTTGTTTCACTGACAAATAGGCCAGCTCCAAGACCTCTTATAATTACCAGCAGTTAATAGTTTTAGGACCTTCAGATAGCATTGCTTACAGCTTTGGTTAAAGGCCATTGGGTATTCAGTATCATTATTTTTCTTAGCATGTTTCAGTTATAGCATATCAATATATCCTTCAACATCATGCTTTATTTAAAAATTGTTTGCACATTTTCTTTTTAACACTAGGACAAAGTAAAGTGATGCTTGTGAAATATCTATAATGCTGCTATTTAACTACTTTAGGACCAAGGTGATTGAAATCTACGCCCTGTTTTGGTGGGCTCCAGGCTGGCAGTACGTAGAATTCAATCACCGTCCGCAGCGCACATTCGCCTTTTTCGTCGGTCCCCGCCAATCGCGCCGCTCAAACCCGACGTGTCTCATCGCATCTCACATGGCTCTGCCTGTCTCTATGACGACAGAGCCATGTGAGCTGGTCAAGAGCCGATTTAATTGGCTCCTGGCCGTATCTATCAATGTAAGCCACTCACATTGGCTTACATTGATAGACACAGTGAGGAG
The DNA here is from genome assembly GCF_040937935.1 of Hyperolius riggenbachi. Lineage (NCBI taxonomy): Eukaryota > Metazoa > Chordata > Amphibia > Anura > Hyperoliidae > Hyperolius > Hyperolius riggenbachi. The sequence continues at coordinate 435,232,506 of NC_090647.1, forward strand.
CCAATGAAAGCGGCTCCTGATTGGCTCACCTTGGTCCATAAAGATAGCAGAGTCTATGTCCTTGGGGTCCCGGCGTGCGGCAATGACAGCGGTTGCGGCAGGTATGCGCGGCGATTTGTTGGAATTCCGCCGTTCTTCTACCAGTGGTCTCTGGTCCTTAAGGGAACTGAGACCGCTGGTACTTAAGTGGTTAACAGAAGCTCAAAAAATAGGAATGGTCCTTCTCCATATGCCTCTTATTACAGGCAGAGAAGACCAGGGTTTGAATCCTGACTGAAGTCAGTAGCTGTTAAGTAAGGAGTCCAAGACTCCCTAACACTACACAGTGGCCTATTATGTGTACCCTTAGGGCCCATTCACACCTGATTCATGCTAGCGCTTTTAATAGTGATTGGCGCCAATTGCAAACGCGTTACCCGCAGCAGTTTTGTGGCGATTCTGGAGCGGTCGCAATTAGCCTTCATAGAAGCGCAAATTGGGATCACTTCAAAAACGCAAATTTATTCAGTGCGGAAAAATCACCTGCGCAAAACGATAGCACTAATCGCTAGCGTTTGGCAATTTGTAAGTGTGAATGGGCCCGTAGTTGAAGCTCTCAAGCTCTTTGAATCCAAGAGTAGAGATGGCTCAAACGGTTAGCACGCAAACTTATTTGCGCAAACTTCGCGTTCGTGGTGAACTCCGAACTATATGCGAGTTCGACCCGCCCCCTATACTACATCATTAGGGTCAACTTTGACCCTCTACATCACAGTCAGCAGGCACAGGGTAGCCAATCAGGCTAGACTCCCTCCTGGAGCCCCCCCCCCCCCCCTTTATAAAATGCAGGCAGCGTCAGCCATTTCACTCACTCGTGTGGCTGTACTAATTAGAGAAGGGAGAGAACCTGCTGACATAGGGAAAGCTTAGTTAGGCTCTTGTGTTAGGCTTGTTAGGTTGCTCCTTATTGCTGATAATTATAGCTAAAAAGCACTCATCCTCAACCGCTCTTTTGAGAGCTAATGTTGTTCTTGTGATTTTTTTTTTTTTGTGTGTGTCCCACAGACACTTGTGTTGCATATACAGCCCTGTCAGTCAGTCGCAGCTGCTGACTGCACATTTGTATTACCAACCACTGCATACCCACCTGTTCAGTGCACCTACCTACCTACGTGAGCGCACGCAGTGTCTCTGCACCTGTTCACGGGACCTGTGGATGTGACAGCTGCACATTTGTCATACCAAACACTACGTACCCACCTGTTCAGTGCACCTACCTACCTATGTGAGCACACGCATAGTTAATACCACTAGTCACTGCACCTGTTCACGGTACCTGTGTACGTGACAGCTGCTTATTTGTAATACAAATCACTGCATACCCACCTGTTCAGTGCACCTACCTACCTACGAGACCGCACGCAGTGTTATATGCCACCAGTCACTGCACCTGTTCACGGTACCTGTGTGTGTGACAGCTGCACATTTGTAATACCAGTCACTGCATACCTGTTAACTGCACCTGTGTAACCGCACATTGTTGTACCAGCAGTCACTGCAACCTGTTCACTGCCCCTGTGTAACCGCACATTGTTGTACCAGCAGTCACTGCAACCTGTTAACTGCACCTGTGCAACCGCACATTGTTGTACCAGCAGTCATTGCAACCTGTTCACTTCACCTGTGTAACCGCACATTGTATTAGTCAAGTCAGTGCATACCTTTCACTTCATCCCCGCAATATGGAGAAAACAAGAGGCAGAACCAGAGGTAGACCACCTGGCAGGTCTGTTCGAGGTCACGCTGTCGTGATTTCGCGTGGCCCTCGACCAAAGTACAGTGTTTAGAAGATGGCATGTGCCATCAACCACCAATATTGTCAGGACATAGTTGACTATTTAACACGGAACACCTCATCTTCCTCAGCTTTTGCACAGAAGCGTGACATATCTTCCCCCTCCTGCTCTGATTCTGGTACCCCACTTAACACCCCGTCGTCAGCCATCACCAAAGTGCCATCATCACAGGGCTCAGCGGTGTGGACATTTTTTTGTGTGTCTGCCTCAGATGAGAGCAATGCCATCTGTACTCTCTGCCACCGAAAATTGAGCCATGGAAACACCAAGACAATGGACAACTACCTCACGAAGGCACATGATTACAAAGCACATACTGCAATGGGATGACAACCTGAGGAAAAGCAGCACACAAAAGCAAAGCCACACACCGCAGTGGAAGATACCAGGCCGCAATTATTTCTCAAAAAAGGCGATACCTAAACTGTACCGTGATGTTGAAATACAAGTGGTGACATCTCTGGCACACAGCGTTGGGTCATGGGTCCATCTGACCACGGATGCCTGGTCTGAAAAGCACACTCAGGCCTGCCTGAAGACTAAGTCAGTCCCCACACACAGCATCTCTGCCTGCACGCCGTGTGACCGGCAGCCCCAAGACTAATTCACTCCCAACACAGCACCTCTGACTGCCTTCTCCACCATCACCAACAGGGCTCAGGACTCCAGGCAGATTCCTGAATTTTTAAGGCTACTGCAAGCAGCGGCCGCTATAATAATTTTTCTTATAAACAGCAAGTACACTTTAGCAGCAACAAATCACCCGGCAATCAGCTAGCTACCCAGGGGGTGATGTCCACTCCAAAAGCCCCACAAACTGTACAGAATCTTCACCCCTTCTACTTGCACCTTCGGATGGCTCACTTTTCTATGCGTTTAGAGACGTGCAGCAAGCCCAAACTGTGCAGAGCACAAACTTAGGACACATAGCACTTGGAGAGAAAAAGGCTGTGCACCCGTCTCTTTAAGCAGCTGGACAGCCACTGTAGTTCTGTCATTGAGCTACCTCAGCCCAGCAACCATATGGGCTTAAAAACCACCATGGCCTGCACTCTCACCATAGTGCGCACCAGTCCAGCATGGCTGTCACTACACAAACAGCTGTTTTCAGTGCGTTACACAGTGAGTTTGGTCTGTCAGTGTGAAGCAGTACTCTAATTACACTCCCTGATTGATGTATACACATACAAGATGTTTGAAAGCACTTTAGGCCTCCAATTTAGAATGCAATGTGATTTCTGCCCTTAAAATGCTGCTGTGCGTCAAATCCAGATTTTTCCCTGGGACTTTTGGCGTGTATCCCACTCCTCCATGCAAAAACTCAGACGTTAGACCCCTTGAAACATCTTTTCCATCACTTTTCTGGGCAGCATAAATGTTTCTAGTTTTCAAAGTTCGCCTCCCCATTGAAGTCTATTGCTGTGTCTATTTTAAATGCCACAGTTTGCAGATAAGAAAGTAAATTTTGGTGCCTGGAGGTGCCAATACCGGCCACAGCCGGGCGTCAAAATTCCTTTCTTGGCTGCTATTCGCGGCTTTTATAATGGCGGCGCCATTGTTTCCTAAAGGGCTCCTGCACCCTTTTTTTCCTGCTTCGGGGAAAAATACGTATACCAAAGTTGTTAATAATAATATTAATAAACTATTATTAATAAATTAATTATCTCTTTCTGAAAAATATATAGATTAATTCTACATTAAAAGAAATCATTGAAAAAAAATGGCATAGTTCAACCCCGAAACACTACAGATTCCAAGAATAGGAAAAGTTACTTATGCTTCTTCCTTAACAGGATTAGTTACTCTAAAACCACTTAAGAAATGGTGCAAACTAAAAATTCTACTTACAAGAATTCAGTAGAATACGGTTTAAACATCACTTCATTCATCTGCAATGCAGTGTACTGACTCACCAAGCACCTGCTTCTGGCACACAGAGAACTATAATTAGGATAGTAGCATATGTTCTTGGAGATATTTTATAATGTCTACTTCTACTACATGCACGCAAGACAATAAATGTAATTAATAATAATTCATATATTTAAATTTACAGAATATTGAGGAAATACAATTTCACAGAAATAATTATAATTACAAAAATATAGCCGAATGTAAGAATGTCTTTTGCAAAATGCTTCACAAGCCTGGATAATAAAAAAATAGCAGTAGTTCCTGCCAGCATTTGTATTTTAGTTATTAACAGTGTGGATAAAGGTTATGTCTGTAAGTTTTTTACTGTTCTATGTGACCCTTTTCCATAGATTTCCCCTCAGTTCCAGATCTCAGTGACCATATAACTGGTGCAGAAAATGAAAATATATTTTCAGTAATGATAGTAGGCAGTGAAACTCCACAGATGTTTTCATTCCTCCCCACACCACTATGAGTGCTGTTTTTATTCCTTTTTTGTGTCTCCATCAGAGAAAGTTTAAATCCCTTCCTCTTCTCTCTGACCCTGTCTGTCACTAGGACGGCATCACGTAATTATGGCGCCTGTTAAAAAGGGAGCCTTATTCAATGCAAATCTTTTCTCTATTGGTGCCAGGTGTATAAAAAGGGAACCACGTTGATATAAAACTATTATATTGTTTGTAAAATTGTTTGCAAAAAATATAAAACAAATATATCGCTTGTTATCTTTCACTGTCAATCCCATACCAAATTTATTGATTGCAGTAACCCATTATTTAACAAAAAAATCATATCTAAAACTGTAAAATTGTTTTAAAACTGTTCCCTATGCTTTCTCAGAAAAATATAGTTTGCATTTCCAACTTTTTGCACCACAACAAGCAGTTCCTGCTATTTTCACCTATGTTACAAATAATTGTTTTTCAACAAACTTACTTAAATCCATATAAAAAAGTTTATTTTTATGTTTGACTCCTCAATTATCATTTTCTTTTTAAATTCTATGTTAAATCAAACCATAAACAATCATATACAAATGTATTTTACACACACAAAATGGGGGATTAATGTTAGGCGCCCTCCCGGGTGGAGTTAGGGTTAGGCACCCCCAGGGGGTCTTAAATTAGGCACCATCGGGGGGTCTTAGGGTTAAGCACCACTAGGGGGGTCTTGGGGTTAGGCATCACCAGGGGAGGGTTCTGTGTGAGAAAAGGGAGAGGATAGGTTATAGTAAAACATTGGCAAGGATTAAAGATATTTTACTCTATGAATTAAGTAGTACAATATCGATAGATTAACCACTTAACGACCGCCCCCAGCCGATGGGCGGCGGCAAAGTCCGGGCCCAAACGACCGCAATACGCCCATCGGCGGGGGCGGCTGCGGGAGTGGCTATGCGGCGATCGCGTCATTCGTGACGCGATCAGCCGCCGGGGACTGGCTCCGCCCCCCGTTCGCCGTAACCCGCCGGCCGTTCGGAAGCGCCGGCGGGTTACTGGCATCCGGATCGCCGCTGCAACAGTGTATAATAGGCTTTGTAATGTATACAAAGCCTATTATACTGGCTGCCTCCTGCCCTGGTGGTCCCAGTGTCCGAGGGACCACCAGGGCAGGCTGCAGCCACCCTAGTCTGCACCAAACACACTGATTTCCCCCCCCCCCCCTGCCCCCTGATCGCCCACAGCACCCCTCAGACCCCCCCCTGCCCACCCCCCAGACCACTGTTTGCACCCAGTCACCCTCCTAATCACCCATCAATCACTCCCTGTCACTATCTGTCAACGCTATTTTTTTTTTAAGTCCCTAATCTGCCCCCTACTCCCTCCTGATCACCCCCCCACCCCTCAGATTCTCCCCAGACCCCCCCCCAGACCCCCCCCCCCCCGTGTACTGTATGCATCTATCCCCCCTGATCACCTGTCAATCACCTGTCAATCACCTGTCAATCACCCGTCAATCACCCCCTGTCACTGCCACCCATCAATCAGCCCCTGATCTGCCCCTTGCGGGCAATCTGATCACCCCCCCACACCAATAGATCGCCCGCAGATCCGACATCAGATCACCTCCCAAATCCATTGTTTACATCTATTCTCTCCTCTAAACACCCACTAATTACCCATCAATCACCCCCTATCACCACCTGTCACTGTTACCCATCAGATTAGACCCTAATCTGCCCCTTGCGGGCACCCAATCACCTGCCCACACGCTCAGATTGCCCTCAGACCCCCCCCTTATCAATTCGCCCGTGCAATATTTACATCTGTTATTCCGGGTAATAACCCACTGATCACCTGTCAATCACCCATCAATCACCCCCTGTCACTGCCACCCATCAATCACCCCCTGTCACTGCCACCCATCAATCAGCCCCTAACCTGCCCCTTGCGGGCAATCTGATCACCCCCCCACACCAATAGATCGCCCGCAGATCCGACATCAGATCACCTCCCAAATCCATTGTTTACATCTATTCTCTCCTCTAAACACCCACTAATTACCCATCAATCACCCCCTATCACCACCTGTCACTGTTACCCATCAGATTAGACCCTAATCTGCCCCTTGCGGGCACCCAATCACCTGCCCACACGCTCAGATTGCCCTCAGACCCCCCCCTTATCAATTCGCCCGTGCAATATTTACATCTGTTATTCCGGGTAATAACCCACTGATCACCTGTCAATCACCCATCAATCACCCCCTGTCACTGCCACCCATCAATAACCCCCAGTCACTGCCACCCATCAATCAGCCCCTAACCTGCCCCTTGCGGGCAATCTGATCACCCACCCACACCAATAGATCGCCCGCAGATCCGACATCAGATCACCTCCCAAATCCATTGTTTACATCTATTCTCTCCTCTAAACACCCACTAATTACCCATCAATCACCCCCTATCACCACCTGTCACTGTTACCCATCAGATTAGACCCTAATCTGCCCCTTGCGGGCACCCAATCACCCGCCCACACGCTCAGATTGCCCTCAGACCCCCCCCCCTTATCAATTTGCCCGTGCAATATTTACATCTGTTATTCCGGGTAATAACCCACTGATCACCTGTCAATCACCCATCAATCACCCCCTGTCACTGCCACCCATCAATCACCCCCTGTCACTGCCACCCATCAATCAGCCCCTAACCTGCCCCTTGCGGGCAATCTGATCACCCACCCACACCAATAGATCGCCCGCAGATCCGACATCAGATCACCTCCCAAATCCATTGTTTACATCTATTCTCTCCTCTAAACACCCACTAATTACCCATCAATCACCCCCTATCACCACCTGTCACTGTTACCCATCAGATTAGACCCTAATCTGCCCCTTGCGGGCACCCAATCACCCGCCCACACCTCAGAACGCCCTCAGACCCCAGCCCTGATCACCTCGCCAGTGCATTGCTTGCATCTATTTCCCCCCTCTAATCACACCTTGAGACACCCATCAATCACCTCCTGTCACCCCCTAGCACACCTACCCATCAGATCAGGCCCTAATTTGCCCCGTGTGGGCTCCTGATCACTCGGCCAAACCCTCAGATCCCCCTCAGACCCCCTTCCGATCACCTCCCCAGTGCATTGATTGCATCTATTTTCCCCTCTAACCGCCCCCTGAGACACCCATCAATCACCTCCTGTCACCCCCCTAGCACTCCTATCCATCAGATCAGGCCCAATACATCCTGTCATCTAAGAGGCCACCCTGCTTATGACCGATTCCACAAAATTTGCCCCCTCATAGACCACCTGTCATCAAAATTTGCAGATGCTTATACCCCTGAACAGTCATTTTGAGAAATTTGGTTTCCAGACTACTCACAGTTTTGGGCCCGTAAAATGCCAGGGCAGTATAGGAACCCCACAAGTGACCCCATTTTAGAAAGAAGACACCCCAAGGTATTCTGTTAGGTGTATGATGGGTTCATAGAATATTTTATTTTTTGTCAAAAGTTAGCGGAAATTGGATTGTTATTGTTTTTTTCACAAAGTGTCATTTTTCACTAACTTGTGAGAAAAAATAAAATCTTCTATGAACTCACCATACCCCTAACGGAATACCTTGGGGTGTCTTCTTTCTAAAATGGGGTCACTTGTGGGGTTCCTATACTGCCCTGGCATTTTAGGGGCCCTAAACCGTGAGGAGTAGTCTAGAAAACAAATGCCTCAAAATGACCTGTGAATAGGACGTTGGGCCCCTTAGCGCACCTAGGCTGCAAAAAAGTGTCACACATGTGGTATCGCCATACTCAGGAGAAGTAGTATAATGTGTTTTGTGGTGTATTTTTACACATACCCATGCTGGGTGGGAGAAATCTCTCTGTAAATGGACAATTGTGTGTAAAACAAATAAAAAAATGTGTCATTTACAGAGATATTTCTCCCACCCAGCATGGTTATATGTAAAAATACACCACAAAACACATTATACTACTTCTTCTGAGTACGGCGATACCACATGTGTGACACTTTTTTGCAGCCTAACTGTGCTAAGGGGCCCAAAGTCCAATGAGTACCTTTAGGATTTCACAGGTCATTTTGAGACATTTGGGTTCAAGACTACTCCTCACGGTTTAGGGCCCCTAAAATGCCAGGGCAGTATAGGAACCCCACAAGTGACCCCATTTTAGAAAGAAGACACCCCAAGGTATTCTTTTAGGTGTATGATGAGTTCATAGAAGATTTTATTTTTTGTCACAAGTTAGCGGAAATTGATATGTATTGTTTTTTTTTTCACAAAGTGTCATTTTCCGCTAACTTGTGACAAAAAAAAAATCTTCTATGAACTCACCATACTCCTAACAGAATACCTTGGGGTGTCTTCTTTCTAAAATGGGGTCACTTGTGGGGTTCCTATACTGCCCTGGCATTTTAGGGGCCCTAAACCGTGAGGAGTAGTCTAGAATCCAAATGCCTCAAAATGACCTGTGAATAGGACGTTAGGCCCCTTAGCGCACCTAGGTTGCAAAAAAGTGTCACACATGTGGTATCGCCGTACTCAGAAGAAGTAGTATAATGTGTTTTGGGGTGTATTTTTATACATACCCATGCTGGGTGGGAGAAATCTCTCTGTAAATGGACAATTGTGTGTAAAAAAAATCAAATAATTGTCATTTACAGAGATATTTCTCCCACCCAGCATGGGTATGTGTAAAAATACACCCCAAAACACATTATACTACTTCTCCTGAGTACGGCGGTACCACATGTGTGGCACTTTTTTGCACCCTAAGTGCGCTAAGGGGCCCAAAGTCCAATGAGTACCTTTAGGATTTCACAGGTCATTTTGCCACATTTGGTTTCAAGACTACTCCTCACGGTTTAGGGCCCCTAAAATACCAGGGCAGTATAGGAACCCCACAAATGACTCCATTTTAGAAAGAAGACACCCCAAGGTATTCCGTTAGGAGAATGGCGAGTTCATAGAAGATTTTATTTTTTGTCACAAGTTAGCGGAAAATGACACTTTGTGAAAAAAAACAATTAAAATCAATTTCCGCTAACTTGTGACAAAAAAAAAAAATCTTCTATGAACTCACCATACATCTAACGGAATACCTTGGGGTGTCTTCTTTCTAAAATGGGGTAATTTGTGGGGTTCCTATACTGTCCTGGCATTTTAGGGGCCCTAAACCGTGAGGAGTAGTCTTGAAACGAAATTTCTCAAAATGACCTGTGAAATCCTAAAGGTACTCATTGGACTTTGGGCCCCTTAGCGCAGTTAGGGTGCAAAAAAGTGCCACACATGTGGTATCGCCGTACTCAGGAGAAGTAGTATAATGTGTTTTGGGGTGTATTTTTCCACATACCCATGCTGAGTGGGAGAAATATCTCTATAAATAGACAATTGTGTGTAAAAAAAATAAAAAAATTGTCATTTACGGAGATATTTCTCCCACCCAGCATGTGTATGTGTAAAAATATGCCCCAAAACACATTATACTACTTTTCCTGAGTACGGCAATACCACATGTGTGGCAGTTTTTTGCGGCCTAACTGCGCTAAGGGGCCCAAAGTCCAATGAGCATCTTTAGGCTTTACAGGGGTGCTTACAATTAGGCACCCCCCAAATGCCAGGACAGTAAACACACCCCACAAATGACCCCATTCTGGAAAGTAGACACTTCAAGGTATTCAGAGAGGAGCATAGTGAGTCTGTGGCAGATTTCATTTTTTTTTGTCGCAAGTTAGAAGAAATGGAAACTTTTTTTTTTTTTTTTTTTTGTCACAAACTGTCATTTTCCGCTAACTTGTGACAAAAAATAAAATCTTCTATGAACTCACCATGCCTCTCACTGAATACTTTGGGATGTCTTCTTTCCAAAATGGGGTCATTTGGGGGGTATTTGTACTATCCTGGAATTTTAGCCCCTCATGAAACATGACAGGTGCGCAGAAAAGTCAGAGATGCTTGAAAATGGGAAAATTCACTTTTGGCACCATAGTTTGTAAACGCTATAACTTTTACCCAATCCAATAAATATACACTGAATGTTGTTTTTTTTATCAAAGACATGTAGCAGAATAACTTTCGCGCTCAAATGTATAGGAAATTTTACTTTATTTGAAAAATGTCAGCACAGAAAGTTAAAAAAGTCATTTTTTTGACAAAATTCATGTCTTTTTTGATGAATATAATAAAAAGTAAAACTCGCAGCAGCAATCAAATAGCATCAAAAGAAAGCTGTATTAGTGACAAGAAAAGGAGGTAAAATTCATTTAGGTGGTAGGTTGTATGACCGAGCAATAAACCGTGAAAGCTGCAGTGGTCTGAATGGAGAAAAAGGCTCTGGTCCTTAAGGGGCGAAAAGACTGTGGTCCTGAAGTGGTTAAACAATATCATATAATTTTTACTTGTCCTTATTTTAGTAAATGTAAAAATAGAGGTTATAGTGGGGAATAGTAGAATATCAGAATTATAAACAATATTTTACTTAATATCCTGGTGCCCATTTTTTGAAGCCCTTATTATATGCACACACTGGGACAGAAAGTGAAGGAAATGTTCAGAAATACAAATGACAGAAATTCTAACCCTTTTCCCTGTTAAAAAATTAAAAAGAGAATATATTTGGCTGGACTTCCACATAAAGTATTATATTTAAAGAAAAAATAGAGCAAGGACTGACATGGAATCACCACAATTAGTTGATTTGAATAGAGACTGGTAAAATAATACATAGATTTCAAGTTTACTTTTAAACATGTTGTATAGGGTATGGTATTAGTCCTAGCCCCCTCAGTCCAAACAGTTAAAAAGGCCGTGAGATGCCTCTTGTTGAAAAGAGCACCCACCAAAATAGAAAATTGTGTCTACAGATATCAGGAGCTTCCCTTTTCAACATTGCATCGGCGGGAGTGATAGGGTGTGTATGGTGGATTAAGGTTAAGTGCCCATGGAGGGAAGTTAAGGTTAGGGATCAATGGGGGAATAAGGTTAGGAACCACCAGGTTGGGGTAAGGCTAGGCACAATTGGGAGGGTTAAGGTTAGGCACTATCGGAGGAGGGGGGTTTTAAGTTAAGGCACCACCGGGGGGTTCTGTGTAGCGAATGGTTAAGTCAAAAAATCAATAAATGTTACTGATATTTTACTATATGAATGAAGTAGTAGCATATTGGTAAATTTACTGATATTCAACTATTTTCTATTTCCTGCACCTTTTACAACAGGTGCTTTTATAAAATGTATGCCATTGCAATTTTTTTTTTTGGGAGGCGGGGTACAAGTAAACATAGTTGGTGTATCTGACAGATACTTATTAAAAAGGAAAGAATCCAGTGGACAGAGGCAGATATAGTGAGGATCATGGATTCCAAGTGATTGTTGGAGAGCTCACAAATTTAGAGATAACATGATGGCATTAGATTACCACATTGGCTGAAAGCATAGTTCCATATGTTTGAGTCATGGCAGGCTTATACTGTCTGATATGTAACTCATAGGCAATGTTGCATGTGGAATTTTGTAAATATGAATTCAAATTTTGAAAATAGTTATGGTGACTGACAATCATTTTCATCTTGTACAATTCTCCTAAATGTTCATGTTCTTTACAGAATGATGACTACGCCCTTAAGTTGAAGATTTGTTCCTTAAATGTCTAAAGCCTAAACGTAACCATCGAAAACTCAAAAATAATGCATTACCTTTATAAATCGAAAGCTCAAATCCTTATTTTGCGGGAAACCTATTTTAAATGTACCTCTGTCCCTGACTTACAAAGAGGTGATCTCCCTACTTGGATCCATAGCACTGAGGTTTATCCTTTGCACTTAATAGGTCACTTCCTATCTATGTGAATAAGCAGCAGGTAGACACTGAAAACAATTTCATTTTATAAATCACTGTTGATCATATGTATACACTTGCTAACATATACTTGCTTCTTACATTATTATTATTATTATTATTTAGTATCTCTATAATGCTCCAACATCTTCCTCAGTGCTGTAGAGTATATTGGGCTTGATTCACAAAGCCGTGCTAACTCATAGCACAGTCACGCTAGCGTTTTGCATGTGTTATAACGCAATCGTGAATTATTCTCGTGCTAGTGCAAATTTTCGCGTGAAAGTGCATGCAATTTCATGCAAAAATGCGTACGTTTTCACGCAAAATTTTGAAAACCGTTACCCACGTTATAATGAGCGCAAAACTCTAGCATGCCTGCGCTATGAGTTTAACACGGCTTTCTGAATCAAACCCATTGTTTTTTCACTTAACTGTCCCTCAGAGGCACTCACAATCTAGTCCCTACCTAATTTATGTCTATGTATATATCGTGTAGTGTATGTATTGTAGTGTAGAGTCAATTTAGGTATGAAGTCAGTTAACTTATCTGTATGTTTTTGGGATGTGGGAAGACACCGGAGTGCCCAGAGGAAACCCATGCAGATACAGGGAGAACATACAAACTCTGTGCAGATAGTGCCCTGGCTGGCATTCAAACCAGGGACCCAGTGTTGCAAGGCGAGAGTGCCAACCACTACGCTACAGTGCAGCCCAGTGATTAAGTAAAGACATGTTATGTGACCTGTTTTTGGGTAGAGTTCTGAGCCTTCAATTCAAAAGAGGAATCCTCCTCAAGTAAGTGCTCTCTCTCAGCAACTGTAGTTTGTTGTCTTATGAAGAAAATTTCCTAACTGTGATTACTAGATATCTGGAGAATCCTGAACCCTCAAACTAAGGATTTCACTTATTAGCTTCACCCTATTAAGATGAATTCTAGAATAGATTACCTCCTTGCTCCTCCAGCTATTCTTGATTTGTCCCCTGAGGCATACATTGATCCTACAATTACGTCAGACCATGCCCTTATTTTCTCGTCATTTAATTCACTGAATAGCTCTGCTCCTCAATGATCTTGGCATATTAATAACAATCTGCCAAATGACCCTCTATGTGTTAATGATGCTCTACTATAGATCATTTATTCGAGATCATGAAGCAGACACAACCTGTTCTCCCATGAAATGAGAGGCACTGAAATGTACACCGAGAGTCATCTTTTGCTAAACATGGATCTAGGATCAGCTCAAGTTACAGATCTTGTATCATAGATTAAACAACTGGAGTTTCTACGTAAACAGAACTGTCTGGTAAGATCACCTCCAACTTGTTGTCATACCCAACTAAAGTTATTTATTAATATAATGTATTTAATCTCTTGGGATAAACTCAAGAAACTATATTTTGAGCACGAAGGCAAATGTGGGAGATTACTTTCAAGGCAACCACACCCATGTGCCAAGAATTCCTTTACCCGTTGGGTCCATACCAGGAATGGCAGTCTGGCTCATAGTCCCAAGGAGTTTACCTCTACCTTTAGTAATTGGACTAAACTACTGGCCAACCATCAGCAATCTCAAATTAACTTCTGTTAGTCTGTACATAAGCATGAGAATGATCTTGTTTATGAGAACTCTTGAAGAACCATGTAATGAGTTTGATAAGGTTATAGATTTGTGAAGCACTGATTACCCGGTCACCATTATTTGCTAAAGCAAGAAGTGATGATAACTGCAGATAAGAGATTTGCAAATCCATCAGCTACTCAAAATAAGCATATGCTTCAGAAATTAACCCCTAGAGGGCAAGTTTGTGGTAATGTTACTCATGTTTAGGGACCATTTACTTGTTTACTATATAGTCACGGGGTCTTCATGAAAGCTACACCTCCCCTTGTTTTTTTGTCACAACAGTTTGCCATTCCTTAGAGATCCTAATAACCCATGAGCAGTTCAAAACTTGAGATGCAATTTTTCTAAAAGGAAAATAACTAAAACAACAGCAAGAGGTAAAAATCAACATTTGATGCAAACTCGATTTTGCATAAAAATAGGTTTTACTCTTTGTAAGGATGGAATCATATACTGTGTTGTTGTTTTTTTTCAATTAAATAAATTATCTGATAATGTTGTATTAAACCAATCAGCACAGAATAAACTCTAGGAACAACTTATTAAGCACAGCAAAGAATGATATTGCATTCCAATACAAAAGTAGGTCAAACGGATTAACAAGCATGTAAAAAAAAAATCTACAGAGATACATTAAAGCACCACAGGCTTAGTACCTGAGTCTTTGTTGATAAAGTAAACACAATGGATGGCCTATGAGCTTGCATTATTTCAGCATTTAATTAACTAACAATGCAGTAGACTAAAATGTATTCAAGCTAAATTGCCATGACCCCAACAGGGTTAATGAACAATAACTAAGCCAGAGGTGCCATATAAAACTCTGCTATAAACAGTGAGACAAAAAAAGGATATAAAATAATAAAAAAAAGAGAACCGTATACCTGTCATTCCAAATCCACCCCATTCCATTATTGGCCTAGGTCCAAAATAGTAAGAATGTAAAGTGTAATGAAGTTGAGACTATACTTGGGTATCTCTTAAAACACTTTCAGGGCTGTTCTCTTCATCCCATGTGGTTATCTTCCTGAAGTCAGAGCCCTATATGCATTTTTCTCCTAAGTTGCATTAAGGGGGACAGTTGATAGGCTGTTTAAGGCTCCCTGCACACTGCATGCAATTCCGATTTGTAATCATTTTTTACACGCAATTCAATTTCTGATTTTTAATCGTTACTGCATGCTGCATTTTTTCTGTGTTTTTCTGTTGATAGCATTCAGGGAAAATCGGAATCGCAAATAGGAATCGGAATCGCAAGTTGGAATCTGAACCGGAATTGCAAAACGGATTTCCACTGTGCAGGGAGCCGAAATGTATTTTACTGCCATTACTGTGTGTTACAGCGCTTCTGTAGCTAGTTGTAGGTGCTCTGCTCCTTGCAGTTCACCACAATAGTCTTAATAAGGTCTGATCCTGACTGCACTGTTATATTTTTGTTGTTGCTGTCTGTGGTGTGGTAGCTACATACGCCAAACCAGACACCACAGTGAGTGTCACTGCGTTTACTATGCACTGGTGTGTTATATCGCCATCATCGCCCCTGCATGAATTTTTATTACATTGTTATCTGACTAAAAAAGCGGTGTTACTGTTGTTGTGCTAATATTGTAAGAAACCCAGTTGCACATTCGTGTGCTATATTACCATCATCACTCCTGCAAGCATTTATATTTTTTTCACATTTACACATGAAAAAAGCCTGTGTGTAAAATACGTATTTTTGGAGGAACATTTTAGCACTCTATTCCCCTCAGCAATGCCACTGACCAGGCTTTTGTACACTTTGGACACCTTTTTAAAATAAATTGTGGCTTTAAAGCTACCCTGTAAGCTTTTGATGTTTGCTTGCCATTAAAGTCAATGGCACTCGGCACAAATTTCTGGTTTGCAAATTTTTGTGTTAAAATTTGTAACACGTTTATAAATGCCCAAGTTCAGACATCTCTACATATTTTAAGTAAAAAGGGTTTTAGAGATTGATTCAATTATATCATGTAGTAAGATACCTTCTGTTTTCCAGGTGTTGACTTTTATAGGAGAAATAAGGCTGAAAATTTTGTTACAGAGTCTCTTTAAGTATTATTTTAAATCTAAAGAATATGTAAGAAGAAGAGAAGCACGGTGACTATGTGGATAGAACATTAACCTTGTAGCTGTGGAGTCCTGGGATCAATTTTCACCATGGCTACTATCAGCAAAGATGGAGTTCATATGTTCTCTTTGTGCTTGAGTCTCCTATGGGTAATCCCAAATTCACATCCCAAATGAGTGTTTTTGAGTGTATCTTTAAAGCCCAACTAAAGGCTAAAATAAAAATCAGACCAAAGGCTAAAACCAAAATCAGATTTAAAGTGTACCAAAGAGAAACCATATTAAAAGATGTATACATACCTGGGGCTTCCTCCAGACCCATCTGCACGGATTGCTCCCACGCCGCCGTTCTCAGTCTTCTCTGTCTTCTTTACCGAGTCCCGTAACTTTGGCCAGTTGAAGCCAGTCTGCGCAAGTGCAGTGCGCTCTCTCCATTTCTCTCCAGTGCAGAATAGTACTACGTAAGCGCAGTACTATTCTCTGCCGCAGAGAGATGGAGAGAGCTCACTGCGCTTGCGCAGACTGGCCACGGCTGGCCAAAGTTACGGGACCCGGTACCAATGATAGAGAAGTCTGAGGACGGCGGCGTGGTAGTGATCCATGCGGATGGGGCTGGAGGAAGCCCCAGGTATGTATACATCTTTTAATATGGTTTCTCTCTGGTTTTCTTTAAGACTAAATTAAAAAAAAATCAGACAACATGGGTAGAGCTAACTAATTCAGCAATGTCCTACACATGCCTTACCACCAGCCCTGGGCTGCCTATGAGGCAGGGTGAGGCGGGTTTCTCAGGGAGTAGAAGTGGGGGGTAGAAGGAGAGGAAAAGAGAGGCACTGTGCCTTTAACACACCATTTATTTGCATTAAACTGGCATCACATACAGCGGAGAGCAGTGGGGTTAGGTATGGCCTGACAGCCATTTTGTGTGCTAATGCATCCTTGACATTCCAGTGCTGCGTTCCAGCGCTCGTCACTTCCTGCAATGCTGCCCACTGTACTGTACAGTGGACAGCATTGCAGGAAGTGACAAGCGCTGTAACACAGCGCTGGAACATCAAGGAGGTGAGTCATCGCTTCCCCGCCCGCTGCCTACTTGTAACTGCAGTAATAGCTAAAGGGGAAGCGCAGATCGGAGGGACCCAGGTGAGGGAGAAGAGGTCCGGCCCCTTTCCCCACTGCTGTGCCCTCTGCCCCCCTTCCTGCCTGTTACCCCCTACCTATACTGTGGGCAACTATACTACTGTAGGGGTTGAGCCGCATCTTCAAAAATTTGCCTCACGCGGCAAAAAGTCTAGAACCAGCCCTGCTTACCACCAAGATAAAGTAAAGATATCATGGTCAGAGTTCCAGCATAGAAGACAGGCATCTTGAGGCGCAAAAGACTGTCTACCCCTGGACTACTTTATGGCATTCTCTGGCCAAAAAGACATACATGGCTGTGCTAAACTAGTAAGCACCAGTTATTTCGTTTTTCTTTTTTTAGTATTTAGTTGGACTACTTCTTCTCTTCTGGCAGTTAGAACTCCTTAATTCCACATCAGTAACAGAATAGTGATTGATATAAAGGTCAAACGTACGTTGTAAAATTTGTTCATTTCATGTTAGGGCTGTATCAATACAGGATATAAGTAAGCATATTATAGTATTTGCTGCAGTATCTGTATACACACAGTTAGCAGAGTTTAACCAATATTTTATTTAACATTTCTGTCACTTAAGTATGTCACTAAAAGTTACTGAGTGTATTATTTTGTGGCAACAAACATCACTGCTTATGCATTATTCATTAGGCTTAGAATGCTAAATGCAGCGGAGGTTACATAAAATTAATTAAACAGTTATATAAACAGAAGTAAGATTCTGCTACAGCAAAAATGGATAATGTACCTGCGTACCTGCACTAGGCTTTTAACTAAATACATATTTTATATAGGATCACATAACACACTGGAGGAGATAATAACATGTCCATATTTATTTTCAATTAACAATTATAATAATTATAAGCATGCTTGTGATTATATAACATGCTGAAGGCAGGGGTCAGTTGCTGCAAATGAAAATCTTAAGGAAAATTTCCAGATAAATATCATTCTATTGGAATTTTTCTCTCTACTCACTAGGACATAAATGGCAAAGTTTCTCCACAATTATTTAAAATTGCCACTAATTAGTCCATAGAGAGTTTCTTTCAATGTGCCACCATTTATTCCTAACGTCATACAATACAGAGATATTTTCTCAAAAAATAAAAAAACATGCTTTTTCCCCAGGAGAGCCCCTTCCCTACACATGCACGCATATACACACACTAGCATTACCATTTCCAAGTTGTATTTCACTGTAATGCTGGGCATACACGGCCATCGAGCCGCTGATGGCTTGATTGATAATATCCGACGTGTCCGATCACCGCGGGAATCGATTCCGCTCGATACCCGCGGGCGGACAATAGGGGACAAGAAGCGCTGGCGGGGATGATCGGGAATCGATTCAGGTGCACGCGCGGACGAGCGCGGACGCGGCGGGGACGCGGTGGGAGTCGATCCGGCGTATGCCCAGCATTACACTGACTCTTATTTAAAGGACCACTATCTAAAACTTCTAAAATGTAAAATGCATACAGATGAAAATGTACACTCATCCCATAGTAAAGTGCACTATAAAATGCCATCACACACAATATATTACAAAAATCTGACAGATCTGACTTTCTGAAAAATCTGATCTGGTTTTAAACTAGTCCATCTCCTAAAGAGGGATTCTCAGGTTCCCCTTCATTTCGAACTGGCAAAATAGTCAACATCTTTGTTAGAATAGATCTTTTCCAGGAGTGCTTTTCTAAAGATTAAAGGAAATACTGAGAATTAGTGTTGGTGTTTGAATTCTGTAGAATGGGTTTCGTAACCCAAACACACGCAGTTAGCACCATTTCAGCACAGAACAGCAGGATGGGTATATGTAATTTAACTCTGATACTTCCTTCTTGCACCAGCACTACTGAGAATCCCCCAAGAGAAGATGGACTAGTCCAAAACCAATCAAATCTGACACATTTTTATTTTCAACTTTAATTGTTACCACCATAGTTAAAAAAGTAATTTATGGTGCATTTTAATCTGGGAGAAATGTACGTCCTACAAATACTTGCCACAGGCTGCTTATTTCCATCCGGTTGCGTGCTTTGTCATACTCCTCCTCTTTGATCACTTCAAGTCATATATTTAAACCTTTTCTATATTTTTCATGGAACACATAACAATGCGCTTACAGATGCCAGATTTTAAAAATCCAGCTACCCAGTTAGTTAGAAAGCAGTGAACAATTAGGCTCATGATGAAGTCAGGGAAGTATAGGTGTCAGGTGCAAGTATCTAAGGCAAAGGGCTGCCAGCAGCTTGGTCCCATTGTCGAACTGTGGTTGGCACCATTGTTGAACTGAAATAAGATTATTCTGTGCTGCATAAATTTGTATAGCATCCCTTAGCATACCTTACACACAACTGATGTTAAGTTCACAGGTCTATCATTTCCCGGTTCTGATTATTTTTCCTTCTTGAATAAGAAAAAGACACAATATGAATGGACTACTGAAGACTAAAAGAATTATACATATTTGGTTCATTACAAATTATTTTTGGATCCCATGGAGTAGGCAAACGGTGGTTCCTCAGTATATGGCAACAATTGCCAAACATGGAGGAATGAGTTTGATGGCATGGAGCTTCTTTGCTGGTTGCAGGGTCAGTGACTTATACAGAGTTAAATGCACCCTGAACCAACATGGCAACCACAGCATTCCAAAGCACAATGTAGTATCCACTAGTATTTGCCTAGTTAGTCAAAGGCTCATCATATCATGAGATAATTACCCAAATTTTAAGGCCATGCTAGGCCAAAAAAACACACTACCTAAAAGAACAAGATGGTAAGCACAGTCTCCAGTCTCCAGATGTATGCCCCATCGAGATGGTTTGGGATGAAGAATGAAAGCAAAGCAATAAACAAGTGCCATCGATTTATGGAAATATTTGATTTCAGTTGTAGAAAGAATGTCAGAGCTGTGGTGGACCCATGTCCTGAAAAGGCGTGTCATACACAGGAAACAGCTGTAGACCAGCGGCAGTTGTTTGTATCTGCTGTTATGGGTGTAATAAAGGAAGCTTGGCTGGAGAGGGCCAGAGTCTGTGTTCTTCTTCATATGAATGTCAGAGCTGTGTTCAGCAGTTATGTCTACCAAAGGTGGTTAATTTAATTAGTCAAACATTAAGAATACATTTTGGTTTCGTCATAAATTCCATTATTTCATTTTGTAATTTTTAAAAAAATCTTCTATGCTTTCATTTCAGAATACAATGAGACATTGAACTCTTTGAATATCAATTAAAAATGAAACATTAGGGAAAATTGGGGTGTTCTAAAAGTTTTGCCTTGTAGTGTATATATACACACATACATTTTATTTATCTTTCCTGTTTTTTTGTACAATAATTATTAACATGTATCACACACCTATTATAAAATATTTATTTCAAAAACTA
The DNA here is from genome assembly GCF_040937935.1 of Hyperolius riggenbachi. Lineage (NCBI taxonomy): Eukaryota > Metazoa > Chordata > Amphibia > Anura > Hyperoliidae > Hyperolius > Hyperolius riggenbachi. Next base: position 435,252,819 of record NC_090647.1, read on the forward strand.
GAACAAGGCATATTACTGTAATACTTTTTAGTGGACAGTAGTCAGCAGATTTTCTAGTGCACAAGCCAAGTCTTGAATTTACAATTCAATCTAGCTAGTGCAGATAATGTTAAATAGTTAACAATTTTTTTTTTTATTATAGCTTCCTGTCTATTAGTTCCCTGTCTATTACAGTAACATATGTTTACATTTTACATTACACAGTACAGCCTGAATTCCTTTGCATTAATTAATATTCAGCAAGATGGTTCTTGCTTTTCGAACATACATTAAAGCTTTTGACAGACAAAGCTAAATTCAGAAAGTACCCTTTGGTCTCTCAAGAAAAATTAAATTATCTAATCTTTGAAATATAGGTAATTTCCTTCTGTCAAGATTATGAATCGTATCTGTAGCCACTGCATTCTTGCAGAGCTCACCATTCTGTTTAGTATGCCAGAAGCACATTTGATTCATATCAAAGAAAGCAATCACTGTCTTTAGCATTTTGCATTCTTGAACTAGACCTATTTTCTCTGTGCCCTGTTAAGTGCTATTTTGTTCTCTAATGAATGGTAAAATAGCATTTACAAGGTTAGCAAGTTCTTCTTTGCTTCTCAATGTTTTATATATGAATGTGCATGAACGGCTGTTGCAAGTACATTTGCATGCATGTGTGGACCTTGTCTGTGCATGGGGCAGGGGAAAGCCATAGGACACTTCTGGCATTTGTATTCAAGACAAGACAAATAACATTTATATTGTGCTTTTCTCCTGGAGGACTCAAAGTGCCAGAGCTGCAGCCACTAGGACACGCTCTATAGGCAGTAGAGGTATTAGGGAGTTTTGCACAAGGTCTCTTTCTGAATAGGTGCATTCTTCCTGAACAGGAAGAGCCGAGATTCAAACCCAGGTCTACTGTGCAGAGCCCTTAACCAGTATACTATCCAGCTACAAAGAAATTATCATTTCTCACATAGCTTTGTGTGCTTTACAACATTTCTGGTCTAAATTAGTTTTCTTTGGGCTATCTTAAAGCAAAACTGGCCCCAGGTGTTACTAAGCTTATTTTTGCTGCTATTTGACTGCCAGATTTTGAAGTTCCCAGCAGGGTCTTTTGCACATGCTGCAATGCATGCCTGTAGTTGTTGTCCGTACATCTCTGTACTCGCATCCACGGACTACATCTCCCAACATGCATTGTGGTGTGCGTAAGAGAGACACTGTCCAGAACTATCAAATTCAGCATATGCCGCTGGTCGGGTGGAGAAGATGGAGCATCTCATACAGGCCAGGAGCCAGAGGAACAGTGCCCTGGAGACAAGAAAAATGTAAAGTCATGCATTTTGGTCGTACCAATGGTCTAGCACCATACAAAATAAATGGGATACAGATGGAGACATCAAACTCGGAGAAGGACTTAGAAGTACTCATCAACAACAAGTTAAATAATCGTGTTCAATGCCAAGCCGCTGCAGCTAAAGCTAATAATATTTTGGAATGCATTAAAAGGGAAATAAAACCTTGAGATGCTAGCATAATATTGCCCGTTTAACTCTCTAGTAAGGCCACATCTGGAATATGGAATTCAGTTCTGGGCACCACCTTACAGGAAAGTTATTGCAGTTTTTGAGCAAGTGCAGAGACGAGCAACAAAATTGATGTGAGGGATGGAAGGTCTCACTTACCAAGAAAGGTTAGATAAACTAGGTTTATTTAGTCTAGAGAAAAGATGCCATAGAGGGGATCTAATTAACATGTATAAATATCAGAGGGCAATATAAAAGCTTAAAGGGGAACTTCAGCCTAAACAAACATACTGTCATTAAGTTACATTAGTTATGTTAATTAGAATAGATTGGTAATATAATCTCTTACTCACCCTGTTTTAAAAGAACAGGCAAATGTTTGTGATTCATGGGGGCTGCCATCTTTGTCATGGGGGAAGCCATCTTTCTGGTTGAAAGGAGGTGACAGGGAGCAGGAGACACAGTTCCAACTGTCCTGTGTCCTGATTACCCCTCCCAGCTGCGCACCCTAGGCTTCAAATGTCAAATTCAAAATGTAAGAAAAAAAAATTTGCACCAAAACAGCAGAACGAGAGCAACAACATCAGAAATCCCATCATGCTTTGCACAGCATCAGGGGAAAAATGCCCGGGCAGTTTTCTTCTGTGCATCTAAAAATGAGGCTTGTATAAGAGAAACAAAGTTCTGATGCTGTGAAACTGTTAAAGAAACACCAGGCCTATTCAGTGCTGCTGAGTCGATTTTTAGTCTGGAGGTTCACTTTAATGAACAGATTAATAGTAAATGGACAAGTGCTTAAATCCAGTCCTGTATTAATATGATTCAATATGCTTCAAAGCGTTCCATAAGTTCTCATGGAGGTTATGCATTAAAATAGTCCATCTCACAGAGATTAATAAAGTATTGCAGCAGAACCCTCCCCCAATATGGAGAGACTCACCAGATGGAGCTGCCAAACCAGGCCCGACTTTGTGTTAGGGGTATAGGCCACCCCTCAGCCTCTTCATTTGAATACTGCCTCTATGTGCCTGTGCCTCTGTGACTTGGAACTCAGGTAACATGGTGACAGCTGAGTGAGTCCAGCACAGCTGAGTTGCCAGAGAGGCTGAGGGGTGGCCTATACCCCTTAAGCGAAGTCGGGCCCGGTTTGGTCGTTCCATCTGGTGAGTCTCTCCATATTGGGGGAGGTTTCTGCTGAAATACTTTATTAATCTCTGTGAGATGGACTATTTTAAAGCATAACCTCCATGAGAACTTATGGAACACTTTGAAGCATATTGAATCCCATTAAAGAGACTCCGTAACAAAAATTGCATCCTGTTTTTTATCATCCTACAAGTTCCAAAAGCTATTCTAATGTGTTCTGGCTAACTGCAGCACTTTATACTATCACTGTCTCTGTAATAAATCAATGTATCTTTCCCCTGTCAGACTTGTCGGCCTGTGTCTGGAAGGCTGCCAAGTTCTTCAGTGTTGTGGTTCTGCTATGCACTCCCCCCCTCCTGGCCCCTCTCTGCACACTGCCTGTGTGTTATTTAGGATTAGAGCAGCTTCTCTCTTCTCTTTTACAAGCTGGATAAATCGTCCTCTGAGTTGGCTGGGCTTTCACATACTGAGGAATTACAAACAAGGGCAAAGCTGTTTGCAGGAAGAAAAGAGCAGCCTGAAACTTCAGTGCATGGGGGAAAGAAACACACAAATGATCTCTTGAGATTCAAAAGGAATGCTGTATACAGCCTGCTTGTGTATGGATGTATTTTCTATGTGTGGACATACTGTACATCAACCTACTTCCTGTTTTGGTGGCCATTTTGTTTGTTTACAAACAAACTTTTTAAAACTGTTTTTAACCACTTTTAATGCGGCGAGGAGCGGCGAAATTGTGACAGAGGGTAATAGGAGATGTCCCCTAACGCACTGGTATGTTTACTTTTGAGCGATTTTAACAATACAGATTCGCTTTAATACAGGACTGGATTTGTGCGCTTGTCCATTTACTATTAATCTGTTCATTAAGCTATCACAGTAGCAAGGGAGCACTTCACCGAGTTGGAGTGGTGAATTTATCAGCCCCTGTTTTAACTTTAACAAACCTCTAGTAGGCTGTGGAATAGTCATTTTGTTATTTGGTCCGTGAGCGCTTGTGTACATTTGTTTTTATTTAATATAAAAGCTTGGTGAATGAGCTTTTTGTCCACAGGCCTTCACAAAGGACTAGAGGACATGCTCTGTGCATGGAGGAAAAACACTTTAGCCATTTATTTAGGAAAGGGTTCTTTACAGTAAGAGTGATTAAGATGTGGAATGTAGGAAGGAAGTAGTTATGGCAAATTCTATATCTGCATTTAAAGGGGGCTTAGATGCTTTCCTTGCGTTGAAAGACATCCATGGCTATAATTGCTAGGTAATGCCCAGTGGTGTTAATCTAGGGATTTTATCTGATTGCCATCTGGAGTCAGGAAGGAATTTTTTCCCTTTTGGAGCTAATTGGACCATGCCTTGTAAGGGTCTTTTGCTTTCCTCTGGATCAACAGGGATATGTGAGGGAGCAGGCTGGTGTTGTACTTTGTCTTTTTCAACCCAAATAACTATGTAACTATGTAATGAGGCTCATTACAACCCCTCCCCCCCTTCCCCAACAGCACACTCCATTATAAACTTTCCTTATAGGGAGGTTTATTACACACAAAAAATGCTGATGCTCAGTAGTTTCCTTTCAAGTTGGACTCCAGGCAGAAATAAAACATGCAAGGGGTCATGCGAGTTCGCTCAATTGTGATGCTTGATTTTATATAGTACATCAGCTCTACAATGTACAGCAAAGGGTTATTTTAAGATTTTTGAGATTTGAGAAGACCTGCACACTGCATTTTTTTTACTTTGTAACACCACCGCACCCGACGTCACTCGCCGCTTACCCGCCGGCCACCGCATACACTCTAAGTCCCCGCCGGCTCCCGCCGTCCACTCCGCCCACACCTGTCACCCATATACATGCTGGCACCCATGGGTGCCAGCATGTATATAGGTGACATGTGGGAGAGGATGGGAGGGCGGCGGAGCCGGCAGGGACTTAGCGTCCTACACACCCGACAGAGCTCTGAGCTATATAGCTCAGAGCTCTCTAAAGCATCTTTGTATTTGGGCTCCAAGGAGCCCCATTGGTCCTTAGCAGACCAATGGGGTTCCTTCTGATTTGAAGGAACCCCATTGGTCTGCTAAGGACCAATGGGGCTCCTTGGAGCCCAAATACAAAGATGCTTTAGAGAGCTCTGAGCTATATAGCTCAGAGCTCTGTCGGGTTCAGGACGCTAAGTCCCCGCCGGCTCCGCTGCCCTCCCCGCCTCTCCCACATGTCACCTATATACACGCTGGCACCCATGGGTGCCAGCATGTATATGGGTGACAGGTGTGGGCGGAGTGGACGGCGGGAGCCGGCGGGGACTTAGAGTGTATGCGGCGGCCGGCGGGTGAGCGGCGAGTGACGTCGGGTGCGGTGGTGTTACAAAGTAACAAAGTTGTTACATTGTAACAACTTTGTTACATTGTAACTGATTAGTATATTTCCGAGGATATTGCATGGGAACTGGCTTTTAAAGGGACAGGTAAGTATTAATGGTTAATTAAGAATATTAAAGGACTTTTTTCGTGGTTATGTTTTTTGTTCAATTAAAATACTTTTTCTATGTGTTTGTGTGTTTATTTACTTTTAACTCTTGAAGGAAATGGGTAAGGGGTACAAGTACCTCTATACTCATTTCTCCTGGGAGGGGGGGTGGGCATCTGGGGGACCCCTTTTTAAAGGGGACTCCCAGATGCCACCATGAACCCCCCCCCAGGAAATCGCGGCCTCCACCTCCACCGCCCATCGGAGGTGGAGAAGAGCCCCTTGTCCTTGGATTGGACAAGAACTCGGAGGGGCAGGGGAAAGCTTGGCTGCCCCTCCCCTTCCGAGACCCCCCAATCCATGGACCATGCGGGCTGGTATAGTCAGGGTGCGGAGCCCGACGCGGCCGGTGCTCCGCATTCTGGCTATCCCAGTCTGCATGGGGGACAAGGGGTTAAAGAGGTCTGGGAGGGGGGACCCCACGTCGTTTTTTTTAAATATTTCCCACACTCAGAACGAAGTAAGTAAAACTCTTCCCACTTGGGGGAATCTATGAAAATAAAACACTATTGTTACCTGTGCAAAAAAAACTGACATTTTCTGCATTTAAAAGACATTTTTGCCCTTGAAACTTAAAAATCGATTTTCTCAAAAACTATAAGGTCTTTTTGAAAAAAAAATTTTTCCTCTTATTCCCACTGATCCCCTTAATATACCCTGTGAATTTGGTGTTCCTACATTTTAAGCAGGCTTTGCTATTAACCGTTAAAGTCGGCGGGTTTTTAAATGTATATATTTTTCCTTTGAAACTTTAACATCAATTTTCTCAAAAACTATAAGGTCTTTTTGAAAAAAAAATTTCCTCTTATTCCTTCTGATCTCCTTAATATATTCTCCAAATTTGAGGCTCTTAGCACTTAAGGGGGCTTTGCTATTAACCCTTAAAGTCGGCGGCTTTTTTATATTATACAGGAGCGTAATATTACGCGATTACGGCAGACTGTGTAATTTCAATGGGAGTTTACTGTCTTACACGTAATTTGTTACGCGTAATAACGTAACCTACGGTCTACGCGTAATTAATTACGCGTAATACCGTAACCTTACACGTACCGCTTACGGTGCATTTGTAGTGAATTACGATGCGTAATTACGCTAATGCGTAATTTCGGCCCAGCACTGCTTTGAGTCTGCTTTCGAATAATGATCAGTAAACAGCCTGTTTTAAAGGGATCCCGGGGTGAGAATAATATGGAGGCTGCCATATTTATTTCCTTTTAAGCAATACCAGTTGCCTGGCTGCCCTGCTGGTCCTCTACCTCTAATACTTTCAACCATAGACCCTGAACAAGCATGCAGCAGGTCAGGGGTTTCTGACAATATTGTCAGAACTGACAAGATTAGCTACATGCCTGTTTCTGGTGTAATTCAGTTCACTACTGCAGCCAAAGAGATCAGCAGGACTGCCAGGCATTCTTCTAGTATTGTTTAAAAGTAAATATGGCAGCCTCCATATCACTTTCACCTCGGGTTCACTTTAAGTCCTAGGCACACATTTTCTGTGGCTTTCTGTACTCAACTTAGCTTATTCATATAATTTAGCATTGTTCTTAATTCATTCATGAGTAACTTTGGCTTATGTTTTGGGTTATTGGTAATAGACAAATCTTCTGTCAAGGCTAAAGATGGCGATAAACTTAGCAGCCAAATAAATCAATTTTCCATTTTTTCCCTATAAAAACAATTGATTGTGTAGACAACTGAAAATAATTATGTGATTAAAAATAAGTTACATTTTACAAAAACATTTTTCAGAAAGATCTGATCACACGTGCTGGAAAAATCACATAGTAACCTATGTACACAAAATATTTTATCCAATATTTTTTGAAAGTTTTGGAAAAATCGATCATAAAATATTAGTTTGACTTTTGTAATAATTTGTTAAAGTGAACCTCCGGACTAAAAATCGACTCAGCAGCACTGAAAAGGCTTTGTGTTTCTTTAACAGTTTCACAGCATCAGAACTTTGTTTCTCTTATACAAGCCTCATTTTTAGCTGCACAGAAGAAAACTGCCCGGGCATTTTTCCCCTGATGCTGTGCAAAGTATGATGGGATTTCTGATGTTGTTGTTCTCGTTCTGCTGTTTTGGTGAAATTTTTTTTTTTTTTACATTTTGAATTTGACATTTGAAGCCTAGCATGTGCAGCTGGGAGGGGTAATCAGGACACAGGATAGTTGGAACTGTGTCTCCTGATCCTTGTCACCTCCTTTCAACCAAAAAGATGGCTGCCCCCATGACAAAGATGGCAGCCCCCATGAATCACAAACATTTGCCTGTTCTTTTAAAACCGGGTGGGTAAGAGATTATATTACCTATCTATTCTAATTAACATAACTAATGTAACTTGATGACAGTATGTTTGTTTAGGCTGAAGTTCCCCTTTAGAGCAGAAAAAAAATGATAAATTATGGCCACCTTTAGACTGACTCATGTTTCCTTCTAGTCTCTTCCATGAAAGTACATGATAAAGAGAATCAGGAAGGGTAGGAGGCGCCCGTAGACATATATCAGTAGTAGGTAATATGATAATAGTAAAAAGGGTTTTCTTTTTCCTACCTTATAGTAGTGAAACTCACACGTAAGGTAGTGGTATATACTTCTTAAATTTTATTGGGGCACAATAAAATTTAAGAAGTATTTACCACTACCTTACATGTGAGTTTCACTACTATAAGGTAGGAACAAGAAAACCCTTTTTACTATTATCATATTACCTACTACTGATATATGTCTACGGGCGCCTCCTACCCTTCCTGAATCTTTACCACCCCTGTATAGGGGAGTGCACACTTGGAAGTTTCTCCAAGTGGCCAACTTTTTACCTGGAGCTGCGACCTAACTTACTATCAGAATCAAGGCCGAGTGGGGACAGTACTTCCTCACATGCGAGAAAGGTGGTTGCTTTTTTACAGCAACCCAATTTTGTGAGTATATCTCTGTTTTATACACATATTCTGGTGTCCAGTTGATAATACACCAGATGGGCTCCCGGTCTCCTTGTGTCTTTTTTGTTTTTTTCACAAGAATCAGCATGATAAAGAGACATTCTCCAGAGAATGCTTCTGCCACCCAACACTTCATAGTAAGGATAGTGTTCAGTGTTGTTTCTAATATGTTTTCCTTCTTTGTCTAGTGGCCAAAAGCCTCTCATCAGACCAAATAACAGTCTTCCCATGGCTTTCACACCTGTTTTCATATAAGGCTATAAGTTATCAGTTGTTATAACCATTCTCCCATACATTTGTCACTGGTGAAGCACCTGGGCAACAATTTGCCTCAGTTTTATTGGGCAGCCTATTTTTAGCATACTTACAGATTTACAACTTTTACATAATTACATAATCTTTCCATCAGTTGGTATTACTACTGATTAATGTTGTCTCACTTAAAGTAAACCTGAGAAGAATGAGATGAAAGGATTTTTACTTACCTGGGGCGTTGTCCAGCATTTGAAAAGAGCTCCGGATATAGCCAAGTTTTTTTTTTTTTTTTGGCTATAAAAGGGGGCTGGATATAGCCAAGTTTTTTTGGTTATAAAAGATTGCTGGCTATAGCTGAGTTTTTGTTCGGCTACAAAAGATTGCTGGATATATTCAATATTTTTGTTAGGCTATAAAAGGGTGCTAGATATAGCCAAGATTTTTTTTCAGCTATAAAAGGGTACAGGCTATAGCCGAGAAGAGTGATATAGCCGAGAAAACTGATATAGCTGAGAAGATTCATATAACCGAGAAAATTGATTACTAGTATCACTTTACTTCTTCCTACTCTCACACAGAACCCTCCCCTAGAGGTGGCTAACCCTAAGACCTCCCTGGTGGTACCTAACCCTAGACCCCCACAGGTGGTGCCTAACCCTAAGACTCCCCCTTGGAGGTGCCTAACCCTAAAACTGCCCTGGAGATGCCTAACCCAAAGACACCCCCCCCCCGGAAGTGCTTAACCCTCAGACCCCCCACTCCTTGGTGGTGCCTAACCCTAAGACCGCCCTTTGTGGTGCCTAACCCTACCCCCCCAGTGCTGCCTAACCTTAATCCCCCATAGTGGTGGGTTGTGGGCAACTGCGCATATGCTGTTCTGGGCCATGTGCATTCTCCATCATGCTACCTCTGCCGGGAGTTTTTTGCACAAGAGCAGTTACAGTTCTAAATAACTTTGCATGTGCAAAATGCTACGGAAGCGTGATGAAGTGGTGCACATGGCTGGTACTGCACATGTGTAGTAGTTTGTGACTGAGCCAAGTCGTGGACTTTATGGGTCAGACAGCGGTACAACCGAGGGGACCAGCAGGGTGGTGAGGGCGCAGGCAGACTACAGGAAGCTAGATGAAGCGCAAGGTAAATAAAAATCCTTTTATACATTTGTCTCATGTACACTTTAATGGCAGTACCATAGGCTTGGTGGTTGGTGTTTTTCTGCCTCAGAGGCTCTCTTGGCCATATTGATTCTTTCATTTGGCACTGCTATTAGCCTGATGAAGCGGGCTCAGACCTGCGAAATGCGTTGCCTGTGCTAAATAAAAAATCTTTTGTTATGCACAAGGATTTCATCATTGAGGTAAGCCACCTCATATTACTTTTAGTTTTTAAGCTGTTTTCAGATGCTTTTATCCAACCAGGGTGCCTCTTTCCCCCTATTGTGCTTAGTTTACCCCCACACACTCTGTGTCTGAGAGGTGGCGACAGGTCACTTGTAGGTCCTACCACAGTGGACTCCTGTCTTCATTTTTCCAAAGAGAGGGACCACATTCAGGTCCCGGCTGGGACTACCCCGAGTGGAGTCGGGTTTATGGTCTCCACCTGCTTTCTGCGGTAGGTTGCCCCTTGCAACCCTCCTTTGTGAGTAGTATTTTGATTTACCACTATCCACCTGTACATCAACATATTACACTATTGGACTCCCGCTTTTTGTCTCCTATACCTTTTTTCCACAGGGTGCCGAGACACCCCCAATGCATCACGCCACAGTAATAAAACATTTCAAAATGTATTATTTGGCTTGCCCCAGTTATAATGATATTTCATCACAAGTTGATCAATAGTGTCCACAGAATTTGGCGACTCCAGTGCTGAGATACATTGCTAGGCAATAGTAGCGTATTGCATCTATGCAGAGTGGGGTACATAAACTGTTACTCTGGCAAATGCATCTGATCATTACAGGCATCAACAATTACTGAGGTCCATGATTCTTAAGACCAAATAGAGGTGACACAAAGGGTTAAATAATTAGTTAGGGTGTTAGACTTTACTATGGGGGGGAGGGGCACTTTAACGTTTAGTGTGACACATAAATCAACATTTCTGAAAAGAAAATGTAAACTTCTTTTTTTAGTTTTTAATGAATGATTGCTGTTATAAGCTACAGCATCATCAACTTTTAAACAGGTGTGATGACAGAAGCACATACAAGCACATGTGTACACATGCACTAGTTTGCAGCAGCCTTTAATGCAGAACCTAAATCTAATGTCTTGGAATCTACAGAAGGGATTTTTAGGACATGAGACTTATGTCCTAAATTCCTAAGCCTATCAAATCTATTACTTGCAGATATTGGTGGAGTGATGGAAACAGTGATGGTTAATGCACAGAGAGCGGCAAAGGTACTGATAGTGGTGAAGGGGCAGATAGTGTCCGAGGTAAGTGATCAGGTTCATGGGGTAAGGGTGGTGCTTCCATAGAGTCAAAGGGGGCAACCGAGCCTGTGGGGGCCCCCCAAGATGCCCTCCTCTCCCCCAGCTACAGTGACCCATGAAAGCAGGGATGCTGTGTGTTTACTCTGTACAGGAAAAGGAGGAGGTGAATAATGGGAACCCCAAATGTGCTTTTTAGGGGATGTATGAAGAACACCTAATGATATTGTGTGATGCTGGGGGGGGGGGGGGGGGGGATTGGATCGGGCCTGGCAGCTAGCTCAGAGGCCTTGGGGATGATTTGGTTGGGGGGGGGGGGGGGTGCATCACGGGCCCCCAAGTTACTTTTGCCCTAAGATCCCATTGTAGCTAGAACCAGCCCTGCATGGGATTTGGATCTCACATAGCCACTAATAGTGTTTGGAGGTTAATGTTAGGAGTAGAGGGGTGGTTATTGTGGGAGTTACAGTTGGGGATAGTAGAATATCAGCATAATTATAGACAGTAAACTTGCCAAAAGTGGTTTGAGGTTAAAGAGGAACTCCAGTGAAAATAATTTAATATAAAAAGGTGCTTAATTTTTACAATAATTATGTATACATGATTTAGTGAGAGTTTGCTCATTGTAAAATCTTTCCTCTCCCAGATTCACATTCTGACATGTATTACATGGTGACATTGTTACTGCGGGCAGATTATGTAGCTGTTCTGCCTTTAACAGACAGCTATAAACAGCCATTTCCTGTGTGTGTCATTGTTACATTGTGGCAGTTTGCCCAGAGTACCGTATGGTACCAGAGCCTCTTGTGGTAGGGGTTTCAGCACAAAATCAGTCATACAGCGCCCCCTGATGGTCTGTTTGTGAAAATCATTATATTTTTCATGTAAAAGTGGGTATCAGCTACTGATTGGGATAAAGTTCAATTCTTGGTCGGAGTTTCTCTTTAAAGAGTATGTTTCTGTTGATCAATGTAAAATCTTTTTAAAAATGCACTGTAAGGCTAATCCATATCTCAGGGATTTTGTTTTCAGAAAAAAACTACTATAACTTTGCTTTTTACAATTATGATTTTTTTTTTACTTTCAGTCCACAGGGGTCCCCAACCCAGGTCCGCGGCCCACTGCCACTGTGGGACGTTTGCAGCTGGGCCACGGGTCTTTCCTCTTGCATTTCAACCCCCCCCCTCCCCCCGCCGCTACTGTTACCTTACCTGGTGGCCGCTTCCTTAAATTCCCCTCTCCTGCGTGTTATTTTTATTCACAGCAGCGCATCTTCCGGCTGCTGTAATGAGGCAGAAGCAGGAAAGTGGTTCCCCTGGTAATGGCGATCGCTGATACAGGAAGCCGCTCTCCTGCAGCGGCGGTCACAGGGGGAGGGGGATTGTATACTGGGCACTATACTAGCTATACTGGGCACTATACTAGCTATACTGGGCAATATACTAGCTATACTGGGCGCTATACTAGCTATACTGGGCAATATACTAGCTATACTGGGCACTATACTGGGGCACTTCCTACCCATACTGGGCACTATACTATCTATACTGGACACTATACTAGCTATACTGGGGCATTATCTACCCATACTGGGCACTATACTAGAAATACTGGGCACTATACTATCTATACTAGGCAATATACTAGCTATACTGGGCGCTATACTAGCTATACTGGGCAATATACTAGCTATACTGAGCACTATACTGGGGCACTTCCTACCCATACTGGGCACTATACTAGCTATACTGGGTACTATACTAGCTATACTGGGGCACTACCTACCCATACTGGGCACTATACTAGCTATACTGGGCACTATACTAGCTATACTGGGCCACTATACTACCCATACTGGGGCACTATACTAGCTATACTGGGGCCCTACCTACCCATACTGGGCACTATACTAGCTATACTGGGCACTATGCTAGCTCTACTGGGGCACTACCTACCCATACTGGGGCACTATACTAGCTATACTGGGCACTATACTAGCTATACTGGGCACTATACTAGCTATACTGGGGCACTATACTACCCATACTGGGGCACTATACTAGCTATACTGGGGCACTACCTACCCATACTGGGCACTATACTAGCTATACTGGGAACTATACTAGCTATACTGGGGCACTATACTACCCATAATGGGGCGCTATACTAGCTGTACTGGGGTAACTATACTAGCCATACTGGGACAACTAAACTCCCTATACTGGGGCAACTATGCTAGCTATGCCGCTGCACCCCCAGCAACCCCCCCCCCCCCCCCCCGTAGCTCGCTGTGCACGATACTGTCCACTATCACACACCCTTGTCCCCGGGGAAAAATTTGTTAGGAAAGCGGTCCCCGGGCCGGAAAAGGTTGGGAACCCCTGCTCTATAAGACCAAATATATGTATTTAAACCTTGAATACCTCACATGATGTACAAGATTATATAGGATCATCAGGAATTAAAAAAAAGTATATTTTCCAGTTACTCTACTAATTTCATGGCATCAATTAAAAGTATATACACATGCCTTCTTTGCAACACTAAAATTGGCCGCTAAGCATTTGACAGCAACTGCAGGAATACTAAAAAAGCCTTAGAGCAAAGTATAAAGCTAATGATATAACACAAGATGCTGTGCAGTATGTTATTTTTTTTTTTTTACTGAGTGTATCTTGAGCCTTTTACTGGAAATGGCTGTGTAGAGCTTATCACTGCAAGAGGTTAAAACAGCCTCGACAAATTGCTTGTGAAATGCCGTATGCTTGCATTATTTTAAACAATCCCTCGAAAGTAGATGAAATGAGCAATATTGCTCATAAGATGACAGAGAAGGTTTTATTGCTCCTTCTTCTCTTTATTCTTGATGGTCAGGTCATGATAATAATGATTTTCATTTTTATCCTTGAAGTATATTCTTTCTTGCTGAATACTCCTGGGTCCTTTATTAAAATCCCACGCTGACTTTTTACATGAACTGAATGATGATTGTATTTATAACATTTATTTACCATAGTCGTTTCTTCATGATATGAATAACAGACACAGGGCGGCAGAAAACACAAAAGGCTTATTTTGTGTGTGTCAGAGTTCTCATCATTTGTAACTTACAGTGGGCCTAAACCATCTGTGGCTTCTCATATTTTTTTTGTTTTAAGGATTTTTAGGATACAATGTCTAGAGCAGCCTTTCTCAACCTTTCTACCATGGAGGAAGCCTGCAAATAACTTTTGGATCTCAAGGAACCCCTGCAAACAATTTTTTGGTCTCGAGGAACCCCTGCATTCATCTTGTAGGAGGCATGGTCTTTAAAAGTATGCGTGGCTGTTTATTTCACTACCCCCATTACACTGCCACTCATTATACCATCTCCTGATGCCCCAATTTAGTGCTTCTTGTTACAGTACTAGCTATTATAGTGTGCTCTATTATACTTCCCCCACGATGGGGGAAAATGCCAAGGAACCCCTGCAGAGTGCTCAAGGAACCCTGGGGTTACAGGGAACCTTGGTTGAGAAAGCCTGGTCTAGAGTACCACTGCCTAACAATTGTTTAGTGCATCAAGATCTGTGTTGCATACTTGCAAGAATTTTCTTTATATTCACTTGGGGAATCGCAAATTCTCAGGTATGTGCTGACCTGAAGCCTTTGCATCTACAGTCAGAAACATTTTCAAATATTGCAAACTAAGAAATAAACACACCTTTACCCTCCAGATTTTAACCAACTTGGTCACCTGCGCAGGAGGTTGGTGGTTGGTTGGCAGTAAAAGAGCCAGTGAATGAGAATAGTATGAAGGGGATGTTGGGGAAACATAGCAACATAGTAACATAGTAGTTACTTTGGTTGAAAAAAAAATTATATCCATCCATCAAGTTCAACAAAAAAGAAAAAGAAAACACTGTCCTGAACCCGCACATATTCCAGTTGATCCAGGGGAAAGAGAAAAACCTTACAAGGTCTAGGCCAATTAACCTTAAAAGGGAAACATTCCTTCCTGACTCCAGATGGCAGTTAGATAAATCCCTGGATCAATTACCTCGGGAATTACTTAGCAGTTATAGCAGTGATCCAAACCCTTTTTAAAGTCAATGGGAACTTTAAAAAAAATAAAAAATCAGCCAGATACTTACCTAAGGAGAGGGAAGGCTGCGAGTGCTCCCGAAGACAGATGGCTCCATACTGTGCCTGTGTGAGTGCACAAGAGAGGAGCTCACGCAGGCACAGTACACAGCTGCCCATCTTTGGGAGTACTCGGGCTCCCATGGACTTCCAAAACCCCTATTCAGTGGTGGAAAACAGTTTTTGACCAGTTTGGTCGAATACTGCTATGGGGGAGCCAGTGTTGGAAGGGTGGATCTGTGAGAAGAATATAGATGGTGGCGAACTGCCCACCGACAAATATCTATGGGTAGCCTGGCCCTGTACTACTTCTGGGTCTCAATGTTACACAGTAGTACTCATGCACATGTCTTGTTAATCTAGACGATAAAATACTTTTGTTGTTGGTGTGTTTTTATTTCACATATAACTCTTTGGGGAAATGGGGAAATAGCACATTAGTACCCCATGCTCATTTCACCTGAGGGGTGGACATTTGGGGATCTCTTAATAAATAACATACTGCAGATTCCACCATAAGCCCTCCTGGAGGTCTACAACCACAGGCATGAGGGTAGCTACCACCTCGGAGGTGGGGAACAGAGGTGGGGAGGACCTCCATGCCCATGGTATGGACAAGTGATATTGGGGAGCGGAGAAGGCTTTGCTGCCTTTCTCTTCCAGAGTCCCTCTTATCATGGATCATGCAGTCTGGTATTGCTCAGGGCATGGAGCACCATGTGCTTTGGGCTCTGAAATCAGGCTTTGTCAACCTGCATGGGTTGACAGGAGGTTAAAAAAACTTGGGGGAGGATTGACTACATAATTTTTTCTTATTATTTAAAAAAATGGGTATATTTGCCAGGGATCCTAATACAGCACTGATCTTTCTAGCATCAGTAGTGTCTGAATCACACACCTGAAACACACATGCAGAAAATGCAGTCACATTTCATTCAAACATCTGATTTGCAAGCTTGTTCAGGGTCTATGACTAAAAGTATTAGAGGCAGAGAATCAGCAGGACAGACAGGTATTTTGCATTATTTAAAGGGAAATAAATAAATATGGCAGTTAAGTTCAGTTCTCAGTTCAATTATCCTTTAAGAACACATTTGCAATAATTGTCTACTCAAAGGTTCACTCTGGAAAAATGTGTGCAAAGATTTATATACACAAGAATCCTTTTATTTTCAACAGCAATAGAACAGCCTAACTGCAATAAAAGTGCACGCAAGGAAGCAGGTTTGCCAGCATCAATGCAAAGGTCCGTGCTCCTACTTTGGGGACCCGTTTGTCCCTAAGCCTTTTTTCCAGCTCTCCAAGGCCTGTCCCAACGTGGTTAACCTGTAGAGGTTCATTCAGGTGCGGATATAGCACCTGTAGGTATTGCCGGGTCCATAACCAGACACGGGAGGTTGTCTCGGTTTCCAATGGGGAGAAATTTGACATGAAGTTATACATAAACTGTAATTCTAGCAATACCGTTTATCTTATTACCTGCACTAGTTGCAGGCTACAATATGTGGGATGTACTACCCGCCCCTTAAAGAGTAACTGTCAGGCTGCAGAAGCTAATTTAAACCTCTATTCTCCTGTGTTAAACAGTTTAGAAGGAAGCCAGAAAGGCATTAGTGAAGATAAAAATATCTCTTACCTTTGATGTGTGCTTATCAGCAAAGCTAATTAGACCCAAGAGGACGCAAGCCGCATACTATGCTGCAAAGCATTCTGGGGCCCTCCCCTCTGCTGCTAATGAGACGTTACAGCAGCTTGTAATCAGTCCAGCGCGTAGCACTGATAAATCTCCGGGCAGAGTACACTGCAGGAGTCAGCTATTGTTCCTAGCCACATGGCTCATTAATATTCACTGCACACTGTGTTATTCAGTATGAGCTTTTCTGTGATCAGGAAGCAGGCAGGACATGACGACAAATTTGACAGAAAAACATGAAGCCTGCCATGAGCTGTTAGGAGCATCTATCTCTGCATATACTATATACAAATTCTGTGAAATCCAAATGTGGACAGTGAAATGCATATGTAATGTAAGTACAGCCAATCTTTAGCTACTGATATATGTGTTTATTTTCTCTGAGACCTTATACCTAACAGCTCCTCTTTAAGACAGCGTATTTCTGAACATTACAATGGGGCGGGCAGATGCATTAGGAATGAGGCTTATGTTACCCAAGTTTCTAGCGTTTCTAAACATTTTCTGAGGGAACACCAGGGGGATATGACCAATTTTTCATTCCAGGGTGTAGACAGGGTGGTACGCTCACCCAGAGGGGGTGACGTACACAGAAGTCTTTTGAAACGCGAGGCCTTATGGATATGGAGATTGAGCACACGTATGCCTTTGGGTTTAAATTCTAGATTAGACATCAATTTGACATATGATGTAAGACTGTAAATTCTGGGGAATGTTACTTCCATCTCTATCCTTCCCCTCCCCCCCCCTTTTTTCACTTTTCCTTCTCCATTCCCGTCTTCTTTCCATTTTTCATTTATGCTCTATTGTATATCACATACTTCATGCATCATATAACATCATGCATAGAATTGAGCTTGAATATATGTCTGCTATTTAACTGTATATCTTGGTGCCTAACCATGTCATCACTGGTTTTTTAAAAAATGTTTGTACTTTGGCTTGGCCATTTTATATGTATTTGTATTTGTTGCTTTAAGAGGCTGGCCACACCTATGGAGGGTGGATGCCTGAGTATTTAAACCTGTGCAGTGTTTGTACATGTTAGCTATGATTAAGGAGCCTTCCAGAGCTCCGATACGCGTTAGCTCTTTGTGTGTCTACTGATGTGCCAATAAAGGAAGAAAACTTTTTTACATCCACCCATGGTGTAGCGGGATATCCTTTTCTTTTGCTTGCATGTTCCTGAGACCAGAGATCCCTGCTCCCCTGGGTATTGCAGCGGTGGTAGTAGCTTTTTCTATTTTTTTTGCCTTACATGTGATGAGTAGTGATAAAGTTATGGCAAATGAATGGGAGGAGCGCTGACAGGAGAAAATTGCTTTCATCCTGAAGGTGAGAACACTTGTAGGCTGAAGTGGTTAAGCAACAGTAGCTCATTTCAAAGCTGTGTTTAGTGTTTCCTCAAATCCTATATAATAAAAGACAGGTGTCCCTGCGTACACCTGTCTCTCTATCGCTGGGTCCGTGCTGTTTGCTACTGCGCATGTGTGCAGCACGGACCCAGACAGCTGTTTGGACTTAAGGATGGGGCCAGTGAGCTGGGCGGGAGTGTGTGCGGGCAGGTGCGCGCTTACAAGCGGCGGGTGCACGCGCGCAAGCAGCGGGTATGAGCGTGAGCAGCAGGTGCGCCACTGTCAAAAAACAGACCTAGGCCTTTTTTAAACGGGCTTGGGTTGACAAGTTTTAATATAATAATGGAAAATTAAACTGTACATAAGAGAAGCAAAAATATAGCAAAAGTAGAAAACATTTATTTAGCATATGCATTAAAAAATTGAAAGTTGTGAAAGTTTTCCATGTGCCCTATACACTCCAGCATACGATTATAGCACATTTTTCATTTCAGGATAAGGAAATTCATACTGCTGCTCATAAGTGGAACTGTAATTTCAGAATCACGCACAGCCACTTACTCATTATGTTGTCAGTGAGTCAGCTACCTGTAAGATGTAAAATGGTCAACATTTTTCAATGTGCAGTCTTGTTTTTTTCAGCTCTTGTCTGAAGTTTAAAACTTTACAAATTAACCTTACAGTTGAAATGCTTGTACGAAATGGTTATTTTCGTTTGTTTTATATTTCCATGCCTTTGCAAAACAAATCTGTCCCTAGCAACAAAATCAAGAAAGTTAACTTGAAGCTTTCATAACATGGCTTCCAAATGAATAGAAATGGTTATGTTTTAAAGGACTGCAGAAAGAAATTAAACAATAAATCATATTACATTTGAAAATGTGTTTTTTCTCCTGCATATAACAGTTTGAAATATTGCTTAAAGCAGCAGTGAAAAAAAAATGTGCATCATGTCCATTTTTGCTGCTCCCTTCAAGGGCGGGGCCACAGATTATTTGCTGCTTGAGGTACAGAAACCTTAGCAGCACCCCTGTCTCCTCTACTCTTTAAGCAATCTCTGGCAGTTTAACCTCTTTATCCACCACTATAGTATATCCTCTGTGACTTCATCTAAGCCATGAGGAGGTAGATATAAGTTGTGTAGCTGAAGCACAGCTGTGCACGATTGAGCATTGCTGCTGTGCACACCTGCTGCAGCACTAATTGGTGAAAGCGAATATATGCTCCCTGAGCCAATTAAATTGATTTTAACCATTAAAAATACTTTTATTTTCTCATTTCATAGTGAAAAATACACACTGTAGCATAATTTCATAATCAAATATCCTCACCATAAATTGTGACATCATCATAATCTAAGTTTTGTGATAAACAGTTGAAAAAGCCAAACAAAATATGTGTTTTTTTATCTACTGTAATGCTTTCTATTTTTAAACTGGAATTGGTGGAACTGAGAAATAATGTGTTTTTTTTCTATATTTTTTCCTCTTTTTCCCATTAAAATGCATAGAAAATAAAATTGTTTGAATGAAAAAATGCCATGCAATGAAAGCCTAGTTTGTCTTGAAAAAAAAAAACAATATATATTTGATTTAGGTGTCATAAGTAGTGATAAAGTTATTGCTGATTAAATAAGGACATAGGTAAAATGTCAAATGGTCCATAAGGGAGAAATAAGGTCTGGATGCAAAGTGGTTAATAGTAATCCCTTCTGCGGAACGCTTACTGTAAATCGCAAGTGCAACGCTGAGTCTCATAGACTAACATTGCTGCATAAAATGCAGCGTTTCTCGCTTCGCAAGGGTTTCTGCCATGTATGCACCCGATCAGGCCTCAATAACAATAGGATTTGCATTTTAAATAAGTGAACTTGTATTTATTGCGGATAGTAAGTTGCGATATTTACTTCTCTCATGGATATCAAACAGCAGCAGACCTTTCTGATTATTTTTTTTTAAACGCAAAGCAAAGATGACAGAATACACAGGAATGTTTCCAAGAGAGGCCTGCACTCGGGATGTTGCAAGTATGTTTATGGCACTTTTACGTTCCACAGTTTGTTGCACCTAGAGCTGGAAATAATTTACTCTTATTTGCTGTTTCCAAATAGGAACAGCTTGTTCCAGTTTATCCAATGTTAAAATATTCTGTTACACAGTAGATCAGTTTCCTTTACAATTATGTTTACAAGACCAGGCGCAGCTTAGGACATCCTTGTCTAAATAAAAAACCCTTTGACCAGAAACATAAAATAAGCTGAACTATAAACAGCAGCTATTTCTAAAATAAGCTTATTTAAATTGGGTGGCTGTAAAACTCAGATCACATTTGACTTGTCTTTCCAAAATGTCATTGATGTGTATCATAAACTAGCCCTGTCTCGGAAGACTGTATTGTTGTTTTTTTAATGTTTCACAACTTGCTTATTGACATTCATGT
Organism: Hyperolius riggenbachi; assembly: GCF_040937935.1. NCBI lineage: Eukaryota > Metazoa > Chordata > Amphibia > Anura > Hyperoliidae > Hyperolius > Hyperolius riggenbachi. The sequence goes on from NC_090647.1 coordinate 435,273,244, forward strand.
CATTAAGCATTGAGATTAAGGCTCGTTTGGATATAGTCTCATGTCATTATCCCAGAATCATAATGCCGACAGATGCCAACAGTTGAGTAAAAAAATCTTACACGACCCTTCGGAATAGCATTGTTTACAGCTTTTTATACTACCTACTAAAAATCATGTTGGCACCATAGTCTGTTTTCATGATAATTTCTTTACAAAGCCAATTCACAACTCAGCATACCCAGGTGTCCATCTACTATCCGTTGGCAGTTCTTCCTGTTACGTTTGCCATGAATACACCAGACCAGCATGATAACATGACAGATTGGATATTTGCGACTATATAAATCAGTCTACATTAAGAATGTAAGTAAGTAGTGTTTGCTGAATTAGATCTAACTGTGCTCAGCCTGTTGGAGAAATATTGCATCACGTGGTTATCAAAGAGTATATTTAAAACAGGGCTTATAAATATAGGGTGCATTATTGAAAAGAGGTGTTTAGATTGTAAATCAAAATCAGAATGAATTTATTTGGCCAAATAAGTTTGCACTTACAAGGAAATTGACTTGGCAGTTGCTTAATAGACAACAAAACAATACAAGGACAGACAGTATATATATTACAAGCCAAGGACAGTATGTAAGTCATAGTGGCAGTGAACAGGGTGAGAAGCGTTCATTTTCAGTTCTGGGCTTAATGCTTTAAAGACCTAGGAGATCTAACGTGGTTCTGCATTAAGCATCACTACCATCTGAGGGGAAAAAGCTGTTACGGTGTCTAGAAGTTTTAGTTGCGATTGACCGGAATCTTACTCCTGAAGGCAAGAGATGGAAGATGGAGGGAGCACCCCGAGAGGGGTCAGAGGCAATTTTGGTTGCTCTCTTTCTGCACCTGCTAGCGTAAAGATCCTGCAGGGAAGATAAGCTACAGCCAATTATCCTTTCCACTGTTCGGATGACGTGCTGCAGTCTCACCTTTTCTAGTACTGTGCAGGAGAAGAAGCATACAGGCATAGATGATGTCACGATGGATTCCATGATCGCAGTGTAGAACTGCACCATTAATATTTGTAGTAGGCCAAACTTTTTCAGTTGCCTTAGGTGATACATCCTCTGTTGCACTTTCTTGATTATAGTGACAGTGTTGCTGTCCCATTTTAGGTTTTTGGAAATTGTGGACCCAAGAAACTTGAATGACTCTACCGGGGTTACTGTAGATCCATTTATGGTTAGAGGTAGCTGCTGGGGGGATGGAAGAGACTGAAGAATATGTTCAGAAAATGCAGTGAAGTTTCAATTTACTCACTTCCAGTTATGTATAGAAAAGTAATTTCAGTAAAAGTTTACGTCTCTCCCAGAGCAGGATCATCCACCAGGCATCCTAGGCAGGTGCCTGTGGCCTAGCAGGTATCAAGGGGTCCACCTGCTGCCTTATTTGACCTCTCTCCATTTCTGCTTTACCAAAAGGATCACGGCCAGGGCGTGCCACATCTATTATCTGGCCTAAAGCCCTGTTACATCTTAATCCATCTCTGAGCTCTCCACTGCACAACCTTTTCAGTAAATCACACTCATGTATTGCATGTATTCACTGTGCAGTTGAGCTATATTAGTGTTGCACAGTATCAGAACTCATGAAAAAACCTCTGATTTGTTGTTGTCACTTCCTGATGTAGCCTGCACAGGATAAAGAAGTGACACATACTCATCAAAAGCATATCTAGCACCAGCCTTATAAATATATCAACTGATGAAACAGATCACCTACCTCTGCATAATTTCTTCTTCATAATGTGAACAACCCTAACATATATCACATATTCAATAGAACAGTCTGTTTCAATATAGGTAGATTTAAGCTAGAAATGCATGTTGTAGTCATCCTGTATAATAAAACCCCTTTGTCTCTGCATCCCATCCCTGCAGGGAGGGACGCAGAGACTGAGGAGAGCTAAGGGAGGACGGGGCCAGAAAGGCGTGCGCGTGGCTTTCGGGTCCGCGGCGGGTGTGCGCATGAGCGGTGACTGTGCGGCGGTCACGGGGGAGGATAAAAGGGAAGGAAAGAGAGGAGAGGGGAGGGGAGGAGAGGGAGGCGGGGTTTCAACACAGACCTAGAGCCCGTTTTGAAACGGGCTTAGGTCTACTAGTTTCATATAATTATGCAGGTTATCATAACTATTCCCTCTGAAGCAGTATTACAATACCATAAATAAACCCTACTGCTTAAAAATAAAAGATGCAGGTAAAATGGGTGCCGCATTGACTGAAATGCTATTTTAAGCTGTACCGGCACCTTCCAGGTAATTTGGAGGCCGGAGTTAGTGAACTCCGGCACTAAGTGCAAAATTGCAACTATACTCAGCACATGTCATAACCAACGGAGGTGTAACGATTGGTGTCAGCAAGAACAGATATTCTGATTATTGGTGATCTGCAGTATCACCAATAATACAGATACTATACCTGATTATATGGTGATCTGCAGAATCACCAATAATGCGAGTATAGCGAGACACAGGACAACCAAGTAAAGATAGGTGTTTGGTGCTACAGTAATACAGATAGAGATACCAACTCCCCCAGAGAAGCTGGTAGAGGGAGATATCTCTATAGAGCACAGGGATCAGCACTCTAGCAAGCTGGAGATGCAGGCAAACTAGTAATCAGTTCACCCGGAGAGCGGGTGGTGCACAGTAAGACAACGTATACTGATCACCCATGGAGCGGATGATTCAGACTGTACTGCAGCAGGTGATCACCTGAGGGGCAGGAGATCAAAACTGTACTGCAACTCCTAATCACCTGAGTAGCAGGTGATGAGGACAGTACCGTAGTTACTAGTCACCTGAGGAGCAGGTGATTAAGACTGTACTGCAGCTACTGGTCACCTGAGGAGCAGGTGATTAAGCTGTACAGAGAATCCCTCACCAGGGACTAGGCTCAATGGTGAGGGCAGGAGAGTCAGACAAGCAGATTCGGCAACAAACGGACAGATACAGTACAAAAGACAGAAGGCTTAAATCAGAGTAGTGTTCAGGCTGAGTAGGCAACAGGATCAGATAGGCAGAAGCACAGAATCAGTAAGCAGAAGAGTAGTCAAGGCTAGCAGAAGGTCATAACAAATAATACAATTCAATTAGTACTTTAGCTATCAACAAAATCTGACTAAGTGTGGATCCCCAGCTCCTGCCAGTTCTAGCACACTTTGGGATCTGACTAAGGTCTGAGTGCTAACACGTAGCATTTGCAACAGCAGATGAGGAGCTACTGACAGGCAGGTTCTATATATACTGAGAGCGCCCCACAGCACCGCCCCAGTCACTCAACCAATCAGGAGCACTGCTGGAGTCAGCTGACCGGCCGATCAGCTGACTCCCCTTCTACTCGCATAAAGGTCCTGTCACCTGGCGCACGCGCACGTAGCCCTCAGTCTATGTGCAACTGAAGGACCAGGCAAAACTCCACCATGTAACTGTGCGGCGAAGGCAACTGCCATGCCGTTCAGCGCTGCGGCAGCCTCCCCCGCATTCACCATAGTCCCAGGCACAACTCCATCATGTACCTGCACGGCGGAAACCGCTGGCTGAGCCACGGAGATAGCCGCCATGCCGCTCCCTGTTGCGGTGGCATCTCCGCTATGCTTTACAAAAATGCCTTTTAAGCCACCAGCAAGCAAAATAATACTCAAAATAATTTTGATAGTGCTTTTTCACCAACTTTTAGGTACTGTTTTCAATTTGAAAATTCTTAAAAGTTATTTCTATTACAGGAGGCAAGTCATTTGGGGGCAGTAGTGGCTATTGGACCAAATGGGTTCATTATTGGAGGATTTGAGGTGGAGAGGTTAGGGTTAGGGCACCAGTAGAGAGAGGGCTTGCATGAGAAAAGGGGTAGGTGTTATCAAAATATTGGTAGAAATTTGCAATATTTCTCTATCTTAATTTACCTCTGTCTATAGAGAGATGAGGTGCCACAGCACCTTAAAAGAAAGCCCAGAAAAAATGGTTCCCAAATGGTGCAATATGTTAATGATATATGGTAAAATTGTAAACAGGCTAAGTACTCACCAGTCCTGACATCCTCCCTTCAGGCAGTTGATAGCTCCACTTCACCTCCGAGTGTGGCTCTGGCAATTTTTTTTCAAACTGGCTGCTCTGGCTGTGGCTATGCCCACCTGCATGGTCACAGTCCTCATGGTGACCAAAGGCTTACACTTGAATCTTTTATACTTTTTTTTAATTGTAAGCCTTTGGTCACCATGAGGCATACATTTAAAAAAGCCGCAAGTAGAAAAGGGCGCAGGATAGTGGTAATAGAATATCGGAAGTGTTACTTCATACTCTCACACAGAACCTTTAACCTCCTTTTTTGGTGCCTAACCTTTAATTCCCCCTTGGTGGTGGCTAACCCTTAACCCCACCCCTTGTGGTGCCTAATCCCTAATCTCTGCGGCTACAAATTGTAGCCACTATAGCGGCTATACATTGAAAATAACAGCTACAAATATTGGATAGAAATTGTGGCTACACATAAAAAAATAGTAGATACAAATAGTGGCTACAAATTGTAGCCTCTATAGCAGCTATATACATAGAAAATAGTGGTTACAAATTGTAGCCGCTATTATAGTGGGCGCCAGTTTAATACTGTGTATGGCAAGATTTCTGTACAGCTGCTAAAATTAATAGGGGAGATGACCACGCCCTTTTAAACTTGTGTTTTTAAATGGTCCTACCATGAGGACCTATGTATTCAGGCTTTCAAAATCCATGAAAGTCCCTGATTTAAAAGATACCCAAGGTGAGAGGTAAATGGAGGGTGCCATATTTATTTCTTTTTAAACAATACCAGTTGCCTGGCAGTCCTCCTGATCCTGTGTCTCTAATACTTTTTTTAGCCATAGACCCTGAACAAGAATGCAGCAGATCAGGTACTCTGACTCAGCAGACTTAAGTTTTACTGGATTAGCCATAATCGTGTTCCAGGGTTTTGACTCAGACACTACTTTAGCCAGAAGATCATGATCAACAGGGCTGCCAGGGTATTGGGTATCCTTTAAACTGAAAGTATAGACATCACTATATTTTTATGAGCAATTGCGTACACAGAGGCAGTCCAGGCACTGTCCATTTAACCGCTTTTATTCTTATGCTCAGACCAAGTTTGTAATAATAAACAGCTTCACATACAGTCTATGCAAGATGCCTCAAACCTGCATTGGTTGGTGGTGATGGGGTGAGTGGAAGACCAGTGACCAGGGGAAGACAGAACGGCACAACAGCCGTTTCTCGCCGGTGTGGTGCTTGCTCATGTGCGTTGTTCTTCTTCATCCAAGCGCGAAACGGCTGTTGTGCCGTTCTGTCTTCACCGGTCACCGGTCTTCCACTCATTTGATCACCATGAACCTGTGCAAGTTTGATGTATCTTGCATAGACTGTATGTGAAGCTATTTATTATTAGAGTTGGGCCGAACGGTTCGCCTGCGAACGGTTCCAGGCGAACTTTGGGGGTTCGCGTTCGCCTGCATCAGGCGAACTTTTGCGGAAGTTCGATTCGCCCCATAATGCTCTATTAGAGCAAAATTTTGACCCTCCATATCACTGTCAGCAGACATGTTATTGTCAAACACTGCTCTCAGTGCTAGAGAACCCGCCCGCCCACCCTCCCTTCAAGCTAGGTCCTTTATACCATTTTACTCAGTTGTCTGCCTACACTAATTAATTATGGGACAGCTGGTACACACTCTGCTAGGGAGATTTTAATTGCTCCCACCTCCCTCCTCCCACCTCCCACCTCCCTCCTCCCCTTCTCTCCTTCTCCCCTTCTACCTATTCCCTCCTCCCTCCTACCGGAGGGAGGAGGGTCTCTTCTGCCAGGGAAGAATACTATTTTTTTTTTTTAAAGATTGTTTTTATTTGTTTTTATGCATGACATACAAACTCAGACACCACTTCTACGCACACAGGCGAGAGGGCATCTGTACAGACACATAAGAAGACCATCATTACCCTCACCCACCCACCCCAACCCACCACCCCAACCCCCCCGCCAGGCTAACCCTTTGGTTACTCAGGGTTTAGCAAGTTGCGGATTCGAGCGGAGTAAATCAGGTAGATTCTGTTTTATCTGTCCACGGCTTCCAGATTTTGGTAAACTTTTGTGGGCATCCTCTGGCTATATATGCAGCCTTGTATAGAGGTAGAGAGTTATTTATAAGTGATTTCCACTGTTGTAAAGTCGGGGGTTCCGCCGCTTTCCAGTTTAGAGCTATGGCTTTCCGGTAGTAGAAGAGGGTAAGACCAAGTAATGTTCTTAGGGCTTTGTTTGGTGCAAGTGAAGAAGTCAGGCCCAGTAGACACCAAGTAGGATCTGGTTGAAATGTAGTGTGGGAGATTTGGGAGACAAAGTCACATACCTGTGACCATACAGGCACAAGTCTGGGGCAGCTCCAGAAGATATGGGCAAAGTCCGCTTGTGGAGAGTTACAGCGCCAGCAAGTGCTATTGTGTGACCCGCTCAGCTTGGCCAGTCTGGCAGGCGTTAAATAGGCTCTGTGTAGTATCTTGAATTGGATAAGTCTGTTCCTGGTAGCTATTAGGTGCTGAAATGGTATAATCCAAGCGTCCTCCCAGTCCTCATCATCAATATGCGGGGTTATATCCATCCATGGAGCCTTGAAGGCTGAGACATGTGGCTCAGTAATGATTATGACGTTCTTGTAGATTGATGATAGTGCCTTGGTCAGGTTGGCATTTGTGAGAGTATCTTCTACTTCAGATGAGCGGATGCGCCAAACTGGGCCTGAAAGGCATGTCGAACTTGTAGAAACCTGAAGAAGTGGGAATTGGGGAGATTGTATGTTTCTTTCAAGTGATCAAATGTTGCGAGGGATCCGGCAGAAATAATGTGTGAAATGAGGCTGACACCATTGGAGATCCATATGATGGGAGGGAAGAATACTATTTTAAAAACCAGTATACATCATACCATAGCTGGTACATCATACCATAGCTGGGAATACATACATGAGTATACATCATACCATAGCTGGGAATCGAACCCAGATCTCACTGTGTGGTGGGCACGTCACCCTAAGCACTGTACCACTACAGAAGTAAGTGAAGCTAGCCTAAAATTTAACATTTATGCTCAATGCAATAGAACCATTAGGTTGCTTAAAGGAGAACTGTAGTGAGAGGTATATGGAGGCTGCCATATTGATTTCCTTTTACGCTATACCAGTTGCCTGGCAGCCCTGCTGATCTATTTGGCTGCAGTAGTGTGAATCACACCAGAAACAAGCATGCAGCTAATCTTGTCAGATCTTACAAAAATGTCAAACACCAGATCTGCTGCATGCTTGTTCAGGGTCTAGGGCCAGGTAAAGGTAACTGGTATTGCTTAAAAGGAAATCAATATGGTAGCCTCCATATACATACATATAAAGGGAACCTAAATGGAGAAGGATATGGATATGGATATGGATTTTTCCTTTTAAAATAATACCAGTTGCCTGAATTGCCTGCTGATCCTGTGTCTCTAATACTTTTAGCCAAAGCCCCTGAACAAGCATGCAGATCAGGTGCTCTGACTGAAGTCAGACTGGATTAGCTGCATGCTTGTTTCAGGGTGTGATTCAGCCACTATTGCAGTCACAAAGATCAGCTGGACTGCCAGGCAACTGGTATTGTTTACAGGAAACAGCCATATCACTCTCAGTTAAGGTTCCCTTTAAAGGAGAACTGTAGTGAAAGGTATATGGAGGCTACCATATTGATTTCCTTTTAAGCAATACCAGTTACCTGGCTATCCTGCAGATCCTCTGCCTCCAATACTTTTAGCCCTAGACCCTGAACAAGCATGCAGCAGATCTGGTGTTTGACATTTTTGTAAGATCTGACAAGATTAGCTGCATGCTTGTTTCTGGTGTGATTCACACTACTGCAGCCAAATAGATCAGCAGGGCTGCCAGGCAACTGGTATAGCTTAAAAGGAAATCAATATGGCAGCCTCCATATACCTCTCACTACAGTTCTCCTTTAAGCAACCTAATGGTTCTATTGCATTGAGCATAAATGTTAAATTTTAGGCTAGCTTCACTTACTTCTGTAGTGGTACAGTGCTTAGGGTGATGTGCCCACCACACAGTGAGATATGGGTTCAATTCCCAGCTATGGTATGATCTGGTGTTTGACATTTTTGTAAGATCTGACAAGATTAGCTGCATGCTTGTTTCTGGTGTGATTCACACTACTGCAGCCAAATAGATCAGCAGGGCTGCCAGGCAACTGGTATAGCTTAAAGAGAAACTCCAACCAAGAATTGAACTTTATCCCAATCAGTAGCTGATACCCCCTTTTACATGAGAAATACAATGATTTTCACAAACAGACCATCAGGGGGCGCTGTGTGACTAATTTTGTGCTGAAACCCCTCCCACAAGAGGCTCTGAATACCGCGGTACTCTGGGCAAACTGCCACAATGTAACAATGTACACAGACAGGAAATGGCTGTTTAAAGCTGTCTGTAACAGCCAGAGGAGCTAGAAACAGCTACATAACTTGCCCACAGTAACAATGTCACCATGTAATACATGTCAGAATGTGAATCTGGGAGAGGAAAGATTTTACAATGAGCAAACACTGACTAAATCATTTATACATAATTATTGTAAAAATGAAGCACTTTTTTTATTAAATTATTTTCACTGGAGTTCCTCTTTAAAAGGAAATCAATATGGCAGCCTCCATATACCTCTCACTACAGTTCTCCTTTAAGCAACCTAATGGTTCTATTGCATTGAGCATAAATGTTAAATTTTAGGCTAGCTTCACTTACTTCTGTAGTGGTACAGTGCTTAGGGTGACGAGCCCACCACACAGTGAGATCTGGGTTCGATTCCCAGCTATGGTATGATCTGGTGTTTGACATTTTTGTAAGATCTGACAAGATTAGCTGCATGCTTGTTTCTGGTGTGATTCACACTACTGCAGCCAAATAGATCAGCAGGGCTGCCAGGCAACTGGTATAGCTTAAAAGGAAATCAATATGGCAGCCTCCATATACCTCTCACTACAGTTCTCCTTTAAGCAACCTAATGGTTCTATTGCATTGAGCATAAATGTTAAATTTTAGGCTAGCTTCACTTACTTCTGTAGTGGTACAGTGCTTAGGGTGACATGCCCACCACACAGTGAGATCTGGGTTCGATTCTCAGCTATGGTATGATGTATACTCATGTATGTATCCCCAGCTATGGTATGATGTACCAGCTATGGTATGATGTATACTGGTTTTTAAAATAGTATAATTCCCTGGCAGAAGAGACCCTCCTCCCTCCGGTAGTAGGGAGGAGGGAATAGATAGAAGGGTAGAAGGAGTGGAGGGAGGAGGGAAATTAAAATCTCCCTAGCAGAGTGTGTAGCAGCTGTCCCATAACTAATTAGTGTAGGTAGGCAAATGGTATAAAGGACCTTGCTTGGAGGAGGAGGGTGGGCGGGTCCACCAGCAGTGATGTGTATTTCACTCAATTAGGTGTGGCTCCAGGTATTAGAGCTTTTGAAACATGTTTTCTATCATTTTTCCAGTTGATAGAATTTTTTAAAACTTTGAAAGTTCGCCTCCCCATTGAAGTCTATTGCGGTTCGCGAACTTTTTCGCGAACCGAACCTTTCGCGGAAGTTCGCGAACAGGGTTCGCGAACCTAAAATCAGAGGTTCGGCCCAACTCTATTTATTATTACAAACTTGGTCTGAGCATAAGACTAAAAGCAGTTAAAGGGACAGTGCCTGGACTGCCTTTATGTATACAATTGAAATAGCATGTTTTTCGCATTTTCTGCCGGATGCACGCCGCAACGCTAACAGCACAGACCAATGCACATGTGTGTAAGGGTGAAGAGTTGGTGAAAACACTAGTTTGGTAAACACACAGGTAACACCATGCATCCCCCGTTGCCGGGTGCCCCTCCCTCCAGTGTACTTTTTATATTTTTATGAGCTACCAGTAAGATTTGGCAATGAGCGGTTGATCACTTTGTTTTCAGAGAATTTTTTCAGCAAAGATTTTACAATGGGCAAACATTGACTAAATAACTTATAAATGAATATTGTAATTAAAAAAAAAGAAAAAAAAAAGAAATTTTATTCCTTATGTTATTTTCACTACAGTTCCTTTTTTTTTTAACAGCTATTAAAATTGTTTATATGCTCACTGGGGATATTTATGATTTTCCTCACATAGCAAGAAATGCATACCAAAAGCAGAAAGTAACAGATTTACTTTAGTAGAGCAATTTGCTTCACTAATCCCAAAGTAAAGCACCGTATTCAAATAAAACCTCCTTCAGTTGACTCTTACAAGTGTACCTGTTCTCTGTCTTACACTTCTTCAAATTTTTCTGGGTTGTTTGCATTTCTGTTGAAGTGGATTATAGCTGCAGGAGTTGCAAAAGCAGACAAACATCACAAATCACTACATGTAATTTAATGTTATTAAAAATGATGTTATTATCATTCCAGCTATATGTAACGATTGTGGAACTTTCTCCGTGATCAGCGCACAACGCGTGCGCTGACACGGCGAAAATCCTCCACAAGCGTATATTTGCAGGCACCCAGCAAAAGGTGCTACGCACCTGTAGAGGGAAATTCCTGTCGGCAGATGGCGCTGGGGAGTGCAGAGGAACCAATCCTCTGTACCTCCACAAGTGCCAGACAGGAATTGTACGAAGCGCAGAACGCAATCGCAAGAAAGGCGATTGCGAATGAGATTGAGCAAAGGGACAGGTTGTATGTGTGTGCGCCAATCCAGTCGCCACTCCGCGACCGCGCACACACAACAGCAGATATGAAATAGGAACGCGATCGCGAGAGGTGCGATCGCCAGACGTGACACAAGGCAGATCAGAATAGAATACGAGGGTAGCAAAGGCACAGCAAATAATACAATAAGGAGATACGGAAAATAATAAACGCTAGCTAACCGCGAACACCGCACTCATTCGCAACAGTGCACGCGGTTATGCGCGGTCTCCACGTGATAAGCACAATAGAGACAAGCACGCCTAACTAACCATCGACAGACAAACATGAAACAGAGGACGCGAGCACTTGCTTAACGGTTACCTCACCGAGCCTGCACCAAGCGTAGCGGACAAGACAGACACACGAAAACAGGGACAAGCGAGAGATAGGATCCACAGCACTAGCGAAAAGTGGCTAGCGCGATCCAGGTACAGAGTAGCAGAACAGAAGGATCCCCAGCGCTAGCGAAAAGTAGCTAGCGCGATCCCAGGAGACAGAACAGAAGAGATAGCTGGTAGCAACCGCTGCACCAGCTATACTCCAAGAACAGAGATCAGAACCATTTCCTGTCGACCACCTTTGGGGCAGGACAATGGCAACAGGCAAGACAAGACAGAACAGGCAATACAGATAATACAACCTGACTGGGCTAGAAGGGAAGCCTAAAGCAACCCCCAGGAATTAACTATAGTAGATAGCAATGGCTGACACTCCAGCAGTGTCCATCAGGAACAGACTATGGAAAGGAAATGACCAGCAAAGCCTTCTGGGAAACATAAAGCTCTTATAGTGCCAGTCATCAAAGAAGGCAGGTAGGGGATTTGCATAACGAATGTATGCAAATTCCCCAGCAAGAGAACAGACCAGAAACTTGCAATGGAAAGACAGGTCTCTGCTCCAGAGACCTGCAGCCCACAGACTAGAGGAATGGACAAACAGCTGTCTGCCTGTGCAGCCAGCTGAGCGGATCATCACACTATAACTTCCTCACACTAGTAAGCATTGGAACTAAGCTGGCTTAAAATTAAACCATTGGTCTTTAGTAAGCAAAATGAAATCATTAGTTTAACCACTCGAGGACCACAGTTTTTTTGCCCCTTAAGGACCAGAGCCTTTTTCTCCATTCAGACCACTGCAGCTTTCACGGTTTATTGCTCGGTCATACAACCTACCACCTAAATCAATTTTACCTCCTTTTCTTGTCACTAATACAGCTTTCTTTTGGTGCTATTTGATTGCTGCTGTGAGTTTTAGTTTTTATTATATTCATCAAAAAAGACATGAATTTTGTCAAAAAAAAGATTTTTTTAATTTTCTTTGCTGACATTTTTCAAATAAAGTAAAATTTCTGTATACATTTTTATCCAAATTTATTGTGCTACATGTCTTTGATAAAAAAAAATCCATTCAGTGTATATTTATTGGTTTGGGTAAAAGTTATAGCGTTTACAAACTATGGTGCCAAAAGTGAATTTTCCCATTTTGAAGCATCTCTGACTTTTCTGACCACCTGTCATGTTTCATGAGGTGCTAAAATTCCAGGATAGGATAAATACCCGCCAAATGACCCCATTTTTGAAAGAAGACACCCCAAAGTATTCACTGAGAGGCATGGTGAGTTCATAGAAGAGTTTATTTTTTGTCACAAGTTAGCGGAAAATGACACTTTGAGACAAAAAAAAAAAAGTTTCCATTTCTTCTAACTGGCGACTAAAAAAATGAAATCTCCCACGGACTCACTATGCTCCTCTCTGAATAACTTGAAGTGTCTACTTTCCAAAATGGGGTCATTTGTGGGGTGTGTTTACTGTCCTGGCATTTTGGAGGTGCTAAATTGTAAGCACCCCTGTAAAGCCTAAAGGTGCTCATTGGACCCAAGGCTGCAAAAAAGTGCCACACATGTGGTATTGCCATACTCAGGAAAAGTAGTATAATGTGTTTTGGGGTGTATTTTTACACATACCCATGCTGGGTGGGAGAAATATCTCTGTAAATGACAATTTTTTGATTTTTTTTACACACAATTGTCCATTTACAGAGATATTTCTCCCACACAGCATGGGTATGTGTACAAATACACCCCAAAACACATTATACTACTTCTCCTGAGTATGGAAATTGATTTTAATTGTTTTTTTTTCACAAAGTGTCATTTTCCGCTAACTTGTGACAAAAAATAAAATCTTCTATGAACTCACCATACTCCTAACGGAATACCTTTGGGTGTCTTCTTTCCAAAATGGGGTCATTTGTGGGGTTCCTATACTGCCCTGGCATTTTAGGGGCCCTAAACCGTGAGGAGTAGTCTTGAAAACAAATGTCGCAAAATTACCTGTGAAATCCTAAAGGTACTCATTGGACTTTGGGCCCCTTAGCGCACTTAGGGTGCAAAAAAGTGCCACACATGTGGTACCGCTGTACTTAGAAGAAGTAGTATAATGTGTTTTGTGGTGTATTTTTACACATACCCATGCTGGGTTGGAGAAATATGTCTCTGATGAAGCAAGGTTAATCCTTGCGAAACAGCTGTCAGACAACTTTCCTCCCCCCACTGCTGTAACCTGTGTGTCGACCCGGTCACAATAAAGGGTATTTTTATGCAGCAGTGCCCTTCTCTCTTCCTTGATTGACTTGGAGAAATATGTAAATGACAATTTTTTGATTTTTTTTTTTACACACAATTGTCCATTTACAGAGATATTTCTCCCACCCAGCATGGGTATGTGTAAAAATACACCCCAAAACACATTATACTTCTTCTGAGTACGGCGATACCACATGTGTGACACTTTTTTGCAACCTAGGTGTGCTAAGGGGCCTAACGTCCTATTCACAGGTCATTTTGAGGCATTTGGATTCTAGACTACTCCTCACGGTTTAGGGCCCCTAAAATGCCAGGGCAGTATAGGAACCCCACAAGTGACCCCATTTTAGAAAGAAGACACCCCAAGGTATTCTGTTAGGAGTATGGTGAGTTCATAGAAGATTTCTTTTTTTTGTCACAAGTTAGCGGAAATTGACACTTTGTGAAAAAAAAAAAACAATAGAAATCAATTTCCGCTAACTTGTGACAAAAAATAAAATCTTCTATAAACTCGTCATACACCTAACAGAATACCTTGAGGTGTCTTCTTTCTAAAATGGGGTCACTTGTGGGGTTCCTATACTGCCCTGGCATTTTAGGGGCCCTAAACCGTGAGGAGTAGTCTTGAACCCAAATGTCTCAAAATGACCTGTGAAATCCTAAAGGTACTCATTGGACTTTGGGCCCCTTAGCGCAGTTAGGCTGCAAAAAAGTGCCACACATGTGGTACTGCCATGCTCAGAAGAAGTAGTATAATGTGTTTTGTGGTGTATTTTTACATATACCCATGCTGGGTGGGAGAAATATCTCTGTGAATGACAAATTTTTGATTTTTTTTACACACAATTGTCCATTTACAGAGAGATTTCTCCCACCCAGCATGGGTATGTGTAAAAATACACCCCAAAACACATTATACTACTTCTTCTGAGTATGGCGATATGACATGTGTGACACTTTTTTGCAGCCTAGGTGCGCTAAGGGGCCCAACGTCCTATTCACAGGTCATTTTGAGGCATTTGTTTTCTAGACTACTCCTCCCGGTTTAGGGCCCCTAAAATGCCAGGGCAGTATAGGAACCCCACAAGTGGCCCCATTTTAGAAAGAAGACACCCCGAAGTTTTCCGTTAGGTGTATGGCGAGTTCATAGAAGATTTTATTTTTTTGTCACAAGTTAGTGAAAAATGACACTTTGTGAAAAAACAATAAAAATCAATTTCCGCTAACTTTTGACAAAAAATAAAATCTTCTATGAACTCAGCATACACCTAACAGAATACCTTGGGGTGTCTTTTTTCCAAAAAGGGGCCACTTGTGGGGTTCCTATACTGCCCTGCGAACTTGTAAGGAAGATAAAACAGAGAACCGAGAGCCCAATATAGTGTAGTATGTATTGGATCAGGGAGAATTAATGTGGAGTAAGTATTATACTTACAAACATGGGTTACCGTTTAGGCAACCACTATATAGGCAGGTGGGGAGATTAGACCTGTCCCCACTCAGGATTAAGATGTCGCTCTCTGAAGAAGGAAAGGAGGGTTTGTCACCCTTCCAACCACCAAGGGTGGATATCTTGACATCTACTATACTGCCCTGGCATTTTACGGGCCCAAAACCGTGAGTAGTCTGGAAACCAAATGTCTCAAAATGACTGTTCAGGGGTATAAGCATCTGCAAATTCTGATGACAGGTGGTCTATGAGGGGGCGAATTTTGTGGAACTGGTCATAAGCACAGTGGCCTTTTAGATGACAGGTTGTATTGGGCCTGATCTGATGGATAGGAGTGCTAGGGGGTGACAGGAGGTGATTGATGGGTGTCTCAGGGGGTGGTTAGAGGGGAAAATAGATGCAATCAATGCACTGGGGAGGTGATCGGAAGGGGGTCTGAGGGGGATCTGAGGGTTTGGCCGAGTGATCAGGAGCCCACACGGGGCAATTTAGGGCCTGATCGGATGGGCAGGTGTTCTAGGGGCTGACAGGTGGTGACAGGAGGTGATTGATGGGTGTCTCAAGGTGTGATTAGAGGGGGGAATAGATGCAAGCAATGCACTGGCGAGGTGATCAGGGCTGGGGTCTGAGGGTGTTCTGAGGGTGTGGGCGGGTGATTGGGTGCCCTAGGGACAGATAGGGGTCTAATCTGATGGGTAGCAGTGACAGGTGGTGACAGGGGGTGATTAATGGGTAATTAGTGGGTGTTTAGAACAGATGTAAACAATGCACTTGGGAGGTGATCTGCCGGCAGGTCTGCATGCGATCTGATGGTGTGGGTGGATGCTCAGATTGCCCGCAAGAGGCAGGTTAGGGGCTGATTGATGGGTGGCAGTGACAGGGGGTGATTGGTGATTGACAGGTGATTGACAGGTGATCAGAGGGTTATTACAGGGAAGAACAGATGTAAATAATGCACTGGCGAATTGATAAGGGGGATTCTGAGGGCAATTTTAGCGTGTGGGCGGGTGATTGGGTGCCCGCAAGGGGCAGATTAGGGTCTAATCTGATGGGTAACAGTGACAGGTGGTAACAGGGGGTGATTGATGGGCAATTAGTGGGTGTTTAGAGGAGAGAACAGATGTACACAATGCACTTGGGAGGTGATCTGACGGCGGGTCTGCAGGCGATCTGATGGTGTGGGTGGGTGATCAGATTGCCCGAAAGGGGCAGGTTAGGGGCTGATTGATGGGTGGCAGTGACAGGGGGTGATTGATGGGTGATTGACAGGTGATTGACAGGTGATTGACAGGTGATCAGGGGGGATTGATGCATACAGTACACAGGGGGTGGGGTCTGGGGGGGGGTCTGGGGAGCATCTGAGGGGTGGAGGGTGATCAGGAGTCCCCAGGGGGCAGTTTGGGGAATAAAAAAAATAGCGTTGACAGATAGTGACAGGGAGTGATTGATGGGTGATTAGGGGGGTGATTGGGTGCAAACAGTGGTCTGGGGGGTGGGCAGGGGGGTCTGAGGGGTGCTGTGGGCGATCAGGGGGCAGGGGGGGGCATATCAGTGTGTTTGGGTGCAGACTAGGGTGGCTGCAGCCTGCCCTGGTGGTCCCTCGGACACTGGGACGACCAGGGCAGGAGGCAGCCTGTATAATACACTTTGTATACATTACAAAGCTTATCATACGCTTCCCATGCGGCGATCGTCGGGTTAAAAACCCTATCGATTGACGACGTGGGTGGGCGGAGCCTATTGCCGGTGGATGCGCACGCATAACAGCGCGCTATCCCCAGCCAGCAGCCACTTGAGGACTCGCCGCCAATGGGCGTATTGCGGTCGTTTAGGCCCAGCCTTTGCCGCCGCCCATCGGCTGTAGGCAGTCCTCAAGTGGTTAAAGGTGGTCAATAATGATACAATCCCGTGGATGATCAATATAATTTCTGATCAGCATTATGATCGATTGTATATGATCGTGTATGCCTGCTAATGGGCAGAAACCCACAAAGCCAGCAACTATACAGTAAGGAGACCTTGGGCAAAACTCCCTAACACTGATACTGCCTATGGAGCAAACCCTAGTAAATGCAGCTCTGGCACTTTGAGTTTGCCAACATACGTTTTCTGTGTCTGATATGTTATTTATGCAAAAAAAGTGGGATCAGCGCATCACCAGGCCGCCTCTGAATGGCCTCAGCTCAGAGATGCGCTGAGCCCCCCCAGAAACTGCAAACGCACCTTGAACCCAAACAGAGGCTCTGCATATACACCAAAGAAAAACTATTAAGTGGGAGCAGCTGACCAGAAATAAATCAATCAAACATAGCAAAGAAATGAACAGCGCTACTTAAAAACAGATGAGTGCTTACCTGCAAAAAAGTGCACACCCCACTCATGGGATTCAAATACACAATGAGCATACACATGACCTGTCTACCACTTGGAGGATGTTAGTTTCACTAACAATTTGCAATTTGTTAGGTACTTGTCCCTCCCACTGTCGAAGAAGTCTTTCCTCCATGGGAGGGGACCTAACACTAACTAAATTCTACCTATGCATATGCATAGCCTGGGCGCGCTACCAGTAAAATTGAGAATTGCGCAAAAAAAGTGGGATCAGCGCATCACCAGGCCGCCTCTGAATGGCCTCAGCTCAGAGATGCGCTGAGCCCCCCCAGAAACTGCAAACGCACCTTGAACCCAAACAGAGGCTCTGCATATACACCAAAGAAAAACTATTAAGTGGGAGCAGCTGACCAGAAATAAATCAATCAAACATAGCAAAGAAATGAACAGCGCTACTTAAAAACAGATGAGTGCTTACCTGCAAAAAAGTGCACACCCCACTCATGGGATTCAAATACACAATGAGCATACACATGACCTGTCTACCACTTGGAGGATGTTAGTTTCACTAACAATTTGCAATTTGTTAGGTACTTGTCCCACCCACTGTCGAAGAAGTCTTTCCTCCATGGGAGGGGACCTAACACTAACTAAATTCTACCTATGCATATGCATAGCCTGGGCGCGCTACCAGTAAAATTGAGAATTGCGCAAAAAAAGTGGGATCAGCGCATCACCAGGCCGCCTCTGAATGGCCTCAGCTCAGAGATGCGCTGAGCCCCCCCAGAAACTGCAAACGCACCTTGAACCCAAACAGAGGCTCTGCATATACACCAAAGAAAAACTATTAAGTGGGAGCAGCTGACCAGAAATAAATCAATCAAACATAGCAAAGAAATGAACAGCGCTACTTAAAAACAGATGAGTGCTTACCTGCAAAAAAGTGCACACCCCACTCATGGGATTCAAATACACAATGAGCATACACATGACCTGTCTACCACTTGGAGGATGTTAGTTTCACTAACAATTTGCAATTTGTTAGGTACTTGTCCCTCCCACTGTCGAAGAAGTCTTTCCTCCATGGGAGGGGACCTAACACTAACTAAATTCTACCTATGCATATGCATAGCCTGGGCGCGCTACCAGTAAAATTGAGAATTGCGCAAAAAAAGTGGGATCAGTGCATCACCAGGCCGCCTCTGAATGGCCTCAGCTCAGAGATGCGCTGAGCCCCCCCAGAAACTGCAAACGCACCTTGAACCCAAACAGAGGCTCTGCATATACACCAAAGAAAAACTATTAAGTGGGAGCAGCTGACCAGAAATAAATCAATCAAACATAGCAAAGAAATGAACAGCGCTACTTAAAAACAGATGAGTGCTTACCTGCAAAAAAGTGCACACCCCACTCATGGGATTCAAATACACAATGAGCATACACATGACCTGTCTACCACTTGGAGGATGTTAGTTTCACTAACAATTTGCAATTTGTTAGGTACTTGTCCCTCCCACTGTCGAAGAAGTCTTTCCTCCATGGGAGGGGACCTAACACTAACTAAATTCTACCTATGCATATGCATAGCCTGGGCGCGCTACCAGTAAAATTGAAAATTGCGCAATTCTCAATTTTACTGGTAGCGCGCCCAGGCTATGCATATGCATAGGTAGAATTTAGTTAGTGTTAGGTCCCCTCCCATGGAGGAAAGACTTCTTCGACAGTGGGAGGGACAAGTACCTAACAAATTGCAAATTGTTAGTGAAACTAACATCCTCCAAGTGGTAGACAGGTCATGTGTATGCTCATTGTGTATTTGAATCCCATGAGTGGGGTGTGCACTTTTTTGCAGGTAAGCACTCATCTGTTTTTAAGTAGCGCTGTTCATTTCTTTGCTATGTTTGATATGTTATTTATGGGATTGACCTAAAAAATGGATCGATTCTGTTAATCTTCTCGAATCAGTTAGAAAGTTTTCGTCCCTTAGTGGGCACCACCAATTGTTTCCAATCAATCATAATGCTGATCAGAAGCAATCGATTGTCCATGGGACTGTATAGTTAATGGCCACTTTAAGGCTTACCCAGACTTCTAAATAAGTCAAGAAGTAAAATGTTAGGATCCCCAGTCTGCCTAAATGTATGGTCATTAACTACTCAAAAAAGAAAAATACCCATCTGTAATCAATTTCAGAACGTTACCCTTTGCTGGATGGTGCCCTCGCAGCCCCGCTCCAATCGTCCTGTCCCCGCCGTATATATATATACGCTATAGCAGCATAGAGGGTGATATAGTGGCTGGGAATGCAGAGAATCACCTGCGTTCCCAGCCTGTCGGCGGCTGTCGCAGAACCCGGAAGTAGCCGCCGGCGGGGACAGGACGATCGGAGCGGGGCTGCGAGGGCACCATCCAGCTTCAGGGGGCTGAGGGATGCCCCGGGTGAGTAAATATAATTTTTTTTTGGCTTAAGTATTCCTTTAATGTGTATTTAATGCCTAACATTTATTCTTTAAGCTATACCAGTTGTCTGGCAGCCCTGCTTCTCTACTTGGCTGCAGTAAGGTCTGAATAACACTTGAGACAAGCATGCAGCTATTCTTGTCAAATCTGCCATAAATGTCAGAAACACCTAATCAGCTGCATGTTTATTCAGGGTTTATAGCTAAAAGTTTTAGAGGCAGAGGATCAGTAGGATAGCCAGGTAACTGGTATTACTTAAAAAAGTTTTACTTGAAAAGATCGCATTCAGACAGCAAGTGTGTGAAAATTAGTTTAAATAGCGATATATGGGTCACTAATAGCCAAATATAGCATTCAAGTAATCCCTCTATGTTCAGAAATTTTCAGGTTCAGTCTCTGGGCGAAATAGCCGATTTTTGCTAAAAATTGACAGCCAGGTTTGCTATGAAAGTTCGCCATTCATGAAGCGTTAGTAAAAATAAAAATTACACATTATACTGTGAGATGTAATACACTCTGTCAGGGTTGGGTTTTGTTGGCATTCATGTTGTCATTATGAAAACTAGCAAGCAATCATATGCTCATGCTTATATTGCAACAAGTTACATGAATAGAAGTCCTGCAACTATCCGTATCAATTAATGTATCGTATCGAATGAAAATCAGTGGCGCAACAAGCATGCCCAGTTGACAATTTGACCGATTTTGAGCAGAAATTAGTTGAATGTATTGATCGAGCATGCTGGGAAATCTCGGACCGACGTGGTCGATCGGGTGCATGCTTTGCCTAACTTCTGCTATATAAATGTAAAACAGCAAAGTGCATTTTAAGAATTATATGAAAACAATATGTTAATACAAGCCTGTGTAATAAACGTTTTTTATGTGTTGTAAAAAAATCTATAAAACGGTATTGTCCCAAATAGCAATTGGAATAAATGAGATTCTTTGAAATATGCACTGGCAACGCGTTTCGTGGGTGCATACCCACTTCCTCAGGCCAAATAGCAGTGCCTAATAGTGCTTGTAGCCACAAATAAGGCGCCTTATTTGTGGCTACAAGCACTATTAGGCACTGCTATTTGGCCTGAGGAAGTGGGTATGCACCCACAAAACGTGTTGCCAGTGCAATAAAATTCTATTAATACATGAATTTGTCTTCATTGAGGTAAGCCACCTCACTTTTTTCATTTTATTTGTTTTTAACGTATTTTATCTGCTCTGGGTGCCTCTTCCCCCTTTAAACTGTGGAATGTGACTCACTCTTTCTGAGGAGTTGGAGGACAGCCAAAGAGTGTGTAACATTCCTCCCTTTTGGTACATTTTGTTTTGCTTAAATGTATCTATCTAAACTTCGGATGTGTGTGCAGTTCTCTCCACGAACTCTAAAGTTCTGTGTGTAACCCTTCCAATGCTGGTCTAGTAAAAAAAAAATGCTGGTTGCATATAATATGCTGTAAATAATGTTTTAGAGCAAAGTTGAAATGCAGGGTTATATTCCGCTTTAAGATAATGGCTATATTCATACTTACCTGGGACTTCCTACAGCCTCATGAGATGTGCGGGGTCCCTTGCCATCCTTATCTGCCACTCCGATCACTTGTAAACTCTTCCGGTAATCTGGCTTGGCCGCGCATGCCCCCTCCTTCACACTCCCGCAGCATTCTGCACATGTGCAGGATGCTCCTGAGCAGTGAAGCACAGTGGAAACGTGTGTGGCTGGCCACGACGGGCCAGATAACTGGGAGAGATTTCAAGTGAACGGAGCAACCAGAGAGGACGGCAAGGGAGCTCACATACCTCATGGGGCTGGAGGAAGCCCCAGGCAAGTATAAATACTACACAGTGTACCGTCTCAGGTACACTTTAAGCAGCTAGCCATTCAGCCATTTTAGTGATTTGCATAAGAGAAGATCAGGTCTCACAGCCAGTACATAGGGCTCGTTCACACTGGAGGCAATTTTGGATTTTTTTAAGCGCCTGCGATTTTTCAAAATCGCCCTGAAAGCGCTTACACTATGCTATCCTATGCGCTAGTTCAGATTAGGGCGATCCATCCACTTTCCGTTCAGAGAAGCGCTGCATGGACCATTTTCGGGGCGATTTTGCTACAATGGAAGGTATAGGAAAAGCGCAAACCGCACACAAAATTGCTTTGTGCAGTGATCGTGTTCGGGTTTTTAAGAAAAAATGCATTGTATTTATTTTCCAGATCAAAGAGTTCACTTCCTGACTGACCTCAAGAAGTGAAAAAAACAGAATTGCTCTGCAAAAAAGCCTACAAAAACGCTTACCAAAAACGTCCAACAAACAGAAATCGCCGGGAAGGGGAAAAAAAAGTTGCTTCAAAAAACATCCAACGCCAACACTAACACGATCGGAACGCAATGTGAACAAGGCCATAATGTGTGTTGTGTTCATATGCAGCCTTATAACACAGATCTGTGGGAGTAATGGGTTTAATGTAAATGCATTTGAGATAGTGTGCAGCCTACATGTGTATAGGGATTACCTGTAGTCAACCATGCTGGAACCGTCTATTACAGTGAAATTATAATGTTAAAAAGATCAGGGAAAAAAGCTACTTCATCTTTCTGTTCAGAAAGAATTGCTTTTGAATTAGCACTTTTGTATGACTGTTACATGGACAAAAACTGAAAGTGATTGTGAAATATATTGAAAACCTTTTTTTGCTATGCAGATTATTTTGTCTGAACAAACTCTCACTAGACATGAGGCAGAAGATGAATTCTGGCTGAGAGTCCTTATTTGCAATTTCCCTTTTTCAGGGTAACACCTGCGGACAATTCCACCCCTTAAAGAGGAGCTGTTAGGTATAAGGTCTCAGAGAAAATAAACACATATATCAGTAGCTAAAGATTGGCTGTACTTACGGTACATTACATATGCATTTCACTGTCCACGTTTGGATTTCACAGAATTTGTATATAGTATATGCAGAGATAGATGCTCCTGACAGCTCATGGCAGGCTCCATGTTTTTCTGTCAAATGTGTCGTCATGTCCTGCCTGCTTCCTGATCACAGATAAGCTCCTACTTGAACAACACAGTGTGCAGTGAATATTAATGAGCCATGTGGCTAGGAACAATAGCTGACTCCTGCAGTGTACTCTGCCCGAGATTTATCAGTGCTACGCGATTACAAGCTGCTGTAACGTCTCATTAGCAGCCGAGGGGAGAGCCCCAGAATGCTTTGCAGTATGGTATGCGGCTTGCGTTTTCTTAAGAATAACAGACTTGCTGATAAGCACACATCAAAGGTAACTGAGATTTTTATCTTCACTAATTGCTTTTGGGCTTCCTTCTAAACTGTTTAACACAGGAGAATAGAGGTTTAAATTAGCTTCTGCAGCCTGACAGTTACTCTTTAAAGGGAGTCTGAAATGTTTTAAAATACCTGTTTTTATGGAGCAGGCCGCTTCAGCATTATAATCCAAACCGATTCACTGCATCCCCGCAGCAGAACAATGTCTTTATACCCCCCAAATCCCGGGGGAAAATTCCATGACTTTCCAGGTTGTTGATTTTGCTGCCTGGGGGAGGCAGAGCTTTGCGTAGTAGCTCTACCTCCAGTCCAATAAATCTCCGCCGATCTCTGCCTCTCCCCGCCCTTCTCAGTGAAAGAAGACTGAGAGGGGTGGGGAGAGGCGGAGATAGGTGGAGATTGACTGAGGCAGAGGCAGAGCTACTGCACACAGCTCTGCCTCTACCCGGAAGGAGCCCTACATTTTGCCCCAGAGATTTCTGGGTGATGGAATGCTGAAGCGGCCTGCTCCATAAAAACATGTATTTTAAAACGCTTCAGACTTTCTTTAAAGGGTAACTGAAGTGAGAAGACTATGGAGGCTGCCATATTTCTTTCTTTCTAAGCAATACCGGTGGCCTGGCAACCCTGCTGGTTGGCTGCAGTAGTGTCTGAATAATGCCAGAAACATGCAGTTAATCTTCTGACAGTGTCAGAAACACCTGATCTGTTGCATGCTTGTTCAGGGGTTATGGCTAAAAATATTGGAGGCAGAGGATGAGCAGGATAGCCAGGCATCTGGTATTGCTTAAAAGGAAAACATATGGGAGCCTTCATATCCCTCTCAATTCAGTTGTCCTTTAAAGTTAGTTGGGGTAGAACACTTATTCCTCATGTGTTAAAGTGGAACTATGCACTTAGCATCTGTCACCAGGCAACAAGGGGGAAGGCTGCAGTCACGGTTATGTTATGATTCTGCCAATGCACACTTATAGGCCTCCTGCCTGTTGTGCCCAATGTGCATTAGGCCCCTAAAGAAGTGGCAATAATAGGCAGTCATTAGCCATGTGTGGCCTTAACCCACCTTGGACTTAATGCTGGTATGCAATTTATTGCAAAGTGAAACATGTTAATGTCACATTATTTGCTGGTAACAAGCATGAGTGAATACACATCCAGCTGACTGGACTTCAGCAGTGCTGTACCTTTTCTTTTCAAATGTGCTTTCACCACTATCCATAGCTGCTGGTAGAAGTCTTTACTTTTAATTTGAGTATAATACTTCATCTCTTGAAGATATTTGTGGTACCCCAGGTCATGATCACAACAACTTTCCAGTGTGGCCACAGGAATCAGTTATCCTGTTTGATCTGTATTGATCATTTAGCAGAAGAAATGCAGCCACCCAGGGGCTGGATTTACACTTGTTCCATTGCGTTGTATTGCAGCATGATTTTTTCAGAGGGATGTAACACAACTCAACGCAACTCATTTAAGTGTGAATCAGCCTCAAAGTACACCTACAGTTTGAGAAATATGGAGGCTGACATGTTTATTGCCTTTTTAATGAAGCAGACTGCCTGGCTGTCCTGCTGATTCTCAGACTCTCGTACTTTTAGCCATAGACCCTGAACAAGCATACAGATCAGATGTCTTCTGACTGAAGTTTAAGCTGTATACTTGTTTCTGGTGTGTGATTCAGACACTGCTGCAGCCGGACTGCCAGACAACTGGTCATGTCTTTGTGAACTAATGGCGAATGGTAGATTGAGATTGAGAAGCACCCATGTACTAGAGATGGTCAGTGTGCCCAAGTCGGTGGTCGGCTGTCACTACGCCACTCAGGACCGGGATATCACCAGTAGAATGCAGGACAGGCACCACTGATGATCATAAGCTATTTTATTGATCACTTCAGAAGAACAAATAAGCAGTGAAACAGCCACAAACTGCCATTTTGAGCTCGGATATGTGGGAAAAACATGCAGAGACTTAAGGACAGACTGTGCTCACATAAATCAGGGATTAGAAATGGGAACACTTCACGGGGAATGGCTAGGCATTTTTCGAAATGTAAACTTAGTGTTTCCCAATTAAAGGCTGAGGTGCTGGGCATGATCAGGCTAAGGAATTCTCTGAAAGAGAGGCCCAGTGGATTCATAGATTTTAGGTGTCTTGGGGAGAGGAGGTATTAATTTGGATTACAATTTATCTTTCTGTATTTGATGTATTGTTGCCTTTTGCCATATGCCTAGTTTGTTAATTGGTATCTTCTTATGTCTTAGTGCCAGTATTTTCTGAGCCTAGCACATCATGCCTTCATTTTGATGATGTAACTATCCCTGACATCTGCTTAATTTCTGCATTTGCGAATAATGGCGTTTTTCTGCTTCTTATGCAAAATTCAGATGGTGAATGGCGTTTTTCTGCCGGTTGATGGATCACAAGTGTGAAAGGGACTGAGCTAGCTTGAGTGGGTGTGACTGCACCGTCTGTGGCTGTTAGACCGTGTATGAATGGATCCCTGATTCCTGGCTCCTGATTGGTCTCCCCGTCTTGTGACTACTTCCTGGTTTGATCATAGAGTTTTCTGCCTATGCATTACAGAAGTATGATACAGTGTATATATTTTAATGATTATTATATACTGTTAAGTATAGTATATGTGTGACCATGCAAGGGGCAGATGGGTGAAGATTTACTTCATTGCTGCAGCTACCCATTAGGTCTTACAGGCTGCATGCAATTTGCATTGCATTTAAAAAGTAAAAAATAGCATGTTATTTTAACACATCTGTCAGGCATTGTTCATATTTTGTTCCGCTTGCGTGTCCATCAGCGGTGGGCTTTTTTTCCGCGATTTTCTATGCGTTCAGTCCTTTTTGTGGGCGTTTTTGTAAGTACTTTTGCAGAGCGCTTCTGGAATGAATCCGGAAAAAAAAATACAAGTATTTAGAAAAAAAAAATGCTCACGCAATTCCTTGCCAAAGCGATTTTGTGAGCTTTTTGCGTTTTTTCCTATACCTTCTACTGAGGCAAATCGCCTAAAAAATGGCCCAAGCACCGCTTTTCAAAACGGATCGCAAATGAACTGCTCTGATATGAACTCTCTTATAGAGAATTATTGCACAAGTGCTTTCAGGGTGTAACGAATGGGGAATTATTTCCGTGGTCAGCGCACAGGACGCGCGCTGACACTGCAGAAATCCTCCACAATTTGAGAGAACCCAGCTATGGTGCTATGCACCTGTAGAGGGAGATTCCCACCAGCAGATGGAGCTGTGGAGTGCAGATGAGCACAGCCTCTGCATGGCCACAGATGCCAGATGGGAATTGTACGAGTAGAAGCAAGGCAGGGCAAGATAGCCCTTAAAGAGAGAGAACACAGAGACAGAATGTATGTGTGTCCACCAATCTAGTCGCCACCCAGCGACGGTGAACACACAACAACAGAACCGAAGTGGGAACGCAATCGCAAGAGTGGCGATTTCCAAAAGTGATACAAGACCGAATAGCCAGAGCACAAGTGTAGAGAAAGAGCACAGAGACAGAATGTATGTGTGTCCACCAATCTAGTCACCACCCAGCGACGGTGAACACACAACAACGGAAACAAAGTGGGAACACAATCACCAGACTGGCGATTGCCAACAGTGACACAAGACCGAG
The DNA here is from genome assembly GCF_040937935.1 of Hyperolius riggenbachi. NCBI lineage: Eukaryota > Metazoa > Chordata > Amphibia > Anura > Hyperoliidae > Hyperolius > Hyperolius riggenbachi. The sequence goes on from NC_090647.1 coordinate 435,299,790, forward strand.
CAGGACAGAGCACGAGAGTAGCAAGAAAGGCACAGCAAGCAACAACAATCAGAACATCAAGGAAAATAACAAACGCTAGCTAAACGCGAACACCGCACTCATTCGCAACAGCGAGCGCGTTTACAACACGATCACCGCGCGTTAGGCGCCAAGTGATAAGCGTGTCACCCTAACTAACCAATGAAACACAAACACGAAATAGAGAACGCGAACGCTTGCTAAACGGTTACCTCACCGAGCCTACAGCAAGCGTTCGTAGCAGACAAGACAGACAGATGGGGCTACCAGTAGCAACCGCTGCTCTGGCTAGCACCCTTAATGCAGAACACAGAAGGAACCACCGCTTCTACCGCTAGAGCGGATGCGATCCAGACAGACAAACAGATGGGGCTACCAGTAATAACCGCTGCTCTTGTTAGCACCCCTAAGGCAAAATACAGAAGGAAGCACTGCCACTACCACTAGGGCTAATGCAATCCAGACAGATGGAGCAGCCAGTAGCAACCGCAGCTCTGGCCTACACTCCCAGACAGACAGAACGATTTTCTGTCGACCGCCGCTGGCGACAAACCAATCGAGACAGAGAGACAGAACAAGGCAATACAGATAATACAACCTGACTGCACTAGAAGGGATGTCTAGTGCAGTCCCAATGAATTACTCTAAGATAATCTTAGCAAACAATAGCAAGGCTGACACTCCAGGAGAGTTTAGCAGGAACAAACCATCATGACCAGCAAGGGATTCTGGGAGCAAAAGGTATTTATACTGCAAGCCATCAAAGGAGGCAGCTAGGCAATTTGCATGACAAGTATATGCAAATTCCTCAGCAGAGCAACTTTGAAACTTGCAAAGCGAAGACAGGTCTCTTTTCCAGAGACCTGTAGCATTCAGACCTAAAGAATGGTCAAACAGCTGTCTGCTCATGCAGACAGCTGAGCAAATCATTACACAGGGCAATTTTGAAAATCGCCCGCGCTTAAAATTTTACAAAAACGCCTATAATGTGAACAAGGCCTCAGAGCCGTCTCCAGTCTTGAAATCAAGTACAGGTAGATATTTTATTTGGATCCATGTGAGCCATTAGGCTTCAATGGGCATGATTCACAAAGCTTTTTCCTCTGTTTTCACCTTATTGATGTTACATTTTTAAGCTCACAAAGAGCAAAAACATAATATAATTAAGGTAAGAAAAGAAATATTGAAATGAAGTTAATCAGGAACAACTTACTTTGTGATTATTTTGCTTGCATGTGCTGAAAGGTTACTTTTATCAATTAGGCGATACATAAGTAATTTATAAGAAGTTTTGTGAATACAGCCCAATGCGGAGTATGATTGCTTTATAGCTGATTGCTTTAATGCTTATATGATTGTTTTTCTAGCTGATTTACAAAGTGTGTTCACAAATCATTCCACTAGATGGCAAACTCTGATTTGTGTGTACTAGCTCATGTGCATTGTCTTAATATTGTATATATATTTTTATTTGATGTTTGAGTTTCTTATGATTTTATGTATTTATATGAAGGTGTCAATAGTTTTCATTGGTTCATGTATGTGAAAACTGTGCTGGTAGTTTTTCTTTTTTTTTTTTTTATCTATTTCCTGTTCACTTTTGTCCTGAGTTTTCTCCAATGAGATATTGGTAAACTTTAAATACCTTTAAAGCTTCCACCATGCAAGAAAATACTCAATATAAGTTTAATGTTACTTTTTAACCACATTTTTAGTATGTTTTCAATTGCTTAGTACTTATAAATTATTTTTTTTTATGACAAACAATTATTTCTTGGGAGAAAACTCAGGATAAAAAGTGAATTGACTAAGGGCCTTAGTATGCTGGTACCTTCAAGTGAGAGGTATGTGGAGGCTTCCATATTTACTGGTTGCCTGGCTATCCTGCTGATCCTCTGCCTCTAATACCTTTAGCCATAGACCCTGAACAAGCATGCAGCAGATCAGATGTTTCTGACATATCTGTCAGATCTTACACAATTAGCCACATGCTTGTTTCTGGTGTGATTATGTAAGACACTACTGCAGCCAAATAGATCCGCAGGGCTGCCAAGTAGCTGGTATTTTTTAAAAGTAAAGAAATATGGCAGCCATTATACACTTCTCGCTTAAAGTTCCCTGACAACTCTCTCTCTCTCTCTCTCTCTCTCTCTCTCTCTCTCTCTCTCTCTCTCTCTCTCTCTCTCTCTCTCTCTCTCTCTCTCTCTATATATATATATATATATATATATATATATTTTGCTGTTAGAATCCCAAATTATCCAGATTACCTCAGGGCATTAAAGAGACTCTGTAACAAAATTTTCATCCTTATTTCTCCTTATTTCTTCTATCCTATAAGTTCCTATACCTGTTCTAATGTGCTCTGTCTAACTGCAGCCTTTCCTACTTGCACAGTGGCTGTATTATCTCTGTTATATGATCTAATCTTCTCTCCTCTGTTGGCTCTGTCGGGCTCAGGCAGTCAAGCTGGAATGTGCTATGCTGTGATTGACTAGAAGCTATACACACCCTCTCCAGGCCCCCTCCAAGCTCTGTATGACTCACACACTGAGCTATGTCTTTTGTTTGTAAACACTGGATACAAATGGCAATTACAAGCCAGGATTGCAGCAGGGAGAGGCAGCACAGAGGGGCCCAGGAGAACATAATGAATAGAATGGTATGCTTTTTATTGTAAAAATTTTAGATTACAGATTCTCTTTAAAGAACGAGTAATTGTTTGCCACAGTGAGTATGCAATAGTGTACTGTGTGTTACGGCAGCAGCATGCTTATGCTGTCGGCGCATGGCAACTTTATCCAAGTATTGTGAATTAGAACCATAGGTATTTACTATGGAAGTATGACAAAAAAATTCCTGTCATGCTTTCATAGAAAGATGCTTTGCTGAATGGGCTTACCGATCTTGTTTTTTTTTAGATGTTGTGTGCGTCCACTGGTTATCTGTTGGTTTAAGTCAAGGTCCCTTTAACCTCATTAGCAGCCCTGTACGCATTATCTCAAGATAGATGATGCATGTAAGAGCATCTTGTAGCAGCATATGCCATTTAGCTGCCTAATGCAGCGATGCATTGCAGCGCAGGGAGCTTCTTTATATATACCGGTTCTGGGCAGCTGGATTGGCATCTCCTTTTAATCCATCGGTGGTGCTGCACTCCCGGAATCCATATAAAAAGCTCTAAGGAGAATGTTGGCATTGCTGCACCACCGGCAGAGGAGAGGAGAAGCCATATAGCACATCTGTCAGGCCTTGTTCACATTGCGTTCCTCTTGCGTGTCCACCGGCAGTGGTCTTTTTTCCGCAATTTTCTACATGTTCACTCATTTTTGTGGGCGCTTTTGTAAGCACTTTTGCAGAGCGCTTCCATCTTTTGAGCCAGAAAAAAATCCGGAAAAAAGAAATACAAGTATTTTTTTTTTTCAAACGCTCACGCGATTTTGTGAGCTTTTTGCATTTTTCCTATACCTTCCATTAAGGCAAATCCCCTTAAAAATGGCCCAAGCACCGCTTTTCAAAGCGGATTCTAGGCAGCTGGATCGGCATCTCCTTTTCATCCATCGGTGGTGCTGCACTCCTGGAATCCTATTCGGAGTTCTGATCCCATGATATGACATGTGATCGTAACCCAGGGGATGTTGTCAGCATTGCAGCGCTGCCCAGTGTTGGAAGAGCAACGCTGACACTATCCCCTGGTTTTTGATCACGTCATATCATATGATCGAAACTCTGCCGGTAGAGAAGAGGAGAAGCCATATAAAAAGCTCCCTGTGTCCCTCTGCACACCCCGCCAGGCTGGGCAAAACGAAAAATAAGGCAGCCCTGCAGCACGCATATAGCTTTACTATATGTGGCTGCTAATGGGTTAAAATGTTACTCTGTGACTCTGCCCAGTCTCTTGAGCTCCGATGGCCCGAACTTCCGTTTTCGCATTCGTGAACCGTGTACGTGAACTCGTGAACAATTTTGCGAACACTTCAATGGGCAGGTGAATTTTAAAAACTACAAAAATTGTTTCTGGCCACAAAAGTGATGGAAAAGTGGTTTCAAGGGGTCTAATACCTGGAGGGGGCATGGCGGAGTGGGATACATGCCAAAAGACCCGGGGAAAATTACGTATTTGACGCAGAGCAGGGTTATAATCCAGAAATCACATTGCATTCCTAAATTGGAGGCATAAAGTGCTTTAAAACATCTTGCATGTGTATACATCAATCAGGTAGTGTAAGTTACATAGTTACATAGTTATTTGGGTTGAAAAAAGACATACGTCCATCGAGTTCAACCAGAGAACAAAGTACAACACCAGCCTGCTCCCTCACATATCCCTGTTGATCCAGAGGAAGGCGAAAAACCCTTACAAGGCATGGTCCAATTAGCCCCAAAATGGAAAAAAATTCCTTCCTGGCGCCAGATGGCAATCAGATAAAATCCCTGGATCAACATCATTAGGCATTACCTAGTAATTGTAGCCATGGATGTCTTTCAACGCAAGGAAAGCATCTAAGCCCCCTTTAAATGCAGGTATAGAGTTTGCCATAACTACTTCCTGTGGCAATGCATTCCACATCTTAATCACTCTTACTGTTACATAGTTACATAGTTACATAGTTATTTTGGTTGAAAAAAGACATACGTCCATCGAGTTCAACCAGTATGAAGTACAACACCAGCCTGCTCCCTCACATATCCCTGTTGATCCAGAGGAAGGCGAAAAAGTAGAGTACTGCTTCACACTGACACACCAAACTCACTGTGTAACGCACCGCAAACAGCTGTTTGTGTAGTGATGGCCGTGCTGGTGCACACAATGGCAAGAGTGCAGGTGATGGTGGCTTTCCAGCCCATATGGTCGGGCTGAGGTTGCTCAATGACAGAACAACAGTGACTGTCCACTGTCGAGCTGATGTGTCACACACACAAAAAAACACATCAGAAGAATATTATCTCTCAAAAGAGCTGTTTTGGGGCGCTTTCAGCAATGAGGAGCAAGCTAACAAGCCTAAATAATGCTTTTACCAATCACTCCAGCAATGTCTCTCCCTTCTTTCACTATAGCAGCAGCAGACAGAGTAAGAACATGGCCGACACTGCTGCCTTTTGTAAGGGGGGGCAGGGGTCCAGGAGGGAGTGCAGCCTCATTGGTCTGCTGACTGATGTAGAGGGTCAAAGTTTAGGCCAATGACAAATATAGGAGGCGGAGCAAACGCATAAAAGTTTGCTATTCACTGCAGATGCGAACTGGGAAAACTCGCACAAACTACCGGCTGGCCGAACCGTTCAGGCCATCTCTACTAGTCATAAGTTTGACGGAGTGGACTACCATTTTTTTTTTCTGAGTTTCTTTGTTCTCCCTGTATTGGCGTGAATTTCCCCCCAACATAAGGTTTCTTCTCAGTTTTCAAAAACAGCCTGCAATGTTATTTTGTCCTCCACTCTTAATAATCACGTTATATTGTTACTATGATAGGGATTCAATTGCGAGCTCCCCTGAGGGACAATTAGCATGCATTTTTCAATCTACTCTGAGATGTACTGTAGAAGATGTCAGTGCTATATAAAAACATAATGATAATAACAACAATTCCAGATAGTGTTGTCTGTAGGCATTCCATTGCTTGTTAGTGCTCAGTAGTTACTTCCTGATTCTGAATCAGTGTTTTTGATTATTGATAACTTTTTAAGGAATTGGAGTGTTAATATCTATTTTATTTTCACTTCATACACTCATTTATTAATGTCACTTCTACATTAATAAAACAAACAAACAAAAACGTGTACATAAATTGTGTGACTGAAGCTTTCTTTAGGGTGTCTGTTTACTAAAAGGCAAAAGCAACATTTTGTATATTTTACCTACAAAGCTTCTTACCTGTTTGTATTCACTTAAAGGACACCCGAAGTAAGAAGAGGCTTATGAAGGCCGTCAATTTTATTTCAATTTAAACAATATCAGTTGTCTGGCACCCTGTTAAGTTTTTTTGGCCTTCAATTTTGTCTAAGGCCTCCTTCCGCATAACGTGCCCCTAACGCAACGCCTGGTGGTGGTGTAGGAGGACGCTACCAAGAGCTGCGTTATGCATCACGCGGTCCTGCCAGCCAATTTCCGCACAGAGCAGCCGCTCCAGAAGTAAACACTGCACATCACTGAGTGCAGTGAATATTAATTAGCCATGTGGCTGGCCGCGGAGGAGGAGGGGAGACCTCCTCCTCCAACATTACTGAGCATGTGCAAACAGTCTAACGCGGCTTAGCCGCTATAACGTACAGCATGCAGCACTTTCTTAAAACGTGCTGCGTTACAATGTAACGCAACGTGTGCTCTGTGAACAACCCATTGATTTTTCATTTCTGTGTGGTGGGCTGCGTTACAGGCTGCACTAACGTGCCCCTGTAACGTCTTACTGTGAAAGCAGCCTAAATCACACTCCTGAAACAAGCATGCAACTAATCTAGTCAGACTTCAGTCAGAGCAGCTGATCTGCATGCTAGTTTAGGGTCTATGGCTAAAAGCATTAGGCCCTGTTCATACTGTCAACATTTACAGAACGCATACAAATTCAAAGAAACGCAAGCTGAAAAACGCATGCGTTTTTCTTGCAGTCAAATGCGTTTTCTATTGCGTTTTGCACACACGTCACACAGGAAACAGAAAAGAATTATGGGAAACGTACGCTAAAAACACAATAGTACGAGTTTTTGATACGCATCTATAGACTTTCATTGCGTCCGTTTCTGTGCGTGACGCACAGAACTGCCTGCAGCAATGCGGATGAGAAACGTATGCGTTTCATACGCATACATGTGAATGAGGCTATTAGAAAACATTAGTAGCCGTTTCTATGTGCAAAGTCTGCCCATATTTGTTCCTGTAAAAATGGCTAGGAATGCACATAGTCTGAATGGGGTCTTAGGCTACATTCAGTGGTTGCACTGCAATGCACCACTTATGTGACGTTCCAATGCACTGCATGCAGTGTGTTACCACAAAATGTGTGCATTAACAGTGGCAGTGAAGCATACTCTTCATTGACTGTATGCTTCGCTGTGTGTGATGCAATGTGCGCATAACGTGTGGTGCCTGGCTGTCCTGTTGAACCCCTGTTGCCTCTAAAACTAGGTTTACAGTGGGTGTTGCATTGTGCTACCTGCAACAACAGGAGCACACTGTCCACTGTGAACCCAGAAGTTCATCAGGAGAGCTAGGCAATTTTCATTGTTTAAAAGGAAATAAATGTGTCAGCCCCCATACCCCTATCATTTTACTTGTGCTTTTACTAAGTTTGGAAACTTTCTCTAAAAATATAAAAATTGCTCACATTATAAATATATACTCAATTTACCACTAACATTCTTAGCTGTAATTTACTATTTACTTTTTTGAAATTGCCAATCTGATTCTAAAAGGCAAGACCTTATACTTTTTTGATCAAAAAAGACTGCTTCTGCATTTCTCCACTTTTAAGAAATCTGATTCAGCATTGTATGGGATTTCTTTGTATTGTGAATTCTTCTCTTCAGATGGTGACATCTAGTGGATACAGATGATATATACTGTATGCTCCATTTATGCAGAGAAATTCTTACTTTGTTGCCTGAAATGTATATATACAGTGGCGTAGCAATAGGGGATGCAAAGGTAGGGACTGCACCAAGGTGCTAAGCTGGTAATAATAACCTCTATGCATGCTTTGCTTAGTTGTATCCGTTATTGGACTGTTCTCCTCCGCAAGCCTACTCCTCTCTTACACTGCAGCTGTCCTTAGCAGGTTTTGTTGCTCCATATCAATTGTTATGAGCAATGTGCTTGAGGAGGCCCAATGTATAACTCGCACTGAGGCCCATAGGTCCTAAGCTACACTACTGAATATATGTATGTATGTGCGTATGTGCGTGTGTGCGTGCGTGCGCGCGCGTGCGTGCGTGTACATGTACGAGCACGGCTGTACTACACAGGTATGGTCTATGCCTGTGCAGAAGCACAAAGCCACTTATGCATGGCTTGTGTATGGACAGGAGTATGTCCACAAAGAATGCCAAAGAGCAGTGGTGGGGTAGAGGAGGATCAAATAAGTCTCTGAACCATCCAGAGACTTCCCTCTAGTGAGGTAAGTATATGGCTTTTATTGTTTTTCTCCCCCCACAGGTATGCTCTAAGACTGGGACCACATGTAATGCTTGTCAGTGGTAATGCACACGCTTGGCCGAGGTAACCATAGACTGCAGGCAAGTGCCAGAGGTCTATCGTGGGCGAGGCACATGTTTCAATGTGCGCTACTTGTGCAAGAACACCCGTGGAAAACCGTGGACATCATTCACAAAAAACAGGCACAGATTGACTCAGGGCACACATGTTCCTATGCACCAATCAGTGCTGCCATGAAAGCCGTCGGAAGTTTGCGTGCTCTAACACAAAAAATGTGTGCACATACACAGTCATGTGACTGTGCATGTGTGACCACGCTTATGAGCTTGCCATTAACCAACAGATAATAGCTCTTTAAAGAGAATCTGTATTGTTAAAATCGCACAAAAGTAAACATACCAGTGCGTTAGGGGACATCTCCTATTACCCGCTGTCACAATTTCGCTGCTCCCCGCCGCATTAAAAGTGGTTAAAAACAGTTTTAAAAAGTTTGTTTATAAACAAACAAAATGGCCACCAAAACAGGAAGTAGGTTGATGTACAGTATGTCCACACATAGAAAATACATCCATACACAAGCAGGCTGTATACAGCCTTCCTTTTTAATCTCAAGAGATCATTTGTGTGTTTCTTTCCCCCTGCAGCTATCTTCCACTGAAGTGTCAGGCTGTTTCTTCCTGCAGAGTGCAGACAGCTCTGCCTGTATGTAATTCCTCAGTATGTGAAATCCCAGCCAGCTCAGAGGAGGATTTATCCAGCTTGTAAAAGATAATAGAGCAGAGAGAAGCTGCACTAATCTAAATAACACACAGGCAGTGTGCAGAGAGGGGCCTGGAGGGGGGAGATGCATCACAGAACCACAACACTGAAGAACTTGGCAGCCTTCCAGACACAGGCTGACAAGTCTGACAAGAGAGAGATAAGTTGATATATTACAGAGATGGTGATAGTAGAACGTGCTGCAGTAAGCCAAAACACATTAGAATAGCTTTTGGAACGTGTAGGATGGAAGAAAACCGGATGAAATTTTTGTTACGGAGTCTCTTTAATTCACATAGAAAAACAAAAGTTTGCTTTCTTAAAACAGAAAGAATTTGCGATAATTCAGGTTGGAGTGAGCTTGAGATGTCTCCCAGGCATCACTGCTGAATATATGCAAATTAACCATTGTACCGTTAGAAGCTAAACACACCTCCAGAACTGCTGGAATGCAATGATGTGTCAGCTTGTTAATTTGTACAGAGCCTTAATAATCCAACATGCATACAGACTGTTTTGGATTGTTTGATCCTCATCAGTGCATGGCATGGATTAATTTGGCTCTATGCAGTAGGGCTTGTAATACCGAGAGGCACAGACTAACCAGCAAGCTCATGGTGTGTTAATTTGTACAGAGCCATAATAATCCAACATGCATACACATAATTCACATAGAAACAGGCAGCAGTGACAGATCACTTGGGGCTTGATTCACAAAGCGGTGCTAACCTACTTAGCACGTCTAAAGTCTTTAGACGTGCTAACCAGGGTGCTAAGTAGGTTAGCACCGGATTTCTCAATCAGATCACGCGCTAATTTTGCGCGCGCAAAGTTTTACGCTTTAATGGGCACTTCGCGCGGTGCGCCCTGCGCTCTGTGCAGTGTGCGCGTAAAGTTTTACGCGCGTAAAGTTTTACGCGCATAAAGTTTTATGCGCGAAAAGCTGGTTTAGAAGTGCTAAGGGGGTTTTCACAGGCGTGCTAACAGTTAGCACCGCTTTGTGAATCAAGCCCAAGTTGTTTTGGGCTGATGCAGTTTGATAAAGGGCAAGTAAGCCAGAAATGGTGATCTGTCACTGCTGCCTGTTTTTATGTAAATGAAAGAGCTTTTATTACTTGTGGTGGCGACCCATCTATTTGTGGAATTTAGTACCGCCGTATAAGACACTCCGGAATATAAGACGCACCCAGGTTTAGAGGCCAAAAACCAAGAAAAATATAAAAAAAAAACTAAACCTGGTGCATCAATATTTCAGGAGCACCTTGTACATGACCTCCCCCAAATGGCGTCCTTCTGTGTTCCAATGTCTCCCCTAAGTGTCCTGCTGTCTGCCCCCAGTGTCCTGTTGTCTGCCCCCAGTGTCCTGCTGTCTGCCCCCAGTGTCCTGCCCCCAGTGTCCTGCTGTCTGTTTCCAGTGTCCTGCTGTCTGCCCCCAGTGTCCTGCTGTCTGCTCCCTGCTGTCTGCTCCCAGTGTCCTGCTGTCTGCCCCATGTGTCCTGCTGTCTGCCCCCAGTGTCCTGCTGTCTGCTCCCTGCTGTCTGCTCCCAGTGTCCTGCTGTCTGCCCCATGTGTCCTGCTGTCTGCCCCATGTGTCCTGCTGTCTGCCCCCATGTGTCCTGCTGTCTCCCCGTGTCCTGCTGTCTGCCCCATGTGTCCTGCTGTCTGCCCCCATGTGTCTGCTGTCTGCCCCATGTGTCTGCTGTCTTCCCCCATGTTTCTTCCCCATGTATCTGCGGTCTGCCCCCAAGTTTCTGCCCCCATGTTTCTGCTGTCTGCCCCCCCCATTTGCCTCTACCCCCTTGTTCCGGTGTCCTCGGGTCCCCCCTGTGTGTCCTCGTGTCCCCCCTGTGTGAGATGCGGCCCAGCGGCAGCAGCTTACCTCCTCCATCTTGCCCGCGGCGATTGAAGACATCTGGTTTCTGTGGGCGGCTTCCTCTAGTGCCGGCTTGTAATGACGCGTCATCGATGATGCGTTATTACAATCCGGCACTAGAGGAAGCCGCCCACAGAAGCCTGATGTCTTCAATCGCCGCGGGCAAGATGGAGGAGGTAAGCTGCTGCCGCTGCTGCTTTTCTCACAGGGGGGACCCTAGGACACGAGGAGGGGATAGAGGCAAGCGGGGACGGGGGGGGGGGGGAGGAGACGGCCACAGCAGGACGCACAGGCAGGGAATCGCCGACGGTGGGTCACGGTTCGTATCGGAGGGGTGTTCGTAACTCGAGGATTCCCTGCCTTTGCCATTTTTTGGGGAGAAAAAGTGCGTCTTATACACCGAAAAATACGATACCCCTTCAGACACTGTGGTAGGGGTCAGGGCAAGCCATTTATCTTTAAGTACTCCTTCCAGTCTTCCACCACTGCACATGCGCATACCATAGACTGCTGGCAGTGCAGGAGGTCTATGATGGGTAAAGCGCATGTTCAAATGTCCAAAATTGTGTGGGGAAAACAGCAGCTTTTTTCCATGATGCAAGTGTGGTCCCAGCTTTAGGCTGCTCACTGTTACTGGTTGTTACAACAATCATTCACAAAAAAACTCTGATTGGTACAGTACATATACTGCCTTGCACCAATTAATGCTGCTTTGAGAGTCACCAGGAGCCTCCGTCTAAGCACAGGTAACCAAGAATGCACCTGCACAAGAGTGTGGCAGCACATGAAAGTGCAGGTTTATGTGTACACGAGCACAATTGTGCGTACAGGGTGCAATCATGCATACGCATACAAGGTTTTGCACAGCAGTGGCAAAATGTAGGCCTTGCTTGGTTAGAGGTAGTAAAGAAAATGCGTGTTTCATACAATTGCTGTGAAGAATGATCACTTTTACAGGCTGTAACAGTAATCATTTTTTTTTTAAAGGCACAGATTGCTTCAAGGAATATGTTCTCTTGCATCAATTAGTGGTGCTTTGAGAGTGAGCGGGATCATCCATGGCAGTGCATGCATGTGCAGGACCCCATGTACACACACACAATCGTGCATACTCGGGTGTGATCTTGCATACATGATGGTTAGAACTCTCATTTTGCAGCACTGGGTCCCTGGTTCTAATCCCTGCCAGGGCACTATTTGCATGAAGTTTGTATGTTCTCTCTATATCTGCGTGGGTTTCCTCTGAGCACTCGGGTTTTCTCCTACATTCTAAAAACATACAGATAAGTTAATTGCCTTCCCCATAAATTGGCCTTGAATATGATACAAATACAGATTGCTCCAATCTCCGATTTTCAGTTTGCGAACCTCGAATGCGAACTTCTGCAAAAGACTTCAATGGGCAGGTGAACTTTCAAAACTACAAACACTGTTTCTGGCCACAAAAGTGATGGAAAAGGTGTTCCAAGGGGTCTAACACCTGGAGGGGGCCATGGCGGAGTGGGATACACGCCAAAAGTCCCAGGGAAAATTATGGATTTGACGCACAGCAGTGTTATAATCCCTAAAGGGAAGAAATCACCAGGGGTGCTCATCCAATATTCGGGTATCCGAACTACCCAGATAATCCGAACTTCCACTTTCCGAACTTTCAATAGCAATTCGGATATTTTTTGAAATCCAAATAGCACTATCCGAGCCAACTCGGAGAGAGAGAGAGAGAGGGACCTCCGAAAGGGTTTTTTGCCATTTAAAGAGACTTTTGGAAGCATTTTAAGCCATTTTTAGGTCACTTCTGGTTTTCTATAGGGATATCAAAATCGGACCGGATAGCCAGGATATTTGATACGGATATCCAAGTTTACTCGGATACCAAAAAGTTCGGATTCGGATATCCGATTCGGATACGGATATCTGGGTATCTGGATCCGAATTCAATTCGGATTTTGAAAAGGGGTATCCGAGCAGCACTGGAAATCACATTGCATTCCTAAATTGGAGACCTAAAGTACTTTAAAACATCTTGCGTGTGTGTACATGGATCAGGAAGTGTAAGTAGTGTACTGCTTCACACTGACAGAACAAACTCGCTGTGTAACACACCGCAAACAGATGGCCGTGCTGGTGCGCACGTTGGCGAAAGTGCAGGTGATGGTGGCTTTCAAGCCCATATGGTCAGGCTGAGGTAGCTCAATGACAGAACAACAGTGACTGTCCAGCTGATCGAATTTGGTCTGTCCACAATGAAGCAACGACCTTATTTTCTTCGGTGTGCCCCCCAACACACTCATATAGGTCATTGCTTCATTGTGATACACAAGCCCCTTCACCGTGGCAAGGTAACAATCATGAAGGGGAATTGACACATGTACATGCCTTTTGTTTTGTTGTTGCAGCCGCACTGCAGCCAGAAAAATTAGGCAGGCATGTACACGCACCAGAAAAATTATTATAGCGGCCGCTGCTAGCAGTGGCCTTAAAAATTCAGGAATCCACCTGGAGTCCTGGACCATGTTAGTGGTGGTGAAGAAGGCAGTCAAGTGGCCTGCAGGCAGAGATGCTGTGTGGGGACTGACTTAGTCTTGGGGCAGGCAGTAGCTCTCTGGGACCCATGCCTCATTTCATTTTGATAAAGGTGAGGTACTGAACACTTTTTTGACCTAGGCGACTTCTCTTCTCACTGACAATGCCTCCAGCTGCGCTGAAGTTCCTTTCTGACAGGACGCTTGAGGCAGGGCAAGCCAGAAGTTGGATGGCAAATTGTGACTGCTCTGGCCACAGGTCAAGCCTGTGCATCCAGTAGTCCAAGGGTTGATCGCTGCTCAGAGTGTCTATATCCGCACTTAAGGCCAGGTAGTCGGCTACCTGCTGGTTGAGGCGTTGGTGGAGGATGGATCCAGGAAGGGCTAAGGCGAAGCATTGGACTAAAGAATGTCTGCGTGTCCGACATCACCATGAGATTGCTAGAGTGTCCTGTCCTTGCCTGCGTGGACATGGGGGTGGAGGAAGATTACTGGCAGTGACACCTTTATTCCGTTGTGCTGGGACATCATCCTTAAACGCACTGTAAAGCATAGTTGCCAGCTTGTTGTGCAAGTGCTGCGCCCAGCGGCGTTAAATACTATTCCTACTCATAGACAACAACTCAGAGGGAGGAGAAGTAATTCGGCGTCCGGTGATCCCCAGATCCCTGCATTATCCTTGCTTGGGGCATGTACTATAGCAGTAGTGCTATAGCAGCACCCAGTTTCGATGCACGCCACGGAGCACTGTGCACTGAAAACACTAGGTGGAGTGGATATACCAATCTATGTTTGATACCATACTGTGTCATATACAATAGTATGCATCCCTTTAACAATTCGTATTGGTCAATGAGCCAATGCGGCGAACCAGGAAGTGCTCACTCCCACCTCTATGGCCTGCACTGGCACGCAATGCGTTCCAGTGGATACGCTTGCTGCCAGCTTAAGACGAGTGTTTGGCACCCCTTGTGACAATACGTCAGATGACCCACTTCCGGGTACATACAAAATAGCCGTCAGGCTCCAGTGCCCTGCACCCCCCGCTGTTCACTCGCCCAACTGGATTGGTATGTGTCGTGCCACAGCTTTTATTCTCAGCGCCATCTTGTATCAATGGTGCAGTGGTAGCCATCTTGCAGTCTTATACTATATGAATCTTTTCATTTGGGTCTGTATCTGATCATTTGAGTCTGGTAAACTTCTTGTTTATAATCACAAACACTGGTCCACATGACAGCCCAGGGGCCCCAGGTCTCTCTCACTCACTGGGGCCCCCAAACCACCATGTGACACCTAGAGGGAAGTGCGGGCAAGCCCTGGACCTCTTACCTCCAGGGAACTCACCCCACCACCTCTAAACTGAATGCCAACTGCAACAAACACAATTGCTAACTTCCAGCCAGAGCAATATCCTGCCTCTATCTGGCCAGCAGACGCCAGTCAGCCAATCAGGTGCACTGTCATACACCCTTTGCCTGCTGTACCATACCTAGCAGGAATTACATAGATTAGCATTCAGGTGGGAGGCTTCGTTTGGACGCAATCGTGAGTTGTTGTACGCAATTCACGATTGCGTCCAACCGAAGCCTCCCACCTGAATGCTAATCTATGTAATTCCTGCTAGGTATGGTACAGCAGGCAAAGGGTGTATGACAGTGCACCTGATTGGCTGACTGGCGTCTGCTGGCCAGATAGAGGCAGGATATTGCTCTGGCTGGAAGTTAGCAATTGTGTTTGTTGCAGTAAACTTCTTGTTTACCAGGAACTAATACCAGATGGGTGTATGAGTCATATGTTACTTACATACAATCAGTATAAAGTGCTCTTGTATAAGGAATGTAATGCTGATCTGACCCATTATTTAGAATCCCTTATTAATGTACTAAAAACTGATGATTGCCTTTTAGTATGAAGAAGGGGTACTTCTTAGCCATAATGCATGAATTTAGGAATATTTAGAAGAGGGTCGTAAATTTAGTTGTTGTATTCCAGAGTGAATATCTAATTGTTAAGATGGGAGAAAAGTCATTTAGAGAAGTCTATAAATATGTCAACTACATGCCTGACTGGAATTTCGCCCAGTTGGTGCCGTTCCAGCCATTATGAGTTGTTGAGAGTTGTTGAGAGTCTTGAGGGGTTTTATCATACTCCATAGTTCTCTGTTGAGTAGAAAAGGTATAAAACCCAGCTACTATTTTGAGACATTGGAATTCTCTCGACTCTTGGCTGGGTTGGCCACCTAGCTAACTCTGACTGCCTAAATCTTGCCGGAGGGACTTGTAATCTATCGCGGGGGAAGAGTTGCTCTCGTAGGAAGATAGAAGTTACTGCAACCTTGAGTGGGACACCTAGAAAACACAAAGTGATGTGATGTGTTTATAAAACTGTTTATTATTATGTTATTATTCTCTTACTTTTGTCTTCTTTCAATAACTTGGTAATTTCCTTCATATTGTGTATCAATAAACGTGGTAACTTTGGTTGTGTCTGGAGACTGGAGGAATCATAAAGAACCTGCAATTGCCGTCGAAATGGTGTCACTTTTCTGCAGCAATACAGTATGTGTGTTCAGGACTATGCCTGCCTTGATGGATTTATACGCTGTGAATAATGCTCATGAAAGTCTCAATAAACAAGGCACTGCAACCGTGCCGACCTTTCCTCGTGTTTGCAAAATGATGTTATAATTGTTAAAGCCAGAGCACACTCAGGCTGTTATACTGATCCATGATATACACATCTGTACACTGCAGTACCAACAATCTCTATCTTTGATTACACTTTTTGAGATTTCCTCAAAAATCGCGCTTCAAGAAGCAAATTTGAAATGTTTGCATAATTGCAAAATTATGTATCATAATTATGTTACAAGTAAAATTACACATTTGCCAGAGATTTCACATTACGATTTTACATCGTAATTGCAAATTGTGACATAAAATGACATTTAAGCAAAATTTGAGCGCACCACTATTGCATAGTTCCTTCCTAACAGCTACACACAGCAGACAAGCAGGCATGAACAAGAGCAAAAGCCACTGGTATAAGACTTCTAACAGAGGCAACATTTTAACAGGCAGGTCTTGCTTCAGGTAGCACCCACATGTATAGCTTGTCTACACATGTTAAGCATGTTACTGAAGTTCAGAATCAGAATCCTTTTGTTTGCCAAGCATGACTGGGTCAAGCCTGGCATTGGATTTGGCATTAGAGATGGCCCGCACATCAAATTTTGGATTCACGAACAGCGAACTTAGGGAACATGCAAACCCGGCAAACCGCCATAGACTTCAATGGACAGGCAAATTTTAAAACCTACAGGGACTCTTTCTGGCCACAAAAGTGATGGAAAATGTGTTGCAAGGGGTCTAACACCTGGACTGCGGCATGCCAGAGGGGATGCATGCCAAAAGTCCCACCAAAAATTACGTAGTTGATGCAGAGTCAGGTTTTAATCCCTAAAGTTCAGAAATCACATTACATTCAGAACACAGCTATGGTTGCACACAGCTGTGCACAGCTATGGGTGTCAGTGGGCTGTGCAGTGTCACACACAGAGAATGCAATAGTACTATCAGAATATGGTGAACAATAATGCACTGGAGTGGTACTGTGATTGTTACTAATGTGGCAAACAATAGCAGTAGTACTGTGCACAACTGTGGGTATCAGTGGGCTGTTAAGTGTCACCCAAAGAAATATATTTGCCTCTTGTACCCCCACGTCCACTTTAACTTCTGCCGACCCCTCCTCCAGAAAGTCGGACTGCCCACCAACATACCTCTACTGCAGATCAGCGATGTAAACTGCCGATTCCCCCACCGCTGCTTCTAGCCCCGTTCTGCCCTGCCTGCCGGCATAACTTTCAAACCGCAGATCATCGGTAAAGTGTGGGGAAAAGAGCTTGTTACACTGTACCATCGCTTCCGTGTACAGGAAGTAAACAGAGATGTCACTTCCTGTACGCGGAAGCGCTGTTACAGTGTAACTGTAACGATTGTGGAATTCTCTCCGTGATCAGCGCACAAGACGTGCGCTGACACTGCGGAAATCCTCCACAAGCGTATAATTTGAGGGAACCCAGCAAAAGGTGCAATGCACCTGTAGAGGGAAATTCCTGTCGGCAGGTGGAGCTGTGGAGTGCAGAGGAACAGCTCCTCTGCCCTGCCACAGACGCAAGACAGGAATTGCACGAAGGGAAGAAACGCAGGGCAAGATAGCCCTGAAGGAGAGAGAGCAAAGCGACAGAGGGTATGTGTGTGCACCAATCTAGTCGCCAACCCGCGACAGTGCATACACAACCATGAAGAACAGGAGAGAAGGCAATCGCCAGAGATGGCGATTGCTAACAGCGACACAAGACTGAATAAGCACCGATGAGGAATGTATGTATGTCCACCAATCTAGCCGCCACCCTGCGACGGCGGACACACAACAAAGGAAACCAAGTGAAAATGCAATCGCAAGAGAAGCGATTGCGAAAGAGAATGAGCACAGGGACAGTTTGTATATGTGTGCACCAAACTAGTCGCCAACCCACGACGGTGCATACACAACAGCAGATATGAAGTAGGAACGCAATCGCGAGAGAGGCGATTGCCAGAGGTGACACAAGGCTACAGCAAGGCAGAGCACGAGAGTAGCAAAGGCACAGCAAATAACACAATGAGAAGATACGGAAAATAACAAACGCTAACTAAACGCGAACACCGCACTCATTCGCAACAGTGCGCGCGTTTGCGCGGTCCCCGCGTGATAAGCACAACAGAGACAAGCAAGCCTAACTAACCACCGACAGACAAACATGAAACAGAGGATGCGAGTGCTTGCTTAACGGTTACCTCACCGAGCCTCCAGCAAGCGTTCGTAGCAGACAAGACAGATACACGAAAACAGCAATAAGAGAGAGAGACAGATCCACAGCACTAGCGCAAGGCGAGTGCGATCCAGGCAAGACAGATTAGAGGAGATAGCTGGTAGCAACCGCTGCTCCAGCTATACTCCAAGAACAAAGATCAGAACGATCTCCTGTCGCCCACCGCTGGGACAGGACAATCGCAAGAGACAAACAAAACATATATGCAATCCTAACTGCACTAGGGAACCTGCCTAGTGCAGTCCCAGGAATTACACTAGACTAATCTTCAAACAATGAGCAAGGCTGACACTCAGGAGTGTTACACAGGACTAACCCTTATGACCAGCAAAGGACGCTGGGAAACTTAGCTCTTTATACTGGCAGTCACCAAAGGAGGCAGGTAGGGGATTTGCATAACGAGTGTATGCAAATTCCTCAGCAGCAGAACAGACCAGAAACTTGTAATGGAAAGACAGGTCTCTGTCTCTGCAGCCCACAAACTAGAGGAATGGTCAAACAGCTGTCTGCCAGTGCATCCAGCTGAGCGGATCATTACAGTAACTAGCTTTCGTAACCACACTTTACCGCTGATCTGCAGTTTGAAAATAATGCCAGCAGGCAGGGCAGAACGGGGCCAGAAGCGGCGGCGGAGGAATCAGCAGTTTACATCGCTGATCTGCAGTAGAGGTACCCGTACTTCGGCGGGCAGCGCGGCTTTCTAGAAGGGGTCGGCAGGAGGTACAGTGGGAGCGGGCCAAACTGGTGGGGGGACTTTCAGACGGACGGGACGTCCTCAGCCACTAGGGCTTATTTTAAGAGTAGGTCTTATATTTCGAGCAAGCTCGAAATATGTACTAGGCCTTACTTTAGGAGGATGTCCTACTTTAGGGGAAAGACGGTAGTGTGCACAGCTATGGGTGTCACTAACAGCAGCCAGATCAGTGTAGAGTAAAAGATGAAGAAATAAAGAATACAGCAAGTGCACAAATAAACTGCAAAGAACAATAAGGTGCATTACGGCAGAGTTCCCCTAGACTTGACCATCAATAGCCACAGCCTTAATATGGGGGGCCTCTGGAGGGAGGGAAGGTGTGGAAAGAGTTCAAGGTCTTGGTGGAGATTGCCCGAAGCCTGCGGCTAGATGGGAGCCTTCAGAAGTAGCGGTGGCCTGTGTAGGAAGAGTCGTTGGCGATCCTCAATGCTCTGTAGTGCAGTCTGTTGTTGCAGAGAAGGTCAAGTGGGGGTGGGGTTTTCCGATTGACCCTCTCTGCCGAACGACTTTCTTTAGTTTATCTGTCTGTGGTGGAAAAGTCAGTGTACCATACCAGGATGGACGAACAGAGGACTGTTTCGATAGAGATGCTGTAGAAGCTCATCAAAAGCTCCTGAGCCATACCAAATGTCTTCAGTTGGTGAAGGAAGAATAGCCTTTGCTGTGCCTTCCTTTGGGTAGAGGTGGTGTTTGCCCTCCAGCTCAGGTCTTTGGAGATGGTTGTGCCCATGGGCGTACCAATAGGGGATGCAGCCCATGCGCCTGCTCGTGGCCGTTTTGGGGGGCTGGAGGGGTCGCAGCATGAGCGGAAAGCTATGGCCACACTCGGCGGGGAGGGGGGAAGGCCCCCCCCTTCACCTTCCCCTCTGTGCTCCCCTCTAGCTTCAATAGCTATACAAGTGCAGCGGAGTGGCGGGCAGCAGCAGGCAAACATACCTTCCGTGCGTTCCAGCGTGGACACTTCTTGCTCTAGTGACTGACGCAACTTCCTGTATAAAACAGGACGTAGCGTCAGTTACTAGAGCGAGAAGCGTCCAGACGCACGGAAGGTATGTTTGCCTGCCGCTGCCTGCCACTCCGCTGCACTTGTATAGCTATTGAAGCTGGAGGGGAGCACAGAGGGGAAAGCCCAAGGTGAGGGAGGGGGGGGGACCTTCCCCCCTTCCCGCCGAGTGTGGCCATAGCTTTTCCCTCATGCTGCGACCCCTCCAGCCCCACAAAACAGCCATGAGCAGGCCCCGGGGGAAGGGGGGCCCTGGGGGGAGGGGGGCCCACTCACAATTTCTGCAGGGGGGCCCGGGGGCTCTTAGTTACACCCCTGGTTGTGTCTCCTGTGCACACAGGATACTCTCTCAACCTCTGTACCATCAATGTAGATTGGAGGTGGGGGCATGCTTCCTGAAGTCGATGATAACGACAGTTTTATGTGTATTGAAGATGAGCCTGTTGTCCCTACACAAGCGGCTTATCCTGTCATCCTGCTGACGGTAGGCCTGATCATCATTCTTAGTTACAAGGCCAGCAATAGAGGTGTCGTCTGCAAACTTGATGACTTTGAAAGAGTTTACTATTGAACTGCAGTTATTTGCGTAGTGGGAGAACAGGGTCGGTAACAGGATGAAGCCCTGGGAGGCACCCATGTTGGTGATGTTGGTTAAGTGGAGATGTCACCCAGCTTGACGACTTGTGATCTGTTGGTTAGGAAGTCAGTGATCCATAGGTGTAGGCTGGGATGGACCTTGCGTATTGCGAGATTATTCTGTAGTATGCAGGCAGATGGTAATAATAAAGACCAAGCTAAAGATCAGCAGGAGGATCCTGATTCCTGGCGTACAAGTCATTTATCCAGGTGGTCACTGATGAGCTCTAGGCAGATGTATAGCATAATTGTTGGACCTGTTAGCTATGTATGGGAACTTGAACTGGTCCAGTAGGGGCAAAGGAGAGTAAGAAGTTCTGATAACAACAACCTTAGGTTTAACCTCAGGTGTAAACAAAGACCCAACAGACCAGGGGTTGGAGCTTGCAGAATATGCTTAAAAGGTCTTGTCCAGTATTGAAGCAGGTGTGTCCTCAAGAAAGACATTTATCCCAACTGAATGCATAGATTGTTACTGACAGATACATCTGCCTGTCCACAGGCAATGGTAAGCACTACTAGTCCCTCTACTTGCCAAATGTCTTTACTTCACAACCAAGGCTAAATGTATACAATTCTACCCCTATTCTAGCTTTTTTATGCCTTCCTTTTTAACCACCCTGGCGTTCTGATTAAATCGCCAGGGTGGCTGCGGGAGGGTTTTTTTTTAAATAAAAAAAAAACTATTTCATGCAGCCAACTGAAAGTTGGCTGCATGAAAGCCCACTAGAGGGCGCTCCGGAGGCGATCTTCCGATCGCCTCCGGCGCCCAGAATAAACAAGGAAGGCCGCAATGAGCGGCCTTCCTTGTTTTGCTTATATCGTTGCCATAGCGACGAGCGGAGTGACGTCATCGACGTCAGCCGACGTCGTGACGTCAGCCGCCTCCGATCCAGCCCTTAGCGCTGGCCGGAACTTTTTGTTCCGGCTACGCTGGGCTCAGGCGGCTGGGGGGACCCTCTTTCGCCGCTGCTCGCGGCGAATCGCCGCAGAGCGGCGGCGATCAGGCAGCACACGCGGCTGGCAAAGTGCCGGCTGCGTGTGCTGCTTTTTATTTCATTAAAATCGGCCCAGCAGGGCCTGAGCGGCAGCCGCTGGCGGTGTTGGACGAGCTGAGCTCGTCCAGACCGCTCAGCTGGTTAAAGGACTTCCGAGGCCAACTCTAAAAAAAAGTTAAATACCTGGATCACATTTGAAGGCACGGAGGACGCCGTCCGCGCCCTCCGTGCCGTTCCGCCGGGTCCCCGCCGCTCAATAGCCCCCCCCCCCCCCCCCCCCCGGGGCCAGCTACTGACTGCACCATGCCACAGGAAACAGCCTGTAGCGTGGATCAGGGGGTAGGCCCTAGAGCTACGCAGCCGCACTTGCGGCTATGCGGACTGCGTAGCCACGGCCAGCTCATGCGGCCATGTTAGTGGAGGCAGGAGAGCCCGACCCGCCATGCGGTCAGGAGCTGGCCCGGGGGGGGGGGGGCTATTGAGCGGCGGGAACCCGGCGGAATGGCACGGAGGGCGCGGACGGTGTCCTCCGTGCCTTCAAATGTGATGTAGGTATTTAAATTTTTTTTTAGAGTTGGCCTCGGAAGTCCTTTAAGTGCAGCAGTTACCTCCCTTACAGCAGCCACTCTCATGGTCAGTATAGCGTCCCTGGGCAGCTGCTGCCCTCTTCCATGTGTAACATCTTATAGCTCTCCTTTTTTACAGACAGCTTCCTTGAGCAGCAGCTCGCCTCTTCCATGCATTGCTCCCCATCTCTGTCTTTTATTTTCAGCCTCCCCATCCTTATGCAACAATCATCCTTTCAAGTCCAGACACCCTCTTGGGCCGCAGCTGTCCAAGACCCAGGCCCTAGGGGCCTTTCCAGAAATTAGGCCCTGTTTACAGCACATTCAAAATTCTCATTTTTTAGAAGTGGGGGAGAAATATGGCCTACTGTTCCAGCATGACAATAATTGTTACAACTGAGTAATGTTTGCATTGTTTATTATGAAGACAGCACAAATAAAATACAGAGACTCTTTTGTAAATGAATGCATAGAAAAATGTCTTAGAAATTTCAATGAAGGAACGTGTAAAGGATACCCGAAATGACATGATGAGATAGACATGAGTATGTACAGTGCCTAGCACACAAATAACTGTGCTGTGTTCCTTTTTTCTTTCTCTGCCTGAAAGAGTTAAATATCAGGTATGTAAGTGGTTGACTCAGTCCTGACAGGAAGTGAATGCAGTATGACCCTCACTGATAAGAAATGCCAACTATAAAACACTTTCCTAGCAGAAAATGGCTTCTGAGAGCAGGAAAGAGATAAAAATGATCAACAGTTCAAAGATTTTGGCTCTGGCATACTTCAATGAATGTGTCATTGAGCAAAAAGCATACAACAGTTAAAACTTAATCAGTAGATTTAGGGCCCGTTTCCACTAGGGCGAATTCGCATGCGTGGCCTGCATGCGAATTCGCATAGGCAATGAAAGTGGATGGGACTGTTTCCACTTGTCAGGATTTCTGAGCGTTTTTCTGTGCAGGATTTTTCTGCACGGTAGAGCCTGCAGAATTCGCCTGCGTGAGGAATGCAGGCGATTCGCACATAATGCATTTAATAGGGAAAACGCACATGCGTTTTTTGCCGCGATTTCGCGTGCGAATTCGCATGAAAACTAATGCAAATTGAACCAGGCAGTGACATGGTTAAATTCGCATATACCCTGCCTATGCGAAATCGCATGCGAAATCGCGGCAAAAATCGCCTGCGGAATCGCATCCGCATGCGATTTCGTCAGCGGTGGAATCCCGGTGATTCGCACCGCACTAGTGGAAACGGGCCCTTAAACATAAAATAAAACTGTGGAATATCTTAAGTCATTTTTAGGAAAAGGAAGATGGATACAATTGTTTATTTCATTAGATTATTCTCGCTTCGGGTGTCCTTTAATGAAGATTTGAATAAAATATATTTGCTTATTACCATATATTACATCATGCCAAAAGGTATGTAGTAATTAGGAGTTGCGTCTATTTTATGTTATCTAATAATATATCCAGTAAGCAGCATGTCAGCATAAATGCATTTAATCTTCCAGGGCTCTACTGATTTTTGCATGCATTATTGCATTCAAGAAAGTGGGCCCAATCCAATTCACTTTTTCCTCATAGTTTATATTTTAACATTATAAGTAAAATGCCTTTAAGCCACCAGCAAGCAAGAAAAATAACTATACTATAATTATGTGAAAAAAACTGGTACTGGGTCAGCGCTAAATAAATAGTATAATTACTACTTTATTGAATTGATCTGTGCAATATAGTGAATGCATACAAATATAGCAGCTGAGAAATAAAATATAAGGCACATTCATACAAGCACGCACCAATCACATCCACTATCCCTCTGCAATAGGGAAAAAATATTAAAAATGTGATTAAAAATATAAAATATACAAAAATAAAATGTTTGTATAGAGATAGAAAGATCTGGGCGATTACGCCCTGATGTTGTCAAAAATAAATTGGTTAGATGCTCCTTAATCCAATTGATGTTGTAAAAGCACCACTAGAGCTCAAATGATCTGCTTCTCATAAGACAAAAAAGCATTCCTCCTTATAACGTAACTTGAAATAATAGCAATGCTAAATAAGTTCATTTGGCATTACTTACTGATCTACTCATGTCCCCTTGTAATCCAGAGGATTCAAAGTCTCATTAAAATGATTGATATCTGAGAGATGGGATTAAGCAATACGTAGTATATTACTCACGACCCTTCACGGTGATCAGTGGTGGTAAGCGGAGCCGCTCAATCCTGCCGACCCCGGCCGGTGACTCGGCAGGAGAGTCTCAGACTTGCTGTATGCAAAGGCAGCACTGTCAGGCAAACTCGCCTGTCTCCGTGGAAGTGACGCGGCGTCTGAAGTTGGGGTAATGCGCCGCGCTCCCAACTCTTCATGTAGTTGTGATGGATCAGTGGGACACACCTCCGTCCCCATTGGTAATAGTGACGTCACTGGGGAATAGCCTATCGCTGATGCGTTTCGAAGGGACCGCCCTTCTTTCTCTGTATATAGGAGTCCGTCTTTGATTGTAGTTTGTCTGGTGGATTTTTCTATTGATACTGTTGTCTGGTGGTGCTCCTGGTTTCTCTCTGTGTGAGTGGAGCTCCAAACTTGAGTGCTGTGCGGTTATCTAAAAAATGATGATTGTTAGATTTGATAGTGTTACCCAATACTGAATATCTATTGGACAAGGGAAGAGCTGAGGCTGCTGCCCCCTCACATCGAATCTCCTCTCCTTCTTCAGTACCTAGTACTGGATCTCCTTGTGGCATCCCCTCATCAACACACATATTAGTTACTGGGCCAGTCTCTTCCTGAATGGTGCTACCACTTTCTATTGCCTCAATCCTATCTTTATTGATACTGCTGATTTTCAATATCTGTGTTGTGAGGTCCTTGTCTTTTAACTCAATATTTATCCTATTTTCACTGTTGTCTTCTATGTATGATGCCTCTGTCTCTTTCATATGAACAGGTGTTTCTTTTGACCCGATGGCATTCTCTATATGTATAGTGGTATCATCCTCTACACCTTCCCCACGAGGGGGAGACTCTGTGATGGGATCTTGGGTGTTGATTTGTTCTTCCTCTGTGCTGTGCTTATCCCTCCCACTGATGATAGATCCAAGAATTTGGGTAATATTATAGCTCCAACTGTAAAAGGTAAGAGGGTTCCAACCAATCGAGGCTATTTTAAGAATTGTGGTTTGTGTAGGATGTGTAGGGAGACTGGAATGACAGTGGGACGGGTGAGTGAGATCACATCCATTGTGGATGGCAACAACTTTCTGGTTAAAGAGGTCATGACCTGTGAAAGCAAGGAGGTCATATATATTATTATATGCCCCTGCCTCAAACAATATATAGGTAGAACAAAGCGCCCCCTTAAAGAACGATTGGGGGAGCACTGTGCAAATATATTGAAGGGATATAAAAAAACATCCTCTTTCAGAGCATTTCAAACAACACCATAATTGCTTTATTAGAGGAACGAGATTTTGTGCTATTGAATTAGTTAAAAAACCATGGAGAGGAGGTGACTATATACTTGAGATGTCAAGATATGAGACACATTGGATTTTTAATTTGAATACTCTCATCCCTGCAGGTTTGAATAAAGATCTAGAGTTCCTCTTACCACCACTGATCACCGTGAAGGGT
This sequence comes from Hyperolius riggenbachi, assembly GCF_040937935.1. Classification (NCBI taxonomy): domain Eukaryota; kingdom Metazoa; phylum Chordata; class Amphibia; order Anura; family Hyperoliidae; genus Hyperolius; species Hyperolius riggenbachi. The sequence goes on from NC_090647.1 coordinate 435,325,594, forward strand.
CGCGAGTAATATACCACGTACTGTTTAATCCCATCTCTCAGATATCAATCATTTTAATGAGACGTTGAATCCTCTGGATTACACGGGGACATGAGTGGATCATACTAAGGATCATTTTTTATTACCCTAAGTAATGCCAAATGAACTTATTAGCTTTGCTATTATTTCAAGTTATGTTATAAGGAGGAATGCTTTTTTGTCTTATGAGAAGCAGATCATTTGAGCTCCAGTGGTGCTTTTACAACATCAATTGGATTAAGGAGCAACTAACCAATTTATTTTTGACAACATCAGGGCGTAATCGCCCAGATCTTTCTATCTCTATACAAACATTTTATTTTTGTATATTTTATATTTTTAATCACATGTTTTTATTATTTTTTCCCTACTGCAGAGGGATAGTGGATGTGATTGATGCGTACTTGTATGAATGTGCCTTATATTTTATTTCTCGGCTGCTATATTTGTATGCATTCACTATATTGCACAGATCAATTCAATAAAGTAGTAATTAGACTATTTATTTAGCGCTGACTCAGTACCAGTTGTTTTACATTATTCATTATTAGGGGTCATCTAGGTCCAGCAGCTGCATTTGTTAAAGGCGCCACACTGTGTATTTTATTTATACTATAATTATAACAGTACTTTTTCACCTACGTTTTGGTATGTTTACAATTGAAGATGAAAAATGATGTCTTAGGAGAAAATTAGGAGAAAAGGTGAATTGGATCAGGCCCAGTGTATGGTATAGATTTTTAGAAAGCATGTAAATACATTCAGATTTCTACATAATCCAGACTATATATGTGTCCAGGGCCGGCCTTTGACCTGAGCGACCGGTGCGATCGCTCAGGGCGCCGGCTTCCAGGGGGCGCTCGTGCCACCTGACCTGGCCGCATGTGTTTTAATAACTGCAGGGCCCCGGCTGAGTCCATCTCGCTCCGCCCCCTGGTGCGCTGCTGGGGGTGATGGGGCAAACATGCCCGTGTGGCCACCGTGATGGAGGGGGGAGCCGCGGGGAGGGCAGCCCGACCTCTCCCTCCCTTCCTCTCCGGGCACCCTCCGTGCTCCCCCCCTCCGATCTGATGCAGACTGCTAAGGGAACAACTCACCTTCCTGGTTCCGATCGCCGGCTCCTCTCACTTGCTGCTGGTCGCCTCTTCTACATAGCCGCTGATGCACAATAAACTTCCTGCTTAACAGGAAGTTTATTGTGCATCAGCGGCTATGTAGAAAAGGCGACCAGCAACAAGTGAGAGGAGCCGGCGATCGGAACCTGGAAGGTGAGTTGTTCCCTTAGCAGTCTGCATCGGATCGGAGGGGGGGAGCACGGAGGGTGCCCGGAGAGGAAGCGAGGGAGAGGTCGGGCTGCCCTCCCCGTGGCTCCCCCATCCTCTATGGGGGGGGCTACCTACCTACCTGGGGGGGGTGTTACCTACCTACCTACCTAATCTATACTGGGGGGCAGCTACCTATCTAATCTATACTGGGGGCACCTACCTATCTAATCTACACTGGGGGCGCCTAACTATCTAGCCAATACTGGGGGCACCTACCTATCTAACCTATACTGGGGGGCAGCTACCTATCTAATCTACACTGGGGGCACCTACCTATCTAGCCAATACTGGGGGCACCTACCTATCTAACCTATACTGGGGGCAGCTACCTATCTAACCTATACTGGGGGAAGCTACCTATCTAACCTATACTGGGGGCAGCTACCGATCTTACCTATACTGGGGGCAGCTACCTATCTAACCGATACTGGGGGCACCTACCTATCTAATCTATACTGGGGGCACCTACCTATCTAATCTACACTGGGGGCACCTACCTATCTAGCCAATACTGGGGGCACCTACCTATCTAACCTATACTGGGGGTAGCTACCTATCTAATCTATACTGGAGGCACCTACCTGTCTAGCCAATACTGGGGGAACCTACCTATCTAACCTATACTGGGGGGCAGCTACCTATCTAATCTACACTGGGGGCACCTACCTATCTAGCCAATACTGGGGGCACCTACCTATCTAACCTATACTGGGGGCAGCTACCGATCTAACCTATACTGGGGGCAGCTACCTATCTAACCGATACTGGGGGCACCTACCTATCTAATCTATACTGGGGGCAGCTACCTATCTAACCTATACTGGGGGCACCTACCTATCTAACCTATACTGGGGGCACCTACCTATCTAATCTATACTGGGGGCAGCTACCTATCTATCCTATACTGGGGGTAGCTACCTAACTAATCTATACTGGGGGCAGCTACCTATCTAATCTATACTGGGGGCAGCTACCTATCTAATCTATACTGGGGGCATCTACCTATCTAATCTATACTCGGGGCAGTTACCTATCTAATCTATACTGGGGCAGCTACCTATCTAACCAATATTGCAGGTACCTACCTATCTAACCTATACACTGGGGGCAGCTACCTATCTAACCTGTACTGGGGGCACCTACCTATCTAACCTATAGCTGGGACAAGTATACTGGCTACCTATACTGTGGGCACTCATCTGGCTAACCTATACTGGGGGGGATCTGTAGCTGGACACTTACACTAAGGGGGGGGGGGGAATCTGCTGCTTAAATACACTATAAGGGGATCTGCGACTGCAAGACTAGTAGCCTAAGCCCATATACACTAAGGGGGGGATCTGGTCTTGTATATGTAGGCAGATCCCCCTTTAGTGTATATAGGCTTAGGCTACTAGTCTTGCAGTCGCAGATCCCCTTTTAGTGTATTTAGGCAGCAGATCCCTTCCCCCCCCCCATTAGTGTATGTGTGTGGTGCACTCACACGCGAAGAGGATGAATGTGGGGGGGGGGGCACCAAAATCTGGTTACGCTCAGGGCGCTGTGAAACCTAAGGCCGGCCCTGTATGTGTCTTTACTAACTAGAGACACAAACAATGGTCTCAGTTCACTAAGCTCATCTCCTGTCTTTAAAGGACTTACGAGGCCAAATTCTGCCCCCAAAACCTAAAAAAAGTTAACTACCTGCATGAGTTTGTATGGCACAGAGGACGCCGTCCACGCCCTCCGTGCCGTTCCACCTGGTCCCCTCTGCGCATTAGCCCCCCGAAAGGCTGCGACCCCACGGTCCGGGTCGGGATCTGCAGCCTGCAGAAAGATGGCCGCCGGAGCTGGCCACGGCTGCGCAGTCCGCATAGCCACTACTGCAGCTGCGCAGCTCTAGGGCCAACCCTCCGATCCACGCTGCCTTTTACGTGGATCGGGGGGTTGGCCCTGGAGCTGCGCAGCCGCAGTAGCGGCTATGCGGACTGCGCAGCCGTGGCCAGCTCCGGCGGCCATCTTTCTGCAGGCTGCAGATCCCGACCCGGACCGTGGGGTCGCAGCCTTTCGGGGGGCTATTGCGCAGAGGGGACCAGGCGGAACGGCACGGAGGGCGCGGACGGCGTCCTCAGTGCCATACAAACTCATGCAGGTAGTTAACTTTTTTAAGGTTTTGGGGGCAGAATTTGGCCTCGTAAGTCCATTAATAATGTTTCTGAGCTGTTTCTAGTGTTATCACCATGGTCTCTTCCATCTTTGAATTAAGGAGAGGGCACTATGGCGAAAAATTGTAAAAATTTTAAATATGTGCAAACATATACAAATAAGAAGTACACTTTTTCCAGAGTAAAAAGAGCCATAAATTACTTTTCTCCTACTGTATGTTGCTGTCGCTTACAGTAGGTAGTAGAAATCTGACAGAAGTGACAGGTTTTGGACTAGTCCATCTCTTTGAGGGAGATTCTCAGGGATTTATTTATTTTCAAAAGCACTTAGCAGTTGCCAAAATTGCCACACTGTCCAACTGCCAAAAAAACTGTGTAGTGAGCAGGGAAGCTGGCCAGCATCATTGTTTAAAACCTTTTTGGTAGTATGTTTATAAAGAATAAAAGCCTTGCTGAGAATCCCCTATGAAGAGATGGACTAGTCCAAAACCTGTCGCTTCTGTCAGATTTCTACTACCTACTGTAAGTGACAGCAGCATAGGAGAAAAGTAATGTATGGCTCATTTTACTCTGGAAAAAAATGTATTTCTTATTTGTCTATGTTTGCACATATTTTAAATTTTACAATTTTTTGCCTTAATGCCCCTTTAACATTTTACTCCTTAAAATAACTACAGATATACAAATACAAATACAAAACACTGCAATTCTAAAGTTAAAGACAGGCTGCTAATTAACTGCATGTGAAAATAATTACAGAGGAGATAACTTAACCACTTAAGGACCGGGCTAATTCTGTGTGATCTGTGCTGGGTGGGCTCTTCAGCCCACAGCACAGATCAGGATTCAGGCAGGGAGATCAGACTCCCCCCCCCCTTTTTCCCACTAGGGGGATGTCCTGCTGGGGAGGTCTGATTGCCGCCGCTCACTTGTGTTTAGCAGGGGGGGGGGCTTCTCAATGCCCCCCCTCCGCATCGCTATACCTCCCTACCTCTCCTTCCCTCCCTCCCCTCCTTTCCATGGGCGGTTCAGGACAGCGATACGTCCTGTACCTCCTCTGATAGGCTTCAGCCTATCAGATGCTGGCGATCCCCGGCCAATCAGAGGCCGGGGATCGCCGATCTCCTTTACGCTGTAAACACCGGGGATTTCTTCCCCGCATGTTTACATTTCGCCTGCGAACCGCGATCAGAGGCTCGCAGGCTGTTCACGGAGACACCCTTCATGAACTGACATGGAACGGTTTCCATGTAAATGCACTTACGGCCAGCTGCTGCCTATCGGCGTTAGGCGGTCGTTAAGTGGTTAAGAACTGAAGTGATAAGATAACTCTCTCACTGTGAAAACTTACCTCTACACCTTAATAAGGCAAGCTTCTTTAGTGAATTAACACTGAAAATACCGATCGATGCGTGGTGGTAAGTTTTCTCTTGCCTTATTATCTCCAGCATGATCTTAGTGAATTGAGGCCGTTGTGTGGTTTTCTATGTGTACCTAAATGCCCACATTGTTTGACCAAACACATCACAAGATAATTTGTTTATGTTCTGGATGCTGGTAGTGTGCGCAATTCAACAAAATGTTCTTATTTACTTGAATAAGTAGGCTGAGAATAGAGACATGCCTCTCAGCCCTATGTTCTCACTACTCTTAGCATTTTCTGAGTATGATCAACCTAAATCTCCTGGGAATCTGAGGTTAATTTTACTTCACATGGACGAAATCCTTTAATCCCACAAGGAAAGTTTGAGCAACTCATTAGATCATGATATTCCTAAACTACACTTTACAAATAATAATGTGAATATCGGATTAAGAAACCCATTCAGGTCTTTTTTTGAAATGGTGTTGTTTGTTTTATCATTGCTGCTTCATAGATAAACTGTCTAATCACAGAGATTCATTGTTTGATAAAAAAAAAGTATGATCTGCACCAAAATCTGTATAGTGTGCTTAAAGCTTCCAATATTATGAGAATGGAGGAATAGTTCTTAAAAGGAGGCCATAACACCACCACCACTATACTCATAAATCATCTTTATTGTATCCCTTCAACTTCATACAATGAAGTACCATCAGGCCCCTAAGGTGGGGTGAGCCGGGTTCCTCAGGCGGCAAATTCGGGGGAGGGGGGGGGGGTGACACCCGCCTGGCCGTGGGTGTGGGGGGCCACTTAGCTGGAGGGGGTAGCGGGCAAGAAGGGGGTATTGGGCACAGTGGTGGGGAGAGGGGGTCGGACCTAACCCCTCCTTCACCTGGGTCCCCCGATCTGCGCTCCCCTCCAGCTGTTAACCTCTCTGGCGGTATTGACAGATGTGCATGTCAATACAAAACATTCTGTGAATGGTATTGACATGCATACACGTCAATACTCTCCTGCATTGTAAACTGGACCCATGCTTGACACATTTTGACAAGTTACAGGGAAAAAAAAAAGGTTATGAAAATTAATTGGATCACTTTTTGCACAGACATCCTGGGGAAATTGAACTCCAGGGAGGTTAAGTGCCGCAGCAGCATAGTGATATCAGGCAGTGGTCTCTCATAAGTTTGCCTCAGGCGGCAAAAAGTCTAGAACCGGCCCTGAGAATCATAAAAAATACTTAAGTCAAAAGTCCATTGTCTAGATAAATGCATGCACAGATAAATGTGTCAGCAATAAATACAAATGTATAATATAAATATATGTCCAAACACTTCCCATAAGGGAAAACAGATTGATAAAGTGCTTAACCACTTGAGGACCGTGGGCTTTACCCCCCCTTAAGGACCAGACATTTTTTTTCCATTCAGACCACTGCAGCTTTCACGGTTTATTGCTCGCTCATACAACCTACCACCTAAATGAATTTTGGCTCCTTTTCTTGTCACTAACAAAGCTTTCTTTTGGTGCTATTTGATTGCTGCTGCGATTTTTACTTTTTATTATATTCATCAAAAAAGACATGAACTTTGTCAAAAAAAAAGATTTTTTTTAACTTTCTGTGCTGACATTTTTCAAATAAAGTAAAATGTCTGTATACATGCAGCGCGAAAAATGTAGACAAACATGTTTTTGATTAAAAAAAACCCATTCAGCCTATATTTATTGGTTTGGGTAAAAGTTATAGCATTTACAAACTATGGTGCAAAAAGTGAATTTTCCCATTTTCCAGCATCTCTGACTTTTTTGACCACCTGACATGTTTCATGAGGGGCTAGAATTCCAGGATAGTATACATACCCCCCAAATGACCCCATTTTGGAAAGGAGACATCCCAAAGTATTCACTGAGAGGCATAGTGAGTTCATTTTTTGTCACAAGTAAGCGGAAAATGACACTTTATGCCAAAAAAAAAAAAAGTTTCTATTTCTTCTAACTTGCGACAAAAAAAAATGAAATCTGCCACGGACTCACTATGCTCCTCTCTGAGGTGTCTACTTTCCAAAATGGGGTCATTTGTGGGGTGTGTTTACTGTCCTGACATTTTGGGGGGTGCTAAATTGTAAGCACCCCTGTAAAGCCTAAAGGTGCTCATTGGACTTTGGTCCCCTTAGCGCAGTTAGGCTGCAAAAAAGTGCCACACATGTGGTATTGCCGTACTCAAGAGAAGTAGTATAATGTGTTTTGGGGTGTATTTTTACACATACCCATGCTGGGTGGGAGAAATATCTCTATAAATGACAATTGTTTGATTTTTTTTTACACACAATTGTCCATTTACAGAGATATTTCTCCCACTCAGCATGGGTATGTGTAAAAATACACCCCAAAACACATTATACTACTTCTCCTGAGTACGGCGATACCACATGTGTGGCACTTTTTTGCACCCTAACTGCGCTAAGGGGCTCAAAGTCCAATGAGTACCTTTTTGGATTTCACAGGTCATTTTTGTTTCAAGACTACTCCTCACGGTTTAGGGCCCCTAAAATGCCAGGGCAGTATAGGAACCCCACTAATGACCCCATTTTAGAAAGAAGACACCCCAAGGTATTCCGTTAGGAGTATGGCGAGTTTATAGAAGATTTTATTTTTTGTCGCAAGTTAGCAGAAATTGATTTTAATTGTTTTTTTTCACAAAGTGTCATTTTCCGCTAATTTGTGACAAAAAATAAAATGTTCTATGAACTCAACATACTCCTAACGGAATACCTTTGGGTGTCTTCTTTCTAGAATGGGGTCATATGTGGGGTTCCTATACTGCCCTGGCATTTTAGGGGCCCTAAACCGTGAGGAGTAGTCTTGAAACCAAATGTCGCAAAATGACCTGTGAAATCCTAAAGGTACTCATTGGACTTTGGGCCCCTTAGTGCACTTGGGGTGTAAAAAAGTGCCACACGTGGTACCACCGTACTCAAGAGAAGTAGTATAATGTGTTTTGGGGTGTATTTTTACACATACCCATGCTGGGTGGGAGAAATATCTCTATAAATGACAATTGTTTGATTTTTTTTACACACAATTGTCCATTTACAGAGAGATTTCTCCCACCCAGCATGGGTATGTGTAAAAATACACCCCAAAACACTTTATACTACTTCTCCTGAGTACGGCGATACCACATGTGTGGCACTTTTTTACACCCTAAGTACGCTAAGGGGCCCAAAGTCCAATGAGTACCTTTAGGATTTCACAGGTCATTTTGCGACATTTGGTTTCAAGACTACTCCTCACGGTTTAGGGCCCCTAAAATGCCAGAGATTTCTCCCACCCAGCATGGGTATGTGTAAAAATACACCCCAAAACACATTATACTACTTTTCCTGAGTATGGCGGTACCACATGTGTGACACTTTTTTGCAGCCTAGGTGCGCTAAGGGGCCCAACGTCCTATTCACAGGTCATTTTGAGGCATTTGTTTTCTAGACTACTCCTCACGGTTTAGGGCCCCTAAAATGCCAGGGCAGTATAGGAACCCCACAAGTGACCCCATTTTAGAAAGAAGACACCCCAAGGTATTCTGTTAGGTGTATGGCGAGTTCATAGAAGATTTTATTTTTTGTCACAAGTTAGTGAAAAATGACACTTTGTGAAAAAAAAACAATAAAAATCAATTTCCGCTAACTTTTGACAAAGAATAAAATCTTCTATGAACTTGTCATACACCTAACAGAATACCTTGGGGTGTCTTTTTTTCTAAAATGGGGTCACTTGTGGGGTTCCTATACTGCCCTGGCATTTTACGGGCCCAAAACCGTGAGTAGTCTGGAAACCAAATGTCTCAAAATGACTGTTCAGGGGTATAAGCATCTGCAAATTTTGATGACAGGTGGTCTATGAGAGGGCGAATTTTGTGGAACCGGTCATAAGCAGGGTGGCCTTTTAGATGACAGGTTGTATTGGGCCTGATCTGATGGATAGGAGTGCTAGGGGGGTGACAGGAGGTGATTGATGGGTGTCTCAGGGGGTGGTTAGAGGGGAAAATAGATGCAATCAATGCACTGGGGAGGTGATCGGAAGGGGGTCTGAGGGGGATCTGAGGGTTTGGCCGCGTGATCAGGAGCCCACACGGGGCAAATTAAGGCCTGATCTGATGGGTAGGTGTGCTAGGGGGTGACAGGAGGTGATTGATGGGTGTCTCAAGGTGTGATTAGAGGGGGGAATAGATGCAAGCAATGCACTGGCGAGGTGATCAGGGCTGGGGTCTGAGGGCGTTATAAGGGTGTGGGTGGGTGATTGAGTGCCCTAGGGGCAGATTAGGGTCTAATCTGATAGGTAGCAGTGACAGGGGGTTATTGATGGGTAATTAGTGGGTGTTTAGGGTAGAGAACAGATGTGAACACTGCACTTGGGAGGTGATCGGACGTCGGATCTGCGGGCGATCTATTGGTGTGGGTGGGTGATCAGATTGCCCGCAAGGGGCAGGTTAGGGGCTGATTGATGGGTGGCAGTGACAGGGGTGATTGATGGGTGGCAGTGACAGGGGGTGATTAATGGGTGATTGACAGGTGATTGACAGGTGATCAGTGGGTTATTACAGGGAAGAACAGATGTAAATATTGCACTGGCGAATTGATAAGGGGGGTCTGAGGGCAATCTGAGCATGTAGGCGGGTCATTGGGTGCCCGCAAGGGGCAGATTAAGGTCTGATCTGATGGGTAACAGTGACAGGTGGTGATAGGGGGTGATTGATGGGTAATTAGTGGGTGTTTAGGGTAGAGAACAGATGTAAACACTGCACTTGGGAGATGATCTGACGTCGGATCTGCGGGCGATCTATTGGTGTGGGTGGGTGATCAGATTGCCCGCAAGGGGCAGGTTAGGGGCTGATTGATGGGTGGCAGTGACAGTGGGTGATTGATGGGCGATTGATGGGTGATTGACAGGTGATTGATAGGTGATCAGGGGGATAGATGCATACAGTACACAGGGGGGGGGGGGGGGGGGTCTGAGGGGTGGGGGTGATCAGGAGGGAGCAGGGGGCAGTTTAGGGAATAAAAAAAAATAGCGTTGACAGATAGTGACAGGGAGTGATTGATGAGTGATTAGGGGGTGATTGGGTGCAAACAGTGGTCTGGGGGGTGGGCAGAGGGGGTCTGAGGGGTGCTGTGGGCGATCAGGGGGCAGGGGGGGGGAATCAGTGTGCTTGGGTGCAGACTAGGGTGGCTGCAGCCTGCCCTGGTGGTCCCTCGGACACTGGGACCACCAGGGCAGGAGGCAGCCTGTATAATACAGTTTGTATACATTACAAAGTGTATTATACACTTTGTATGTGGCGATCCGGTGCTAGTAACCCGCCGGCGCTTCCGAACGGCCGGTGGGTTACAGCGCGAGGGGGGCGGAGCCAGGCGCCGGTGGAGGATCGCGTCACGGATGACGCGATCGCTTTGCCCATGCCGCTACAAGGACCGCCGCCTCTGGGCATGAGCTGGTCCTTGCGGGATCCACTTTCCGGCCGCCCCTGTGGAGTGGGCGGTCGTTAAGTGGTTAAAGTGGATCCGAGGTGAACTTTTACACATTGCATAATTGTGTTCCTTTCCTATTGATTATAGGGCATTCCTCAAGCCAAATACGTTTTTGTTTTTGTTTTAATACTCTAATGCCCTATAAACTAAAAGAGCCACGCCCACAGGTTTTCAGAGAGCCTTGGCAGTAGCAAGGGCTCATGGGAGCTCAGTCTGGACAGGGGGAGGGGGAAGGTGTTACTAGCCATTGAATTCAGAGGCAGAGGGGAGGAGGGAGGAGGAGAGGGGATTAGGCTTATGGCTCAAGATACAGATAAGCCTGCCTCTGTGTAATGTTTACAAACAACATGGTTGCTGTCATTGTATCACAGGAATACATAATCATGTTCTATTAACCACTTGAGGACCCACCCTTTACCCCCCCTTAAGGACCAGCGCTGTTTGTTTGGATCTGTGCTGGGTGGGCTCTGCAGCCCCCAGCACAGATCCGCGGCCACACAGAGCGATCAGATCGCCCCCCTTTTTTCCCCCCTATGGGGATGATGTGCAGGGGGGGTCTGATCGCTCCTACTTGCAGGCATTTTGCGGGGGGGGCACCTCAAAGCCCCCCCCGCGGCGACATTCTCCCCCCTCCCTCTCCTACCTGCTCCCCCGGGAGATCTGGGCTGCACAGGACGCTATCCGTCCTGTGCAGCCAGTGACAGGCTGTCTTCTGTCACATGGCGGCGATCCCCGGCCGCTGATTGGCCGGGGATCGCCGATCTGCCTTACGGCGCTGCTGCGCAGCAGCGCCGTACAAATGTAAACAAAGCGGATTATTTCCGCTTGTGTTTACATTTAGCTTGCGAGCCGCCATCGGCGGCCCGCAGGCTATTCACGGAGCCCCCCGCCGTGATTTGACAGGAAGCAGCCGCTCGTACGAGCGGCTGCTTCCTGATTAATTAGGCTGCAGCTGGCGACGCAGTACTGCGTCGCTGGTCCTGCAGCTGCCACTTTGCCGACGCACGGTATAAGCGTGCGGTCGGCAAGTGGTTAAAACTGTTTGCAGCTAGATTTGCTGTGTAAACTATCTAAACTTTAGATAAGATATATAGACAAGTTACTTTTTATAGTTAGTTTTTCATCTCGGATCTGCTTTAAGACAAAGTCCATATGACAGGCATGTGATAAATAATGAGATTGACTATCAATGAAGAAAGTGTTAGCAATTTGCACAATCAAGAGATTCATTATTTACTTTGTCATAATCCCCCAGTGCACTACAACTGGAAGTTGAAGATTGCACATAACATAGCTTTGGATTTTAATATTTTTAAATACTTTGACCAATTATAGTAAAGCAATATTTATTTATTTACTTTACTTAATTTATTTTCACTTAATTGTAACTTTTGGTTCAGGAGTCTAGTGGAGTTCCTCAGCCAGCCTCTGTGGAAGTGCATTGGAGCGTGAAATGGTCGTCAGGCGATTAGTGCCCAACACCCACTGCATCACCACACTCCACAGAACTGGCATGTTGTATTTGATTGCATGTTGTATATGCAACACTTTTTGTACTTCACTCTGTGCAACATTTACTGTGCCTCACTCTAGAAATAAAAGTCACTTGCAGTGCCGAACCCTTCTTCCTCCTCTTTTGTGCACAGATTTTATCAGGGACGGATCTAGACCAAGTTGCCCCAAGTTGCGCCTGGGGCAAGGACAGGTTTTGGCGCCTAAACTGCCATTCCCCATCCAAATTTTGCCGCCTTTTTAAGAATTCAACAAACTGCGCCTGGGGCAAGAGACCCGCTTGCCCCCCCCCCCCCCCAGATCCGTCCCTGGATTTTATACTTGCCAGAAAAGTGTGCGTGTGAAGTTGGCAAGGTTTGGAGCATGATAGATGTGTCTAGGAAGGGAGTTCTAGAGAAGGGGATAGGCTCGTGAGAAATCCCATATGCACCAATGTGAGAAGATTCTAGGTTCTAGGGGAAGAAAAAAGAAGGGTGACTGCAGTGTGGAGGTTTCAGTTTGGTAGTAAAGGGAGAAATGTACTGAACAGAGGTATTGCAGAGATATTTGGAGGTTATAGTTAAATGTTTGAAGTGAATCCTCAAGTTAATTGTCAGCTAATGAAGATATTTACAGAGAGGAGCCATGGATGAGAAGCAAGAACAGAGGTGGATGAGCTGAACAGCTGAATTCAGTAGAGACTGGAGGGAAGCATGTCCAATCAAAGTTAGGCCACATAGCAGGGTATTACAGTAGTCAAGGCGAGATGTTATTGGAGTTGTGTGATGAGTGAGAAATGGTCGGGTGTGAGATGTTTTTGAGTTGAAGTTGACGGGGTGGTTAGAGAGTAAAAAAAATAGTGTTGCTGCACTGACTGTTTCATAGTGAGGTGAATATCTTGCAGTTTTTCAGTGGGAATCTGCCGTGGATTAGTAAAGGTATCCATGCAAGCGACTATTTAAATGTTGCTTAACTTCCCTAGCGTTCTGGACGAGCTGAGCTCGTCCAGAGACGCTAGAGGGCACCCCTCAGGCCCCGCTGGGCCGATTTGAATAATTTTTTTTTTTTTAAAAAACATGCAGCAAGCACTTTGCTTGCTGCGTGTTCTACCCGATCGCTGCCGATCCGCCACTACCCGACGTGAAAAAGGCCCCCCCCGCAGACACCGTGTGCAGCCCGGCCAATCGGCGCCAATCGCTGCGCTTTGGGGTGGATCGGGAGTCCCTGTGACGTCACAACCTCGATGACGTCACTCCGTTCGTCGCCATGGCGACGGGGGAAGCCCTAAAGAAAATCCCGTTCAGGACGGGATTTCCTTATGGGCGTGATAGCCGGCGGCGATCGGAAGGGTGGGAGGGAAAGGCCAGCAAGGGGAGAATCCTGTAGCTAGTGCTAGGCTAGCTACATGATATATAAAAAAAAATCGGGCGAAAAAAGAAAAGGGAATCAGAACGCCAAGCAGGTTAAATGTGGAATACTGGTTCTGCTGAGCTACTAGTTAACTCTTGATTATGTATTGCTGAATGACCTCTGTGATGTAGCTTTGGATTTCTACAACAGTACTTTATGTATCCATGCTAGATCACTGAGGAGATCCTCTCATCCAAAATCTAACTGGGATCTACAGTGAAATCTTCATCCACTTGGAGCAGTAGAGCAAATGTACTCAACATTCTAAATACAAAAATGTGTTACAAACAGAACATATTTGAAACTAAGGAAGTTTCATTATTTAACTTAGTGCTTTTGAGACTGAGAGTCTGCCATACTTCCTTCCCCTAGATCTTCCATAAAGCTCACATGGTTCCAGGATCAGCTCAAATTTAATCTTTTATCATAGATAAATATTCAAACTGGTAGTCTGAAGGGCAGGAAATAAGGGAAAGAATACAAAAACTAGTGTGAGATTCTATATCTTCCCCACTCTGCAAAGATAAATAAATATTATATATTTTTTCTGTCTCTGTTGTTCTCGGATTGATGTGTCCTTTTCCAGGCTATAGCAAATGAAGAAAAAGATCCGCACCACCTTCAGAAAAGCTTAGTCTGAAAAAGACATACAAATTTAAAAAGAACTTTAAGGCAGGACAGTCCACTGTTTCGGGCTCCTGCCCATCTTCATGCTGCGTAGTTCTGAAGTAACATACAAAAACACCAACATATATACAGAGAAACAACCAATCACTGAGTATATACTAATTAGAGGACCTGATGGGAAACAGCCTATTTACATATCTAGTCACACCTCCAACTCCCCCATTGGTGGATCTGAGCAAGATCCAAACATTCAAAAAATAACAATCAATAATGGCTGAATAAAAGATCAGGCATACATCTAAGATGTATTGGCAAAATATCAGCCAAAAGCCATGGTGGAATATGCTGATTAGCAGAAAAAAGAAAAAATCCAAAAAGTAACATTTTATTAAAGAAAACAAAACATCAAAATCCGCATGGAAATGATGCATAAACGCGTCAATAAGACGCGACGCCATATCCGCATACGCGTACAGATGACGCAATAATGCATATCCTCTATCTAGACTACTGATGACCAAAAATACGCATCTATGCCGGACGTTTATACGCATGAGACAAACGCTCAAAAAATGACGCATGAACGCATCAAAAATTACGCATCAATAAAACAACCGCCTAAAAAGTGCCACATGAACGCATCCTAACTATACGCAATCTTTGCGACTAAAAATACGCGTCAAAATTAACCAAACACCAAAAAATGTCAAAAAAATGTGGTGGGGAGGGGGGTCGGACCTACCCCCTCCTTCACCTGGGTCCCCCGATCTGCGCTCCCTCTCCAGCTGTTAACCTCTCTGGCGGTATTGACAGATGTGCATGTCAATACAAAACATGCTGTGAATGGTATTGACATGCATACACGTCAATACTCTCCTGCACTGTAAACTGGACCCTTGCTTGACACATTTTGACAAGTCACAGGAAAAAAAAAAAGGTTATGAAAATTAATTGGATCACTTTTTGCACAGACATCCTGGGAAAATTGAGCTCCAGGGAGGTTAAGTGTAGCAGCAGCATAGTGATATCATGCAGCGGTCTCTCATAAGTTTGCCTCAGGCGGCAAAAAGTCTAGAACCGGCCCTGAGAATCACAAAAAATACTTAAGTCAAAAGTCCATTGTCTAGATAAATGCATACATAGGTAAATGTGTCAGCAATAAATACAAATGTATAATATAAATATATGTCCAAACACTTCCCATAAGGAAAAACAGATTAATAAAGTGCTTAAGACAAAGTCATATGGACGTTGTCTTAAGCACTTTACCAATCTGTTTTTCCTTATGGGAAGTGGACAGGCATATGATAAATAATGAGACTGACTATCAATGAAGAAAGTGTTAACAATTTGCACAATCAAGAGATTCATTATTTACTTTGTCATAATCCCCCAGTGCACTACAACTGGAAGTTGAAGATTGCACATAACATAGCTTTGGATTTTAATATTTTTAAATACTTTGACCAATTATAGTAAAGCAATATTTATTTATTTACTTTACTTAATTTATTTTCACTTAATTGTAACTTTTGGTTCAGGAGTCTAGTGGAGTTCCTCAGCCAGCCTCTGTGGAAGTGCATTGGAGCGTGAAATGGTCGTCAGGCGATTAGTGCCCAACACCCACTGCATCACCACACTCCGCAGAACTGGCATGTTGTATTTGATTGCATGTTGTATATGCAACACTTTTTGTACTTCACTCTGTGCAACATTTACTGTGCCTCACTCTAGAAATAAAAGTCACTTGCAGTGCCGAACCCTTCCTCCTCCTCTTTTGTGCATAGATTTTATACTTGCCAGAAAAGTGTGCGTGTGAAGTTGGCAAGGTTTGGAGCATGATAGATGTGTCTAGGAAGGGAGTTCTAGAGGAGGGGATAGGCTCGTGAGAAATCCCATATGCACGAATGTGAGAAGATTCTAGGTTCTAGGGGAAGAAAAAAGAAGGGTGAATGCAGTGTGGAGGTTTCAGTTTGGTAGTAAAGGGAGAAATGTACTGAACAGAGGTATTGCAGAGATATTTGGAGGTTATAGTTAAATGTTTGAAGTGAATCCTCAAGTTAATTGTCAGCTAATGAAGATATTTACAGAGAGGAGCCATGGATGAGAAGCAAGAACAGAGGTGGATGAGCTGAACAGCTGAATTCAGTAGAGACTGGAGGGAAGCATGTCCAATCAAAGTTAGGCCACATAGCAGGGTATTACAGTAGTCAAGGCGAGATGTTATTGGAGTTGTGTGATGAGTGAGAAATGGTCGGGTGTGAGATGTTTTTGAGTTGAAGTTGACGGGGTGGTTAGAGAGTAAAAAAATAGTGTTGCTGCACTGACTGTTTCATAGCGAGGTGAATATCTTGCAGTTTTTCAGTGGGAATCTGCCATGGATTAGTAAAGGTATCCATGCAAGCGACTATGTAAATGTTACTTAACTTCCCTAGCGTTCTGGACGAGCTGAGCTCGTCCAGAGACGCTAGAGGGCACCCCTCAGGCCCCGCTGGGCCGATTTGAATAATTTTTTTTGAAAACACGCAGCAAGCACTTTGCTTGCTGTGTGTCCTACCCGATCGCCGCCGACCTGCCGCTACCCGACGTGAAAAAGGCCCCCCCCCCCCGCAGACACCGTGTGCAGCCCGGCCAATCGCCGCCAAACTGCGCTTTGGGGTGGATCGGGAGTCCCTGTGACGTCACAACGACGATGACGTCGATGACGTCACTCCGTTCGTCGCCATGGCGACGGGGGAAGCCATACAAAGGAAATCCCGTTCAGGACGGGATTTCCTTATGGGTGTGATCGCCGGCGGCAATCGGAAGGGTGGGAGGGAAAGGCCAGCAAGGGGAGAATCCTGTAGCTAGCGCTAGGCTAGCTACATGATATAAAAAAAAATCGGGCGAAAAAAGAAAAGGGAATCAGAACGCCAAGCAGGTTAAATGTGGAATACTGGTTCTGCTGAGCTACTAGTTAACTCTTGATTATGTATTGCTGAATGACCTCTGTGATGTAGCTTTGGATTTCTACAAGAGTACTTTATGTATCCATGCTAGATCACTGAGGAGATCCTCTCATCCAAAATCTAACTGGGATCTACAGTGAAATCTTCATCCACTTGGAGCAGTAGAGCAAATGTACTCAACATTCTAAATACAAAAATGTGTTACAAACAGAACATTTTTGAAGCTAAGGAAGTTTAATTATGACTTAGTGCTTTTGAATTTTAGGTTGTTGTCCATGCCCCAATCACAGAGATTCTCCCATACTTCCTTCCCCTAGATCTTCTATAAAGCTTACATGGTTCCAAGATCAGCTCAAATGTCATCTTTTATCATAGAAAAATATTCAAACTGGTAGTCTTAGGGGCAGGAAATAAGGGAAAGAATACAAAAACTAGTGTGAGATTCTATATCTTACCCACTATGCAAAGATAAATAAAAATTATATATTTTTTCTGTCTCTTTTATTCTCTGATTGATGTGTCCTTTTCCAGGCTAGACAGGAGGTGCTGGAAATTCTCACATATGAGGGCAGATTAAAGTGTACCTAGATAGCTCATTGCCCCAAAACCACTAGGTGAGTGTAAGGGGCTAAAAAAAATCCAAAAGTTATATTGAACATCGATATTCAGTAAGAGGGCTTTTTGTTTTTTTAGCCCCTTGTACTCTACTACTGGAACTATGTGGGCACTCTGTAGTACTGATGCAAGCCCTATACCATAGAGCCATAGCAATTCATGCCATGCACTGATGAGGACCAGAAAAAACTGAAACAGCACTGTATGCATGTTGCATAGGTGTTGCTCTGTGAAATGTATAAGCTATTGCCTTACTATACAACATGTGTGCCTGGATGTGTTCCTGGCTTTCAGGCGCATAAAGAGACTATTTGCATATTTGGGAGTGATGCATCATGGGAAACCACACTTGCTCTCTTGGAGCTGAATTATTGAAAATACCTTCAATTTTAACGCGGTCCTGAACTCAAACCGTCCTCTTTGCTCTAAAAGATACACAACAGCATAATAGCCTTTAAATAAATAACATTACTTTGCAGCTGATACAAATCCTGCAATAAACCTGCACTGTTTCTACTTGACATGATTCATGGAAGCAGACATATTGTTAAGCTCATTTGAAAGCACAGGATGTTATCTGCCATCTCTTTCATGGCGGTCATGTGACACAGGGGAGAGATCAAATTACAACTTGTGTTTAGACACAAATGAGAGGGAATTAAACAAGCTTAACTCACTAAATAGATACAGGGTGCTTTCCTCTATTTTCCAGTTTAAAGTGAACCAGAGACGAAACACCCTCATGTATTTTACCATATATATATCAGTGGGAACATTAAAGAAAATACCTACCCTGCTCTCTGTTTCATTCTTCACTTTTCAGCCTGCTTCTTAAAAGCCCTGATAAAATCCCAGAGTGAGCATTCAGTCTGGCTTTGCTCAGGAATCATTACAGCTGAGTCTGTCTTCTCTGATGTCTTTTCAAGCCCAAGCCTGCCCCCTTGTGGCTTCTTGGGCTTTAAAACACATCAGAGAATACAGACTCAGCTATAATGATTCCTGAGCAAAGCCAGACTGAATACTCAGTCAGGGATTTTATCAGGGCTGACAATAGGCAGACTGAGCAGAGAAGAATGAAACCAAGAGCAGGGTAGGTGTTTTCTCTAATGTTCCCACAGATGTATATGGTAAAATACATGAAGGTGCTTTGTCTCTGGTTCACTTTAAGAAGGCAAAATTATATTTACGATGGCAGAGGAGATCAATAAAAATCCAAAGGAGGGTCTAAGCCCTTTTTTACAGGATTATATACATATGTTCCGTCATAGTGAATATAATACTGAGAGAATTAGAATTGTTTTTTAACCTTGAAATAAACAACATAAAATCTGTGGAATACTTATATGTACTAATGCAATATTTAATGTCTTGCTAACATGGATACAGTATGTGCAAATGAATCATCAAATAGTCTTTCATATATTTTCAGTTCATTTACATATATTCCACTGCGGTTTGAAGGCCAAATATGTTTTACATACTTATAAAGCTAATCAAGCTTTGATTCCTTTAGTTGTCAGTTTGCATAAGAACATAGAAGTGAATATAGCTTGAAGCATAGGCAAATTTAGCAGTTATGTAACTCTTTATAGGCATATTTTATTTTACAGTTTTTAATAGTATACTTCTGTGCCCTGCCTGCAATAGCTGCATTGTAGTGTGAACCTAATAAACATATTCTTGAATAATCCCTACATAGCAAAAGAACCTACCGCACATATTTTCAGTGTTGGCCTTGTAATGTCACCCATGGGATCGGTTCAAATCCCTACCTGGTGGCATGCCTTGAACATGCACAAGGGTTGGCTGTTTCCAAAATTGTTTACAGCAAAGCTAAACTTTCTCTAACAGCTTGATATAACAAGTATTAGTGCTATGTATTCTATTTGGTAGTGTAATGTTAGAAAAATTCCCTTTAATTTTTAATCTACTGCCAGTTATGTTTTTCAGACATGGGAGATAACTCAACTTACTTACTTTTAACAACAGTAGCTTACAATGTTTGGTGAACACCACACCAAATTCATTCTTTGCAGAGCTTGTGCAGATATGTGAGGTCTCCATCCGATGCTGTAGACCAACTGATTGTTTCCTCTCTACTGGAAGAGGACCCCAGTAAGACATTTTCGTGGACTTAGACCAAGTATTGTAGTAAGGGAGAGTTCTTTGCTCTCCAGTGTTAGTGGTGACTAAAGTTGTGGCAAACCTGTAATATTGTTATGCTGTGTCTTGTAGAGTTTGGTGGTTCTGAAATACAACATGTTTGTTCTGTGTTTTGTTTGAATGTCAGCTGTTTATGTAATTAAGTTATTTTGTTGGTGTTGCTTCAGATGTACAATGACTGTAGGCCTTGTTTGCTTATTCAAACAATGGCATCGGATAAGATAAGGATGCATTAGTAACTCATGTTACAGTAGCAACACTCGAGTTACTGATTTACCACGGGTTGCGCTAATAGCATAACTCATGGTCAGGGGCGCCTCTAGCCCATTTGTCACTCCAGGCGAGAAAACTTGTGGCGCCTCCACTCCCACGGCGCCCCCCCATGAAAATAATTGTAATGCAGCAGCGTTTCACCAGGAAATAACTGTAATTCAGCAGCGTTTAACCAGAAATTACATGTAAGTAAAAAAAATACATGTAAGAAGAAGGCACACAGGGGACATAAAGAGGCACACGGGGACAGAAGAAGGCGTGAGGGTCAGTAGAGCGCTCAAAGAAAGACAGAAGGAGGCACAATGGGGGACAAAAGGAGGCACAATGGGGGGCAGAATGCGACACAAAAGAGGACAGAAGAAGGCACAGGAGGACAGAAGGAGGTACACAAAGGGGCAGCGGGAGGTACAGGGGGACAGAAGAAAGCAGAAGGGCCAGAAGGAGGCACAAAAGAGAACAGAAGGAGGTACACAGGGGGCCTGAAGGAGGTAACCAGGGGGACAGAAGGAGGCACAAAGTGGGGCAGAAGGAGGCACAAAGTGGGGCAGATTGAGGCACAAGGGGGACAGATTGAGGCACAAAGGGGGACAAAAGGAGGCACAGGGGGGCTAAAGGAGGCACAGGGGGACTGAAGGAGGCACAGGGGGACTGAAGGAGGCACACAGGGGACAGAAGGAGGCACAAAGGGGACGGAAGGAGGCACAATGGGGGGGGGCAGAAAAAAGCACAAAGGAGGGCAGAAGGATGCACAGGGAGACAACAGGAGGCACAAAGGGGGACAGAAAATGGCAGAGGGGGATGTTAAGTGGCACAGGGAGACAGAAGAGGGAAGAGGGGGACAGAAAGAGCCACAGGGAGACATAAGAAAGCACACAGGGAGGCAGAGGAAGGCACAAAGGGGCACTGAAGGAGGCACAGGAGGACAGAGGATGGTACATGGGGACTGAAGAGGCACATGGAGACAGAAGGAGGCACAAAGGGAGACACAAGGAGGGACAGGAGGACAGAAGGAGGCAGAGTGCGATTGAAGGAGGAACAGGGGCAGAGGTAGCACAGGGGGACTAATAAAGGCAAAGGGGACATAAGGAGGCACAGGGGGACAGAAGGAGGCAAAAAAGGGGCACAGAAGGAGGCAGAGGTGGCGCAGGGGGACTGAAGGAGGCACATGAAGACAGAAGAAGGCACAAAGGGAGACAGAAGGACAAACAGGGGGCAGAGTCGGCCCTAGACTTTTTGCCGCCTGAGGCAAATTTTTAAAAAATTGCCGCCGCCGCCGCCCCCCCCCCCCCCCCCCCCGTGGGGGGGCCGCCGAGCTGGAGGGGTAGCTGGCAGGACGGGGGTATTGGGCCAGCGGCCTGGGTCCCCCGTCCTCCGCTTTCTCCAGCCTTAAATAGAAGCAGCCGCTATGTGTAAGAGGAACGGGCGGGGAGGACACTCACCTCTTCCCAGCGTGCGCTCCACTGACGTCACTTCCTGCAGCGTTGCAGGAAGTGACGTCAGTGGAGCGCACGCTGGATCGAGGAAGAGGTGAGTCCTCCCCGCCCGTTCCTCTTACACATAGCGGCTGCTTCTATTTAAGGCTGGAGGGGAGCGGAGGACGGGGGACCCAGGCGAGGGAGGGGGGCGTCCGACCCCCCTCCCTGCTGCTGGCCCAATACCCCCGTCCTGCCAGCTACCCCTCCAGCTCGGCGGCCGGCTCCCCGCACCCACGGACGGGCGGGTGCCGCCCCTGTAAATTTGCCGCCTGAGGCAAAAGTTTCACCCCGCCTCATGAGCGGGCCGGCCCTGACAGGGGGTCAGACATGGCACAAGGGACTGGGGACAAGGGACAGAAGGAGGCAAAAAAGGGGAAAGAAGAAAGCACAAGGCACAGAGGTGGCAGCTGCCTGCAACTTACGCTAAGTAGATGCAGCATAAGCAAGTAATAGAACACCCATGGGGCGGGGCTTAGTCTGGGGTGGGGCTTAATTGGGGGTGGGGCTTAATACAGCAACATGGCGCCCCCCAGAACCAATGGCACTCCAGGCAAAGGCCTGTACTGCCTATGCCTAGAGGCGCCCCTGCTCATGGTGCACTGCTGGGACCAGGAGTTTTGCGCTCTTTCCACGTGGCAAGATTACTGCTGGTTGATGCTCCAGGGCCAAATGTTGATATTTACCCATCTTGCTGACTTGTTATGATTAGTACATGTACCCTCTGCACTCTGTTTTAATTTTAGGGTTATTATCTTACAATATATTTTGTAGACATCCAGGCCATGAAGTTTGTCTCGTACTGCTTAGCCTAAGCATGTTTACCAGTCATCTGTGTGCGTCATAGCTGTCTTACAATTGTGAGTCATCACTGGAATTTAAAATCAGCATGGATATTTCTGTGTTAATACTTTAGGTCATTTAATCCATTTAATAGAAGTTATGCAGACAGTTAAAAAATCCCTTCCAAAACAACATAGTACAGACTGATGAGAGAGGGAATGTACATCTGTCTACAATCTTTCAAGGTGAAGATTGAAAAGGTCAAAGTAAATCAAACGTACAATATTAAAGGACAACTGAAGTGAGAGGGGTATGGAGGTTGCCATAATTATTTCAATTGAAGCAATACCAGTTGCCTGGCTGTACTGCTAATCTTCTGCTTCTAATACTTTTAGCCACAGACCGTGAACAAGCATGCAGGAGATCAAGTGTTTCTGACATTATTGTCAGATCTGACTGGATTATCTGCATGCTTGTTTCTGGGGTGATCCAGACACTACTGCACCCAAATAGATTAGCAGGGCTGCCAGGCAACTGGTATTGCGTAAAGGGTGATAAATATGGCAGCCTCCATATACCCTCACTAAAGTTGTGCTTTAACAGGGTCACTCAATGGATGAATAACGCTCACCACATAAACTCTACCTTAAAAGGACCTCAGCAGTACATATCATGTTAAAGGGATACTGTAGGGGGGTCGGGGGAAAATGAGTTGAACTTACCCGGGGCTTCTAATGGTCCCCCGCAGACATCCTGTGTTGGCGCAGCCACTCACCGATGCTCTGGCCCCGCCTCTGGTTCACTTCTGGAATTTCTGACTTTAAAGTCAGAAAACCACTGCGCCTGTATTGCCGTGTCCTCGCTCCCGCTGATGTCACCAGGAGTGTACTGCGCAGACACAGACCATACTGGGCCTGCGCTGTGCGCTCTTGATGACATCAGCGGGATCGAGGACACAGCAACGCAGGCGCAGTGGTTTTCAGACTTTAAAGTCTGAAATTCCAGAAGTGAACCGGAGGCGGGGCCGGAGCATCGGTGAGTGGCTGCGCCAACACAGGATGTCTGCGGGGGACCGTTAGAAGCCCCGGGTAAGTTCAACTCATTTTCCCCTGACCTTCCTACAGTATCCCTTTAAGTTTAAAAACCGTGGCAGACACAATGCCTCGCCCAGTGTATCCAAATGGTAATCTGCAGCAGTGTCCTGAATTCTTTACCCTTAACCTCTTAAGGACCGCAGTGTTAAACCCCCCTAAAGACCAGGCCATTTTTCACTTAATAGGTCACTGCAGATTTAAGGCCTTGCTGCAGGGCCATCCAACTCAGCACACAAGTGATTCCTCCCCCCCCCTTTTCTCCCCACCAACAGAGCTTTCTGTTGGTGGGGTCTGATCGCCCCCCAGATGTTTGTTTATTTTTCTATAAATCTTTTTTTATTATTTTTTTTAATAAATATGCCTATATTTTTTTCTACTCCCCCTTCCTTCCCCCCACCAGCCAATCAGCAGCCAATCAGCCTGATTGGCTGTCATAGGCCTCAGCCTATGACAGTCGATCACTTCCCTGCTTCTGGAGGGGAAAGCCGTGTCACACGGCTGTCCCCAGTACAGCGCTGCCTTAGATCGCAGCGCTGTACAGCAATAAAAGATTGCGGCTTTGCTGCATTTTCATCTGTTTTTATGTGACTGTGAAAGCTGCCATGTTCAAGGAGGAGTTATGGGAAAGCTACCCTCCCCTTCTCCCTGCCCTTTCCCAGCATCCCTTCTCCCCTCTTGCACTTTGACTTCTGCCCCCTCCATCCTCCTCAAAAAACTACACAAATTCTGATTAATTCAACACACAATTATCCCTATAATGAGAGCCTAATAAGACATAACTTTTAATGAAGATAGTTTAAAAACTTAACTGCAATATATTAAGTTGAAATAGGTGACCTTTACGAGAACAGGATCAAGGTTTGTTCTGGATCTCCATATGCTTGTAGTGAGAAGTGCCTAGTGGGACCAGGATCACTGTATTCTTGACTGAATTAAATGCTACTATTTACATCAAAACCCCCCACCAACCCAACATGAGCTAAGGGTGCAAATGCATAGTGCTAAGACAGCATTCAAATATACATTTCAATAAAGAGACAATAGATCAGAGCAACATGCTCTCTTACTCTAACAGCAGCCAAATGAACCTGGCAGCTGACCTCCTTTTATACTCTATGGGGAGGTGTGGGTTATAGGCAGCATAAGTCCACCCCTGTTTCACTCTCCCATTGGTCAACGATCTGCGTCAATCACTTTTTATCACCTCCCTATTTGTTCTCCTATGTCCAGCCATTGTGTCGAAAAAAGGCCCTTAAACACCCTGGACTATTTTGAAAATACCCCAGTATTGCTCACCTACCAATAAAGATTATGACCTTTTCTTGTGTTTTGTGGGCTTCTCCCTCCTGAGCGACCAATCACTGGGATCCATGTTTGCCACACTGCGCTTCCACCTATCCAATAGGTTCCCTCCCTCCTCCTCACAAGTCTCAACTGGAGCCTGAAGAGTCTGAACAATCGGTGCCACACTGTAACTCATTACAAGCAGTCTCCTACCCCTTTCCCCTCCCTACTGCTGATAGCTTTCTCTGCTCCTAGTGTCTGACTGTAGGTCAGATAAGAACCAAACCAATCCTACCTAATAATAGGCAAGTGTCTCTGTGTCCCAAGTCCCTGTGTGTTTTTTTTTGTTGTTGTTGTGCGCATGTGCAGGGATGCAGAGACACTGAGCTTGGGAATGATGCGCAGACGGGGCCAGGAGGGGCGTGCGTGTGTGTGCACACATGCAGCGGGGTGGACGTGCGCGCGCGCGCAGTTCTGTGCAGGGATGGATTTCAGGGGGCAGCTGGACATGGAAGAGGGCAGCTGGACATTGAAGAAGGGTTGCTGCATATAAAGGAGGAGGCTGCATATTGAAAAGGCAAGCTACAAATGGGGAACAACAAAAGAAAAAGGAATGCTGCTGCTCAAGAGAGCTACCAGTTTACATTAAAGAGAGAGGCTGCAGTACATTGATTTTACACACGGAAAAGGCGCTGCACATGGAATGGGAGGGGGGGCACTACTCATGGAAGGGGATCAACAAGAAAGTTGGCCTAGGGGAACTAAAAATGTATATCCGGCTGTGGTTCTGTGGTGGACTTATAACATAAAAACTAAATTTCCCAGTATGCTTTGTTGCAGCCAGGAGATCATTAATGTGGCAGATATGGCGCATGATGGCATCCTGGACTGAATCTTTTAATTATTTAAATAAAAAGAAATCCCATTATAGCTTTATTTTACTAAGTGATACATATTATTAATATGCATTGTTAATGTCCGTTAAAATGCTTTGATGTTTAGAAAATGCTGCTCAATGCCCTTTAAGACGCTTTCTAGTATAAAACCAAAACTTTATGTAGCACAGATTACTCACTGTCAGTGAGTCAAAGCAGCACAAGTTGTAACATTTCCCTAAGTCTAGTAGTAGTGCTTTTATATTACCACAATCTTAGTGCCTGATACATTCTTGTGTTTTCTTAGAGCTGGAGTTTTTTCCTGCAGATCCCAGATTCAACTTTCAGGGTACACTTGAATCTAAATAATGACTGAAAACAACTCCAGTTCTCGATAAGAGCACAGTGATTTATCTGGTCTTTTGCAATTCCATTCATCTAGACAGATAGTGAGAACACTGGGAATCCATAGCAGTTTCCTTAATTTAATTCTGTTTTATCACAGTGCTGGGCCTACATTTACATTATTTAGCACGTGGAGATAGGTTATTTCCTTTTACCCATTTTCTTACAGCACATCTGAAGTTGCTGGCAAAAAAAGGTATCATGATTAACTATGACCAACTTTCCACCAGTTAGGCTGCCTTAGAAAATATATATCACCAATAATACAGATGCTATACCTGATTATGTGTGATCTGCAGAATCACCAATAATACTAGTATAGCCAGAGACAGGACAACCAATGTAAGGGTAGGTGTTTGGTGCAACAGTAATGATAGGGATACTCGCTTTCCCAGAGGAGCTGGGAGAGGGGAATATCCCTATATAACACAGAAATACAAATTCCTGGAGGTAATTTGTAAGCTGGAGGTTCAGACAATAGTGAGAAAGTTCACCCGAGGAGCGGGTAGTAATACATTAAACAAGTGTACTGATCACCCGTGGAGCGGGTGATTCAGACAGTACTGCAGCTACTGACCACCTGAGGAGCAGGTGATTCCGACTGTACTGCAGCTACTGACCACCTGAGGAGCGGGTGATTCAGATAGTACTGCAGCTAGTAATCACCTGTGAAGCAGGCGATACTAGCAGAGGATCCCTCACCAGTGACTAGGCTCACTGGTGAGGACAGGAGAGTCAGACAAGCAGGTTTGGCAACGAGCGGACAGATACAGTACAGAGACAGAAAGCTAAATCAGAGTAGTGTTTCAGGCAGAGTCGGCAACTATATCAGATAGACAAAGGTACAGGATCAGTAAGCAGAAGAGTAGTCAAGCTAGCAGAAGGTCATAACAAATAATACAATTCAATTAGTACTTTAAGCTATCAACAGAATCTGGCTAAGTGTGGATCCCCAGCTCCAGCTGGTTCTAGCACACTTTGGGATCTGACTAGGTCTGAGTGCTAACACGTAGCATTTGCAACAGCAGACGCGAAGCAACTGACCGACATGTCCTATATATACTGCAAGCGCTCCACAGCGCCGCCCCAGTCACTCAGCCAATCCGGAGCATAGCTGGAGTCAGCTGACTGATTTATCAGCTGACTCCCCTTCTAGTTGCATACAGGTCTTGTCGCCTGGCGCGCGCGTAGCCCTTAGTCTATGACCAATAGAAGGACCAGGCAAAGCACCAGCATGTAACTGCGCGGCGGGGACCGCCGGCTGAAACGCGGAGATAGCCGCCCTGCCGCTTGCTGTTGCAGCAGTATCTCCGCTAACCATTACATACACATGATGAGATTTTCTGGCAGATTTACTGCCACAGTGACAATTTCGAACATGTCCGATCTGATTTCCGATCGATTTTCCGATTGATTTTTCATAGAAATAAACAGAAAATTGATAGTCAATTTGACAGTAAATCTACCAGAAAATCTCATCATGTGTACCAGGCATAAGATTTAAAAGGAAGAACAATGGGTAGGGAGAAGCTGAATATGAGGTGGTAGTATAGTGGTCAATGGCTTGTTTAAAGTCTTAGATGAAAGGTTGCACCTAAAGATAGTAGGCGTGGGTAAATGACACATAAATCATAGATGGGAGCTCCAGAGAAGGAAGGAAATTTGAAAGCACTCTTTTATGCAAGAATGTGAAGAGGAGGAGAAAATTGTTAGTGGAGCAGAAATTTTGTGCAGGCGGTAGGGTTGGTAGAACCGTTCGCCCAGCAAATGGTTACCAGCATTTACGGGCTGCTGGCAACTGCCTTATACTTTCCCATGGAGCCATTTTGTGACCCTTCACTGTGAACTCACATGGGACAAAATGGCTAATCAGACTGGATCACCACCTGGGCCACTCCCCCCCCCCCGCCCACATAAAAGGCACAACCCCGGCGGCCATTTTCACTCTGCCTGTAACCAGTGTAGAGAGAGGAGCTGCTGCGGCAGATAGAGGGACAGTAATTGATAGGCTTTCATTTGATTTTGTGCGGTTTAACTCACTGTCTACAAGATGGGTGAACACCGTTACACCCCTCCTACTTTCCAAGACAGTGCCTGACCAAGTCAGCGAAGCCTGAAGTATCAAAGTAAGAAGAGAGGTCCGCACTAGCCTTAGAGGTTCAATTCTTTATTGCTGGACATATCCATACATTAAAAGACCATGGGTATCACATAGCTGAAATGTTTCGGACAAGAGTCAGTCCTTAATCATAGCTAAAGGTGAAATAACAACATGAGCATACATATAGAAAGTCTTGTCATTAATCCCACCCCCAATGGGAGGAAACACCTGGGCAGGAAAAGTCAGTTATGATGGGAAGTAACTTCCAACCCAAATTGTACAAACATATAACATTTTTAATGCAACATTCAAATATAAATGAGGCAAATATTAAAAATGTAGTTCTATACATCTAGCTCAATAAAATGCCAAGGAACAGAGCCAAGAGAGCACAAGGGCAAAAAGCGCAAAAGAACAAAATGGAGAAGTTAAACGGGTAAAAAGGCAGGGGTGAAATAGTTGAGGGAAGGTCAGAAAGCAAAATTATCACTTTGTGAGCACCAGGTCCCACCTGGCATTTAAACCCTGGGGGATCCGGGTGCCCAAACCAAAAGTCCACATGGACTTCCTCCTGAGCAATCTCTTGTACAAATCAGGCCCTCTCTTAGATGGAACCACCCTTTCAACTCCCTGGAAGGAAAAAAATGGCCATATTCCCGCATGACAGTCTCGATAATGTTTAGCTACATTAGTAATGATTTGGGACAACCAGCCTGCCCCCAGATAGTGCTCGGCTATCCTCTGTCTAAGCGGCCTAGTAGTACAACCCATGTATTGTAAGAAACACAAACCACAGGTTATAAGGTAAGTCACATTTTTTGTGCCGCAGTTAACAATTTCACCCTTGCATTTTTACCCCATTTAACTTCTCCAATTTGTTATTTTGTGTTTTTTGCCCTTGTGCTTTCTTGGCTCTGTTCCTTGATGATCAAACTGTTCCTTGACATTTTATTGAGCTAGATGTGCAGAACTACATTTTTAATATTTGTTTCATGTATATTTGAATGTGGCATTAAGAATTGTATATGTTTTTATCATTTGGGTGGGAAGTTACTTCCCATCAAACCTGACTTTTCCTGCCCAGGTGTTTCCTATCATTGTGGGTGGGTCCTTGGGTGGGATTAATGACAAGGATTTCTATATGTATGCTCATGTTGCCATTTCACCTTTAGCTATGATTAAGGACTGACTCTTGTCTAAAACATGTCAGCTATGTAATGCCCATGGTCTTTTAATGTATGGCTATGTCCAGCAATAAAGAATTGAATCTCTAAGGCAAGTGCGGACCTCTCTTCTTTCTTCTCGCTTTCACCAAATAGTGCTGCAGCAGATAGTGTCGGAGGATTTGCACAGGAAGGAACAAGCTCAATCGTGCACAGCTGTGCTTCAGCTACATGACGTATATATCTACGTCCTCGTGGCTTAGATGAAGTCACAGAGGACATAGATATACTGCAGTGGAGTAAAACGTATTTTAAAAAAAGTGAGGGAAATGTTATTTTATATGAAGTGTATATTTCATGAAGTGTTTATTTGTGTTATAATACTTACTCCCAGATGCACAATAGTGACTGTTGAATTTGATTTATTTGCTAATGTGTGATCTGTTTGGGTGGATACACTGCAGAATATAGATTCTAAGCTTTTTATAGTTAGTTTTAGCCCAGGGATTTTTCTTTGTTCAGTAAATCGAGTAGGTTTGGAGGAAAGAGTTATTCATTGTTTGGTTGAGCAAGAGATCATCCACAATTGGATTTGCTTTACGGTATATTCTTTCTCCTCTATTTGGATGTCTATAATATTTATCTGTTTCATACATAAATAATCAGTAGTTCTATTGTGAATGTGAAAAGAGTTGGGGGTAACAGGCATCCTTTCCCAGTATTTGTGTATCTGGATAGAAGTGTGGATTGCAGCTGGGATTTTCAGATATGCCTTTGGGGTAAAGTGTATTTATGAATCTTCCTGGAAATCCCAATGTAAATCTAATTGTAAACATATGTTTCCATATCAGGCAATTTAATATGTCCTCCATGTAGGCTAACACGTGTAGAGCTGCCAGATTCTTGTTGGAGTAGGAAACTATAATTAGCACTCTGTGGATCTTCTCTCCTGCCAGTCTGGGGGATGGGTCCTAATCATTTATGGTATAGACAAGCCATCTGATATCTGTTTAGTCTATTGGTTAGGATTCATATTAATGAATCTATATCTAGCAACACACAGTGTTAGACCAAGCACTCCAATGGAGATAGGAGTGTGCTAAAGCTGATATGTCCCTGATTCCCAAGGGTCGCCAATTCAAGAAACCAAGATCAGCAGCACCACTCTTGAAGAAATAGTTCTTTATTCAGACACGTAATTCAAATCACATGCCAAAAAAATGGGCTTAGACGCAGCTACAGCCCGCTGTTTCGAATGCTTCTTTGTCAAGCTGCAAACTCATAACGCACTTATGAGCTTGCAGCGTGACAAAGAAGCATTCGGAACAGCGGGCTGTAGCTGCGTCTAAGCCCATTTTTTTGGCATGTGATTTTAATTACGTGTCTGAATAAAGAACTATTTCTTCAAGAGTGGTGCTGCTGATCTTAGTTTCTTCTATATCTAGCAATCAAAGTATTTTTTCCACTAACAATCTAGAGTTCTTGAACAGCAAGAAATCTAGATTGATTTGTTTATCCTCTGTTTGTGTTTGTCTGCAACATGTAAAAAGGAAAAAAAAATGTACAAGTAAAAACCTTTTTTTTTTGCTGTAAATTGTTGATAAGCCATATGAACAGGCCCGGATTTACATCACAGGAGCCTATAGGCACAGATGTCCAGGGACCCTAGACTTCGCCCTGCATGAACCCGCAAATAACCCACCAAACTGCAGTGCAAGTGTGCAGGCTAGCCCTGCTGTCACTTCTCCCTTAGGCCCAGTTCACACTACACGCATTGGCGTCCGTATTTCGGCAATGCGTGCAGGAGACAGACACGCACGGACATCAGAAGTGCACAGACTGCACTGTGTGATGCTCACATTACATGCATTGTGGACCATTGCGGTCCGGGAACACATGCTGCATGCATTTTTTAGCAAAACGTGTGGCTGACCCATTCACTACAAGTGTATACAAACACAGATGGCGTGCGATACTACTGGTTGCGTTCCGTTTGCACGGCCATCTGCGAGTTGTAATGTGAATGAGGCCTTACTTCCTTGCCCGTTATATAGCAGGTAGCTACAGGTGCCCATTAGCATAAGGTATCCAGAGCTATCCTCAGTATTAGGTAGCTAGAGGTGCCCTCAAGTATTAGGTAGCTAGAGGTGCCCCCGACTGGAGGGAGACATGGTCAGTGGGATGCAAAGACCCGGGTGAGTAACCTCTCATTTACATTCCGCTTGGTACTCTGCATAGGTAAGGCAGGAGGGAGGCACTTGGGTAGGGGAATGAGCCTCCTTTCCATCATCAGGCACCTGTAGGCATGTGCCTACAGTGCCTTATGGTAAATCCGGCACTGCAAATGAATCTGTTTATAAGGCACTAACTTACTATACAGTAATGTACAATAGATAGGGGAACACTAAACACAATGCAGGGTTGCCAACCGTCCGTCAAAATACGGACAGTCCGTCCATATGCCTTATTATTTCCCCTGTCCGTACTTGTCCGTATCTACAGATTTGCGTCCGTCAAAATATTTGTGATTTGCCAACTGCGGCACATTCTCTTGTGCGCATACGCGGCAGACACCGGGATCATGATTCTAAAGCATTCCGGGTGGCCGCAGCAGAAGCTTCAGGTTGCTGCCCCCTTCTCCCTCTCTGCAGCCAATCAGAAGCTTTGTTTTTCGGCGGCGTCTCTCTTCAACAAATAGAAGTGAGAGAGACAGCCAGCCGACTGTGCCACGCCCCCACAGCCCAGCGTCCGAGTCCGGGCAGTTCCTTCCAGAGAGGAGAGCGCTCTCTCTAGCTATTCAACACTGCACAATTCCTCTTCTGCTGCGTGCAACTGGTGTTGCTTCATCTTGGCAGCCAAACATGCTGGGAATGTGATCTGCTCTGTGAGCTATGACAGAGCTGGTGAAAGCAAAGAAACGGCACTGCTGTGTAATGATGTGTCCCGCAGGAGGTATGGGGGCAGGGGACTGAGGGAAGCCTTTCTCCAGACAGATCAATTAGTGAGACTGCAGATGATAACTTTTGTTTGGGTAGAGAAGCAGGGGCAAGAGAGCAAGACACCAGCTCAGCTGTGTGTAACTGTCAGGTCTGAAAAGGCAAAGCAATAATTAAAGCAGAGGCATTACTGTATATTTGGGTAGCAAATAAACTTGTGAGCTGCTCAGATGTATAGCAGCAGCAGAAGTTCTGTGTTTATTTGAACAAGGTTCACTTCCTGTTGTATAGTGATTGAATCTGGGACTGGGGTCTGTC
Source organism: Hyperolius riggenbachi (assembly GCF_040937935.1). NCBI lineage: Eukaryota > Metazoa > Chordata > Amphibia > Anura > Hyperoliidae > Hyperolius > Hyperolius riggenbachi. The sequence goes on from NC_090647.1 coordinate 435,357,927, forward strand.
AATGAGCTGCATGTATCTGTAGTGTCCTCCCTCCCCCTTCAACAGTCACACTGCAGGACTTAAAGTCATTGGGAGTCTTGATTCAAAAAAAAAGCCAAATACTTACCTGGAGAGAGAAGGCTCTAGGTCCAATAGACACTAGAGTCGACTCTTCTCTCCCGGTCCCCTCGGTGCAGTACTAGCTTCCACGTTGGAAATGCCCTCCACTGTGCACTTCAGGAGCCGAGTCCTCCCGAAGACAGGTGGCTCCATCCATACTGCACATGCAAGAGAGGGTGCTTGCACGTGTGCAATATGCAGCAGTCGTCTTCCGGAGCACTCAGGCTTCCAAAGCCTCCCTTCGGCGGCGGAGTCAGCAGCATTTGACCGAATTGGTGGAATGCTGCTACAGAGGAGCCAGCGCTCTAACGGGAACCAGGAGAGGAGAGGGAAGGCTCTATAGGACCAGAGCCTTCCTCTCCTTGGGTGAGTATCTGGCTTTGTTAAAAATCATAATTCCATTGACTTTAGGGACCTGAGTAACAATCTGACACACACCTCTCCCTAAGGGAGGTTTGTATATGATGTGCTTGTGGGGGGCAGCCGTGAGCTTTTATGTATATATTATGATCTCTAACCCCCCAGGTCTACACAGGTACCTCCATCTTACTTATCTGTATAAATCAAAAACGCAATACAAACAAAGCAGCTGCGGTGATATTATGCACCCCTGACCAGATGCCGTCATAATGCATGCTGAGAGATATAGTCCATAAATGTGAATATATGTCCCATCTAGTAGATTAATGGACAACATCTAAAGGCATGAATTGCGGTGGCTGGGGACGCACAACTTCACTGCAGCTGCTTTGAACTGCATTTATGTGGCAGATGAAGAAGCAGGTTTCTAGATTGCGAGCTCCTCTGATGACACCAAAGTGCTGCAGAAGATATCAGTGGTATATAAATACATAATAATAATATGGTAGGACATTAGGCTATTACTATGATAGGATTAGATTGTGAGCTCCTCTGAGGACAGTCAGTGACATGGCGATACTTTGTAAAAAGGTGAGGAAGATGTCAGTGCTATATAAATACCCCAAAAAAATTTTTCCAGCACTTAGCCACACTAACAACTACACTTAAAAGTGTGCTTTTGACTCCGCCCCTTGGCTCCGCCCCCTGTCCGTCCAAAATTATAGGTGTCCTGCTTTTTTGGGGATTTTGTCCGTCTAAAATGAAAAATTAGGTTGGCAACCCTGACACAATGTTACACATGGACATTATAGAATAAAACTAAATAAACAAAATAGTGATATAACAATGTAGGGATAAATATATCAGGCCAATTTGTGACTCTTCTGAGATACCAGAACCAATAGACTCAGAGTACAGTGGCAGGGTAAACACAGCCCAACTGACAGGCTTTATTTGGCATGCATTTCACACAAAAGGATCATAATATTGCTACATAGTGCACAAGTGAGTGACACAGATTCCCCCCACCAAGGAGCTACAATTCCCAGTTTCATCAGTGGTGGTGCCATGCTGGGGCTTACCCAGGCTTCAGCCCCAGCTGGCAACTTATCAGCCCCTCCTAAAGCCCCCCGCCACGACCCTCATGCACATGCACGGTCCCCAGGAAAGCTGTCTGATTCCCCGAGCTGAAAAAGGAATAAGGACTCCTCTGTCCCTCCCTCCAATCAGTCAGGCTCTTTTTGTGGCTCGCGCCTCTCTCTAGTGATTGAAAAGTAGACAGACAGCCAAGGGAGCCCACCCCCACAACACCCGCTGTCCTATCAGAGAAGCAGATGCGGCCGTGCAGGAGAAGTGTGTTGTGGGTCCGCATGTGAGTCCAGGAGCTGCAGAATGCCGGTGAAGTAGCCCGTGCTGGCTCCCAATGCCTAATCTGCTCTCCAGCCACAAGGTAACTTTTCAAACTGCAGCGACACGACAGTAAAGCTGCAGGACTTAGGTTGTGACACGATGGGAGCAAAGAAGCCTTTCTCCAGGGAGGGCTTCACCAGTAATCCTCACTTGTCACTTTAGAATACTACCAGCAAGCCAGGGACAAGTTGCACTCTGCACACACATGTCAGGGGTGAGCTCTTCATGCATTCCTCCTGCTTCTGGCTGCTCTCCTCCAGGGGATGGGACACTTAACCCTTTCAGCTGTGTTACTTGCAAGACTCTGGCTGCTGGCATTACTTTTACCATCAAGTGCACTATGCACATCATTGATTTATGCACTATTTCTGTAATAGCCACACATTTTCTTGCCCAAAGAGGTTCTCCTGTTTTATATGTATAATTTTTTTCACACAAATAATTATTTTTGCTGTTTTGCTTTTATTTAGAGCCAATATCTTCTGTAGCGCTTTGCAGAGTTCATAGACATGTCACTGACTGTCCTCAGAGGAGCTCTTAATCTAATCCTACCATAGTCATAGTCTAATGTCCTACCAAATTATTATTATGTACTCATATAGCACCACCAGCCAGGCCTGAGCTGCCCTGGGGCCCCCATCCCACCACCACCAGCCAGGCCTGAGCTGCCCTCGGGCCCCCAGCCCACCACCACCAGCCAGGTCTGAGGCCTTCTGCCAGCCCACCACCAGCCAGGCCTGAGCTGCTTTGGGGCCCCAGCCCACCACCACCAGCCAGGTCTGAGCCTGAGGCCCCTAGCCCACCACCACCATTCAGGCCTGAGCTTCCCTGGGGCCCCCAGCCCACCACCACCAGCCAGGCCTGAGCTACCCTGGGGCCCCCAGTCCACAACCACCAGCCTGACTACATATACTGAGGACAGCTATACACCTGGCTACATATACTGGGGACATCTATACACCTGGCTACCTATACTGGGGACACTGGCTGTCTTTCATTATGTGCATTTACTGGTGGAAGGCTGTCTGTCTGTCATTATGTGCATTAACTTGTGAAAAGCTGTCTCTCATTACATGCATTTACTGGTGAAAAGCTGTCTGTCATTACGTGCATTTACTGGTGAAATGCTTTCTCTCATTACGTGCATTTACTGGTGAAAGCCTGTCTCTCATTACATGCATTTACTGGGGAAACACTGTCTGTCATTATGTGCATTTACTGGTGAAAGGCTGTCTCTCATTACGTGCGTTTACTGGTGAAAAGCTGTCTGTCATTACGTGCATTTACTGGTGAAAGGCTGTCTGTCATTACGTGCATTTACTGGTGAAGGCTGTCTCTCATTCCGTGCATTTACTGGTGAAAGGCTGTCTGTCATTACGTGCATTTACTGGTGAATAGCTGTCTCTTATGTGCATTTACTGGTGAAACGCTGTCTCTCATTACGTGCATTTACTGGTGAAAGGCTGTCTCTCATTACATGCATTTAGTGGGGAAACGCTGTCTGTCCTTATATGCATTAACTGGTGAAACGCTGTCTCTCATTACATGCATTTACAGGTGAAACGCTGTCTCTCATTACATGCATTTACTGGTGAAACGCTGTCTCTCATTCCGTGCATTTACTGGGAAAACACTGTCTCTCATTACGTGCATTTACTGGTGAAGGCTGTCTGTCATTACGTGCATTTACTGGTAAAATGCTGTCTCTCATTCCATGCATTTACTGGGGAAACGCTGTCTGTCATTTCGTGAAGTTACTGGAGAAACACTGTCTGTCATTCCGTGCATTTACTGGTAAAATGCTGTCTCTCATTCCATGCATTTACTGGGGAAACGCTGTCTGTCATTTCGTGAAGTTACTGGGGAAATGCTGTCTCTTATGTGCATTTACTGGGGAAATGCTGTCTCTTATGTGCATTTACTGGGGAAACGCTGTCTCTCATTATGTGCATTTACTGGGGAAACGCTTTCTGTTATTATGTGCATTTACTTCATATTTTTTTTATGTAACTACATTAGCTGGTACAACTAAATTACAATTAGCCCCGCCCACATGACATCATGACCACACCCATTTTTTCGCCGCGGCGCAAATTTCCCCTGTGAGCCCCGCCTGCCAGCCACTGTGCCCCCTTGGAGCGCCCTCCCTCCAAAAAAATCTGAAACTGGAACACTGGCTGTCTTTCATTATGTGCATTTACTGGTGAAAGGCTGTCTGTCTGTCATTATGTGCATTTACTGGTGAAACGCTGTCTCTCATTACATGCATTTACTGGTGAAAAGCTGTCTCTCATTACATGCATTTACTGGGGAAATGCTGTCTGTCATTATGTGCCTTTACTGGTGAAAGGCTGTCTGTCATTACATGCATTTACTGGTGAAAAGCTGTCTGTCATTACGTGCATTTACTGGTGAAAGGCTGTCTGTCCTTATGTGCATTAACTGGTGAAACGCTGTCTCTCATTACATGCATTTACTGGTGAAACGCTGTCTCTCATTACATGCATTTACTGGTGAAACTCTGTCTCTCATTCCGTGCATTTACTGGGAAAACACTGTCTCTCATTACGTGCATTTACTGGTGAAGGCTGTCTGTCATTACGTGCATTTACTGGTGAAATGCTGTCTCTCATTCTGTGCATTTACTGGGGAAACGCTGTCTGTCATTTCATGCAGTTTCTGGAGAAACACTGTCTGTCATTACGTGCATTTACTGAGGAAATGCTGTCTCTTATGTGCATTTACTGGGGAAACGCTGTCTCTCATTATGTGCATTTACTGGGGAAACGCTTTCTGTCATTATGTGCATTTACTTCATATTTTTTTATGTAACTACATTAGCTGGTACAACTAAATTACAATTAGCCCCACCCACATGACATCATGGCCACACCCATTTTTTCACCGCGGCGCAAATTTCCCCTGTGAGCCCCGCCTGCCAGCCATCGTGCCCCCTTTGAGCCCCCCCCAAAAAAATCTGAAGCGGGAGCTGCCACATATACTGGGGACAGCTATACACCTGGCTACCTATACTGGGGTCACTGGCTGTCTTTCATTATGTGCATTTACTGGTGAAAGGCTGTCTGTCATTATGTGCATTAACTTGTGAAACGCTGTCTCATTACATGCATTTACTGGTGAAAAGCTGTCTGTCATTACGTGCATTTACTGGTGAAATGCTTTCTCTCATTACGTGCATTAACTTGTGAAACGCTGTCTCTCATTACATGCATTTGCTGGGGAAACGCTGTCTGTCATTATGTGCATTTACTAGTGAAAGGCTGTCTCTCAATACGTGCATTTACTGGTGAAGGCTGTCTGTCATTACATGCATTTACTGGTGAAAAGCTGTCTGTCATTACGTGCATTTACTGGTGAAAGGCTGTCTGTCCTTATGCGCATTTACTGGTGAAACTCTGTCTCTCATTTCGTGCATTTACTGGGAAAACACTGTCTCTCATTACGTGCATTTACTGGTGAAGGCTGTCTGTCATTACGTGCATTTACTGGTGAAATGCTGTCTCTCATTCTGTGCATTTACTGGGGAAACGCTGTCTGTCATTTCATGCAGTTTCTGGAGAAACATTGTCTGTCATTACGTGCATTTACTGAGGAAATGCTGTCTCTTATGTGCATTTACTGGGGAAACGCTGTCTCTCATTAGGTGCATTTACTGGGGAAACGCTTTCTGTCATTATGTGCATTTACTTCATTTTTTTTATGTAACTACATTAGCTGGTAAGACTACATTACAATTAGCCCCACCCACATGACATCATGACCACACCCATTTTTGCGCCGCTGCGCAAATTTCCCCTGTGAGCCCCGCCTGCCAGCCATTGTGCCCCCTTTGAGCCCCCCTAAAAATCTGAAGCTGGAGCCGCCACTGAGTTTCTTAAGGAAGGACACACAAGTCCCTAAGTCTTAGTAGGTCTACAAATACCAGAAGTCCAAGCAGGTTCACACAACCAGCTGAAGGACAAATACAACAGTCCGCATTCCAGGGACTCTGGACCTTCTCGGTTAAAGCACATCCTCTCTTGTTCCTGTTTGTTGCATGGCAGGTTATCCTGGGCTCACCACAGGACAACCTCAGCTGCACTCTCTTCCACAGATACAATATAACTTTTCTGTTGTTATCGCCTTTTATTTTATCTTCCATCTCTCATATCATTGTATTGTTGTAATATCTTATAGATTTAGGTTTTGTTTTGTTTTTTTGATGTCTTTTTTTTTTTTTTTAAGGATTACAATAGAAATTAGAAAAAGTTCTGTAAATAATTGTTGTTGAGGTAATACTTACTCATTTGTTTTGTTATTTTGTGAATATAGTTTGTGTTTTCATGTTTTTCGTGTCTTTAATCTTAAATTATTAGGCCAACATCCTGTCAGTCTTATTGATTTGTTCAACTTGGCTCCTGTCCATTGTATAGCCTTTTCTACTCAGTTTATAACAGTCGCATCTATTTCAGGTTTGGTTTGCCTCTAATGTCTTTAGTAAAGAGATTGTTGGAGCAATCTGGTTAGCTTTTGTTAATCTGTACAGTTTCTTTGAAGTTTTGTTTTTTAATACGGCTTTTTATCCCTACAGATTTGGGTGATTGTCTGTACTAATGTTTCCCTGATATAAGCCTTGTAGGCTAGCCAAATAATTTTGGAAATCATTTCTTCGTTTGACTTACAGACAAAGTACTGTTTAATACGTACAACTACCTATGCTTTAACATCGGGATAACTGGAGAATTCAGGTCTCTAACCTTGTATTAGATTGATATACACCTCAAATTATGTTTTTATTCTGCAAGGATTGCTAGTTTCCCAATAATTCCTGTTTAAATTTTGATATTTTAGTACAATACTTTTATTATAGCTTATGGATTTTCCATTTGTGGGTGTCATTTAAACCCTTGATATCAAGACATATTTCAACTAGTAAGTTAATGTAACGATTGCGGAATTATTTCCGTGGTTAGCGCACAAGATGTGCGCTGACACTGCGGAAATCCTCCACAAGCATGTAATTTACAGAACCCAGCTATGGTGCTATGCACCTGTAGAGGGAAATTCCCACCGGCAGATGGAGCTGTGGAGTGCAGAGGAACACAGCCTTTGCCCTGCCACAGATGCCAGATGGGAATTGCACGAGTTGAAGCATTGCAGGGCAAGATAGCCCCCAAAGAAAGAGAGAGCACAGAAACAGAATGTATGTGTGTCCACCAATCTAGTCGCCACCCAGCGACGGTGAACACACAACAGCGGAAACGAAGTGGGAACGCTATCGCAAGAGTGGAGATTGCCAATAGTGACATAAGACCGAATCAGACAGAGCACAAGTGTAGCAAGAAAGACATAGCAAATAGTAATGATCAGAACGTCAAAGAAAATAACAAATGCTAGCTAAACGCGAACTCCGCACTCATTCGCAACAGCGAACGCGTTAAAGACACGATCACCGCGCGTTAGGCGCCCAGTGATAAGCGTGCCACCCTAACCAACCAATGTAACACAAACATGAAAATAGAGAACGCAAACGCTTGCTAAACAGTTACCTCACCGAGCCTACAGCAAGCGTTCGTACCAGACAAGACAGAGAGAAGGAGTAGCCAGCAGCAACCGCAGCTCTGGCCTACACTCCCAGACAGAGTACAGAAGGAACCACCGCCACTACCGCTAGGGCGAATGCGATCCAGACATACAGACTGATGGGGCTACCAGTAGCAACTGCTGCTCTGGTTAGCACCCCTAAGGCAGAATACAGAAGGAACCACCACCACTACCGCTAGGGCGAATGCGATCCCAACAGACAGAACGATTTCCTGTTGACCGCCACTGGCGACAAGACAACCGCAACAGATAGACAGTAGAAGGCAAACAGATAATACAACCTGACAACGCTAGAAGGAATGCCTAGTGTACTCCCAAGGAATTACTCTGAGATAATATTAACAAACGATTAGCAAAGGCTGAGACTCCAGGTAAGTCAGCAGGAACAAACCATCATAAACCAGCAAGGAATTCTGGGAAGAAATGGTTTTTATACTGCAAGCCATCAGAGGAAGCAGCTAAGCAATTTGCATGACAATAGAGTTGGGCCGAACGGTTCGACGGCGAACGTGGTTCGCGCGAACTTAGGTGGTTCGCGTGCGGGTGCCGCACGCGAACGTTTTGCGGAAGTTCGGTTCGCTCCATAATGCACCTGAGGGTCAACTTTGACCCTCTACATCACAGTCAGCAGGCCCAGTGTAGCCAATTAGGCTACACTAGCCCCTGGAGCCCCACCCCCCCTTATATAAGGCAGGCAGCGGCGGCCATTACGGCCACTCGTGTGCCTGCATTAGAGAGAGTAGGGCGAGCTGCTGTCTGTCTCTAGGGAAAGATTAGTTAGGCTTAGCTTTTCCTGGCTGCATACCTGTTCTGTTCAGTGAGCCCTCAGCCCACTGCATACCTGTACTGTGATCCTACCACTGCATACCTGTTCAGTGATCCTGCCAGTGCATACCTGTTCAGTGATCCTGCCACTGCATACCTGTTCAGTGATCCTGCCAGTGCATACCTGTTCAGTGATCCTGCCACTGCATACCTGTTCAGTGATCCTGCCAGTGCATACCTGTTCAGTGATCCTGCCACTGCATACCTGTTCAGTGATCCTGCCACTGCATACCTGTTCAGTGATCCTGCCACTGCATACCTGTTCAGTGATCCTGCCACTGTATACCTGTTCTGTGAACCCGCCACTGTATACCTGTTCTGTTCAGTGGACCCGCCACTGTATACCTGTTCTGTGAACCCGCCACTGTATACCTGTTCTGTTCAGTGGACCCGCCACTGTATACCTGTTCAGTGATCCTGCCACTGCATACCTGTTCAGTGATCCTGCCACTGTATACCTGTTCTGTGAACCCGCCACTGTATACCTGTTCTGTTCAGTGGACCCACCACTGTATATCTGTTTAGTGAACACGCCACTGCATACCTGTTGTGTTCAGTGAACCTGCCACTGCATACCTGTTCTGTGAACCCGCCACTGTATACCTGTTCTGTTCAGTGGACCCGCCACTGTATACCTGTTCTGTGAACCCGCCACTGTATACCTGTTCTGTTCAGTGGACCCGCCACTGTATACCTGTTCTGTGAACCCGCCACTGTATACCTGTTCTGTTCAGTGGACCCGCCACTGTATACCTGTTTAGTGAACACGCCACTGCATACCTGTTCTGTTCAGTGGACCCAACACTGTATACCTGTTCTGTGAACCCGCCACTGTATACCTGTTCTGTTCAGTGGACCCGCCACTGTATACCTGTTCAGTGAACCCGCCACTGCATACCTGTTCTGTGAACCCGCCACTGTATACCTGTTCTGTTCGGTGGACCCGCCACTGTATACCTGTTCTGTGAACCCGCCACTGTATACCTGTTCTGTTCAGTGGACCCGCCACTGTATACCTGTTCTGTGAACCCGCCACTGTATACCTGTTCTGTTCAGTGGACCCGCCACTGTATACCTGTTTAGTGAACACGCCACTGTATACCTGTTCTGTTCAGTGGACCCGCCACTGTATACCTGTTCTGTGAACCCGCCACTGTATACCTGTTCTGTTCAGTGGACCCGCCACTGTATACCTGTTCAGTGAACCCGCCACTGCATACCTGTTCTGTGAACCCGCCACTGTATACCTGTTCTGTGAACCCGCCACTGTATACCTGTTCTGTTCAGTGGACCTGCCACTGTATACCTGTTCTGTGAACTCGCCACTGTATACCTGTTCTGTTCAGTGGACCCGCCACTGTATACCTGTTCTGTGAACCCGCCACTGTATACCTGTTCTGTTCAGTGGACCCGCCACTGTATACCTGTTTAGTGAACACGCCACTGCATACCTGTTCTGTTCTGTGAACCCACCACTGTATACCTGTTCTGTTCAGTGGACCCGCCACTGTATACCTGTTCTGTGAACCCGCCACTGTATACCTGTTCTGTTCAGTGGACCCGCCACTGTATACCTGTTTAGTGAACACGCCACTGCATACCTGTTCTGTTCAGTGGACCCGCCACTGTATACCTGTTCTGTGAACCCGCCACAGTATACCTGTTCTGTTCAGTGGACCCGCCACTGTATACCTGTTCAGTGAACCCGCCACTGCATACCTGTTCTGTGAACCCGCCACTGTATACCTGTTCTGTTCAGTGGACCCGCCACTGTATACCTGTTTAGTGAAGACGCCACTGCATACCTGTTCTGTTCAGTGGACCCGCCACTGTATACCTGTTCTGTGAACCCGCCACTGTATACCTGTTCTGTTCAGTGGACCTGCCACTGTATACCTGTTCTGTGAACTCGCCACTGTATACCTGTTCTGTTCAGTGGACCCGCCACTGTATACCTGTTCTGTGAACCCGCCACTGTATACCTGTTCTGTTCAGTGGACCCGCCACTGTATACCTGTTTAGTGAACACGCCACTGCATACCTGTTCTGTTCAGTGGACCCGCCACTGTATACCTGTTCTGTGAACCCGCCACTGTATACCTGTTTTGTTCAGTGGACCCGCCACTGTATACCTGTTCAGTGAACCCGCCACTGCATACCTGTTCTGTGAACCCGCCACTGTATACCTGTTCTGTTCAGTGGACCCGCCACTGCATACCTGTTCTGTGAACCCGCCACTGTATACCTGTTCTGTTCAGTGGACCCGCCACTGTATACCTGTTCAGTGAACCCGCCACTGCATACCTGTTCTGTGAACCCGCCACTGTATACCTGTTCTGTTCAGTGGACCCGCCACTGTATACCTGTTCAGTGATCCTGCCACTGCATACCTGTTCTGTGAACCCGCCACTGTATACCTGTTCTGTTCAGTGGACCCGCCACTGTATACCTGTTTAGTGAACACGCCACTGCATACCTGTTCTGTTCAGTGGACCCGCCACTGTATACCTGTTCTGTGAACCCGCCACTGTATACCTGTTCTGTTCAGTGGACCCGCCACTGTATACCTGTTTAGTGAACACGCCACTGCATACCTGTTCTGTTCAGTGGACCCGCCACTGTATACCTGTTCTGTGAACCCACCACTGTATACCTGTTCTGTTCAGTGGACCCACCACTGTATACCTGTTTAGTGAACACGCCACTGCATACCTGTTGTGTTCAGTGAACCTGCCACTGTATACCTGTTCTGTGAACCCGCCACTGTATACCTGTTCTGTTCAGTGGACCCGCCACTGTATACCTGTTTAGTGAACACGCCACTGCATACCTGTTGTGTTCAGTGAACCTGCCACTGTATACCTGTTCTGTGAACCCGCCACTGTATACCTGTTCTGTTCAGTGGACCCGCCACTGTATACCTGTTCTGTGAACCCGCCACTGTATACCTGTTCTGTTCAGTGGACCTGCCACTGTATACCTGTTCAGTGAACCCGCCACTGCATACCTGTTCTGTTAACCTGCCACTGTATACCTGTTCTGTTTAGTGAACCCGCCACTGTATACCTGTACTGTTCAGTGAACCCACCGCATCAGTGCGCATACCTGTGCAGTTAAGTGAACCCACCTACCTACGTGAGTGCCCGCAGTGTGATATACCACTCCGTGCATACCCGATATGGACAAAACAGGTAGAGGAAGAGGTAGTGCCAGAGGCAGAGGAAGGCCACCCGGCAGGTCTGCGCGAGGTCGTGTAAATGTAATTTCGTGTGGACCTGGCCCACAGTACAGTGCTCGGAAGAAGGCACGTCCCATCACGTCCCAAGATTGTCAGGACGTGGTTGAGTATTTAGCGACACAGAACACCTCATCTTGCTCAGCCACCAGCGCTACTACTAGCACCACTTCCGCTGCATTTGACACTTCGCAAGAATTATTTAGTGGTGGTGAAATCACTGATGCACAGCCATTGTTGTTACAGCCAGATGAATTTTCGCCAGCTCATATGTCTGCATTACGCGGCAACACTATGGATGTAACGTGTAAGGAGGATGAAGGACCTACACGTTTGGATTTTTCTGAGGCAAGCGAAGCTGGGCAGGATGATTACGATGATGACGATGATAGGGATCCTCTGTATGTTCCCAATAGAGGAGATGAAGAGGGGGACAGTTCAGAGGGGGAGTCAGAGAGTAGTAGGAGGAGAGAAGTTGCTGAAAGAAGCTGGGGCAGCTCTTCATCAGAAACAGCTGGTGGCAGTGTCCGGCACCATGTATCGCCACCTATGTATAGCCAGCCAACTTGCCCTTCAGCATCAGCTGCTGAGGTCCCCATAGTGCCCACATCCCAGGGTGGCTCAGCGGTGTGGAAATTTTTTTATGTGTGTGCCTCAGATCGGACCAAAGCCATCTGTTCGCTCTGCCAACAAAAATTGAGCCGTGGAAAGGCCAACACTCACGTAGGGACAAGTGCCTTACGAAGGCACCTGCAGAAAAGGCACAAACAGCAATGGGATGGCCACCTGAGCAAAAGCAGCAGTAGCACACAAAAGAAAAGTCACCCTCCTTCTCCTCTTCCTCCTTCAGGTGCATCATCTGCTTATGCCGCTTTCTCCCTTGCACCTTCACAGGCACCCTCCTCCACTCCGCCTCTGCCCTTGAGCGGTTCCTGCTCCTCTGCCCACAGCAGCAGTCAGGTGTCCGTGAAGGAAATGTTTGAGTGGAAGAAGCCACTTTTGGCCAGTCACCCCCTTGCCCGGCGTCTGACAGCTGGCGTGGCGGAACTGTTAGCTCGGCAGCTGTTACCATACCGGCTGGTGGACTCTGAGGCCTTCCGTAAATTTGTGGCCATCGGAACACCGCAGTGGAAGATGCCAGGCCGCACTTATTTTTCGAGAAAGGCCATACCCCAACTGCACCGTGAAGTTGAGAGGCAAGTGGTGTCATCTCTTGCGAAGAGCGTTGGGTCAAGGGTACACCTGACCACGGATGCCTGGTCTGCCAAGCACGCTACATTACCTACACAGCCCATTGGGTGAACCTGGTGGTGAACGATGGCAAGCAGGGCGCAGCGGACCAAATTGTGACACCTCCACGGCTTGCAGGCAGGCCTCCTGCCACCTCCTCTCCTCCTGCTACATGCTCTTCGCTGTCCTCCTCCTCCTTGGCTGAGTGGCAGTTCTCCTCTCCAGCTACACAGCCCCAGCTCCGCAGGGCCTATGCTGCATGCCAGGTACGACGGTGTCACGCCATCTTAGACATGGCTTGTCTCAAAGCGGAGAGTCACACTGGAGCAGCTCTCCTGGCTGCTCTTAAGAAACAGGTGGATGAGTGGCTGACCCCGCACCACCTGGAGATAGGCAACGTGGTGTGCGACAACGGCAGCAATCTGCTTGCCGCTTTGCATATGGGGAAGCTGACACACATACCCTGCATGGCACATGTCATGAATCTAGTGGTTCAAAGATTTGTGGCAAAGTGCCCTGGCTTAGCGAATGTCCTGAAGCAGGCCAGGAAGTTCTGTGGGCATTTGAGGCGGTCTTACACAGCCATGGCACGCTTTGCGGAAATTCAGCGCAAAAACAACATGCCGGTGAGACGCCTCATTTGCGATAGCCCGACTCGCTGGAACTCGACCCTGCTCATGTTCTCCCGCCTGCTAGAACAGAAGAAAGCCGTGACCCACTACCTCTACAACTACAGTAGAATGAAACAGTCTGGGAAGATGGGGATGTTCTGGCCCGACAACTGGACACTGATAGAAAATGCATGCAGGCTCGTGCGGCCATTTGAGGAGGTGACCAACCTGGTGAGCCGCAGTGAGGGCACCATCAGCGGCTTAATTCCCTACGCTTACTTCTTGGAGCGTGCTGTGCGTAGAGTGGCGGATGAAGCTGTGAATGAGCGTGACCAGGAACCGTTACGGCAGGAACAGGCATGGGACCAATTTTCATCAGACCCAGCTGTTTCCTCAACACCTGCGGCAGCACAGAGGGGGGAGGAGGAGGAAGAAGAGAAGTCGTGTGCAGAAGACGAGTCAGACTCAGAGGATGATGAGCAAGGTGTTTCTTTGGGGGACGAGGAGGAGGAGGAGGGGACAGCGGCAGGAGAACAACCTCAGCAGGCATCGCAAGGGGCTTGTGCTGCTCAACCTTCCCGTGGTATTGTTCGCGGCTGGGGGGAGGAGGTTGACTTACCTGACGTCACTGAGGAAGAGCAAGAGGAGATGGAGGGTACTGGATCCGACTTTGTGCAGATGTCGTCTTTTATGCTGTCCTGCCTGTTGAGGGACCCCCGTATAAAAAACCTCAAGGGGAATGACCTGTACTGGGTGGCCACACTACTAGACCCTCGGTACAGGCACAAAGTGGCGTACCTGTTACCAACTCACCGGAAGGTGGAAAGGATGCAGCACATGCAGAACCAGCTGTCAACTATGCTTTACAATGCCTTTAAGGGTGATGTGACGGCACAACGCCAGCAAGGTACCACTGCCACTAATCCTCCTCCGTGTCCACGCAGTCAAAGACAGGACGCTCCAGCGATCTCATGGTGATGTCGGACATGCGGACGTTCTTTAGTCCAATGCCTCGCCGTAGCCCTTCCGGATCCACCCTCCACCAACGCCTGGAACGGCAGGTAGCCGACTACCTGGCCTTAAGTGTGGATGTAGACACTGCTGTGAACAGCGATGAGGAACCCTTGAACTACTGGGTGCGCAGGCTTGACCTGTGGCCAGAGCTGTCCCAATTTGCCAATGCAACTTCTCTCCTGCCCTGCCGCAAGCGTCCTGTCAGAAAGGACCTTCAGCGCAGCTGGAGGCATTGTCACAGAGAAAAGAAGTCGCCTAAGTCACAAAAGTGTTAAGTACCTCACCTTTATCAAAATGAATGAGGCATGGATCCCGGAGGGCTGCTGCCCGCCCCAAGACTAAGTCAGTCCCCGCACACACAGCATCTCTGCCTGCACGCCGTGTGACTGGCTGCCTGGCCTGCCCCAAGAAGACTAAGTCGCTCCCAGTCCCTCCACACAGCATGTCTGCCTGCAGGCCGCTTGACTACCTTCTCCGCCACCACCAACAGGGTCCGGGACTCCAGGCGGATTGCTGAATTTTTTAGGCCGCTGCTAGCAGCGGCCGCTGTAATAATTTTTCTGGTGCGTGTACATGACTGCCTAATTTTTCTGGCTGCACTGCGGGCAGCTGCAACAACAAAAGAAAAGGCATGTACATGCGCCCATTCCCCTTCGTGATCATTACCTTGCCGTGGTGAAGGGGCTTGCGTATCACAATGAAGCAATGACCGGCGCCTAGATGAGTGTCTCGGGGGGCACACCCACGATAATAAGGTCGTTGCCTCATTGTGGTCAGACCAAATTTGATCAGCTGGACAGTCACTGTTCTGTCATTCAGCTACATCAGCCAGGCGACCATATGGGCTGTAAAGCCACCAAAACCTGCACTCTCGCCATGGTGCGCACCAGTCCAGCACGGCCGTCACTACACAAACAGCTGTTTGCGGTGCGTTACACGGTGAGTTTGGTATGTCACTGTGAAGCAGTACCTTAATTACACTACCTGATTGATGTATACACATGCAAGATGTTTGAAAGCACTTTAGGCCTGTCATTTAGCATTCAATGTGATTTCTGCCCTTAAAACGCTGCTTTGCGTCAAATCCAGATTTTTCCCGGGGACTTTTGGCATGTATCCCACTCCGCCATGCCCCCCTCCAGGTGTTAGACCCCTTGAAACATCTTTTCCATCACTTTTGTGGCCAGCATAATTATTTTTTTTTTCAAAGTTCGCATCCCCATTGAAGTCTATTGCGGTTCGCGAACTTTAACGCGAACCGAACCTTCCGCGGAAGTTCGCGAACCTAAAATCGGAGGTTCGGCCCAACTCTACATGACAATTGGATGCAAATTCTCCCCAGAACAGCAGCTCAGCAAGTTGCAGAGTGAAGACAGGTCTCCTTTTCAGGGACCTGCAATGCTTAGAGCTACAAAATGGTCAAAAGGCTGTCTGCCTGTGCAGACAGCAGAGCAGATCATTACAGTTAAATTGTTTCAGTGGTATAATGGTGGTAAATGTTCCAACATGATTATAAGGCTAAAAACAATTAAAAGACAATGACCACACTTTAATAAGTTTATCTCCTGCTTTTAATTATAATTCTGAGCTGTTTTTACTATTATCGCCATAGTGACAAATAATGTAGTATTCACTAATCAATTTACCTCAGGCAAACCTTAAAATTAAGGAATGATTCCTGAAATTCAAACGACCGAATTCTAAAATTAACAAATGAATCCTAAACTTAAAGACAAGAGCCCATATGCAATTAACTTTTTATCCGGAGTTCTCTCCTAGGAGATAATTTTCACGTTCTCTTTTTAAAATAACTTTTCAGCATTATACAGTTGCAAAAGTACCCACAAGTTTGTGAAAAAGTACTGTCAAAACTATTTAGAGTATTTTCTTGCTTGCTTTAAAAAGCATTAAATGACAATGGCCCATATGCAATTCACTTTTTCTCCTGAGTTATCTCTTAGGAGATAATTTTCATATTCTCTTTAAAATAACTTTTAAGTATTAAACAATTAAAAAAGTACCCACAAGTTGGTGAAAGTACTACCAACATTATTTTATAAGTATTTTCTTACTTGCTGATGGTTTAAAAATTGTTTCATGACAAGGTGTGAAAATATCCCCCTGGAGAAAACTCAGGAGAAAAAGTGAATTGCATATGGGCCATGATGTTAATTCCTTACACACTTTACAGTTGTTATCACTTGCATTCCTCTCTGTGAATTATTTATCCCCTTATGTGAGCTGTCGCTAAGTGCACTGTTACTAGAGACTGCAAAGTAAAGGGGAGGATTCTGAGCTGTCCACTTTATTTTTTTTTTTTTTTGTATTTTGTACAGATGGGGACTGTGTATGAAGAAAAATACACAGCAGGCACACAGGTAGGGAGGAAGAGACAGACATCAAGTTTATGCGTTTACACACAACCACACACAGACATGCACAGACACACACAGACAAAGCCACACAAAGACAGACAAACACAGATAGACTCAGCCTCTCTCTCTCTCCTTTTCTGTTTGCCATACCCAACACCTGCAGGCTGGCTGTAATCATGCTGGCAGAGGAGACTGCAAAAGGGGAGGCTCTACATCCTGCCTGAGTGTGCTCCTCCCCTCCCTATCTACTACATGTATGAATAACTACAGTTGTGATAACTTAAGGACTAGAGTGATTGCATATTGATAATAATTCCCCTTAACCCTGTGAGGTTATTGAAACTGCTGTGTTCTCAAGTGAAACAATTCACTAATAAAACTCAAAATAAATATATAAGTATCGGATATAAAAAAAATGCTATGTGCAATGCAATTGTTAAACAATTTGCAGCAACGAATACATAAATAAGAGCTTTTTCCATATAGCAAAACAGTGGGCAAGTACAATGCTGGTATATAGGTGCAATAGGGCACAATAGAAGTGTATTGTATACATCACTCGGACGGTAATGTGGTGGGGTAGACAGGTTTGTTTGACTCCTGTGGCTCAGTTAAGACCAATGTTTTCTTCATGGCAGGGAAATTTAGGATTGACTTGGTAAAATGTTTGATTGTCTAATGATATGCCAGTGTGAGACTAAAGTATATTTTATATAGACTTCTGCCATCATGCATTTAGGTCTAGAGTCTTCTTTGTAATAGAGATTTCTAATTATGGACTTCACTGTAGTTTTGTAGGTAGTTTTTATAATGTTACCTCTCTTGTAAATGTTCTGTTTTGTTGTAATATGGTTTAGTCTGCGTTAATTCTGATTTGTTGTAATAGCTTCTTTTTTTTTTTATGAGTCTCTTTGTTTCTCATGTGCTCTGCAGTTGCATCCTATATGTTGTTAGTAAAATTACACACGTAGGGTATTTTATTTACTTAAAGTTGTTGTCAGTTTATTTATTTTTTTATTTCAAGAATTGTTTTAATTTTAACAAAGAAATAAGAGCAATATTTACAACTTTATTATTGACACGCCGTACCGTAGCCACAATTCGCGCGCGCACACATGCGCGCACACACACACACACACACACACACACACACACACACACACACACACACACACACACACACACACACACACACACACACCAATTTGTTGAGAGCTTAGTGTTCTACATTAGAGCACTGAACACACTAAAATAATAATTTCACTTATTGGCATGATTAAATGTCATGGTCACTGTCTCAATACATAAGGCGTTATGACAATTAAGGATAGGCTGTCAAAAAAAAAACTGAGAAAAAAAAAAGAACAGAAGAGAAATTCCTAGAATGGATCTGTCCACTATACCTAGTTGGCAACGCCCATGAATCCCACACCTTGTCCACCTAAGTGAAACAGTCTTCAAGGACACCTGCCATCTGCTTTTGAATAATAAAAGTTGTGACCCTGGACTTATCCCCATTTAAAGAGATAAATGGAACTTCCACACCTTAGTAATAGTCTGCTTATTTAACTCATAAACAAAATTTACTAGACCTGTGCTGTTTATTGAGGTCCTCTATTTGGAAATGCAAAAGTACAAATGTTGGGTCTCATGGGACCACTTTCCCATGTAGAGATTTCACAATCTAAACATTTGGTCCCAAAACCTCATCAGTAGTGTTGGTGTGAGAAAACGCGGAAAAGCCGCCGCGTGTACTGACAGCAAGGCGACTGATTCTGCGTCCAACGTGGCGGTCTGCACGTGGAAGTGTGCATCTAGTGACATGGCAGAACGCGGAAAAGCCGCCGCATGTACTGACAGCAAGGCGGCTGGTTCCGCGTCCAGCGCGGCGGTTTGCACGCAGCAGCGTGCAGCTAGTGTGGCTGAGCCTGTTCGTTCACACAGGTTTAGGTATACGCGTGCGCGCGCTGAAAGGGAGAACTTTTATGATGGCCAAGGAGGGATCAGCTGACCAGGCCGGTCAGCTGACCTCAGAGCTGGTAACCATTGGTTGATCACTTCAGGGTGGTGCCAGAGAGCTATGTGCTATATATGGATACTGCTGGCCACTCTCAAGTTGTCTGCCGTTGCGATCACTACGTGGAAGCACTCAGACCTTAGTCAGATCCAACAGTGTGTTTGAACCAGGAGGACCTGGGAATTCACACTGAGCCAGATTACTTGTGTTATTATTCTGTTATGCTTCAGACTATTTCCAGGGTGTAGAGACCACTGACCTCACACCCAAGACTAGGGAACTTGTATTATCATTCTGTTATGCTTCAGACTAGTTCCAGGGTGTAGAGACCACGGACCTCACACCCAAGACTAGGGAACTTGTATTATCATTCTGTTATTCTTCAGACTAGTTCCAGGGTGTAGAGATCACGGACCTCCCACCCAAGACTAGGGAACTTGGATTATCATTCTGTTATACTACAGACTAGTTCCAGGGTGTAGAGACCACGGACCTCACACCCAAGACTAGGGAACTTGCTTTATCTTTCTGTTATACATCAGACTAGTTTCAGGGTGTAGAGACCATGGACCTCACACCCAAGACTAGGCATTGTTTGTTATTTGTTATGACCTATTGCTTTCCTGACTATCCCTCTGCTTTCTGATTCGGTACCACGCATATCTGATATCACGTTGCCAAACCCTGCCTGACTTGGATACCGAATCAGCCTTCTGTCTTTGTACTTTATCTGTCTTTGTGTTGCCGACCTGGCTTGCCCGACCTCGAGAGCTATCTCTCTCCACTTAAGAGATAGTCTCCAAGATTAGTCAGTGACATCCACCTTCAGGTGTAACTCACTCTCCGGTCCTCCCTACCTGCAGCCTGATTCCACCCCTTGGAGAGTCTCAGGCTGCTGGAAGGTTTCTGTACCCTCCATAGCAGTATCTTCTGTACTGTTTAGGGTCACCTGTTCATCAGGTGGGTTGCTCAAAGTCATACTGTTACACCAAACACTCACCATATATATATATCTAGTGGTGTCCAGAGGTTAGCGCTATATCTGTATTATTGGTGATTCTGCAGATCATCCATAATCAGGTATAGATCTGTATTATTGGTGATACTGCAGATCACCAATAATCAGATTCTCTCTGGGTGTTGACATCGTTACAGTTGGGCGTAAAGACTTGTACTTTATGAGTAGTCATAATTCTGAATAATTCTATACTACAACGTTGTAGTTGTAGTTTGTAAATACCTGTGATTATGCATTATGACTATGGCTACAATTCACTAAGTTCTCCTGTCTTTAAAACATTTCTTAGCTGTTTCTAGTGTTATCATCATGGTGATAAGGCACGTAGTATTCACTAAACAATTTACCTCAGGCAAACCTTAAGTTAAAGGAGTGATCTCTAGTTAACGTTTCAATCCTTAAAAGAGTAATCAGGCAAATTATAGTAAAATGAGTGGTACTTACCGGGGGCTTCCTCCAGCTCCAAGCTCCCAGAGTGTCCCTCGCCGCAGCTCTGCCCAAAGCCGTTCGCCGCAACTCCGACCCGGTCCCCGGCGATGACATCAGAGCGACCTCCAGGTCGCTCTGCACTGCGCCTGCGTGAGCTGCACTGTCAATCACCGCCACGTGGGCCGGAGCAGACTGCGCAAGCGCAGAACTACTGCGCCTGCGCAGTCCTCTCTGACCCACGTGGCGGTGATTGACAGCGCAGCTCACGCAGGCGCAGTACAGAGCGACCTGGAGGTCGCTGTGACGTCATCGCCGGGGACGGACCTGCGGCGAACGGTTGCGGGCAGAGCTGCGGTGAGGGAAATCCTGGGAGCTTGGAGCTGGAGGAAGCCCTCGGTAAGTACCACTCATTTTACTATAGTTTGCCTGATGACTCCTTTAAAATAACTACAGAATTCTAAAGTTAAAGACAAGTTGTTAATTCATAGAGAGGGTGCAAGTGTAAAGTGTGTGAAAAGTTATCACCTTGCTTGAGCTGTCATTCGGGGCTGTCTGCTTTATTTTTTAGTTGTTCGTGCAGACTGGGACTCTGAATGGAGAGAGATATACACAGCAGACAAACAGAGTGGGGTGGAGAGAGACAAAAAGCAATATATATATATATATATATATATATATATATATATATATATATATATATATATATATATATATGTATGTATATTCTATTGTACACAGGCACACACACCACACAGAGGCACACACAAACTCAGCCAAAGCCTCTGTCACACCTTCCCTGGCGGTCTACACAGGGTAGTTTCAATTGTCCTGGTAGCAGGTGGAGTGGAGTTACATCCTGCCTGCATGTGCTCCTCCCCTCCCTATACTGCTTGTGACAATAACTACTGAGGTCATAACTTAAGGAGTGGAGTGATAAGACAACATGCTTACTGTGAAAACGTATCACTACACCTTAATAAGGCAAGATTATTTAGTGGAGTAACACTAAAAATACTGATTGATGTGTGGTGATAAGTTTTCACTTGCCTCATTATCACCAGCATCATGATCTTACTGAATTATTATTATTATTATTATTATTATTTTATTATTATTTAGTATTTATATAGCGCCGACATATTACGCAGCGCTGTACAGTGTATATATATATATATATATCTTGTCACTAACTGTCGCTCAAAGGAGCTCACAATCTAATCCCTACCATTGCCATATGTCTATATTATGTAGTGTAAGTACTGTAGTCTAGGGCCAATTTTAGGGGGAGCCAATTAACTTATCTGTATGTTTTTGGAATGTGGGAGGAAACCGGAGTGCCCGGAGGAAACCCACGCAGACACGGAGAGAACATACAAACTCTTTGCAGATAGTGCCCTGGCTGGGATTCGAACCAGGGACCCAGCGCTGCAAGGCGAGAGAGCTAACCACTAGGCCACCGTGCTGCCAAGGCCAAGGAGTGCATTCATAATTACACCAGTATTTAGAGGTACAAGTTGTAATTAGATTACAAGTATATTGTGGAAATGCATTTTTTTTATTTAAAAAAAAAATAAAAAATATTTTTTTTAACAAAAAACACTAAATGTCAAGGCAACAGCTACGAGACAAAATCCAAGTGAAATGTCAAATAGAAAAGCCCAAACAAGAAACGGCACATAGAAGCACACAGAAGAACGTACTTATCAAGTGAACTTTTGCTAGTTTTACATGAGTTCAGTCATCCAGATATGAATTTGTTAGTTTATAGACAATGGCATATTTCCAGGGTTGCAGAAATGGCTCGTGCTATGGGCACACACAACTCTGCAGGTGCCATGCCTGCATAGCCCTTTCTCACTCATGCTGTGTTGGCTGCGGCTAAGAGACTCTCACAGACCTTAGATCATCGGCGATTAGAAGACAGGAGAGTGGCACTCTGTGCCCATGGAAGATCTGATGTGGAAGTGATGTCATTGGCCACTTCCTGCATTTGAAGTTTGCTGCATGTTTGCCATGCACCACTAATTTTTTTCCGATAACTGCTGATCTAAGGTCTGTGAGTGTCTTAGCGGCAGGTGGCGTAGCACGAGGGGATGAGGAGGGGGACTCCCTGTATGGAGGGCAGTTATACCTTGTGGTTACCTTGGCTATTTTCCTGAGGGCTATATTGGTTAGGTATACTGAGGGCAGGGAGGGGCTACTATCTAGGATGCTACCTATACCGAGGGAGGGGTGGCTATTTATCCTGGGGGCTATCTAGGCTACCTATGCTGAGTAAAGGGGTGCTGCCTATACTGATGACAGGAGGGCTACCTATTCTACAAGCTACCTTGGCTGCCTTTGCTGAAGATAATGGAGGACTACCCATCTAGGAGCTTACATTGACAACCTATACTGATGAGAGGTAACTACCTATGCTGAGGGGAGGGAAGGCTACCTTTCCAGTGGGCTACATTGGCCATGTATACTGAGAGGAGGTGGCCTATACAGGATCTTCTCAAAAAATTAGCATATTGTGATAAAGTTCATTATTTTCTGTAATGTACTGATAAACATTAGACTTTCATATATTTGAAATTCATTACAGTACAACTGAAGTAGTTCAAGCCTTTTATTGTTTTAATATTGATGATTTTGGCATACAGCTCATGAAAACTCAAAATTCCTATCTCAAAAAATTAGCATATTTCATCCGACCAATAAAAGAAAAGTGTTTTTAAAACAAAAAGGAATTAACCTTCAGATAATTATGTTCAGTTATGCACTCAATACTTGGTCAGGAATCCTTTTGCAGAAATGACTGCTTCAATGCGGCGTGGCATGGAGGCAATCAGCCTGTGGCACTGCTCAGGTGTTATGGAGGCCCAGGATGCTTCGATAGCGGCCTTAAGCTCATCCAGAGTGTTGGGTCTTGCGTCTCTCAACTTTCTCTTCACAATATCCCACAGATTCTCTATGGGGTTCAGGTCAGGAGAGTTGGCAGGCCAATTAAGCACAGTGATACCATGGTCAGTAAACCATTTACCAGTGGGTTTGGTACTGGGAGCAGGTGCCAGGTCATGCTGAAAAATGAAATCTTCATCTCCATAAAGCTTTTCAGCAGATGGAAGCATGAAGTGCTCCAAAATCTCCTGATAGCTAGCTGCATTGACCCTGACCTTGATAAAACACAGTGGACCAACACCAGCAGCTGATATGGCACCCCAGACCACCACTGACTGTGAGTACTTGACACTGGACTTCAGGCATTTTGGCATTTCCTTCTCCCCAGTCTTCCTCCAGACTCTGGCACCTTGATTTCCGAATGACATGTAGAAGTTGCTTTCATCCGCAAAAAAGTACTTTGGACTACTGAGCAACAGTCCAGTGCTGCTTCTCTGTAGCCCAGGTCAGGCGCCTCTGCCGCTGTTTCTGGTTCAAAAGTGTGTTCATGCTTCCATCTGCTGAAAAGCTTTATGGAGATGAAGATTTCATTTTTCAGCATGACCTGGCACCTGCTCACAGTGCCAAAACCACTGGTAAATGGTTTACTGACCATGGTATTACTGTGCTCAATTGGCCTGCCAACTCTCCTGACCTAAACCCCATAGAGAATATGTGGGATATTGTGAAGAGAAAGTTGAGAGATGCAAGACCCAACACTCTGGATTAGCTTAAGGCCGCTATCGAAGCATCCTGGGCCTCCATAACACCTGAGCAGTGCCATAGGCTGATTGCTTCCATGCCATGCCGCATTGAAGCAGTCATTTCTGCAAAAGGATTCCCGACCAAGCATTGAGTGCATAACTGAACATAATTATTTGAAGGTTGGCTTTTTTTGTTTTAAAAACACTTTTCTTTTATTGGTCGGATGAAATATGCTAATTTTTTGAGATAGGAATTTTGAGTTTTCATGAGCTGTATGTCAAAATCATCAATATTAAAACAATAAAAGGCTTGAACTACTTCAGTTGTAGTGTAATGAATCTAAAATATATGAAAGTCTAATGTTTATCAGTACATTACAGAAAATAATGAACTTTATCACAATATGCTAATTTTTTGAGAAGATCCTGTATATCCAGGGGCTACCTACAGTGGTGTGAAAAACTATTTGCCCCCTTCCTGATTTCTTATTCTTTTGCATGTTTGTCACACTTAAATGTTTCTGCTCATCAAAAACCGTTAACTATTAGTCAAAGATAACATAATTGAACACAAAATGCAGTTTTAAATGATGGTTTTTATTATTTAGTGAGAAAAAAAGACTCCAAATCTACATGGCCCTGTGTGAAAAAGTGATTACCCCCCTTGTTAAAAAATAACTTAACTGCAGTTTATCACACCTGAGTTCAATTTCTGTAGTCACCCCCAGGCCTGATTACTACCACACCTGTTTCAATAAAGAAATCACTTAAATAGGAGCTATCTGACACAGAGAAGTAGACCAAAAGCACCTCAAAAGCTAGACATCTGTAATGATCGCTGCTGCAGCAGGTGTTGCTGGAAGTAGTAGTGCTGCAGCTCAGGCAGTTCTGATGTCTTTCCATGCAAGCTGCATAGCTTTGTCTGTCTTTCCCTGCTGTCAGCTTGTGACTGATTATCATTCACCTGTGTGGGAATCTGCATGTCTGCTCCCATTGGATGACCTCAGTATAAAGATCTGCTTCCTGCAGGGTTTCCTTGGGTTTTCATAGCTTCAGTTTAAGCCTGTCTTGCTGTCGCTTCAGCCCTCGATCGTGTTTCTTGTTCTAAAGATACTTTGCTGGTCTTTGCATCATATATTGGTTCATTGCCAATATATATGCATACCAGCACGTTTATTATTTTCCTTGTATTCGTGTTACGTTGATACATCAGTGTCGCTGATGTATACGTACACGAACTGTTTATATCCTGTGTGCAGTTAGTCAGCTTTCCAGCACGTTTTGGTAGGTTGCGCGTACCGTGACCACCCGTGCTGAGGTAGTTTCCCTGCTCCTGGTTCTGTTTGTGGATTGCGTTCATCTCTGCGAGGAGATAACGAATCCTTCTGAATCCTGTCCTGTTAACGTTTGTGGATTGCGTTCATCTCTGCGAAGAGATAACGAATCCTTCTGAATCCTGTTCTGTTACTGTTTGTGGATTGCGTTCATCTCTGCGAAGAGATAACGAATCCTTCTGAATCCTGTTCTGTTACCGTTTGTGGATTGCGTTCATCTCTGCGAAGAGATAGCGAATCCTTCTGAGTCCTGTTCCCTGTATTACTCCAGTCCTAGTCAGCGTTCCTGCTTATGTCATATATCGGTTCATTGCCGATATATACATATGTTAGTCAGACGTTACAAATAGTTTCATTGATAGCTGTAATTGTAATACGCTCGGAAAACATACTTATTGTATATTTGTCTGTGTTACGTTCATCTATCTTGATCCTGCTATTTCCTGACTATCCTGTCCTGTCTTTGTGAGGCACGCCATCGCTGCAATCGCATTGGCTGCCTCATTCCAGTCTGTCTTGTTTTGGACGCTTGCTGTCGCTAAGTAGCCGCTAGCTAGCAAGCGTTCATTCTGTCTACCTGTCCTGATCTCCTCAGTTCTGGTTTATGCGCTCAGCGCTACTTTGCGCTGAGACGTTATAACGAAAGCATTGTTTGTGGCTGTCAGATCTGCACCGGCTCTGTGCGCCACAATCTCCTATTGGAGTCAGTCCTCCCCTCCACTATACTAGGGATAGCCTGTTTCCTTGTGCTGGTGTGTGTACCTCCTCCACGCCAGCTCATGCATTGCATGCTGACTGTGGAGAATACACCACCAAGCCTTACATTATGAAAACCCCATTACCAATCCCCATTGTGGGGGGGATTCCCAGAAAGTATGACACTGTTAATTATGGTTCCTGTTCCTTTAAGAAATTTGAAGAACTTAACTCTGAAACAGAAAATGAGTTTTTCTCTGAATGTGCCAGGTTCCTGGCCAATCCCGATCTCCAAGCGACTCCTGTTTCAACCTGGGCACTCCAACTAAGTTATATTTTGTTTAAAGGGGAATTATTCCAGTGGGCATTTGATGTTCTCAATCATTCCGATTTGAAAGAGAGACCGCTG